>NC_139346.1:40596825-41196825 GCF_055883805.1 Amblyomma maculatum
TTCAAAACTGACATCCGGACAACACGTGCTTTTGCGAGCAGACCGATCTCTGTCGGCCGGAAGCGATCGGTTTTCAACGTGATGTGCGCAAAATTCTTTCCTTTTTATTATACAATGATAACTATAACGAAAAATATTACTTTAACAAAAAAGAGTGCTTATTTTAAAATATACAATTGCAGAAATTACAGGCAGGTGGAGTCATATGGCCATGGCCAAGACTAAAACGCCCCGATGACGTCGCATGGACTGGGCGGTAGAAAACGCAAGGTGGTGAGTCGCCCTAATCGGCTGCGAGCGGCAATTTTCAAAAATGATTTGTAAATTATCGCTAAATAAATAATAATACATAATTGGTTTACAGGATGGGAAAGGCACAGTATCTGTCACACTTGCTCTGTGGACACCTGAACTGCGCCGTAAGGGAAGGAATGAAGGTGGGAGTGAAAGTGGAAAAACAGAAAGGGGAGCATAGTGGAGGGTTACGGAGTTATTTCGACCACCTGGGAATCTTTAACGTGCGCTGACATCGCACAGCGCACGGACGCCAAATTATAGATAACACTCAGAGTTTTTCAAATATAGTATTATGGCCCGCTGGCGTCAGTATAAGGAGAAAATGATTACGTGCCCCCACTGTACGACTCTAACCTGCGGCGGCATATCTCATTTACTTTGGGAATGCCCTGCTTTTTCTACTGGACGCCCCGAGATCGAACCCTACCGCCTGAACTACCGTTCCCTTCTAGAAACTGATGCTAACACACAGATGATATTTGCCAAGTATGGCTCGCTTAGTGGCCTGGTTAGAGCAATGTGATTCGAGTGACGACCTAAACAATGAAGATTATGCCCTATTGAAAAAAATCTGTATATAGGACCTATTCATATGGGGTTATTGGACATGGGAGTTGTGGGAGTTGAGGGAGTGGTAGTAGTAAAAGGAGTAGTAGGAGTCGCAGGCTATGTGCATTGTCGAATGTGGTCAGCGCCCCTCGTTGTGGGGAAAATGAGGATGCAGGCTAAAAAGACGTTCAGGTAAATAAAAAAATCACGTAAATAAAAAAAATGAAAAAAAAAATCTTGCCGCACCAGGAATCGAACCATGATCTCACGGATTACACCGTATACCAGCCCAGCACGCTAACCACTACACAACGGCGGCAGATGGTTTGTATGCTTATATTCGTCGTTTTCTATTGCGATTTTCTGTTTCGCACTTTGCATCTTTTTCTTACGTGCGGTCGTCCTTCGACGATTGCTGTTGTTGTTGTTGTTGTTGTCCAAATAACTTATGGCACATACCCACAGAGGGGGATCGGCCAAGAATTGGGTAGCAAAGAATTTTTTTTTTTAATATACTTGCATAAAAAAAAATGATTTGAGGGGTAGAGCAAAGGAAACAAAACGGGAGATAAGTGAAATATAAAATGAAAAGTGGTAATTGCCCTGTAAACACGCTGAACCTTTTTCTTTTCTCGCAATACACATAGGCAATATCATCTGTCATTCAAACGTATCAGTGTTTTGCACGTAAACCTAAGAATATGCGAATATGTTACGTACCGGCTATTTTTTCGCCGTGTTAGAGCGCATTTTTCTTTCTACTACAGAGATATCTCGTACGGATCCGCTTGTCATATACATGACCTTTTAACTTCCCATGCTGCCAGCGGAGCAGCGGCGGCGGTATTTTACTTCCCTTCGCTCCCTTTGAATATGCAAAACCTTAAATAAGCATCGCTGTTGATATGCAGCTATCAATGAATGGTTCGGTAGGCGGCGACGTGTGTTTTGAGTTATGCTCGAACATACTTACGTTCATGTGGAAAGGCGAATTTATTCCCTGCACTTCCGTATTGCAGACTCGTCATCAGTTACAGATATGAACGTGCGTCATAAGGTCGGAAGACGTGCAGCGATTGTTGATTGTAATTACCGCATGCGCTCACAGCAGCGCATGCAGAAATCGAAATGTAAAACAAACTTTCATGTTCATTTCATTCAAATTTGAAAAAGGCTTTCTTGTTTTTAATTCTTGATTGAATTTAGCGGGGACACCGCATGCGTATATCAAACTTTGCCTTTTCAAACTTCCATAAACAAATCCTGATTAAGGAGCCCATCCAACTCCTGTATCATGGTACACAGGACCTATTCACAACTCCGATAACTCCTAATATATATCCCACATGTGATATAAAGGAGATAAAGGAGTCTGAAAAGGAGTAACAGGACCTATATGCATATCCTGCGCGTCCTCCTACTAGTCCTGAATGCGTCTTTATGGGTCCTTTATGCCCCATTTCGGCTCCTGCATACTCCCATATTATTTCATACAGGACCTATTAAAACCGCAAATAGGTTTTTTCAATAGGGTGTCTACTCCCCTTTATCCCCATCCGTGGCCATGAGCCTTCCCATTCAATAAAGGACATTCAATCAATCAATTTCGATGCTCACTTACGACCACCTCTAAATACCTGTAGCATCAAAATACAATCATAAATGTCTTTTCAGGGGTCCTTTATTTCGCCTTCTCTAGCATAAGGATGACAGTAGTATTGAATTTAGGCTAGTCAGAACCCCGCCGGGGTCGTGCAGTGGTAAGACGCCCGACTACTGTGCCGGAGTACCCGCGTTAGAACCCGACCTCGGCGGCTGCGTTTCAATGGAGGCTAAACGAAGAGGTGTCCATGTGCTGTGCGATGTCAGCGCACGTTAAAGATACCTAGGTGGTCGGGAACCGCGTGACAGCTCGGAACGCGTGCGAACGTACCTCGCATGGGATCCGTATTTTTCAGCGCCTGGATTTCATATTTCGCCTCGGATACTCACCCATATTTGTGAGCAATCCCGTGAAGGGGCAAGGATTCACCTTACACCTCATTTGGCTTCCTCCAACTGACCGCCGGTTGACTAGGACCTTATCTTTGACCCGCCACGAACGTAGCCTCCTAGAGGAGGCTATGACACGAAGCAACCGAGCTAAGCCTAGCGTTCGGCGTGGCACCGCTTCGTCCGCAGTGCAGAGCTGCGTCTCACGCCGCCCCTGCGGCCGCTGAGCCATCGCCGCAGCTGCTGTAGCCTCGAAGACGTCGACATGGAGAACCAAGTCGGCGCTTCTCCTGAAAAATTTGACGACGACCCCCGCTGGACCCGAATTGTTAAGGCCCAGCGTTCGACCTACCCTAGAGGAGACGCTACTCCTCAAAGCGACCCCCTCAGGTCCGCTATAGCGCCCCTGCCATCACTGAAGACTTCCAGATTACGTCACCATGTCCCCGTACCTCGACTTCCACAAGAAGACTACAAGATCGTGTTCCGCCCCGGCGGCGGCCTGGACCACCGCACCACTACTAATGGAGCCCTCCTGACCTCATTTTGTACCATCGCCAAAGTTTACTCTGCCACCGCCCGTGCAAAAGATCGCGTACGTATCAACCCACACAACACAACTCATTCACTATCAGTTCACCCTGAGACCAACGCACCCGGTTATATGTCCGAACCTCTGAGTGGCGTCTCGAAACCAATTCGTACCCCCTGCGCGCCTATGTTGCCGCTCCTGACATCGCTCTCCGCGGTGTAATCTACAACGCCGTGGACAAACAGAGCCAAGAGGAGATCATAGCAGACCTTCAAGGAGTGAACCCCAGCAACACCTATGCCATTGCCGATGCAAGACATATGGGAAGCACGCGGTCCATCCTGACCACCTTCGTCGGCACAAAAAAACTACCCCGCACCGTGGCATTCAACTGCGGCCTTTTTATCTGCCACTCTTTCCGCCGAAAGGCCGATGCCTGCACCAATTGTTGGAGCTACGTCCATCGCTCCGACATATGCACCCAGCCCAGATCCGGACGCTGCACTTGCTGCGGAGCCGTGCACGAGATTCGGGAGCCTCCCAACTGCACACCTAAATGCATCTTGTGCCAAGACACACATGTCACGGGATCCCGCCCGTGTGGCCTTCGGTGCGCGCGGACCGGTCCCTCTCCAACCAACTCCAGCCTTAAGTCAACGTCATCACCCCACCGCAATCAAAACCTTCCACCGAAGACTCCCGCCCATCTAGACCCCGCCAGTGGTCCAACTCCCGGACTCACCAAGGACGCAGCCCCCGCAGCCGCTCGATCTCTTTTCCGCCACTGCCGAGCCAAGACACCCAATCGGCTTCTTCCCAGGTGAGCCGGCCTTTGCAGCCTACAACCCCCGACTTCAAAAAAGAAGAGCTCAAACCTCGAGTCGCTGCCCAAAACAGGGAGATTGCCCTGCTAAAACAACAGCTGCAGGCATTGTTAGGGCACCCCAAGTCCCCACCCCTTCTCCACAATGCCCCCACCACCTGTCACTCAAAAGACCCCGCCGCCCCTTCCCGCCCCCATGTTCATCTCCTCCAATGCTTCCTCCCGCGCCACCTCCCCTTCCCGCAGCCCTCCACTAAAGAGGCAATCCTCCAACCAGCCCACATCCACCCCTGAGGTGGAGGCCATCATCCGCCACACAGCCTCGTTTCTTGATGCCCATGAGCAACGCCTCATTGTTGCTGAGTCAGATTCGCGCGGGTCTCAAGCACTTGGCGGCGCGTGGCTGCGCTATACGGGCACAGTGGATCCCCGGACACTGCGGCATAGAGGGCAACGAACGTGCCGACGAGCTCGCGACCACAGCACATGAACTCCCTCCTAGCGACGAGCAACTCGCTTTGGAGGATGTGCGTGCGGTAATCGACGATCACCTCCGGACGAAGCACCCCGACCCACGCATCGCAAGAGGTGAGCGCATTCACAGTGTCTGCGGCCGCTCGCTGACTCGGCTGCAACGCGCAATGATCCTCCGTGCACGCATTGGATGTGTGTGGCCTGGGGAGCGACGGATGCGGCACTTGACTTGCCACTAGTGATGTTTGTAACGGCTGTGGCGCGGTAGAAACTCTCGAACAACTACTGCGCTGCACCGCGCTAGCCGAACAACGACGTGAATGAATGAATGAAAAACTATTTACACAAAGGGAATTCTCCCGGCGTTCGTGGGGCCCTCAATGTGGTGTTCATTGGTGCTACCTGTGTTGGTGCTACCATTGCTGCGCTACCTGGGTTCTCCGCATAGTGGGCATTTATTTTCATATGTAGTGTGGTGGATTTTACTGAGTAGACTCAGATTGGGGTATGTGTTAGTCTGTAGCTGTCTCCAAGCAACCGACTGCTCTCTATTGAGGTCTTCGTGGGGAGGTGGATAGAGCATCCTTAAGGCTCTTTGATGTTTAAGGATGGCTCCATAGCGTCTAGTGACTGCGACCGGTTCCCCGTCGTTGTGCGCCCCCCGGTTGGCGTATGTTCGGGCATTGGCGTCGGCACGTTGGTTACCTTTGACAGTCTCATGGCCTGGTGTCCACGTTATGAAGCATCTCGAAAAGCTGATTTTTCTTGCCTTGAGTATGCGGATGGCCACCGAGGATATGCGTCCGCTGCTATACCTTCTGCATGCTTCTTGCGAGTCCGCAATTATTTTTGTGGTAGCCTCCTCACCCTGGTGGCGGATAGCGAGAGCGATTGCCGCTTCCTCAGCCTCGAGAATGTTGTTGCTCTTGATCGAGGCGCAGTTGACTTCTTTAAGCTGGTGATCAACCACACTGGCTACCGCTCTGCGTTGTTCTTTGTATGTGGTCGCGTCGACGTGCAATATGTTTTTTTCCCTGCGAGGCTTCTTTCGTGTGCCTCGGATCTTGCCTCTCTTCTGGCCTTGTGTATTTTCGGATGCATGTTTTTCGGAATCGGGTTGACCTTAATGATCTCTCTTATTTCTTTCGGTATGCTGCCCGTGCTGTTTATTTCTCTGCAAGCATCTGTCATGCCCAGTATATTTAGCGTGTTCCTTCCCGTTTGCGTCTGCATGAGTCATTTTCTGCGCGAGAAGGTGGGCCACGATGTGCTCTTGCTTTCTGTTGTTTATGCCCAGTTTCCCAGTGAATTTTTCGGTCGAGGTGTTGACCGGTAGTCGAAGAGCGCATTTGTAGGCTTTCCTCAAGATTGCCCCCAGTTGTTCTTTTTCCTGTTCGAGCGGAATTTGGTAGGGGACGCCATATACAATTCGGCTTAAAACGAGTGCCTGTACTAGCCTACATGTGTCCTCGGACATGCCTGTCTTCTGTTGGAGATTCTTGCTATCATTCGCGTGATCTGCGCGGTGGTACTTGCTAGCTGCCTGATTGTTTGATCTAAACGGCAGTTGCTTTGTATCCGCATACCTAGGATTTTTATTTGCGACACTTCCGGGATCTTCTTTTCCCCTATGTAGATGTCTATGGAGTTGTGCAGATAGTACTCTCTTCTGTGGACTCCGAGCACCTCAGATTTCTCCGGAGAACATTCGAGGCCGCAATGTCGAGCGTATGCGCTGACAGCGTCTGCTGCTCTCTGCAGACAGTCTTGCTTTTCTCCTAAGGATCCCCTGGTCACCCAGATCGTGATGTCATCAGCATAGATAGCATGTCTGGGTTTTTCAATTTCTTCGAGTTTTTTTTGCTAAGCCGATCATAACAATGTTAAAGAGCATAGGGGATATCACTAAGCATTGCGGTGTTCCCTTTTTGGGCGGTCGGGAAGGTGTCTGTCCTGATGCCGCCTATTCCAATGGTGGCGGTTCTGTTACTCAAGAAGGCTTTCACGTAGCTGTGTATTCTCTGCCCGCAATCTAAGTTGCAGAGCCCGTCTAGCACTGCCCTGTGACTGACATTGTCGAATGCCGCTTTGAGGTCGAGCGCGAGCAAGATGTTTTCTCCGTATTTCGGGACCATGTTAAGCACCTCCTCCTTGATCTGCAGGAGAATGTCCTGTGTTGATAGATGTTTTCGGAACCCGAACATAGTGTGCGGCATGAGGTCATTGTCCTCCAGGTGGGTCTGCAACCTCTAAAGCACAATTCTTTCGTATGCCTTTCCCAAACATGACGTCAATGAAATGGGTCGTAGATTTTCCAGGCTGGGAGTTTTTCCGGATTTAGGAATCATTACTATTTCCGCATGAGACCAGTCTTTCGGGATGGTCCCCTGCTCCCAGTGTGTGTTGATGAATTCAGTAAATCTGTGGATTGAATTCTCGCCCAAGTTCCTAATCATGGCGTTGGTAATGCCATCCTTGCCTGGGGTGGTGTTTTTTGTGGCAGATATAACAGCGTGTCGGACTTCTTCTATAGTAATGGGTTCGTCAAGAGTGGGATTGCTTCTCCCGTGTATGGCGAGCTGTATTCGGCGCCCGTTTCGTCACCGATGTATCGCTGCTTGATGTTCTCTAGCAGTTCCCGGTCTGTACCTTGGAATTGGTGCGCGGTCCTTTGGATTGTCTTATGGTTTTCACATTTGGTCTTAGTTGGGTCTATGAGAGCCCTTAGCAATGCCCACGTCTTGGCCAAACCTAGAGTCCCCTGTAGATTGTTGCATTTCTGGTCCCAGTCCCGTTTTCAGAGCTCCATCGCATATTCTTCGGCTTGTTTTGTGACCTCGGCGACCTTTAGCTTGAGCTTTCTGTTGTGCTTCTGCCTTTTCCATCTCTTTAGCAACCCCCGTCTAGCATCGCAGAGGTGTAAGAGATGTTTATCCACGTTGGGCGTTTTGTTGGTGAGAGTGAACTTCTTAGTGACTTTTTCCCAGTCGGATTTGATACCCTCTATCCAATCCTTAATGACCTTGATCTCTGTATTCTCGGACTCCGCCCTGGTCTTTCTATAGGCTTCCCACTGTGTGAGTCTAGCTTGGCCATAATTTTTCCTGATCGGAAGAGTTTCTATCTTGATGCGCAAGATGCAGTGATCACTGCCTAGCGTCTCCCCGTCGTTTTACCATCTTGCCTGCCTTATTCCTTTGACGAACACTAAGTCTGGGCACGAATCGCGGTTGATGCTATTTCCCACTCGCGTTGGCTGGGTGTGATCTGTGATTAGGCTGAGGCTTCTGCGATCAACTTCTCTGGCTACATCCTTGCCTTTCGGAGTTTCTCTGACACAGCCCCAGCTTTTATGCCATTAAAGTCCCCAAGGATGAGAAGACCCCTCTTGCCTGCTGCTTGTTCTGCCTTGCCCAGCAGGTAGCTGAAGCTAGCGTTCTTTTGGCTGGGCGGGCTGTATACGTTAAACAGGAAGATGCTTTCTTGACTTCTCTTTTGGGTAATGACTTCGATAAGAACGTTGTCAATGTCCGTTCCGACGATGTCGTGTCTGATTTCGGTGATAGTTTTGGCAACCAGAGTGGCGACCTTGCTTTCCCTCTGCCCCTCATATGTTGAGTAACCCGGGAGAGTGGGTGAGCAGCCGGTTTCCTGTAGGGGGATTATGTCTGGCGGTACTGTACAATTTTTGATATGTTGTTTAAGAAGACCCCGCTTTTTGCTGATCCCGCGGCAGTTTCATTGTCATATTTCAAGGGTTTCCAACTTGACCGAGCTCTTACGGCGCCTCGCCATGCTCTGTCAATGGCCTATTATAGGGTTTGCCTCTGGATTTCATGCTCGTGAATTGTACTAGGCGTTCTCTATCTCTTGCCGCCTCTGCTTGAATGTTAGAAATGAGATTACTAAGATTAGCTAGTGAGTTGCTCATGGCTGCCATGGCAGTTGCGAATTCTTGCCGCCCTATGGTGGCTGGCTGAGTTTCATCTGTTCGCGCGTTCGTGTCGGTCTGCCCTGTTCTCTGGGTTTTGAGCTCTTCTATAAGGTCGTTAAGTTTCTGTATCAGTTCAGCATTTTCCGCCCTGAGTGTCTGAATGGTTTGTCTTAGTTCTTGCACTTCATTAAATTGTCCACTAGTTTTTTTACTGAATTGTGCCTGCGCGTTGAAGATCCCCAGGTGGTCGAAATTACTCCGTAGCCCTCCACTACGGCTCCCCTTTCTCTCTATCCACTTTCACTCCCACCTTCATCCCTTCCCTTACGGCGCAGTTCAGGTGTCCACAGAGCAAGTGTGACAGATACTGCACCTTTCCCTTCCTATGAACCAACCAACCAACTTGCGCGTTCGTGTTCTTTGGAAGGTGGTGGTGGTACAAACTTTATTCATTGAAGGCCAAAAAATTAAAAAAAGTAAAATTATGTTGCCGCCGTTCCGTGGGTGGCCTTCCGGCTGCTGGTCGTGGCCTCCAGGTCACGCCTGGCGGCGACTTCCGCTGCCCAGGTCGTAAGCCGCTGTTGTATATGCGGCTCCGAGCTGGCCAAAGCAGCCTCCCACAGCTGCGGGCTGTTTATTTGCCAGGAGACGGGGGGAAAGTGCGCCGGACAAGAGTAAAGAATGTGAGCATAGTCTGCTCGGGGAGAGCTGCAAAGCGTGCATTGGGGCGAGAAGGCACCGGGGTGAATAAGGGCAAGGCGTGCAGGGGAGAGGAAAGTGTGGGCCTGTAAATGGCGCCACGTATTCTGTTCGATTTTAGATAGGGACTTGTGAGGGGGAGGGAGGGATAATCGGGAGTTGCGGTAGTGGAGGGTGATGTCATGGAAGGTGAGGAGGGAGTCACGCGTGTCCATCCCGGGGTGGAGGGGGCCAGCTCGGTCGGTCATTTCGCGAGCGATAGAATTTGCCGCCTCATTTCCAGGGTGCCCCGCGTGAGCCGGAACCCAAAATAGTTGGATAGATCGGGAAGGGGGGGAGGAGTGCTTAAGGATATTGAGCGCAGAGGAAGAGATTCTACCCTTTGCAAAGTTGCGGACTGCGGTCTTAGAGTCGCTAAATATGAAAAGGGCTGGTGTGCTGGCAATGGCGAGGGCGATGGCTGCTTCCTCTGCGGCAGTAGAAGTGAGAGCATGGATAGTGGCGACGGAGAGGGGGGCTCGTGTATTAGAGACAGTGGCCAAGGCATAGGCGGGATGCGAGAGGTAGGGTGCCGCATCAACATACACAGCGTCAGACCGTGTACCGTACTGGCACCAGAGGGTGGAAGCGCGGGCAGATCGGCGAGCGGCATGATGCTCAGGGTGCATGTTCTTGGGAAGGGGCTTGACAGTGAGCATGGAGAAGAGGGAGCTGGGCAAGGGATGGGTGACAGAGATAGGGGAGACAGGGGTCAAGCGAAGGGAAGTAAGAAGGGCTCTACCAGGGGTGGTGCGAGATAAACGATCGAGTTGTGCCACGCGATGGGCATCCACAAGTTCTGAAAGAGTATTGTGGACGCCCATCGCCAGTAGACGAGAAGTGGGGGTGGAAGTGGGAAGCCCGAGAGCCGACTTATAAGTTTGGCGGATGAGACAGTTGACCTTGTCTTCCTCGGTACGAGACAGAAAGAGGTAGGGGAGGGAGTAGACAAGGCGGCTTAGCACAAAGGCCTGAACAAGACGACGGAGGTCGTGCTCGCGCATGCCGTAGTGTCGGTTAGCGACCCGTCGGATTAGCCGTACCGTCTGCTGGACGGTGGTAGTAAGGCGGGAAAGGACAGTAGTGTGTTTGCCATTGGATTGGAGAAAGAGACCGAGAATACGGATGCAAGAGACAGAAGGGATGGGATGTCCGTCGATAGTGACGTTAAGGTTAGGAGATGAGGTTGGAGCTATGCCTCGAGCCAGGAGGAGCAGGAGCTCCGACTTGGACGGGGAACAAGCTAGCCCGACCGTGCGAGCATAATCGGCGACCGTTTTAGCGCCTGCCTGGAGAGCTGCTTCCATCTCACCAAGATTGCCGGTAGTCACCCAGAGGGTGATATCATCAGCGTAGAAAGCATGGGAGAGGTTAGGAATGCTAGCTAGAGCACGTGCCATCGGAAAAAGGGTGATGTTGAAGAGAAGGGGAGAGAGAACAGAACCCTGGGGGGTACCTCGATTTCCAAGAGGGAAAGTAGGAGAGGAGAGGGTGCCGAATGAGATCTCAGCCGTGCGATGGGCAAGAAAAGCCTTGATGTAACTATGGATTCGGGAGCCCACGTTAAGGGTAGAAAGGGCGTCTAGGATGGCGGTATGGAAGACATTATCAAATGCTTTTGTCAAGTCCAGTGCCATGATCGCGCGAGTGCGCTTGGCGTGAAGAGGGTGAAGGACCTCTTCGGAGAGCTGGAGCATGACATCCTGTGTAGAGAGGGATGGGCGAAAGCCGAACATCGAATCGGGGAAGAGATGGTTGTCCTCGAGGAAGCTCTGTAAGCGGTCTAGAACGACGTGCTCAAAGAGCTTACCGAGACAAGAGGTGAGGGAAATAGGACGGAGATTTTGAATGTCTATGGGTTTGCCGGGCTTGGGGATGAAGGTCACCTTAGCGTGGGTCCACTCAGAAGGCAGGGTGCCTTCGTGCCAATGTTTGTTAAAGAGGTCCGTAATGGCCTCTAGGGATGATGTGTCCAGGTTACGGAGGGCCTTATTAGAAATTTGGTCTGCTCCTGGTGCGGAAGTGGTGCGGAGCTTATGTAGCGCCGCACAAACCTCCCCCAAAGTGATATCTGCGTCAAGCGCAGAATTAATGGTGCCGAAGTAAGAAGGGAGGGGGGACGGAGGGGAAGTGCAAAGATAGCGATCTCGGAGTGCAAGAAGGAAATCGGAATCGGATAGCGGGGAGGATTGCAGGAGGCGCGTCACATCCCTGCGTTGCGTGGCCTTGACATGCGACGGGTCAAGGAGGGCACGTAGGAGCGCCCACGTATCCCTCAGCCCGAGATTACCGGCCATGCGGTCGCATGTCTGGCCCCACTGCTGCCTGGTGAGGTATGAGCAGTGCTCCTCAATTTCCATACCCAGGCGGGCAAGGCGGAGGCGTAGTGAGCGATTGTGTTTTTGTGAAAGCCAGCGGCGGTGCAGGGAATGATGCGCCTCCCATAGGTGAAGGAGGCGGCTGTCAGCCGTGGAGGAGTGAGGAGGGGTAGGGACGGTAGAGGTGGCGGATGAAACATCTTTGAGCAAGGTGGCAGTCCATTGAGAAAGGTCTGAGATGGAGGTGGGGGCATGTTGCCGTGAGTGGCGGAACCGATCCCAATCGACTACCTGGCTCAGACGCTGGCGGGAGGATAGGCTAGGAAGAGAGAAAGAGATGGACAGGATATAGTGGTCGCTGCCGAGAAAGACCCAGGTGTTCGTCCACGCTGCATCCACGACGTTTTTGCAGATGGAAAGGTCCGGATTAGTGTCGCGTTGGACGCTGGAGCCGATGCGGGTTGGGTCAGAAAAATCATTAAGGACGGATAACTGTTCGTTCTGGATGAATGTCCACAGCGCGAGACCTTTCCTACTGTTCCCGGGATAACCCCAGCTGACGTGATGTGCATTGAAATCCCCAAGAATGAGGAGCGCGTTGCGATGTGCGCGAGAAAGGGCTTTGCGTAGAAGGAGGAGGAGAGGAGCTGAAGGTGTGCGAGGAGGGCTGTAGACATTAAGAACAAAGAGACTGGCATCCTGTCGCCGCCGGGGGAGGAGTTCTAGGAAAAGGTGCGTGCACTCTGGAACGTCGAGAGGATGCTCTATCGCCGTGTAGTTGCGGTGAACCAGAGTGGCAATGTTCGGGGGGGATGAGGAAGAAGGATGGAAAGCAGTGAAGTCGCGCAGCTTAACTGGGGAGAAAGTTTCTTGGAGAGCGATTAAAGCGGGGAGCTCGGAGGGAGGGATGTTCTGGAGGTGGAGCTGCAGCGCGTTCCGCTTTCCGCGGAAACCACGGCAGTTCCACTGCCAGAAATTAAGGCGTGAGGGGTGTCTGGCCATCACGAGGCCTGGGTGCCCCTGCTGGTGCAGGGGGATTGGGAGATGAGGAGGAGGGGAGGAGGGATGACACCATTAGGGTCGTCTGGGCAAGTTCGGCTTCGTGGGCACTCTGGCGGGCCTCAATTCTGGCTACGCGTTCGTTAATTTGTTCCATCCATTTCTGCGTGTCGGTACGCAGCGTAGAAATTGCGGCCATGAGGCGTTGCTCATGGGCTTCAAGAAACGAGGCTGTGTGGTGGATGACGGCCTCCACCTTCGGGATGGATGTGGGCTGGTTGGTGGATCGCCTCTTTTGTGGAGGGGTGCGGGAAGGGGAGGTGGCGCGGGAGGAAGCATTGGAGGAGATGGACATGGGGGCGGGTAGGGGCGGCTGGGGCTGAACAGTGGGAGAAGTAGAGAAAAGCTGCGCTGCCCAGCTCAACTTACTCTGTTCCTCCTTTTTTATCTTCTTCTGCTGCTGCCCCTTTTTGTTTCTGGTGGCTCCCTGGTCCTTGATCTCGAGCGCGACGCCGACCTGGACCTGGATGGCGAAGTAGCATCTGAGCTGAACCATCGCTTCCAAACCCGGCCGCGGTCGCCCGTGCCGCCATCGCCCTTTGCTGCGCTGTCGGTTTCCTCTTTCGTTCCGGTCCGTGGACTCCTCGGTTTTCTTAGGCGTTGCTTGCACTCCTTTGCCCCTGTGGGATGCGCTCCCTTGCACAGCGCACACCTGGGCTCACACGAATGACCGTCCTCGATGACTGGTTCACCGCAGTTCGAGCACACAACGGCGTCAGGTGTCGGGCATACGTCCGCCCTATGCCCAGGCTTGAAGCATATGTAGCAAACTTGGCGCGATGATCGGTCGAGGTAGCAACGCGTCTCACCGCCGTAGTAATAAACGTATCTTGCCTTCGAATGTTATGACGGTGCTTTGAGATTTTCCAAGCATTCGTGCATAAAGGATTTTCACTCCTTGGGTGCGTACCCTAAGATGGGACAGCAATTCGGTAGGTGTTGTACCGACATCCAGCCCGTGGATCACTCCTTTGCATGAATTGTCCGGCGCGGCAACGTAAGCCGTCACAGCGTAGTCTTTTGCACCGAAGCGTAGTCTCGGAATCTTCTGTACAACGTTGGCAGTCTCCTTGCTTGGCGGGCTGATTATAGCGATGTTAGATCTGTTGTGCAGCCGTATAAGTAGGCTGCCTTCGTTGCAGATGTCTGGGTTTCCACATGCTTTAGTTATAGCCCGGGCCATCTGATGCGTGCTCAACTGGCTGATGTCGAGCCCATTCTTTGGTCTAATAATGATTTTGAAGTCTGCTTTCGGCAGTGGAGGTAGTTTGCCTTTGCGAATAAGATTTTCCTTTTGTTTGGGCTGGCTCGGTGGTGGTTTGCCTGCCGCTTCGGTCCCGGTCTCCGGAACGGCAGTCAGCCTCGATTTGTGGTATTTTGCGACAAACCATCCTCCGCTGTCGAGTGTCTTCTGCGAGTCGTTGGTAGCGTTCTCTTCGTGTTTTGTCTCTTGAGTCGGTGTCGTGGCTCCAGTCGATGCCGCTGCGTTGTCAGCAGCCATCCTTGGAGGCTCCCGCGTGAGCTTGAGCAGCGTTTCGTCGGGCCAATGGCCCGAAGCTGCTAGGCTTAGCGCGGCGTTCTCCGCTTCGGATCTGCGAACGGCCAGAAGATGGTGAAATCTGGTCTTGGAGCACGACGTCAGTTGCTGGCGGCTTACAGAGCGCAGGGGGTAATCGCGGACAGCGTAGCTGTGCTCCTGTGGCCGCCGGGCAGTGCGCGCGTCCGCGAGTGAGCTCACGTGAGCCTTTGTGAGTACATCGAGCTGGCGGGCTTGATGACCCGGCTATTTCACCTCGCCAGATAGTGCGCGCTGTGACTGAACGCTCCACGTGGGCTATTTCCCAAAATAACGGCCGATCGCCCACGACAGCCGTCAGTGTTTTGTACAGTGTGCCAGTGCGTGCGTTGGCAACAGTTGCCTGGACGCAGAGCTATTGCGGAGGCCCGCCCGATGTGCCGAGTGCTCAGTGACCTAAGACATTTGCGGGTGGGCCTCAGGCAAACTACTGTATACTGTACCATAGTGCATATATTTCTTTTATTTTTACCTACCCTTTTCTTTCTCCTTATCACTCACCTCTTTGATTTCCTTTACCTTCTACTCGCTATCCCTTTATTTCCGCCGCCCCAGTTCAGGTGCTTCAGGTGCTAGCAGATACCGGGGCTGGAAAACATCTTTTCTTTGCTTTTGTACATACAATAAATAACCACTACAACAGCAACAACTGATTTAAAAATCTCCCAATTCCCCTGCACCAGCAGGGGCACCCAGGCCTCGTGATGGCCAGACACCCCTCGCGCCTTAATTTCTGGCAATGGAACTGCCGTGGTTTCCGTAGTGGAGGGCTACGGAGTAATTTCGACCACCTGGGGATCTTTAACGTGCGCTGACATCGCACAGCACACGGACGCCACTTCGTTTCGCCTCCATCGAAACGCAGCCTCCGAGGCCGGGATTCGGTGCCGGAGTTCCCGGGATCGAATCCCGGCCTCGGCGGCTGCGTTTCGATGGAGGCGAAACGAAGTGGCGTCCGTGTGCTGTGCGATGTCAGCGCACGTTAAAGATCCCCAGGTGGTCGAAATTACTCCGTAGCCCTCCACTACGACCCCCCCCCCCCCCCCCCCCCTTTCTCTCTATCCACTTTCACTTCCACCTTAATCCCTTCCCTTACGGCGCGGTTCAGGTGTGCACAGAGCAAGTGTGACAGATACTGCGCCTTTCCCTTCCTATGAACCAACCAACCAACCAACCGCGGAAAGCGGAACGCGCTGCAGCTCCACCTCCAGAACATTCCTCCCTTCGACCTCCCCGCTTTAGTCGCCCTCCACGAAACTTTCTCACGAGTTAAGCTGCACGACTTCACTGCTTTCCGTCCTCGTTCCGCACCCCCCTGTGCTGTGCGATGTCAGCGCACGTTAAAGATCCCCAGGTGGTCGAAATTACTCCGTAGCCCTCCACTACGGCCCCCTTTCTCTCTATCCACTTTCACTCCCACCTTCATCCCTTCCCTTACGGCGCGGTTCAGGTGTCCACAGAGCAAGTGTGACAGATACTGCGCCTTTCCCTTCCTATGAACCAACCAACCAACCAACCAAACCCCCCCCCCCCACATTGCCACTCTGATTCACCGCAACTACACGGCGACAGGCCATCCTCTCAACGTTCCATAGTGCACGCACCTTTTCCTAGAACTCCTCCCCGGCGGCGACAGGATTCCAGCCTCTTTTTTTCTTAATGTCTACAGCCCTCCTCGCACACCTTCAGCTCCTCTCCTCCTCCTTCTACGCAAAGCCATTTCTCGCGCACATCGCAGCGCGCTGCTCATTTTTGGGGATTTCAATGCACATCATGTCAGCTGGGGTTATCGTCGCGCTGTGGACATTTGTCCAGAACGAACAGTTATCCGTCTTTAATGATTTTTCTGACCCAACCCGCATCGGCTCTAGCTTCCAACGCAACACTAATACGGACCTTTCCATCTGCAAAAACATCTTGGACGCAGCGTGGACGAACACCTGGGTCTTTCTCGGCAGCGACCACTCTATCCTGTCCATCTATTTCTCTCTTCCAACCCTATCCTTCCGCCAGCGTCTGAACCAGGTGGTCGCCTGGGATCGGTTCCGCCGCTCACGGCAACATTCCCCCCCCCCCCTCCATCTCAGACCTTTCTCAATGGACTGCCACCTTGCTCAAAGTTTCATCCGCCACCTCTACCGTCCCTACCCCTCCTCACTCCTCCATGGCTGACAGCCGCCTCCTTCACCTATGAGAGGCGCATCATTCCCTGCACCGCCGCTGGCTTTCACAAAAGATGCCCACGATTATGTTACTTCCTAATGCGAAATTTGAGCGCAGCTCATCAGCTGTTTCATCTTTTCGATAAATTGAGGCAAAACGAAGAGGCGTCCGTATGCTGTGCGATGTCAGGGCACGTTAAAGATCCCCAGGGGGTCGAAATTACTCCGTAGCCCTCCACTACGGCTCCCCTTTCTGTCTTTCCACTTTCACTCCCACCTTCCTCCCTTCCCTTACGGCGCGGTTCAGGTGTCCACAGAGCAAATGTGACAAATACTGCGGCTTTCCTTTCCCGTGAACCAATAGAGAAAAAAAAAGAGGCAAGGATTTCGAGCAAGGCACATAAGCACAATTACATAGTTCTTTTTTTTAAATTTTTCACACGTATTCCTTCAAGAAACACTCCACTAACAGTTCTTGGCTGTCATGAAAGAAGCTTTGTGGTCCGAGAAATGAACTGAGTTATCGGGAGGTTGCGGGAGGCAGCGCGTGTGTCCATAGGAACGTTGCGCAACAAACAGATAGCAGTGACTCGCTGACGCCGCTAGCGAGTGAAGCGAGCCTGGAAGCGAGTGAGAACGGGATGCACGCACCGTGATCCGCCGCTGTACGGTTGCTTTCTGCGGATGAAGGATGCGAGCGCTATTGTATCCCCCTCCGGACCGGTCATCTCGGTGCGCCCGCATACTTGTGGAGCGGGTCAGCGTTTCCGCAACCGGAGAGTACCCTCGCTTCCACTCAGGAAGAGGGGGGGTCTCCTCTTTCTGCCTGGCGGCGACGGTGTTCTACGCAGCACGTTGTGTTGACTAGCTAGCGACGTCAGTCAGTCGCTGCTAGCGCTGCCTCCGGCGACCCCTTTTTTTTCCTCGTGTGCTCCGGTAGCTGTGCGCGCTCCTGCCCCCATCATTCGCCGCTGAGTGTACCCCCCTCCTCCTGCGAGGCTCCGGTGGCCAAAGCGCCGGCTCGAACGGGGGTGCTGAAAGGGGGGCGGAACTGGTTACGAGGCCGACGCCGACGCCGCCGCGAAACCCAGGAATGGCCGCCAAAGAGCTGCGCTCTAAAACACAATCGCTCACTACGCCTCCGCCTTGCCCGCCTGGGTATGGACATTTAGGAGCACTGCTCATACCTCACCAGTCAGCAGTGGGGCCAGACCTGCGACCGCATGGCCGGTAACCTCGGGCTGAGGGATACGTGGGCGCTCCTACGTGTCCTCCTTGACCCGTCACATTCCAAGGCCACGCAACGCAGGGATGCGACGCGCCTCCTATAATCCTCACCGCTATCCGACTCCGATTTCCTTCTTGCACTCTGAGATCGCTATCTCTGCACTTCCCCTCCATCCCCCCTTTCTAACTACATCGGCACCATTAATTCTGCGCTTGACGCAGATATCACTTTGGGGGAGGTTTGTGCGGCGCTACATAAGCTCGGCACCACTTCCGCAGCAGGAGCAGACCAAATTTCTAATAAGGCCCTCGTAACCTGGACACATCATTCCTTGAGGCCATTACGGACCTCTTTAACAAACACTGGTACGAAGGCACTGCGCCTTCTGAGTGGACCCAGGCTAAAGTAACCTTCAACCCCAAGCCCGACAAACCAATAGACATTCAAAATCTCCGTCCTATTTCCCTCACCTCTTGTCTCGGTAAGCTCTTTGAGCGCGTCGTTCTAGACCGCTTGCCGAGCTTCCTCGAGGACAACCATCTTTTCCCCGATTCGATGTTCGGCTTTCGCCCATCCCTCTCTACACAGAATGTCATGCTCCAGTTCTCCGAAGAGGTCCTTCACCCTCTTTACGCCAAGCGCACTCGCGCGATCATGGCACTCGACTTGACGAAAGTATTTGACAATGTCCTCTATACCGCGATCCTAGACGCCCTTTCTACCCTTAACGTGGGTTCCCGGATCCATGGTTACATCAAGGCTTTTCTTGCTCATCACTGTGCCGGAGTACCCGGGTTCGAACCCGACCTCGGCGGCTGCGTTTCGATGAAGGCGAAACGAAGAGGCGTCCGTGTACTGTGCGATGTCAGCGCACGGTAAAGATCCCCAGGTGGTAGAAATTACTCCGTAGCCCTCCACTACGGCTGCTCTTTCTCTCTTTCCACTTTCACTCCCATCTTCCTTGCTTCCCTTACGGCGCGGTTGCCGTGTCCACAGAAAACAAGTGAGACAGTTACCACGCCTTTCCCTTCCTATAAATAAATCAGTTTTTTGCTCATCACACGGCAGAGATCTCATTCGGCACCCTCTCCTCTCCCGCTTTCCCTCTTGGAAATCGAGGTACCTCCCAGGGTTCTGTTCTCTGTCTCCTTCACTTCAACATCACCCTTTTCCCTATGGCACGTGCTCTAGCTACCATTCCTAACCTCTCCCATGCTTTCTACGCTGATCATATCACCCTTTGGGTGACCACCGGCAATCTTGGAGAGATGGAAGCTGCTCTCCAGGCGGGCGCTAAAACGGTCGCCGATTATGCTCGCGGTCGGGCTAGCTTGTTCCCCATGCAAGTCGGAGCTCCTGCTCCTTCTTGCTCGAGCCGTAGTTCCAACCTCATCTCCTAACCTTAACATCGCTATCGACGGACATCCCATTCCTTCTGTCTCTTGCATCCCTATTCTCGGTCTCTTTCTCCAATCCAATGGCAAGCACACTACTGTCCTTTCCAGCCTTACTACCACCGTCAAGCAGACAGTACGGCTGATCCGACATGTCGCTTTACCGCCATTACGGCAGGTGCAATCACGACCTCCGTCGTCTTGTTCAGGCCTTAGTGCTAAGCCACCTTGTCTACTCTCTCCGCTACCTCTTTCTATCTCGTGCCGAGGAAGACAAGGTCAACTGTCTCATCTGCCAAACCTATAAGTCAGCTCTCGGGCTTCCCACTTCCACCCCCACTTCTCGTCTACGTGCGATGGGCGTCCACAATACTCTTTCATAACTTGTGGAGGCCCACCGCGTGGCACAATTCGATCGTTTATCTCGCACCGCCCCTGGAGGAGCCCTTCTTACTTCCCTTCGCTTGACCCCTGTCTCCCCTATCTGTGCCACCCATCCCTTGCCCAGCTCCCTCTTCGCCATGCTCACTGTCAAGCCCCTTCCCAAGAACATGCACCCTGAGCATCATGCCGCTCGCCGATCTGCCCTCACCTCCACCCTCTGGTGCCAGTACGGTACACAGTCTAACGCCGTGTTTGTTGATGCGGCACCCTACCTCTCGCATCCCTCCTATGCCCTGGCCACTGTCTCTAATACACGAGCCCCTCTCTCCGTCGCCACTATCCATGCTCTCACTTCCACTGCCGCCGAAGAAGCAGCCATTGCCAGCACACCAGCCCTTTTCATATTTAGTGACTCTAAGACCGCAGTTCGCATCTTTGAAAAGGGTAGAATCTCTTCCTCCGCGCTCAATATCCTTAAGCACTCCCTTCCCCCTTCCCGATCTGTCCAACTCTTTTGGGTTCTGGCTCACGCGGGCACCCTGGAAATGATGCGGCAAATTCTATCGCTCGCGAGATGACCGACCGAGCTGGCCCCCTCCACCCCAGGATGGACACGCGTGACTCCCTCCTCACCTTCAATGACATCACACTCCACTACCGCAGCTCCCGATTATCCCTCCCTCCCCCTCACAAGTCCCTATCTAAAATAGAACAGAATAAGTGGCGCCATTTACAGGCCCACACTTTCCTCTCCCCTGCACGCCTTGCCCTTATTCACCCCGGTGCCTTCTCGCCCCAAATCATGCTTTGCAGCTCTCCCCAAGCAGACTATGCTGACATTCTTTACTCTTGTCCGGCCCGCTTTCCCCCCGTTTCCTGGTAAATAAACAGCCCTCAGCTGTGGGAGGCTGCTTTGGCCAGCTCGGAGCTACATATTCAACAGCGGCTTACGACCTGGGCAGCGGAAGTCGCCGCCAGGCGTGACCTGGAGGTCAAGACCAGCAGCCGGAAGGCCACTCACGAACGGCGGCAACATTTTTTATTTTAGTTTTTTTTTTGCCTTCACTGAATAAAGTTTGTACCACTACCACCAGGTGGTCGAAATTACTCAGTGGCCCTCCACTACGGATCCTCTTTCTCTATTTCCACTTTCACTCCCACTTTCATCCCTTCCCTTACGGCGCGGTTGAGGTGTACACAGAAGAGGGAGACAGTTACCGAGCCTTTCCCTTCCTTTAAATCACTCAATCAACCAACCATAAAGTAAAGCATTTGGGCAAGAGAGGTGATATCCCGCCGTGCTGGAGCAGTAGTTAGATGCCCGACTACTGCGCCACAGTACCCGGCTTCCATCGCGACTGCCAGCGCTGCGTTTCGATGCAGATGAAACGGAGGGGCTTCTAACTGTGCTGTTAAAAGGTCCTAAAGTGGTCGAAATTGCCTACCTTCCCTTTCGGAGCGGTTGATGCATCCAGAGAAACAGCTGTGATTGATACCGCGCCTTTCCCTTCCTTTTAACCAATTATTATTATGAGCGGTGGCATGAATGCTCGTGAGGCATTGGAAACTTTTCATATTAAGGAGAGAGTCAGTGTTTAAGTGACACCTCGGTGGCTGTTTTGTAGCGAGCGCTACATTTGTCGCGAAGTAGCATTTTTACTGTGGTGGTAGCTATTTCTCCACAGTTACTACCACAGTAAAGTTACAACCACAGTGAGAATGCGACTTTGCGACGAATGTAGCGCTCGCTACAAAAGAAGCACAAAGGCGTCACGTACACACTCCCTTTCTCTCTTCATAATATGAAATGTTTCTAATGCCTCAAGATCATTCATGTCACCGCTCTTAATAATAATTGGTTAAAAGGACGGAAGGGAGAAAAGCCGCGCACCGCGCCATTTGGCGTTCACAGGGAAGGAAAGGCACAGTATCTGTCACACTTGCTCTGTAGACAGCTGATTGCTTTATAGGAAGGGAAAGGTGCGGTAACTGTCTCACTTGTTTTCTGTGGACACCGTAACCGCACCGTAAGGGAAGGAAGGAAGGTGGGAGTGAAAGTGAAAGGAGAGGGCTACGGAGTAATTTTGACCACCTGGGGATCTTTACCGTGCGCTGACATCTGTGGACACCATAGCCGCGCTGTAAAAAGGAAGAAAAGTGGGAAAGAATGCGGAAAGAGAGAAAGAGGAGTAGCGGAGGGCTACGGAGTAATTTCGACCATCTGGGAATCTAACTTGAACTGAGCAAGATTCCCAGGTGGTCGAAATTACTCCATAGCCCTCCGCTACTCCTCTTTCTCTCTTCCGCATTCCCACTTTCCTTTCTTTAATTCGACCTCCTGAGAATCTTTACCTTGAACTCAGCAAGATGGGGCTGGGGCAGGTAGGTCACCGCCGCTTGCGTCGGGGTCTGGCCTGCCACCGAATTTTTATCTGTTGTAGGCCGTCATTGCACCCGCCACCGCTTCGGTGGTGAACTACGATGGTTGTTTTTGCGGCGCGCTTCTTTCTTTCCCTCTTTCTTTTCTTTCTTCTCTATTTTCTCTTCTCTGGGCACGAGGCAGCGGAGGTGGCTCAGCTACAGAGCCAGTAGCAGGCCCGTGCATTTTCTTTTCCTTCTTCCTACAGTCACAACAACAACTCAGCAAAGGGGTGGCTGATCCTTGCCCTACAGGGCTGGGACTGGTAGGTCACCGCCGCTTGCAGCTTGGGCTAGCCTGCCACCGGATTTGTATCTGATTGACTAACTGGAAAACTACTCAGCAGAGATAAGGAAGGGAGATGTGCAGGGGGGGGGTCCCTATTCCGGGACTCCAGTGGCTGCCGCTGCTATCTGCGCGCATGTCACGAGAGCCCTGTTGTAGACCGTCATTGAATCCGCCACCGCTTCGGTGGTGAACGGCGGCTGTAGCGACGCGCGTCTTTCCCTCCTTCTTTTTCTTTCTTATCTGTATCTCTTCTGTCCGCACGAGGCAGCGGATGTGGCACAGCTACAGAGCCACATCACTCCATTCGAATTTTTGGTAGTGCACCTGCGCTCCAGACATTTGAAGTAGACTTCGTGAACACTGAGATTGGGCACATGCGAAGTGTGTGCGAGAGGCTGTGGCATCAAATGGACTTGTCACCGCTGAGTAATCCAGTGTATGAGGCTGCCTTTGGAGGCTCTGCCAAATAGAAATACTGTACAGACTAAATTGAGACAGCTGCATGCTACTTCCCAGATCATCGCTTCTGTCAAGCAAAATGAATGAATAATGTGTATACCCAATGTCTCTCATTGCTAAAAATGCATGACACAACAACCTCAGTCAGAGAAACCCAACTCTCGCTACGTATATCCTGGCAAAGCTGAGGTAATCCACTACCAATGTTTTTAAAGACGGAATTGGTTCGTCTTGTATGCTTTGCTCTAAGAGGTGTTTTTTATCTACTTTTTATATTGCGCACGCCCGGATTCTTCTATATATTGTCACGGTATTGGCGACTAGGGCTAGGTATCAGAGCCGGTGCAGGTAGAATTACACGGTCCAAGCTTTTGGTACGTCCTGCGAGTCCGGAGCCGATTCACTTCGTCCTTTTTCTCCGAGCGCCACTTCAACGTCTTTCGTTCCGAGCACCCCCTGGTATTCTTCCCTCCTTAAGCATGACGCACACGGCACACGTGCACACAGGTGGACAAAAGCAAACGAAAAAAATGTTTGCAGATGCCGTCTTAAAGTTACCGCGTAAAATATGGCTTCATGCGTAGGACATGAACTGTCTCTGGACGAGGTAGCCGACGGCCTCTCTGCTCTGGGCCATCTGGGAGGACCTCATAGTTAACGTCGCTGAGGCGCCGCAAGATTTTATATGGGCCGAAGTAACGGCAAATCAGCTTTTCTGATAGACCACGGCGTCGAACAGGAGTCCACACCCACACCTGGTCCCCGGTGTTGTAGGAAGCTTGTTTGTGGCGGAGGTTGTACCGGCGTGAATCCTTGTCCTGTTGCTGGGCGATGTGGACGCGTGCTAGTTGGATTGCTTGCTCAGCATCTTGGGCAAAGTGTTCGGCGTCGGTAGAAAGCTCGGTATCTGTTTCGCAAGGGAGCATTGCGTCCAGCATCGTCCGAACCTCCCTGCCGTAAACTAGCGAAACGGCGTGAAGCGAGCCGTCTCTTGGGCTGCCGTATTGTACGCGAATGTCACATATGGTAGGATAGCATCCCAAGTCTTGTGCTGGGCGTCGACGTACATCGCCAGCATGTCCGCAATGGTCTTATTACGCCTTTCCGTCAGCCCGCTGGTCTGCGGATGATAAGCAGTAGCTTTTCGATGCGCCGTACCGCTGAGATGTAAAACTTCGGCCATCATTTGTGAAGTAAAGGCAGTCCCTCTGTCAGTAATAATACAGGTCGTAGCACCATGCCGCAGCATGATCTGGTGTACAAAGAAATGGGCAACTTCAGATGCTGTGCCACTAGGTAACGCTTTGGTCTCAGCATATCGAGTCAGGTAGTCTGTGGCGATGATTATCCAGCGGTTGCCCTCGGAGGATCGAGGGAAAGGACCAAGAAGGTCCATGCCGACTTGATCAAACGGTGCCCGTGGTGGTATTATGGGCACGAGGAGGCCTGCAGGATTTGATTGTGGAACCTTCCGACGCTGACATTGCCGACAGCTCTTAGCATAGCGCTTAACAACAGTGGTAAGGTCGGGCAAGTAGAATGTCTTTCGTATTCTAGCAAGCAATATGCAGAAGACTAACGTAATGTTCAACAGTCTCGAGAAGGAGCAGCAGTTTACATTTGGTAGCGAAATACTGGAAGTAGTAGGCGAATATGTCTACTTAGGACAGGTAGTAACCGCAGATCCGGACCACGAAAAAGAAATAACAAGAAGAATACGATTGGGATGGAGCGCATTTGGGAAGCATTCGCAGATTATGACTAGCAGCTTACCGGTATCGCTCAAGAGGAAAGTATACAACAGTTGCATCTTGCCTGTACTCACCTATGGGGCTGAAACGTGGAGGCTAACCAAGAGAGTTCTACTTAAGTTGAGGACAACCCAGAGGGCTATGGAACGAAAAATGGTAGGGGTAACATTGAGAGATAGAAAGCATGCAGAGTGGGTCAGAGAAATAACTCAAGTTACCGACATTCTAGTAGAAATTAAGAAGAAGAAATGGACATGGGCAGGACATGTAGTGCGAAGAGAGGATAACCGATGGTCGCTGAGGGTAACAAACTGGATTCCAAGAAAAGGAAAGCGTAGCAGGGGGCGGCTGAAAGTTAGGTGGGCGGATGAGATTAAGAAGTTCGCAGGGGTCAAGTGGATGCAGCTAGCACAAAACCGAGTTAAGTGGAGAAATATGGGAAAGGCCTTCGCCCTGCAGTGGGTATAATCAGGCTGATGATGATGATGAAGATGATTCTAGCAAGTGTGCGAGTATAGCTTAAGTGGTCAGAGGTTGGTTCATAGTGGCACGCGGAAAGGATTTCCTCTCGCTGAGCTGCGGGTACCACGAGGAGGTAGGTTCTCGACTCGGATCTAGAGCTTTGCTTATATAGTACACCACTTCTCAGGCATTAAGTTGAGAGGCTCCGAGAAAAGCACTTAGGTATTTTGGCTGGCTGACATTCTAAATAATCGATCAGGGCTCGTAACTCTGGATCAGCACGGTGCTGATGAGAGATATCTGAAGCATCAACAGCTTCAAGAAAAACTACCGGAGTCACCCGTGTGGTGAAGCGAGCTCGACGGGCGCACGAGAGAGCGCGTCAGCATCTTCATGCTTATGTCCGGACTTATAGACTATAGTGAGGTCAAACTCCTGTAGGCGAAGGCTCCATTGCGCCAGGCGGCCGCATGGGTCACGCAGGTTGTCCATCCAATATAATGAATGGTGGTCAGTAACCACTTTAAATGGGCGACGATAAAGGTAGGGCGAAATTTTGCAGCAGGCCAAACAATGGCGAGGCGTTCCTTCTCAGTAGTTGAATAGTTCATCTCGGCGCGGGATAAGGTACGGCTGGCATAGGCGACGACTCGTTCCACACCCTCTTGCCGTTGCACGAGAACCGCCCCAAGGCCAATGTTACTGGCGTCAGTGCGGATTTCTGTCACCGTGTTCATCGAAATGGGCTAGAATAGGCGGCGATTGGAGACGGAGACACAACTCGGTGAAAGCAGCTTCTTGCTCGTGACTCTAAACAAAAGGGGTGTCTCCCCGGGTGAGCCGAGTCAGCGGTTCAGCAAGATCAGCGAAGTTATCGATAAAACGGCGGTAATAACTGCACAAGCCGAGAAATCTGCGAACAGCTTTCTTGTCACGGGGAATCGGAAATTCCGCAACAGCAGTAAGCTTCTCAGGGTCAGGCTTCACGCCGGTAGCGCTTACGACATGACCGAGGAATTTAAGCTCTCGGTAGCCAAAGTGACATTTCTGTGGCTTAAGTGTCAAGTTAGCGGATCGAAGGGCTTCGAGTACTGACCGCAGGCGCTTAAGATGTTGTGCAAACGATTCTATTCTGCGAAGACCACCACGTCATCTAGGTAGACTAGGCAACACTGCCATTTAAGCCCGGCGAGGACAGTGTCCATCATCCGCTGAAATGTGGCCGGCGCGGAGCAAAGTCCGAAAGGTAGAACTTCAAATTCGTAAAGTCCGTCGGGTGTGACAAAGGCCGTCTTTTCACGATCTCGCTCATCTACCTCAATCTGCCAGTAGCGACTTTTCAGATCGATTGACGAAAAGTACTTCGCACGCCAAAGGCGGCCGAGAAAGTCGTCAATCCGCGGCAAGGGGTAAACATCTGTCACCCGTTAATAATTAAGGGGGTATTATTAACGATGCGCCCTTAACGGTGCGCACACTCCCAGACACCCTTAGAGTGAGTGGGGGTAGCTGTTCCGGTCGCAAAGGAGATGCCCTCGACCTGCGTGGCAAGCTCAGCCGGAATTCAGCTACCTTGTAGTGACAGAAGGGGGTGGTCGTTTGGTGCCCAGCGGTCGCCGGTTCAAACCAGAGTAAGGATCGGAGTCAGAAGTAACAAACAAAACACAATTTATGCACAGCAAGAGACGATACAAAGGAATACACAAGATCACTTGAAATACACAGACGGGAGGTTCACAGAGTATCAAACGCTAAGCATGCAATTACACAGGTATCCAATAACGTAGAGGCTTTACAACAGATGAGACACGAGAGAGTACATAAACAAACACCAAATTGTTCACCGGGCACTGTTGCAGTCCGACGCCTCAAGAGTCACGATGTGGCCGCCCTACGAGACGAGCGCCGCTCCCTTGAAAGTCCGTGGGCTTGCCAGCAGCGGGTGATCCCCGGGAGTCCAGCCGAAGTAGACGCGAGCACGTCGCAAAACACTGACGAACTGACTGACTGACTGACTGACTCAACAAGCGGCGCGGTCGCTTTAAATAGGGCGCGCCGCGTCTGTTTGTTAACATGCGCCAAAGCTAGCGCGCACACACACATAGCTTCGCTGGTTATAGCTCCCTCTTCTCCTCCCGTCGAGCCGCGCGTCGTCATTGGCCAGGTCCCATAGAACCTTCTCGAAAGGCCTGGCACATTCCTGGCCGATGAACCACCGTCCTCCCCGGGCAATGGGAAAGAGGGTCACGGCTACGCGTACAAAGCTACGCGCTCTCCCGCGCGGGGAAGGGGGTTTTTTCTCTCTATGCCTTCCACGCGACGCCGTGCGGGCCTCGCGCCGTACCGGCTTGATGCAAATGGGCGCCGATTTCGTGACAACATCCTTCTTGGTTACGGCGTTCAGCTTGCGGTAATCGACGCAAAAACGTAACGTGCCGTCTTTCTTTTTAACTAGAACGACTGGGGAGGACCATGGGCTATTTGAAGGCTGGATAACGTCATCCTAGAGCACTTTTTTTAACTTGTGACTTAATAACTTCGCGCTCGGTCGAAGAGACGCGGTAGGGGTGCTGGTGAATTGAGCGCACATCATCGAACGTCACGATCTGGTGCTTGACAATGGGAGTCTAATACACTTTCGACGATGATGCAAAACAATCTCTGAATTCGAGTAACAACGAAAACAGCTGTTCACGCTGGCTCACCGATAGCTCAGAGCTAATATCGAGGTTGTCGAGGGATGTGGGCGGTGGCACGGTTTCTGTGGACAAGCACTCGGAGACTTCAGATATGCGTTCCGCGTAAGCTACGGAAGTATTCCGAAAAAGGTGTCGATACTCGTGCGAAAAATTGGTAACAGTCAGTACCTTGGACTGACCACAGTTAAGATGGATCAAACTGCGAGCCACGCAGACTCCCTGCGTCAACAGTAACGAGAGGTTAGTTTCGGCTATTGCATCACCATCGTGAAGTGCATTGCATTTGACATTAACGAAGGTGCTGGTTCGGGGTGGCAGCGTGACACTGTCCGCATAAACTCGAAGCACATTGAGGTGTCGATGTGTACTGCTAAGGGCCACTGCTTTCTCAGTAGAAAACGAGACCTTAAAATCCCGGAGGTCAATAATTGCGCCATATTCACGAAGAAAATCTACGCCCAGAATTAGTTCACGTGAGCAGCTTTTCAGAACGAGGCAGCTCACCACAAATGTCGACTCTTGAATTTGAACCCTGGCCATGCACATGCCTAGGAGTAACCAGATGACCACCCGCAGTGCAAATGTGTGTGCCAGCCCACGGAGTCAAAACCTTCTTGAGAATCGCGGCAAACTGGCTGCTCAAAATAGGATAATCAGCGCCAGTATCCAACAAAGCTCGAACATGGCGACCATGCAGTATTACAGGTATGTACAACGACAGCTGCTCGCGAATATCAGGCTTCTGAGTGTTTGAGTGCTCTGCGTCGGGGTACGCGGTATGCTTCACCTGCAATTCGTCGTTGTTGCAGGCGCGTTGTTGCGGTGTCCGTTCCACCGGCAATTCTTCATCGTTGCGGGTGCGTTGTCGCGTCATCTGTTTCACCGGCAATTCGTCGTTGTTGCGGGTGCATTGTTGCGTCGTCTGTTTCACCGGCAATTCGTAGTTGTTGCGGGTGCGTTGGTGCGTCGTCGGTTCCACCGGCAATTCGTCGTCGTTGCGGGTGCGTCGTGGCGGCGTCGAGGTAGCGTTATAATCGGCAACCGCGGACGTTTCCAATGTCGATTCGTAGTCTTTCCGTGTCCGCGTCGATGGGGGGTCTCCCGCGCAGCGATGTCCAGCGAGCCTGCCCCCGAAGGTCGCTGGTTTCAGTTTTCCCGCTGGGGGCTGGGCAATCGGCCCTGCGCTGCCCATGAGGACCTCGCAGCAGATGGCGAAGGGCGAGCCCTGGGCGACGGTGATCGAGATTGCCGCAGACGAGACGGAACACCACGGCGCTGGTCATTGAGGAAATCTTCAACGGCTCGGGGCCGTTCGCCGTAGCGAGGCCGCGGAGAATCGGCGGAAAAACCTTCGAGGCCCAGTCGACGGTAGGGACAGCGCCGATAGACATGTCCCGGTTCGCCGCAGTGAAAGCATAAAGGCCGTCGGTCGGGGGTACGCCACTCGTCTGCTTTCCGTCTAGACTGCCGGGAATCCGTTACGTACTGGATCACGGGGGCCGGTGTTGTTGGTGCAGCTACGTTAGCAGGAATGAGGGTCGGCGACTGGGGCGGCGAGTATTGTTGCACCTCGGCGTATGTGGGACGCTGGCACTCAGGTGGCGTAAGAGGAGGAGGAGGGTGAGGTTCACCGCTTGGAAACGGAGGCCAGAGCGCTTGCTGCACTTTGTCGCGGATAGCGCTCGCAATAGAGGTAGAAGCTGGTGGAGGTGCGCCATACAGCAGTCTGAGTTCGTCGCGCACAATGGAACGTACGAGCTCCCGTAGCGCCAATGCGTCCACGCCATGCGATGGTAACTCGGCCGAGACGGAGGTGGCGTGGACGGTACGATTCTGTGCCGAAGCTCGCTGCTGAAGCACTTTCTCTATCGTGGATGTTTCCGCAAGGAATTCTGCGACAGTTTTCGGTGGGTTGCGCACCAGGCCAGCAAAAAGCTGCTCTTTAACGCCAACCATGAGGTAGCGCACCTTTTTGTCCTCGGACATTGTAGGGTCTGTCCGCTTGAAGAGGCGTGTCATGTTTTCGATATATGCTGCGGCGGTTTCGTTAGGAATTTGAACCCGAGATTGGAGAGCGCGTTCGGCCCGTTCGCGGCGATCTGAGCTACCGTAAGTAGCCGCAAGATGACGCTTGAACTCACTCCAGGAAGACAGCTGGTCTTCATGGTTCTCGAACCATGTCCGAGCGCCATCTTCAAGGCTGAAGTAGACGTTGCGAAGTCGGGCAGCGTCATCCCAGAGGTTGGAGGTAGCTACGCTTTCGTAGCGCTGCAACCAGTCGTCGACGTCTTCATAGGTGTCCCCGTGAAAGGTCTTCGGGACGCGGGGGTTCTGAAACGTCACGTAAGTAGGGGCCGCTCCAGGCATTGCGACGATGTCGTGGCTACTGGTAGTCATAGCCGATGGGGAAAACTCAGGTGGTAGGCCTCATTGCCTGCGGCTGGTGCGGTGAACAGGCGTTTCCTCGAATATATGACCAGCACTCCTGCTTAGCGGAGGGGTACGGGACATCAGACCTGACCTCCACCAGATTTGTCACGGTATTGGCGACTAGGGCTAGGTATCAGAGCCGGTGCAGGTAGAATTACACGGTCCAAGCTTTTGGTACGTCCTACGAGTCCGGAGCCGATTCACTTCGTCCTTTTTCTCCGAGCGCCACTTCAACGTCTTTCGTTCCGAGCGCCCCCTGGCAATATATTGCTGGTCAGATACGAATAAATGAAGGTGATAGTTCAGCAGCAGTCCTCTGTCTTTCTGTCGGTATCCTATGAAGAAGAACTGAAAAAGGGTAAATGGGGTACGCCTCAGTTTGCAGATGAGCCAACGTTTCGAGAAGTGGACTTGTCTTCGTCTGGGCATAGCGATCATCACTGGCAGCGGATTAAATACGCTTTTGCTCTTGATGAAGAAAAGCTGGGGAGGGGAAAGTGGGTGCAAAGAAAGTAGGTGTGAAGGAGTGGGGAGGAAGGGTTGGGTGAGAAGAAAGTGGGTCATTAAGTGAAGGAAAAAATGAAAAAAAAAGAAAAAATCTTCAGTATGTATTTGTCAGACCGGACCCAGGGATTCTGTGGCCTGCAAAAGAAGTAAAAGCGGCAGTACCAGGAAAAACTACAATACCGGGTAGGTAATTAGTCACCACTTAAGCGGATTTGGTGCAGATACATCTTACAAACGAACAGGCTATGAAAAGGGCCCTGATAAGGCATATATCTAGGGGGACAATTCTTACAAGGTAGGGAGAGGGCGGGGTGAGGGGGAAGTACAAAGTCACAGAATAATAACCGCACAGTGATGTGGCATTCCTCTGTAAATAAATCCAGGAACCGCACAAGATCGTCGCTCGCCTCCAAAGCCTTTAATACAACTTCAAGATTTTCGCAATGTCATGCTTCATCCTTATTTTGCTAGCTTAGAAGGAGATTCCAGGACGTGAAGCATGCGCCGGTAATGTCAACTGCCCGGCGTAGGGGCAGGCAAGCACACCATGCCGCTCAGCGTATAGAGTACAAAGATGCTTTGTGTAGCGGCCTGTCCGCGCTGTATTCCGATGTAAACCGAAAAAAGTCATTATCTGCGTAATCAGAAGCGTGTTATATCCGCCTCCTACGTAGAGCGTAGAGACTGATAACGTGTATGCCCATCTTAGGCTCGTTCATATTTTAGTCAAAATTGCGTGAGTCTAAAGGATTAAGATCCGAGAGAGTATTTATTTTATTTTTTTTTTACACAGAGCACCTCTGGTTCTTTCTTCCTTTATTTGTTTCTTGGGCATTTGCCTAAAAGGAGGCTCAGGCTAAAGGTGCGGTCGCCTGACGTGGCCTCAGCCCCCCTGCTACATGATCAGTAAGCATCGAAACTACAATACTGCAGCAGGCTGGCACACAACACTAGCCTTGATCAGGACATAAAAGGAAAGAAACAAAACAATAGTGACATTTGTGCGCAGTGTGTGCAAAAGCATTATATGTAGGTACAATATGAATATAATGAAGACACTTAATAGGCAGAATTTTACGATGTGTATCACAGGCATACTAAAATAATGAAAGTAAAAGAAATATACACAGTACAATACCCTATATCAGACAGGTGACTTTTCCCCTTTTTTTACATTTAAACCATAAGACAAGCAAACAAATACACAGTCAATTACATATTGCCACGTGCCTAACGCCGCGCGACAACCGTGTTTGGTGCCGACGACAACGAAGCGGTGGTTGGCACGAGCGGCGCGCTGGTGCTGGACGCTGTGACTCTGTGTTCGAAACGACAAGCCGACCTTATTCTCGGGTCCTTGGCTACGTGTACTTTCACGGCTCCCTCTGACTTCAGTCGTGACACTGGTGGAGGTGCGATCGATGATCCCTTCTCCTGCGGACGACCCTACGCGGCCGCCTCTCGTGACCACTCCGGTTCATCGTACCAGCCGACGGCTCCGAGGCTTGTCCCCCAAGGCCTTCCCTCTTGACGAAGAGACTCTGGCTGTGGCAACGACACCGCCCGCCCATACCATGACTGTCCCTTCCACCCCTTCGTCCTGTCTCATCCTTCAGACCCCACGTACCCCTAAACCATTTCACGGTGAGCAGTTTGAAGACGCCGAGGACTGGCTAGCTCACTATCAAAGGGACGCGACGTTTATCGGCTGGGACGACGCTGCGAAAATGCGGAACATCTACTTCAGCCTTGAAGACGCTGCTCGGACATGGTTCGAGAACCGCGAGGCCACATTCTCTACGTGGCCGGCCTTCCGAAGTCAGCTCCTCGGTACGTACGCCAACAGTGACCGCCGAGAGAATGCCGAGCGTGCCCTGACCTCTCGAGTTCAGCGTCAGAACGAGGGGGTCGCAATGTACGTTGAAGACGTCATGCGCCTTTGCCATCGCGCCGACCCGTCCATGAGTGAGGAGAAGAAGGTTCGGCACCTGATGCACGGCGTCAAAGAACAGCTTTTTTCCGGCCTCGTGCGGAACCCGCCCACCACCGTCGCGGCGTTTCTGGCTGAAGCTGTGACCATGGAGAAACTGTTGCAGCAGCGATGCAGCCAGTACGGTCGGCCGCTGAATTCCATATCCACACTACCGCCGTCTGACCGAACCGACTACAATCCCGGGGCAGATATGAGCTCCCTTCGCGACCTCATTCGCACCGTGGTTCGCGAGGAGCTCCAGAAAGTTCATGGAGCTCCTGGCGCAGCTTCCCTGGCCAGCATCATCCGTGAAGAGGTCCAGAATGCACTCACGCCACCAACAAGTACAGTCGTTCCACCACCACCCCCGGGCCCCACCGAGCGGATGACTTATGCTGATGTCACACGCCGCCCAGCCCTGCTACCTACCCCTTCGCCTTACACGCAACATCAGGTCGCTGTGCACGCTGCGGCACCGCTGCCCCTTTGGGAAGATCGGCGCCAGGCGCCCCGGAAAACTGATCTCTGGCGCGCTCCAGATAACCGCCCTCTCTGCTACCACTGTGGCGAGGCAGGTCACCTGTACCGGCAGTGCCCTTATCGTCAGATGGGCCTTAGGGGATTTTCCCCCGACAGCCCTCGTCCACGGCCTGGTCAGCGGCCTCAGGACATCGCCGAGTACGTAACCCGCCAGCGTACGTCACCCGCCAGTCTGCCACATTCTCCTCGTCGCGAGTCGCGCTCGCCTTCGCCTCGTCGCTCTGCACCCTCTGGGTCACGGTATACCGCTGGACGCCATGGTTCCTCGAGTCCTCATCGGGAAAACTAGCTCCGGCGACCTTTGGGGGCGAGGCCGCCGCACACCGATTCGCCGTAAAGCTTCCACCGCCGCATCGCTCGATTCGCCCCGACGTTGAACGCCGAATTCCTGTCCAGTTTTCGCCGCACAGACCAGATCGCCCCGACGTCGTCCGCATCGCCGACCAGTTATCACCGCCGTGTCGCTTAAATTGCCCCGACGCAGACCACACAACTGCCGCCCAGCTTCCGTCGCCGCACCGCTCGCTTCACTCCGACCTGCCGTCGACATTGAATTGTCCCAACGCCGACCACTCAACCGCCGTCCAGCTTCCGCCACCACACCGCTCACTTCACTCCGAACCATCGTCAACAGGCCCTGGTCTTGGCCGGGTCTCCCTGGACATCCCTATTATCGTCGACACGAAGGAGGTCAGCGCTTTAGTTGATACGGGAGCCGATTATTCTATCCTTAGCGGGCGGCTTACAAGGACACTGAAAAAGGTGATGACGCCATGGAACGGACCAGACATACGTACGGCAGGCGGACATGTGGTTGCACCACTGGGTATGTGTACAGCCCGGGTTACAGTGCGAGGCTGCACATTTGTTGCGACTTTTCTCGTTCTACGCGAATGCTCTCGTGATGTTATTCTTGGCATCGACTTCCTTCGTGAGCACGGTGCCACTATAGATCTACCGAACCGCTTGGTGACGTTTTCCGCCAAACTGGCCACTGAAAAGCATGAGTACCGCGGGTCCCACTCCACGCTGCGAGTCGCCGATGATAGCCTCACAGTGCCACCACGCGCCAGCATCCTCGCCAGAGTTATTTGTGACGAGCCACATCACGGCCTCCGGGTTGTTGAGCCTAATGTCTCCCTCTCACTCGCCTTGGGAGTTTCTGTGGCAAGAGGTCTTTGTTTCCTTCGTGGAAGAGAGACGGAGGTACTTGTCAGCAATTTCTCCAATGAACATCGACATCTGTTCCGTGGCACTGTCATTGCTTACGTCGACCATCTGCCCGAAGTCGCTGAATGTTTTGCTTCAGAGGAAGCTACGCCTAGCACTGAACCGGATGATGCCGTACACGCTGTCGACATCAATTCTAGCCTTTCCTCCGTTGAAAAGAGGCAACTTAAAGATCTATTGCTGGAGTTTCGTGTGTGCTTCACGTCTTCATCTAAGGTGCAGCGAACGTCGGTCATTAAACACCGGATTATCACGCATGAAGGCACTCGACCCATCCATCAGCAGCCCTATCGTGTGTCTCCTCGGGAGAGAGACGCTATCCAACAGCAAGTCAAGGAGATGCTCGCCGATGGCGTCATTCAAACTTCAAGCAGCCCATGGTCCTCGCCTGTAGTCCTCGTTAAAAAGAAAGACGGAACACTTCGTTTCTGCGTTGACTATCGGAAACTGAACAGTATGACAAAGAAGGACGTCTATCCGCTGCCACGGATTGATGACTCTCTCGACCGACTTCGCCGAGCCAAGTACTTCTCCTCCATTGACCTCAGGAGAGGTTATTGGCAAATTGAAGTTGATGAGAGGGACAGTGAAAAAACTGCCTTCGTAACACCAGATGGGCTCTATGAATTCCGCGTCCTCCCATTCGGGCTCTGCTGTGCTCCTGCCACCTTCCAGCGGATGATGGACACTGTGCTCACAGGTCTTAAGTGGCAGACATGCCTTGATTATCTCGACGACGTAATAATTTTTTCACCGACGTTCACAGAACACCTACGCCGCCTGAGAACTGTTCTCGAAGCTGTCCGGTCTGCCAACCTTTCTCTCAAGCCTCAAAAGTGCCACTTCGGGTTCACCGAATTGAAGTTTCTTGGGCACATCGTGAGTGCTGATGGCATCCGAGCTGACCCTGAGAAACTTGCTGCCGTTGCTGCCTTTCCCGTCCCCGCCCACAAAAAAGCAGTCCGACGGTTTTTGGGGCTGTGCTCCTATTATCGTCGCTTTATCAAAAACTTTGCACAGATGGCCAGCCCTCTGACTCTCCTGACTCGAGATGACGCATCATTTTCCTAGGGCGCCGAGCAGCAGATGGCTTTCGACGAGTTACGACGCCGGCTCCAGTCACCCCCGATCCTGGCACATTTCGACGATGATGCCGCCACAGAATTACACACGGATGCGAGCAATGTCGGCCTTGGTGCCGTTCTAGTTCAGCACCAAGACGGGGTCGAGAAAGTAATTGCCTACGCCAGCCGTGCACTTTCCCGTGCTGAGTGTAACTATGCCACAGCTGAAAAAGAATGTTTGGCGGTAGTATGGGCCGCTGCCAAGTTCCGCCCGTACCTTTATGGCCGACCGTTTCGCGTCATCACTGACCATCACTCGTTGTGTTGGCTGAAAAACTTAAAGGATCCTTGTGGCCGCTTAGCACGTTGGGCATTGCGCCTACAGGAGTTCGATTTCGATGTTATTTATAAGTCTGGCCGGAAGCACACCGATGCCGATAGCCTGTCCCGCGCGCCCGTCGGCCCTCCTTCGTCAGATGCCACCGACGACGATAGCTTCCTCGGAGCAGTCACTACGTCCGATCTCGCCTCCAAACAGCGTGCCGACGACGAGCTGCGAATGATTATTGACCATCTTGAAGGTGGGCATCCTACAATACCCCGGTATCTTGCTCAGGGGTTGTCGTCGTATTGCCTCCGCAATGGGGTGCTTTATAAGAAGAATTCTACGTCGAGTGCGAAAACATACCTGCTAGTTATACCGGCTGATCTAAGGCCCGAAATCCTCCTGGCCTGCCACGACGAACCAACTTCAGGGCATCTTGGCTTTACACGCACCCTAAACCGAGTCCGGCAGAACTACTACTGGCCACATCTTTCTCCGAGCGTTAGACGTTACGTACAGACTTGTCGACAATGCCAGCGGCGAAAAAAACCCACGCTCAAGCATCCGGTATGTTACAATCTATTGAACCACCCCTCACACCCTTCGAGCAAGTGGGCATGGACCTTTTAGGCCCATTTCCTTTATCCTCGAACGGACACAAGTGGATCGTAGTCGCCACAGACTACTTAACACGCTACGCTGAAACGAAGGCCCTTGCCCGAGGTACTGCCGGCGAAGTTGCTCGATTCTTTATGAACGACATTGTGCTCAGACACGGTGCACCGTCTACCATCATTACTGACCGAGGAAAGGCGTTTACAGCTCGGCTACTGCGGGACACCTTAACTCTCAGCCATACCGAGCATCGCACAACAACAGCGTATCACCCTCAGACAAATGGATTAACGGAACGACTAAACAAAACTTTGGCCGACATGATCTCAATGTACATCGACGTTGAGCATAAAATGTGGGACGAGATCCTGCCGTATGTCACCTTCGCCTACAATACGGCGCCGCAGGAAACCACGAAGTTTACGCCGTTCCGTCTCGTATATGGCAGAGAGGCCCGCACGATGTTGGATGCGATGCTCCCGTGCGGGGAAGAAGCGGTCGAACCCGACGCCGCCCATTTCGCAGAACAGGCCGAGCAAGCCCGTCAGCTGGCCCGCTTGCACATCAAGGAGCAGCATGCCACCGACGCTCGACACTATAACCTTCGGCACAGGGAGGCCCACTACGAACCAGGGGACCAAGTGTGGGTGTGGACACCCGTGCGTCACAAAGGCTTGAGCGAGAAACTACTCCACCGCTATTTCGGACCCTATAAAGTCCTGCGCCGCTTAAACAACGTTAATTACGAAGTCATTCCAGATGGAACTGTGACCGTCAGTTTTCGACGCCAGCGGCCTGAAATTGTGCATGTGGTGCGCTTAAAGCCGTACTTTTCGCGTGACTGAGCGTTCCCTGCAAGTGAAACCTTGCGTCATTGTACAGTTCACCTCACGCCTAATTTTTTTTTCTTTTCTCCTCTCACCTTGTCATCGGGACGATGTTTTCTTTCACGGGGGGGGGGGGGGGGGAATAATGCCACGTGCCTAGCGCCGCGCGACAACCGTGTTTGGTGCCGACGACAACGAAGCGGTGGTTGGCACGAGCGGCGCGCTGGTGCTGGACGCTGTGACTCTGTGTTCGAAACGACAAGCCGACCTTATTCTCGGGTCCTTGGCTACGTGTACTTTCACGGCTCCCTCTGACTTCAGTCGTGACACTATTACACTGGACAAACGATTTAAGTACAATAACTAACTGGTAAGCAAACAAAGAAACATTGGCCAACAAATCATCTAAAGCATGCGCGGACGGAGTAATATTACTGAGAGTATGCAATATCACTACACAAAAGAAATCTCTTACAATCTTTCTTGAATGCAGAAAAGGATTGATAGTAATTTATGGGTATCTCTCTTCTATTGAGCATTTTTTTTAACTGAGAAGGACAGTGTTTGGCGCCCATAGTTTGTTCTGGTTATAGACATGTTTAATTTAGGAGCCCTGATTGCGTACAAGCTTACTCTGTCTGTAGGAGTGTTATGTAAACGATTCTTACGTATTTAGTGCAGCAGCTTAAAGTAGTAAACATTGTCTTCCTTGAGTATATTGTATTTCAGAAACAGTGGGTGAGTTCTTAGTTTATGTTTCTCACCATGATAATTTTCACAAATACGCAATACCTGCTTCTGTAAAGTAATTATTTTTTGTAATTATGATCAGTAGTGCCCCAGACTAATATACAATAGGTTATTCTTGAGTAGAAAAGAAAGTAACACATAGCTTCTTTCAACCAAGATGGGATTAAGTGTTGAATTCTGTAAAGACAACCTGTCACTCATGTCAAATGAGATTAAAGGCTATCGATGTGGGTGTTCCACGAAAGATCACTGCTAAACCAAATCCCCAGAAATTTCTGCTAAGAGATCTCCTCCAGCAGGACACCTTTATATTTGAGGCTAATAGAGGTAAGGTCTCGCTTACTGACGGGTTTGAAAATTATATGTTTAGATTTTGTTACAATTAGGCCTATACGATCGGCTTGCAGCCACATGGACAGTTTTAATAAGTAATCATTAGCCATTTTTCCTAGACATTCTTTTGTTGCTCCAGTAAAAAAATATGTTGGTGTCATTGCATACATGATTAGCTGAGGGGATCCTGGTATCATAGTTATGTCATTCACATATACTAGAAATAGTAGAGGGCCCAGAATTGAACCTTGAGGGACTCCGTGTTGGATCTCCAATTTTCTCGATATATGATTGTTAACAATTACATATTGGGATCTGCTCTTTAGGTATGGCTCAATTAGCCTAAGCGCAACGCCCCGGATTCCGCACATCTCTAGCTTTTCTATCAATATATCATGTTGCACAGTATCAAATGCTTTCCTAAGGTCTATAAACAAATCCAGTGTTAGAAGTTTCTTTTCTATGTTTTCAATAATTTGATCGTTTATATATAGAAGTGCCTGGAAGCCGTACTGGGCGTCAGCTATTATATGATGTTTCCGAAAAAAAGCAGTGAGTCTGTCGTTAACAACGCGCTCAAATTATTTAGACAGTATAGTTAGGGCAGAAATTGGCCTATAATTATTAATATTTGATGCAACGCCACCTTTATATACGGGAACTACTCTTGCAATCTTTAGATCTTCCGGAAAATCTCCTTTTAGAGGTTATTTTAAGGTATTAACGTGAGGGGGGATGCATTGGCTAGTCTACTATTAATAAATTGCCGGTACTTTGTAATAAAGAATGCACAAAATACAAAAAAATAATCAACAGGTGCAACAAAAACGTAAGAACACGAGCACTCATTAACACAAAAAAAACAGCGAAACAAAGTTATAAAGCAACATAATACTCATTAACTCACTAACATGGTGCCTGGGCGAGCGAATAGAAATGTATGTGAGGACACCATAGGCGTGACAGCAGCAAGTAACAGCGTTCCACTCCGAGATTACACCGATAACAGCCGAATATAACAATGTGAAACTTGGTTTCGGTGTTTGTAAAGAAGAATAAAATCCATCACTGTGAGAAAGCCGTACAAGAGCAGCAGGCAAGCGATTTAACTGTCGAATCATCCTCAAAAGAATAGCCTCTTTGAATGTTGCAATGTTACATTGGTATTCCTGAATTTTAGCTTCGTAATCTACACGTGCCGATAAGTAACGAGGGGGAAAAAGTTAAGCGTTGCTGGAAATACGAGTAAGTAAATAATTTATTGCATTGCATAAAGTAGATTTAAGGGAGTGGGGGACGTCATTCTGAAATGCTCCATCTCTTCCAATTTTAATGCATCTGTGGCCTTAGCCTGTACTGGGCTGCTAATGACTACAACTTTTCAGGTTTTATTCTGCCTTTCAAAGTATGAGGGTCCTGTACAGTACAAGAGAACTCTAGTCTTGACCGGTCATACGGTTTGCACTACACATCACAAATGGTTTTAGAAAACTCTCGCGTGCTATGTCTCAAGAAACCAAGTTTGTGACAGGCATTAGCGACAATGTAATCAATGTGCCGACTCCAAGATAAAAGAAGTAACAAAAAACACACCTAGATACTTTCATTCTGTAATGCGTCTTGTAAATGTGTTGTGCATTTTATAGGGAAACTTTCTTGGAACATTGTTTTTCTGAAAAAACTGTATGCATACTGTTTATGAAGGTTTATGCTCATGCCTAATGTCTGACTCATCGATTATATTTATGTTGCTCTGTATGATTTAAGATCAGTCCAATTCAGTTGCTGCTTGCTTCCCATAAGTAACGGGCATTCAGGGATTACAGTGCACCTATTTTTCATTACAGAATACAATCGTCCGCAAATAATCTAATGCATGAGTGGATATTCACATTTACACTGTTACATGGTGGCATGACAAGCGATGGAACATGGCGACACAACAGAAACAGACCGACGTGATGACATAAAGATGAAATATGCTTTTATGGCTAGCGCACCTGGCGCGAGCGCTCCGCCCAGCACCATTGCCCGCTTCCTCATCTTCGTAGCAGTATCATTAATATAAATCAGAATGAGCAAGGACCCCAGCGCAGACACTTGGGGAACTCCTGAAGTAACACCCCTACTGCTATATTGAGTTTCATTAACCAGTATACTCTGGGCCCATGATGTAAGTATTCACTAATTGAGGACATTTTTTGTTGGGAAACATTATAACATGGTAGGTTTTGTAGTAAAAGGAAATAGGACACTATATCACAATTTTTTAAAATATCTAATTAGAGTTAATTATAGATTGATCGTCTAATGCCTCCGCCAAATCGTGGCTGAATTCAGTTAGTTGGGTAAGACAAGACAAAACATTTCTAAACCCATGCTCACATGGAGTGTGTAACTGGCTTGCATCATTACTGTGATCATGTAAACCGGTTATAGTAGCAACATATGTAGAGGTCATGTACGTAAATAAACAATTCCCTGTACGTGCGGAGGCGTATGATGTCAAACATGCGCTGCTGCGGATTTACAGTAGACCGAATGCGTAATAGAATTCAATAGAGTACTGCGATCGTAAGCCGAAGTGTGATTTAACAGCCGAAAACGGTGGCAGGAGTCTTCAAAACACTGCAGTCAGTGAATACGGCCATGAATTAGGCTTGTTGAGTTTACTGATAATTCCACACATGAAAACAGGGATTCAAATGGCTCGGGTATGTGTAGCGCCTTGTGCAAACCTCACAAATAAAGCCACAAGCAATATGCGTCCCTGGATGCTCTACCAGATAAAATGAAGAAGGCGAGTGGAGCAGTTAGATTGTTAGACGCGGACCTATCTAAGGTGAAGAGATTTGAAGCCAGGACAACCATGGAAACAACATAGAGTGGGATATGCTTGCAGGTTTGTCGAGAAGTGCAACGCCCTCTTGTCTAGTCTTTCACCACTTTGAAAGAAGGGTGATACGACAAACATAATTATGAATGTATAATTAAAGAGCCTCGCTCCACTTGCTAGCTTCGCAAAAAAATTGTGTAAGCGAGACTACAGTCTTGTATTTTCTATCGCAAATAGCGCGCCACAGTTCAACGGCCTTATAAATGATAAGTCGTAGTCTAGACATGGTTCCGTGGCGTGCTGTATAAAGTTACACTGCGGAAAAGAACTTATCATAAAAAGGCCATTTTATATTTTTGTTCATCGAGTGTGGCGTGATTAGAGGGCAGCGCTGGCAGCGCCTTCATAAGCCCTTAAAAAGGCCCCAGACAACGCGTTGACCAGGCGTCGTACTTCTCAGGAGAGCAAGCTCGACAATGTCGCAGAAATTTTCGTTCATCCTACTACTGCAGTGCGTCAGCCTGCCGTTCGGGTTCTCCGAACCGTCCTGTCAAAAATTTCAAGTGGACACAGGTCTTTACTTTCTTTGCAAGGGCTTTTCTCACGCATCGGAGTTGGCCACGGGTATTCCTCGCCCCGAGCACCAGGAACATTTCTTCAGCCTTTCCGACAGTCGCCTGGAAAGTCTCCCTGCTGACACCTTTCGCGATTTGACCATTTCTAACCTTACGTTAAGCAACGTCCACATCGACAACTTCCCAGCCACTCATCCAAATGCTTTCGAAGGTCTCAATGGTACCCTCAAGGACATATTCTTCAGAGCGGGTAGTACTCTACCAGCGTCGTGGAATGTGCTCGAAGACGTCCTCTCGTTGCTGACATTGCGCTTACAGGATCAGACGGTGTCTCTCAGCCGTGACTGGGGCAACCTGCCAAAAAGTATCCGGAACATTTTTATCTTCGATTCGCGAGTCTCCGGCCTCGAAGAAGGAGCGCTAGCTCCATTGGAGCATATGGAGAAATTTGGCATCACGAGCAGTAGGCTCGGGAACTTTTCATGGGCTGTTCTGCCAAATCCCGCGCCCCACCTGGACACCATCTTGTTGGGGTAAGTTTGGAAACAAATATATTCACCGGGTTTCCGGAATGAAAGATTTTAATTTTGGTGGCGTTTTGCAGCTTATATAGTATGGTGGCGACTGAGCGATGGCTTTTTCATAGGCATTAACAGGCAGCTAGGAGCGAACAACACTTACTTTTTTGTACCTTGTTAAAGAATTGTGAACGTAAGTGATTTACGTAGTCGAAGCTCGCTTCCTGAGCGGTGCACTAGATGAATTTTGTCTTCAATTAGCACAGTTAATATTGTAGAGGTTGTCACCTGCAAAACATTAGGTACTTATAATTTAGAAAGCCAGGTAAGATAGAATAAACTGTCTGTTCGTTTTTTGCTTTTGTGACAGCATTTTTCGTACCATGCATAACATAATTCGTCTTAGTCTCGTCAGCAACAACCTGTTAAAAAGGAATATCTTGAAAGCTAAACATTTCGACTTATTTTCCTTTCTAGTTGGGTTGATAACTTAGTGAAACTTTATATATTTCCAATCAACACTTTTTTATTTTACAAAACCCGGCGTTTCGGAGCCGTCTCGGCTACTCCTTCAAGGATGCATGACGCGGGGCTGTGTGCAGCTATAAGGGTTGGTTGCGGAAATTTCAAGTTTCACTAAGGAATATCTTGGACGTGAAATGTTTCTAGCTCCCGTTTTTGGCCCGCCACTGCTGATAATGGCTTTAGACTGGAGGGAGAAAAGGAAGCTAAACGAATACGGCTGAAAGTTTTTTTTCAAGCCCTACGCTTACGCCCAGCGCTGCCATCGGTGGGGCTTACGCACCAATAGCTTTCTTAGTAGTCCAGTCGTGAGCGAAGGTGTCATGCCGTGTAAATGAGCAAATTCTTTCCCGTTGCTCGAGAGACGAATACGCTGTCCGGACAGCGGTTAAGATCAATGTGCCTCGTTGCGGCTATTAATCGGCGTAACGTATTCTGCGTCGGCTCTGATGACACCGTATCCTCTTCTTTGGTCGGGGTAACCGTTGGGTGCAGGGTTCAAAATAAATCGAGGGAAAGGGGTGGCACTTAACCTCTGCTTTACAGAATATGGCGTTACCTCATTATTGACTGCCCTATGTACCTTCTCTTGGAGATTCTTCTTCGTGTACATGCACTTTCCTACTCGCTTAAGGCCTGAGTGCTTATTTGGCCTCTATTATCTCCCACATATTAGTTAGAGTGCTCTGGTAGGCTACGAATTTATGTAATAGACTCACCACAGCTAAGTTTTCCTCAAAACTTTATAGCCCAATGTGTTTGCTTCTGAGCCACACTGTGTGACTTGTAATGCATTCGCACTGTTCAAAATCTCGTGGACGTAAGAAACATGTCTTGTTCCATGCTCCCCATTAGGAAAGACTACCATAAGTGCTAAGAAAGTGCCACGACATAGCTTAAAAATGAGCCCCTGGTCTCTAAGCATTTGACAAAGACAGTACGTCTGTTCTGTCTCTGTTGGCAAGTTTGAGAACAGCGTTCATTTACATGTTAAACATGGATGATACAGTTAGCGAAAACAAATAACAAATGTTTTACCTTTCAATCGTCGGCGGATGTGTACCATTGCAAGGTTAGAGACCGTAAATTTTGAAATTGTTTATTCTGCATAGGGGTTAGAAGGGTTCAAAGCCAAATCTAGGCATTTTAAAGGTAATTGATTTGGTGTTTCGAATATATGATATGAGAAGTGGTGTATATTCCCTGTATATGCAATAAATACAGGTACCCTATCGTTATTTGATAATGTTAAACAAGTTAATGTAATTTCGGTGACAATGTCACTCACAACGACATCATTATATTTTCATGCAGTGCAGATAAGTCAATTTAATGAGCTTTGCAATGACCATTTGTGACATTCGATCAATCAAACCACACTTCCTATCAAGAAAAATTAAAAAAACGCCACAGATCTTTGTTGTTGACGACCTGGCATTTTACATTACAAATTTGAGGTCTGTAAGCGAAGGTGAAAACGCTAATTCAGTAGTCTTCTCTTATTGTTTAACCACCAGTTACATGAACTTCGCCTTGCTGTAAAATCCCGTACACACTGTAGAGATGCATCTATTGCAGTTTTAATATAAATTTTTGTCGACGTTTAAAAGAAGAACCCTGCATTCAAAAGCATGGTATTATTTATCACTGTAGTAAGTATACATGACAAACCTTCTTGACAATCAAAGAAAATTGGACAAGGGTTGAGGGAGAGCCTCAGTTCCGAGCAAATGTTTCGACAAGAGGACTTGGTTTCGACCAGTCAAGTGCCAGTAATCTTCCCTAAGATTGGCTTGCGAATAAAGCCTCGCCGTTAACCGTTCGGTTCCCTTTCATACTCTGCAGCCATTGTCTTACCCTTATTCTATCCTGGGTCCTTAACTGTTAATGCATCTAACGAGATTCAGGGTAGTCTTCGAATTAGTTTCTACCACCAGGTTTAATTCACATGTGCTGAGGCGTTCAATTTTTCGTTTATGTTTAACATCTTTGAAATACGGGAACCGAGGTTGCGATTCAACCTGGTGACCTTATAATCAGTAGCTAAACACTATAACCACTGAACCACCGCAGCGGTGCTATGATTGCATAGCAAGCGACTCTTCGGTGTAAGGAAACCCACGTTATTTGCAAGGAGGGACTCGCTGGGCGTTTTATTAGGCACCAATTCCAACTTAGATCTTGCGTCGATAAGCACTTGCCCATAGAAATGAGTAATTGCGGGTCTCGCATTATGCTCTCTTACAGTGAAAACGAGCTCACCAAGATCCCGAGAGGCTTCACCAGTCTACAGTTCCCCGCTTTGAGAAGCATTCGCTTGGAGACTAATCGGATCGCAACGTGGGATGCAGATACTCTGGAAGCTATTCGAAGCCACCAAAATAACCCCGAACTAGTTGTCGGTGAGTTGTTCCAAAACCCGTAAGTATACGGCCAGCGGTAAAAGTATATTTGCCGACTTCGGGCCATTGAAGTATTTGGCGGGGTGCTCGCACACGCTGACAATATATGCATTATAAAAACATAGAATCTCTAGCACACAGCATTAGAAGGAAGTACACAGACTACGTTTCGTTGAATAACGGAAAGAACTTTTTGATTAATATCATATTTGTTTGAGCCACTAAAATTATAAGCTGAATTTCTATAGAATGGACAAATGAAAATTGGAGACTTCTCCAAGAATAAGTTCTTTATTGGAGCGTTATCAATACACGCGTGCATAGAGTTTTTTAGCCCTTTGATGAACGCGGCCCATGTCTGCACTATCGGCGGTTATTTGATTCGCTAAAACGGCATTTATAAGCTGACCTAGTTTAGCTCAACGAAACTTCAGGTTTTGTTCCATTGCGTGTTATTACTGCACTTCGAGGTCCCCGATAAGACGCCTGGAACGAGCATAGGCAACATAAATTAAGCGCTCTAGCTAAGAGAGCTCGGCGACCGTAATTCGAATGAGGAATTGCAATTCAGCAAATGCGTCGCTTCTCGAGTTTTAACCGGCCATACGAACTGCCTACTAGAGGTAAAGGTCTTTCTTGCTAGATATTCTTAAGCATTACATTTTTTCCTTTGCCAGGCCCCGAGTTCATGCGATCATGCAATCGCCAAAGACACATCCCTGAGAACGTGGGGCAAACTTAGTTCTCTTTTTCGTTACGAACCGACACGTTGTAGAGGTACGGGTTTAATCAAAGACGAATGCCGGTTGAAATATAGGTAGCTTCAACAGTCAGTAGGTGACCTGTGAATAGGTTTTTAATAATATTTCACACTGCATGCAGTACGAGACGCATAAATTTCAAGGAAAAGTGAATTTCTCATAGTGCGTTTATCATTTTAGAGAGGCGCTTCTAATTAGAATAAATTGCAAGCTGCTCGCCTCTGTGGCGATTACTTCTGGCTCGTTTCATTTTGGATGATATTATCACGTATCTAGAGCGCGTTTTCTTAACCGCGACCGCAATTCTCTTAGTGACAAGGAGCAGCACTCCCTCTTAAGCGGCGTCATGTCGCAATCAGCAAGGGAACGAAATTGGCAAAACATGTCCAGACGGGTAGCAAATGAATGATGTTTCTAACAGGGAAACACAAAAATCGTCAGCTAATAAATACTTGCTCTTGCTTACTACATGATACGGCTCGGCAATGTAAAACAGCGGATCCCATAACGATAGTGCTTACAGCAATGCAGATTACCACGTACCCAGCCACGTTTGTTTTTTTCTGCAATATCGCCCTAAAACTTCGCCGTTCACATGTTGGCCGTAATTACCGAATCATCACTATTTTAGCCTATCCCCCTCTCATTGCTGGGATCGAAAGCTTCCGTTGCAGAGGTGTTCTCAAATGCGGGCGTAGAAAGCGATTACATCACAGGCCCGTGAGAAGCAAATGTAAATGGACCTCTTCATGTAAGTTAGCAGCCAAACCTTGAAACAAAGCGCGCTCTTGGAATTGTCCACTACTGGTGGGTCACGCGTAATACAGAATTGTGTTGAATGGTGAAGAGAAAGTATAAAAGCGTCCTCGAAAAATCTGCTTATCTTCTAACAGTAACTGATGGGCACGTTGGTCAGACATAGCTTTCGAGTGCAACAGCGCAATGGCACGAGGCCAGAGTACAAGAAGGGACTAGGTCCTTTATAAGCAATGTCTCCCTGAATAAACCTTTGTTGTTAGTCAGCGCTGTATCTAGTACCTTCTTCTACTGTGGCCTCGTGCCGTTGCGCTGTTGCACTCGAGAATTGCTCCTCTTGAAAGCACGTCCTAACGTTTACGAGCTTATTATTGCATTAATAATCTCAGTCGTGAAACAGTGGAAGAAATACCCGATTTAAGGCAGTTATCAATATACATTCTGAGAGTAACGACGTGCAGCCAAGCTCACTTTCTTGTACGGGCAAGTAACTCAGAGCTTCTTCCACTGGGTTTACTCGAGCGATGCCTAAATGGATACGCTGAGGGCTGCGCTACGAAATTCGCGCACCAGTACAAATATTTTATAAGCAATCTGTACATATAACCTTCATACATTATGAAAAATTAGTTGACTTGTTAGACATCTGAGCAATTGAATGGTATACCGTGCGGCTGATCAGTATCTAGAATTATTCATAAAGAAAGGAATAAACCACCAGAAAAGTTTTAGCTACAAATAAAAGATGTCTAGAGCAGAGCTATCGACCGCTTGTATTAATAAGTGTTAAGAGACCTGAATACCCAACTGCTAGGGATAAGAATCAAAAAGGAAATTCGTAATAGGCTGATATAGGCTGTGGCTTAGAAGTGCACCCCTTGGGCTACAAACGTTTGACAAAGACTGTATATATTTATTCCAAGAAATTGCCTTAAGCGAGTATCTCAAAATATTTGCGGAATTATATCGCATTAAAGGTGCAAAAAGCAGTGAGTTAAAAATCGAGTTTTAAAGATAAGTCATGTGAAATATTCTGTGACGCTGTCATAGCTTACCTCCTCAGTATTGTCTTTCACTAGATTTTGAAGTGCATTTTTGCTTCCTGCTTTCAAAAGCTGTGAGAGCCCCGAAGATATAACGTATCAAATCCCCAATAAACGCCTACGGAGCGCATTCAATGAGGCACACTTGTAAGTGCCAATATATTTTACTCTCTTCTTCAAGCTCTTTATCCCGGTTTCAATATAATCAAGGCCCCTGAATTTATGAATATAAAAATAGTAGTGGTGTAAGCATGGCTTGAACCTAATTAGAGGCGTGAAAGCATGATGTCGCATGCTGTATTTATGTTGTGCATGACTTGTCTGATTAGTGGGCGCCCAATCTTAAGGTTAACAGTAGATGCGATAGCACCTTTATCATAGCCTTTTTATTCCGCGATTTCTTTATAAATTTGTTTTATATCTTAGGTTATCGCGGAAAGAAAGGTACATCTGTCTCACGTTTTGGGGAACACCTAGATGATGTTTTCAAGCTCATTTAGTCCCAGCGAGGCGAAACGGGAAGCTGCATTGTGAATAGTCAAGCTTAGACTCTAAAAGGCTTGAACGGATATCATGCGGTCCTTGAGTAAAATAGGTATGGTGTATAAAACAACTTTGATACCACTTTACAAGAGCGAATAAGAAATAAATCTTCCTTTATGTTGATGTAAAATTCCCCTTTGGCCTGTTACGACGCACATACAGTTCTTTGGTGCAGCGTAGTGTTGCGCACAACGAAAAGAAAAAGGAAATATGTGCACAAAAAACATTGTGGCGTCATATCGACCAATGGCCTTTTTTCTGTTTTAGGTTCTATCCAGTGCAGATGTGCAATCCGTCCTCTGCTGGAATTTCCCAAGGGCCGCATCTCTGGAACCTGCTATGCACCAGAGAATTTGCAGGGTCGCAAAATCGACGATATCCGATTTCAGGACCTTCAATGCTAACATTGCACTGATAATAAAGAAAGCAGCCAAGTGAAACACTTTTTTGATGTGATTGGAAGCGCGTAACGGAATACTAAGTTTGTTTTATGATCCTCTCCAATTCAGCAGATTACTGAGAAAAAAAGAGAGATATAATTGAAATTATTTCAGTCGCAGTAACAAAGTACATACAGTACATTCCGGATATATCGAACTCGAAAAAGCTCTCGAAATAGTCTAATATATTGAATATTCGATATACCAACCGGTGAGCTACTCTGAACCCCAGGAGCGTGAATACGGTGTGCACACGCTAACGTCATGCTTCCTGCAGCGGTGGGGGCCCGCCGGCGTACTGATAGCGTACCCTGGTTATCCGCGCTCACGCGCCGGGCGGCATAAAGGGGGCGCACAGAAGCGCAGCTCTACTAAAACCCCTCAATAAACTAAAAGTAGCGCCATCTCCTCTCTCCTCCTCCTGCAGCGCCGCTCCTCCTCTCGCATTTCGACCGTGGCTCCACCTACGGGGTGCGCGACTAGCGCGCGCTCTCCGGAGCAGGCGCCGGTCACGGCCGTCTCGATCAGCGCGCGCGCCCGCAAAAACACTATGTGCAACCCAAAAAATGCATGCACTGAATAAAGTAAAACACAGATACGCATAAAGTAGCAATGGGCACGAGACGATGCTGAGAACGCTGAACAGAGAAAAGTTGACTACCTCACACATCAAGCTCCAAATAATAATGCACCCCAACGAGGATGCATTTTGATACCCGCTCCGCTGTTCCCAACTGAGCATCCTCATCAAGGACAAGTATACGTGCTCTCATTCCTCCGCGCACTTTCCCTCTCTCTCATAACTAGATTTGAGGAGGTTTTCCTTAAACGGATAAGAGCTGGGGCAGCCTTACCCCGTCGGTAGCATGCCGATGGAAATCTCAAGAAGACATCGGACACGCTACATCCCCGAAGTGTTCTACACCAGCTCCAGAAGTGGATGTTCGCCACCTGCTGTGGACTTGTGCAGGGGCAAATGCATCAAGGAAATAGATTCTGCAGGAAGTTGGACTAACCGCAACAAGGGAAGAGGACTTCTCCAAATGGCTCACCCACAACGGTAAGATCAGGTACCTCCTCCGGTTCCTTGCGCAAAATAATATACATGGTTTTTATAATATGCCGTATGGCAAGCTTGCGTAAAAAAAATTTATATTACTCAGTTATTATTCAAGATTTTCAGAGATGTGGAATCATACCTTTTTGCCAGCTATTTTTTGGCTTGCTTATTCGCCAATTTGACGGCTTTCCTTTATCGGTGACTCCGGCAAATATAACACTATCAATGCACGTTTATCAAAGATGAGCTTACATTAGCACCCTTTGCTTTTTCTTCTGCAGCGCTGTTCCACAAAAGTTTACGCAGTTCACGAGTGGGCTTTGAGACGTCTTTCAAGGTAGACTATGACGAACTCTTTAATTTTTCAGGCTACTTGAAAAATGAATGTCTTTTTTTGAGTGCGCAGAAATTTATTTATGACTGGCCTTGATTCATTACTGGATTTACCTCCGAACTTATGAAGCCGTTCGATATCTTTAGGCGTTACACCTATCTTCCTTATCAATATGACATCATTAACTTTTTTTTTTGTTCTTCAAACGTTTCGTCTTCGAACTCTCTCAATTCATAAACTATTCGATTATTGCGACGAAATCTGTTTTCGAAGTCACCTGCCTTGTTTAGGAGAAAGGATAACTGGCTATCAAAATCTGTTTTTGCTTTTTTCTGTTTTGCTTACGTCTCTTGTCAGTTTGTTAAGACTGGACAATTTCTTTATATGGCTTTCAAAAATATTTTCAGTTTTAGTGTTAATTTACAGATATGGGACGACGACTAGCTTTTTGTACAGATAGCGCATCGCACGTTTGGAAGATGAAAAGGACGCTGGAATTCTGTGTCGGTCATTGTAGCGCGAACCAAAGGCGTACGCCGTTGCTTTCCCCGCCACGAAACAGCGCAATTTACGAGTATGAGTTCGCCTTTTAGTGAAATGTATTACTTACGCTCTGAGCGTTGCGCGAAAACCTTATGCATGATTCTAACGCTACGTTTTGGCATCGGCTAATCTTGCTGCTGCTAAAGAACAGCCGTATGAGACCAGCAATCTTGAAAGTAAAGAATTTCGCTAATAAATGACGCCATCGCGTATATATCCGAGAACACCTGTTGAAGCTCCGACGAAGTAAAAGCTTGGGCTGCATTAGTACAACATCACTATAACCTGCATTGTACTCGAGTAGCACAAACAAAACGCTGTTAGAACTTAACTGCCAGTCGAAAAAAGCTGAATAAAAGTTCGGTTGTCATGCTAGTTTCTTTGTGCTTTCGTGGGCATGAAGCTCTTATAACTACGCCTATTTCTGTACAAAGATAAACAGTTTTTTTAAGAAGAGAATAAAACAGTGGTACGAAAGATGGGCCAAAAGAAGAACAAATATATGCGTTATGCAATTTTGTTTACTTACCACACAACTATAATCTAGAAAAGTACCACAATAAAGTAAAGAACCACGAAACAGCAATGCATAACTATAGAAAAAAGAAAGAAGTGTGACGTTGTTGCAGAGCTACGGAATATATTGCGCTATTTCTGGCACCATTTTGTATGTCAACGGTAAAGGATATCAGCGCGGCGGAACGTTGATAGTGCCACTTGATCAAATGACCCTGCCCTGCATTTGCAATAGATGACGCTACAACTTTTTTAGCAAAGGCATCGAAGGAACTACGCCATCGGAATTGACATCCGCCCATTAGCTTCATATCAAAACCATTTCCCGTATACTTACCGCAGGCAAAAGCTTAAACACATAAATGTAATATATTCCCCCCGCCCCCTCCTCCGCAGTTTCTGCTTTAGCGAGAGAACGAATTAGCTTAAAAATGGGCCTCTGATAAACGTCTTTTGAATCGAAATGCACCGTTTGGTTTTTATTTCTGATATCATATTATCATCACATCGTTACTGAGACTACACAACGCATTTCACCAACCGTTAACCAAAGGAAGCGAACGAACCGAAGCCACTCAGGATCTCCTCGAGCAAAGGCAGCGAATTGCAATAAATAGCAAAGCAGTTCCTCTAGCGGCATCCCACCGTAAAGTGTACCTCCGGTGAACAAATTGTGTGCTGCTCCTCTACAAAGACAGCTAATTTTGTTTTTCATTGTACATCTGCCAGTGAAGACTGACCGTTATCGCTCGCTGCAGAAAGTGTCATATCGATAGCATTTGCCTCAAGCTAAGATCTTGATCAAAACTTCATTTTGTTCGAAGCGAAAAATGCCCGATGATTTAAATAATATTTATAATTTAGGCGTTTCATTTTCCTTCAGAGAAAGAAAACTGTTGACGCGAGAAATGTCTACGTGTAGGCTGATAACTTGAAGCCCAAAAAATGGATGGATGGATGGATGGATGGATGGATGGATGGATGGATGGATGGATGGATGGATGGATGGATGGATGGATGGATGGATGGATGGATGGATGGATGAATGGATGGATGGATGGATGGACGGACGGACGGACGGACGGACGGACGGGCGGGCGGACGGACGGACGGATGGACGGACGGAGGGATGGATGGATGGATGGACGCAGGGATGGATGGATTGATGGATGGATGGATGGACGGATGGATGGATGGATGGATTGATGGATGGATGGGTGGATGGGTGGATGGATGGATGGATGGATGGACGGATGGATTGATGGATGGATGGGTGAACGGATGGATTGATGGATGGATGGATGGATTGATGGATGGATAGATGGATGGATGGTTGGATGGATGGATTGATGGATGGATGGATTGATGGATGAATGGGTGAGTGGATGGATGAATGCATGAATGGGATAGGTGGGTGGGTGAATGGATGGATGGATGGATGGGACGGACGGACGGACGGAGGGGCGGATAGATGGATGGATGCATGAATGGATGGATGTGTGGGTGAGTGGATGGGCGAATGGATAGATTGAAACTGGGTGGTGGCTGTGGCCACCATGCTCAGATTTTTATTTTATCTTGAATGATATTATAAATCCGCCACCTATTTTGTCATTTCAGATACTAGGTACTCTTTTTTGTATTTGTGCCCTTATGTGCCCTTTATATTTGTGCCCTTATGGTTTCCAGCTACTAATTTTCAAATCGCTTTTTACTAACTTGCACCAAAGTTTCATACATCCGACCACTGGTGTCTCTAAACCCTATGGCCTCAGGGTAAGTGCATGCGTATGCATCGAGATGCGAATTAATACCATCGCTTTCGAGTATAAGATGTTCACTTGGTTCTACGGATTTAGCGTACACTGTACATATGTAATCTTGGTTAAAGCTCATTGAAAAAGGGTCTTGGGAAGCGACCTCTCGAGAATGGGCATAGAGATAGTGATTAAATCTTGGCATTGCAATATCTCAGTTTATTTATGTCACCCATTCTATTTAACCTCGGATTGGCTCCTTTCTGTCGTATTCTAGCGTCTACCCCAACCGTAAAACATACAATAATATGCTTACGACCTTACTCTTTGGTGCAAATCTAGGTCTCCCAGAGCAGTAGAGGAGAGCCTACAGTAGGGTATCGATGCAGTCACTAGTTATCTTGACTCAATAGGGCGATTTTCCGAAATTGAAAAATCTGAAAAGCTGCTGATTGCACGAACTAGCTATGAACACCAACACACCCATCTATCTCTCACAATCGCACGTTACCCCATCGCTCACGTATCATCCTGCGGATTATTGTTCTTCATATCCAAGAGGCAACCAATATTTCTACAAATGTTTAAATTCGCACTTTGCTTACGCATCCAGCCCGTCGCATTGTCACTGAGCACTCCGGGCTACTTGAGGGTCACGTCAGACAGCTTGTCCAAGTGTTACCACTCAGCACAATTCTTTACCCAATCCATACATTAGTCTAGTTTGTCACCAAAGACATAAGATTGAGGTTGCGCTTCATATATTGTACAAGGCAGCCATTAAAGTCCCTGTATATGCGTCCACGGAGCACCTCTGCTTCGCGGTGCTGTTCTTGCCCTTCGGAGACCTCACACAGCCACATCGAGACCCTCAAATGGCACGTCTTTCTAGCATCAAACAAGGACAATGGATACTTCAACAAACTGCACTCATATTATAGACCATCAAATCATTACCGTTCTTTCCTGCTCCCAGATAACCTCAGATTAACCGCCATTACAAAATAAGTTGCAGCCGACACTAACTCAGGCAGACTTTCCGCTCGCATTTCCGATCACGTTCGTCCTATTGATTCAACAATCGTCTACACGGATGCATGACGAACTAGCATCGGAGCGGCTGCTTATACAGTTGAGAGCTCTATAGCGAGGTAGGGACACATATGTGCGGTCCTTATACTGATACGTCTCCTTCAGCAAATCTAGATGCCCTAACAATGGTATCCGGTATTCACGACCTCTCACTAGCACGCGCTAACTCTGATTCATCACAGGCTATACGCGCCAATCATACGGGTCGCATTCCCGCAGAACTGCAGGGTGATATGCAGGAAGTTCTTGCCAGACTACCTCCCCACAATGTCACACTGAGCTTAATTCCTATTTACACTGTAATCCCAGGCAACGAGGTAGTTCGTCGCCTTGCTTGCGAACTTCAACACCAGGCGCCTTAGATTCCCTTGCCTTATCCACTCACGTGGGACATACTCTTCACTGCAAAAATAAAACCAATCTTCACAATGAAAACAATAAAGAAACTCTTCGTGCTCTTCCTCTTCTAAACAAATCACTCACTAGCACGCAAATACGCATTCTTCTAAGCTACTGCTAAATACACTATTTATTCCTGTCAGATAGTTTCTCTAGCCTACTAGACATTCTCGCGCATGCCCGAATTAATGAACACTATGCTAACTTAGACCACTGTACATTGTCCTCTCCTGTTTCCATTCAGTCCTCTTTTTTTCGGCATCCTTCTCCCCTAAAGTGTCAGGCTTTGACAGCCTCTGACCAGCTGAAGGACCATTCAGCCTTAATGACCCTGGCCCAGGACATTCTCGACGCTTAATAGTGCGTTTCATTAACGTTTTTTTATCTCCTCGTCCTCTTCCGCCTCCCAATCGCTATAATAATCAACAAATAGTTTTGTACGGAGCGGTATTTTACCTGTTAAGGAATAGTTACGAAAGGCTTATGTTACTTGTGTTTTGATCTTACTTTCAATCGCGCCATCCATTATTGCGCCACGCAAAACGAAAAGACTGCCCAGGTAGCACAGAATGTGGGGCCCGAGTAGGTCCGATGTAGGCAAGTGGGGCTGGGGCAACCATCATAAAACCTGCATCGGTCCTTGATGGGGCTAATGTGGGCAAGCCCTATTTTAGCTTTTTCTTGTTCCTGCTGCATGGGTCCAATAGCGGCGTCGCTGAGACTAAGGCAGAGCACATTCCTGCATCCAGACAACAAGGGTCCCTTCTCGGATATTTAGGGGAATCCCACCTAAATGTGAGCTCTTTACGGGAAACCCCTCATAGATCCGAAATGAGCCGCCCGCCATAAATATTTGTAAGGCCCTCTTCGGTCGTTAGTGGGGCAGAAAAACGGACATGCCCACATGCTGCCCCAGTCGGCCCCTTGTAGGTTACTTGAGGGCAGGCGAAATATGAATAAGAGCTCAATTTGGGCAAGCCCTCGTGAAGCCCACGTGAGGCAGTCCAAGCTAAACCGCTTTAGTTCCCACATCGGCTCTAATGGGGCTTAGATGTGGGCGTGCCCACCTGGTACCAAAATCGGTCCCTCTTGGGGATTTTGAAGGCGCGTGCAGCAGCAGCTGGGCTCTAGGTTCGAAAACAACACCCAGCACAATTGGGGCTGCCCACACAAAACTGCTTTATATCCCGCATGGGCCGCAATGAGACTGGAAGGCGGGCGGGTCCGTATGATACCAACATCGGTCCCTTGTGGAAAATTTGAAGGCACGTGCAACTGCAAGTGAGCGTTAGGATCAAAAACAACATCAAGCCCAATTGGGGCTGCCCACACAAAACCGTTGTAGGTCCTACACCAGCCGTAATGGAGCTAGAGGCGCGCGTGCAATTGTGCAATCATTCTTTTCAACCTTAATTTGCAATAACTGTTGCCCTAAATTACCATTAGAGATGATTTTTTGACACCGTGTCACACCAACTGTTACTTTATAAGTTAAGTAAATTAAATATTGATAACGGTATTTTAAAGTGGATTGAGTGTTTTTTAAGTAATCGAAGTCAGTATGTAAATGTTAACGATCATGACTCCCCCGTTTCCCCCGTAACCTCTGGCGTTCTGCAAGGATCAGTTCTAGGACGTCTTCTTTTCCTTATCTATATTAATGATCTTCCTTCCTCAGTTACTTCCAAAATAAGACTTTTCGCTGATGACTGTGTTTTGTACAGAGAAGTTACTAACCAAGATGATGCATGCGCTCTTCAAAATGACCTGAACATAATTGGAACTTGGTGTAATACCTGGCTTGTGAAACTAAAAGTTAACAAATGTCAACTAATGAGAATTACGCGCACAACTAATCACAACATTCCGTGCTCATACTCTCTTGATGACACCCCACTGACCAAAGTTAACAAGTATAAGTATCTTGGTGTTCAAATAACTGATGATCTCTCCTGGATGGGTCACATTGAATATATTACTAACGATGCCAACTGCATGCTCGGCTTCATTCGTCGCAACTTTTCCCTTGCCCCTATCTCTGTGAAACTACTGCTCTACAAAACACTCGTCCGCTCAAAAATTGAGTACGCTACTCCAGTGTGGGACCCAAACACTAACTCTCTCATTGCGTTGCTCGAGTCCATCCAAAATCGCTCTGCAAGGTTCATAATGTCTAATTACTCCCGCCATGCCAGTGTTACAGAAATGAAAAGAATGCTTAATCTTCCGGATCTTGCCATTCGGCGCCGCATTTCGCGCCTCTGCACATTTCATAAAATATATTACGGCAACGAAATCTTAAAGCAGTGCCTGTTTACTCCTCCGGCGCACATATCGACCCCCAAAGATCACCACCTAAAGGTGCACATCCCACAGTGCAGGACTGTCCAATGTCTTAATTCCTTCGTCCCCAGAACTGCCTCGGACTGGAGTCACCTGCCCTCCACCGTCGTCGTCATCAAGGATTTTGAAAAATTCAAGGATACTGTTAATGCTTATGAATTGTAACTGTTTATTGGTTTTTCTTTTTATTCTTATTTTGTTTCCCAACTCCTCTCTGTAACGCCTGAACGGCCTTGATAGTAATAAAATGAAATGAAATGAAATCTGTATAACAGTTGTGCCATATTTCAGTTCAGTTCAGTCGTTCAGTAGAGTCCGACTCTTCGTGACCCTATGGACCATTTCACGCCACGCTTCCCGGTCTCTCACTATCTTCCTAACATCACATAACTTCATCTGCAGTGCCTCGAGGATGCCATCTAACCATAGCGTTCGCTGCCTACCCCTTCTCCGGCGACCGTCAACCTTTCCCAACATCAAATCTTTCTCCAGCAACTCCTCTCCTCATCAGATGACTAAAGTAGCTGAGCTTTAACTTCAGAATTTGACCCTCCAATGAGCAGTCAGGGTTTATGGTAGACAATATCGACTGATTTGATCTTCTGGCAGTCCAAGGAACTGTCAAGAGTCTTCGCCAGCACCACAATTCAAACGCGTCAATTCTTCGGCGGTCAGCCTTTTTCACAGTCCAACTCTCGCATCCATACATCACAACTGGAAAGACCATAGCACGAATTATACGGATCTTGGTTGGCAGATTATTGTCTCTGCTCTTTACTAGGCGGTCAAGGCTAACCATTGCTCTCTTTCCCAGAAGCAGGCGTCTCCTAATTTCATGGCTGCAGTCTCCTTCCGAGGTAATCTTGGAGCCCAAGAAGAGAAAATCTGTCACAGCTTCCACTTCTTGTCCATTGGTGCTCCAGGACTTGATAGGGCAAGACGCCATGATCTTTCTGTTTTAATGTTCAGTTTAAGCCCAAACTTCTCACTCTCTTCTTGTACGCGCATCAGAAGTCTCTTGAGTTCCACTTCACTTCCTGCCATTAAAGTGGTATGATCCGCATATCTAAGGTTGTTGATACGTTTTCCAGCAATCTTCACTCCAGCTGAAGTCTCGTCCAGACCGGCCTTTCCTCAGGGCGACAGTATGCAGCCTTGCCTCACTCCTTTATCAATCGGAAAACAATCAGTAAGACCATGCCCAGTTCTGACTGTGGCCTCTTGTCCTTCATACAGGTTCCTGAGGTGACAGATGAGGTGAATTGGAGCTACCATCTCTTGGAGAGCTTGCCACAATCTGCTGTGATCTACGCAGTCAAACGCTTTCGCATAATCAATAAAGCAGAAGTAGATGGGTTTCTGGAACTCTCTTGCTTTTTCCATGATCCAGCGGAGGTTGGCAATTTGGTCTCTAGTTCCTCTGCCCTTGCGAAACCCAGCTTGCATGTCCGGAAGCTCCCGATCCACCTACAGCTGCAGCCTACCTTGGAGAATTTTCAACATCACTTTGCTAGCATGCGAAACAAGCGCGATCGTGCGGTAGTTGGAACAATCTTTGGCACTGCCTTTCTTTGGAAAGGGGATGTAAACTGACCTCCTCCAATCCTGTGGCCACTGCAGGGTTCTCCAAATCTTCTGACATAATGTATGCAGAATGTTAACAGCGTCATGGTTGAGGTTTTGAAGCAACTCAGCTGGAATGCTATCACTTCCGCTGGCTTTCTTCTTAGCAAGGCTGGCTAAGGCCCATTCAACTTCATTCTTCAGGATGCCCGGCTCGAGATCAGTAATCACAACCGTCTTAAGTTGGGTTTGCACATTCGGGTCCTTCTTGTACAGGTCTTCTGTGTATTCCTGCCACCTCTTCTTTATCTCTGAGGCTTCAGTGAGGTCCTTGCCTCGTTTGTCCTTTATCACGCCTAGCTTAGCACAGAAGCTTCCTTAGATATCTTTGATTGTCTTATACCGAGCTCTTGTGTTCCTTAATTGGCTGTTGTCCTCAACTGTTTGGCATTGTACAGGAAGGCATTCTTATCACTCCTTGCTATATTCTGAAAATCCGCATTGAGAACCTTGTATCTTTCTGTTTCCCCCATAACTTTTGCCATCCTTCTTTCCTCAGCTATTTGCAAAGCCTCTTCAGATAACCAGTTTGCTTTTTCGCATTTCTTTTGCTTTGGAACTACCTTAGTAGCAACTTCTTGTATTATATCACGAACATCAGTCCACATCTCTTCGGGCTCTCTGTCTTCTAGATCTAATTCTTGAAATCGATTCCTCACTTCCACAGCATATTCTAATGGAATTTGATCCAGATCATACCTGATAGGCCTTCTAGTTTTTTGCGTTTTCCTCAATCGAAGCTTAATTTTGGCAACACGAAGCTGATGATCGGTGCCACAATCGGCCCCAGGCCTTGTTTTTACTGCTTTTATAGCGCTTCTTCATCTATGCCGGCAAAGAATATAATCGATCTGATTCCTGTACAGACCGTCCGGTGAAGTCCATGTGTACAGGCGCCTCTTGTGCTGTTGAAAATGAGTATTCGCTATGGTCAGGTTGTTTTCTTCACAAAACTCTACTAGCTTCTGTCCAGCTTCATTTGGCTCGCCAAGACCGAACTTGACTATAATTCCGGATATTTCTTCACTCCCGACCTTAGCATTCCAGTCTCCTATGAGAACAACGACGTCTGATGATGGGGTGCGGTCTAAAATGCATTGTAGGCCCGCATAAAATCTCTCAACGTCAGCTTCTTCAGCAGTAGTGGTCGGTGCATAGACTTGGATAACGTTTATATTGAAAGGATGACCTTGGATCCGAAGTGAAATCATTCGGTTGTTTTTGGGGTTGTACCCTAGCACTGCTTTGCCCATCCTTCTGTTCACTATAAGAGCGACCCCATTCCTTCTCTTGGATTCGTGCCCACAATAAAAGACATAATGGTCACCGGAGTTAAATTCTCCCATTCCGGCCCACTTGAGCTCTCTGATATCCAAGATATCAATGTTCAATCTGTCCATTTCTCGCTTGACGACATCCAGTTTACCTTGCGTCATAGATCTTACATTTCATGTTGCTATGTGATATATCTCCTTACAACATCGGACTTTCCGGTCGCTTCCCGACACATCCACAGCTGAGCGTCCTTTTGGCTTTAGCCCAGCTGCTTCATTCATCCTGGAGCTACTAGGAATCGCCCTTTATTCATCCCCAGTAACATGTGGGATGCCTTCCAACCTGGGGGGCTCATCTTCCGGCGCCATATCATTAATGGTATTGTGACTGGCAATAGGGTTTTCTTGGCAGGGAATACTGGAGTGGGTTGCCATTACCTTCTCCAGTAAATCACATTTTGTCAGAACTCTCTGCCGTGACCTGTCTATCTTGGGTGGCCCTGCACAGCAGAGCTCACGGCTTCATCGAGTTTCGCAAGCCCCTCCGCCACGACAAGGCAGTGATCCATGAAGGGGTGTGCCATATTTAGTCGGTTAGAAATATTACATGACTTTCGTTCTCCCACGCATGCAAATTGCGCTAAGAAGACTATAACATACTGATTGCTAACTGTTTCTCCTTTCCTGGTTGCTGTGGACAGCCTGCAACTCTCAAAACAGTATTACTCCCCTGATGGGGCTGGAACTGGTAGGTGACCACCGCTTGCGGGGGAACACTCTCTGTGTCGCTATGATCTTATCACAGGGAATGGTCGTCCTTGGTGGCACTCGTCGCATTGTCATGAAGGCCTGCCTCGTTGGTTTATTACCACGATGGCGCTGCATGCGGTCTCTGCGTCAGATGCCACTTACTTCTGTGGGGGTGTCGCGTGGCGGCCCCCTTGTCCGGGTAGGGCCTTCACCTCGAACTAAAAAGCTCTCCCAGACCCCACTTGGGCCTTGGGGGGGACCTTGCCGGAGGGGTTGAATGTATGATGATGAGCTGATGAGTTATGTGTGATTCTGGGGCACTGCACTTCCGGGTGTCATTACCCCATCCCCATCTGACAACGGCAAGCTTGCCACAGAATTTTATCTATTGTAGGCCGTCATTGCTCCCGCCACCGTTGTGGACGACGGCTGGTTTTGCTGTGCGCGTCTTTCTACCCTTCTTCTTTTTCTTTATTCTCTATTTTCTCTTCGGTCGGCACGAGGCAGAGGAGGTGGCTCAACTACACAGCCAGTACCATGCCTGTGCATTTTCTTTTCCTTCTTCCTACAGCCACAACAACAATATTACTGTTTCAGAACACACATCTCCATAGCCTGAACAAGATGTATATAAAGTCATTCAGGCTAGAATAATGTTATTATTATTGTAAAATTTAATATTTTGGCTGTTTAGAAAGGGCAGACATAAAAACATAATTACCTAATTATGTGCATAAATACTGATTTGGTAGAACTTGGACTAGGGCTTGCGATCAATGACCTGCGTCGGCCCCTATGAGAATATTGTGGGCAAGCCCAACTGCGGCTTGCGCTATAGAACCCGCATCGGTCCTATGTCATTATCTGAAGGGCTAATCGAAATAAAAATTAAATGTTCATCCAGAGCGGCTGCCCGAATCTGCCCAAAGTAGGACCATCGGGGGGAGTTGGCGAGATGTGCCCTTTTGGGCAATGCGGGAAAAATGTGGTCAGCCCCGCAAGCGCTGCATGCATCGGTCCCCAGTGGGGCCCATCGGGGCTTTGTCGACAGCCCCATTCAGGCCTACGTCAGCCCCTCTTGCAACAACCACATTGAGCCCACCGGAGCTGTCCTGCATTGCCTACATCGGACCACACCCCACTTCATAGCCCACTTTGTGCTACCTGTTAGCACAAAGTGGGCTATGGGTAGCACAATTTCTCATTAATTGTTAGCATCGGCAGAGCGTACCTATGCGCCATCAAATCTGTCTCATTGGCTGGCGTTGAAAGTTCTAACATATTAAGGTACACGGAGCATGTATGCACCCAGATTTAAAACCGATGTTAGTAAATATGTACATTATCCACAGCTTACAGCTTGCGCATCCGAATCTCTTATGCATATTCTTATAAACATTAAATCTTTTTTCTCACAAGTTGACTGGCACAGCACCATAAATGGTGCTTTTTTTTTAGCATAAGAGCAGTATACGATATGTGTGATATTTTAAGCTAACACGTGTAATCAATCAAGAACTCAGGAATATACATTCGTTAATGCGTCTAATTACAGCGAAGAGAGAAGAAATGGGTGCGTTAGCACGTACAATGTCTAGTTGGAAAAATTCTTGCTCGGGGAATATGTGTTTATATGTACCCAAACGCAAAATCTGCTCGGTTCTGATATGAATTTACCGATGTGAGCTTGCTTTCGCTGTTACATATGTCCTTCTGTTCTATAAAGTCCGCGTTTTGCTTCACAATGGACAACAGATCAGCCTCAAAGTTTAGCGCCGGAGAAAGATATATATCAAGTCCTCTGTACTGACGAAGCCACAATAACACCATGATGAAACTTTACGGATAAAACTTGTATTTGTGAGCCAGTTGATTAGAATATGGCAGACGTCTAACCTGGGCAGCAGAAACATGAAAAAACTTCCTATTCACTGAACATCACTGAACAATCACGTAAGGTGACTAAGAGACCTATTTCATTTTCGCTTCTAAAGTAGTGGTAATACCGAAAACGCGAAATAATTAGAACAGTAAGAGATCTTGCTAAAACAGAACCTTGGGCATGTTGGTAATCCATTGTGTAGAACAGCGCGAAAAAAACGACAGGGAGCAAGGAAGCAGCGCTCGTCTTGTTGCATTCCTTGGTCCCTGTCGTTTTTTTCGCGCTGTTCTACACAAGAGATCCTGCCTGGTGGCAAAGATGCACTGGTACTTTGAAGCAGCCTGCAACCCCTGCATAATAGATGGGCAAATGAAATTAGTTTATGATGATAGATCCCTATGCTGCGTGTGTTGTTAGGAGGCGGAAGGTAAAGGCAGTCGCCTGTTTGTCTTTCTCCTGAAATGAAAATGGGACAACAAGGGCGGCTGAAGATAACTGGTGGTGTTGGCGGTAAACATTTATTAACAAGTTTGCACAAAGGTATGTTTGGGTGCCGGTCCTATTGGCCCAGGTACTCAAAAAAGTTGGCTGTAGTTTTGCTCTAGTGAACACTACTTGAATTTCGAAAGCAACAGCTGCATGGCTATGCTTTTGATGTAGCATGTGGTTAGGCGGTTGGTTTAGCTCTATTGTATATACAAGGAAAACTGTTCAGGCAGCGACTATGCTTTTATTCTTAATAGCAGTGATGTTGCTGCGATGCTCAGTAAAGTAGTGGGACTTCGTTTACAATCTACAATGACCTGTCCTGTATCTGCCGAGGTTCTGGGTAAAGCCAAGTCTGAACTGCTACCTCAATGTGTGGTTGTTTGAGGTTGGTGCTGGCGCAACTCGAGTAGAAACCGCTCCTTTTCATCCTAGACGAAGGCGGGGTTCTCGTCTTTATTAAAGTGCCCCGTCATTACTACATACTCTTTTTCAGTTCGGCTAGGCATTCCGGTGGCCTTAACGACGTCCAACGCAGTTTCAACGCTGGCCTAAAGAGATATACAGAACCCAGCTTCTACCTAAGCGGAAGGAAGGCTAGAGTGAAGGTGGAAAAGGAGAAAGAGCAGTCGTAGTGGAGGGCTGCGGAGTGATTTCGACCACCCATGGAACTGACATTGCACAGCACACGGACGCCCCTTCATTTCGCCTGCATCTAAAAGCAGCCACCGCCGGTCGGCATCGAACCCGGGATGTCCGGCACTGTAGTCGGGCGTCTTACCACGGTACCACCGCGGCTTCTCTATAAGATGTGAAAAATGGCACGAGACCGCTGTTAGCCAGGTATTGCTTAGCAAAAATAGGCGTAACGCTGCACGTTGAGCTCTAAAGTCCAAATAATTTCAGTCTTTTCGAACTGAATTTGGGAGTTTAATAATTGATGCCAGCAATTTTCGTTATCGCAGCCAGGGCGCCCTGATCGGTACCCAGTTCAGAAAAAGTTGCATTAATGTTTTTTATCTTCATTTCGCGTCAGTGATGTGCTACAAACCTCGTTTTGTGCCAGACTCCGATGGTGACTGACGATGTGGAAGGTGAAGTGAGAGGGCGGTCGTCGTCTCTCATATGTGCTCCTGGAGGGGGGCCTTCGCAAACGTAGATATCAGAACCGTTCCGCTGCTGTGTCGGCGACTGGTGTGGTAGTCACTGTTGGACAGAGAACGAAGGTAAGCGAGTGGCGGAAAGTGACTGGGGTGCTCTCCGGAGCGTCGGAATTATTTCTATACAAGACCAGGGCGATGAGAAATAAACCGCCTTCAAAAATACAAATTCTGGTCGGTTGGGTGCAGGTTCCGGAGGTGGAGACTTTAGGGTCCTGGGCTTACATCTGCCGGCGAATGGCCATAATGCTGTTACTATCAAAAAGCTGGAAGGCTATGACATGCAGACTTTCAGTCTCTTTAGAAGATATGAAGTAAGAAAGGGGGTTTAGAAAGGTTTAAAAGCATATATTCCAGGAAGCCGAGAGAGCAGGTCGAATTTGTAGATACAGTAGGCGGAAAAAGGGGGAAGGCACCTTAGCGGTAGTGTTTGAAGGGGGAGGGGTCTCGATCTCGGCACTATAGATTGAGAGCACGGTGTAAGAATAATTATGTTCTTGCACAGTGGTTAAGAGTGGTGGTATTGATGTGGCCGAGAAGGTTGCAACAGCTCTTGCTTGCGTCGGCAGAAAGGCCACGTATGTGTTAAGCGACATTGAAACTGCAATTCAAAATTTTGGTAGTGCGAGGATATCTCCTATGGCGCTCAAATTTTTAAGGCAAAAAGAGTTGGATAGGGCAATAATCTGATCTGGACACCAGCGCACAAATCTGTTAGGGGCAACGAGGCTGCTCACAACCTGGTTCGCGATCTCTACTGCAGAGCAGATCGGAATGAGCAAGCTGAGGAAGGCTACAACTGCGAAGGGCGACTATGTCGTATGCGATGTGACGCAGTATTATAGAAGGTAGCGTTAGAAAGTAAACCTTCGAGACAGGTCTGTAGATGGAAAGCAGATAACGGCATGAAGGCGTCTGCAAGCAGATGTTCATCCAAATCCCCTTGAATAAAAATATATCTCCAGATTTTGAAGACGAGAGCTTCATTAATTGAGGGCACACGGACGCCCTGAATCATATTGTCACGACTGAAGTCACAGGGAGCCGTGAAGATACATGTAGCCGAGGACCAGAAAATAAGGTCGCTTGTCGTTCCGAACACAGACTCCAGCACCAGCGTGCCGCTCGTGCCAACAACAACCGCTTCGTCGTCGTCGGCGACAAACACGGCTGTCGCGCGGCGCTAGGCACGTGGCATTATTCCCCCCGTGAAAGAAAACATCGTCCCGATGACAAGGTGAGAGGAGAAAGTAAAAAAAAAATTATGCGTGAGGTGAACTGTACAATAACGCAAGGTTTCACTTGCAGGAAGCGCTCAGTCACGTGAAAAGTACGGCTTTAAGCGCACCACATGCACAATTTCAGGCCGCTGGCGTCGAACACTGACGGTCGCAGTTCCATCTGGAATGACTTCGTAATTTACTCTGTTTAAGCGGCGCAGGACTTTATAGGGTCCGAAATAGCGGTGTAGTAGTTTCTCGCTCAAGCCTTTGTGGCGCACGGGGGTCCACACCCACACTTGGTCGCTTGGTTCGTAGTGGACTTCCCTGTGCCGGAGGTTATAGTGTCGAGCGTCGGAAGCATGCTGCTCCTTGATGTGCAAGCGGGCCAGCTGACGGGCTTGCTCGGCCTGTTCAGCGAAATGGGCGGCATCGGGTTCGACCGCTTCTTCCCCGCACGAGAGCATCGCGTCCAACATCGTGCGGGCTTTTCTGCCATATACGAGACGGAACGGAGTAAACTTCATGGTTTCCTGCGGCGCCGTATTGTAGGCGAAGGTGACATACGGCAGGATCTCGTCCCACATTTTATGTTCGACGTCGATGCACATTGAGATCATGTCCGCCAAAGTTTTGTTTAGTCGTTCCGTTAATCCATTTGTCTGAAGGTGATACGCTGTTGTTGTGCAATGCTCGGTATGACTGAGAGTTAAGGTGTCCCGCAGTAGCCGAGCTGTAAACGCCTTTCCCCGGTCAGTAATGATAGTCGACGGTGCACCGTGTCTGAGAACAATGTCGTTCATAAAGAATCGAGCAACTTCGCCGGCAGTACCTCGGGCAAGGGCTTTCGTTTCAGCGTAGCGTGTCAAGTAGTCTGTGGCGACTACGATCCACTTGTGTCCGTTCGAGAATAAAGGAAATGGGCCTAAAAGGTCCATGCCCACTTGCTCAAATGGTGTGAGGGGTGGTTCAATAGATTGTAACATACCGGATGGCTTGAGCGTGGGTTGTTTTCGCCGCTGGCATTGTCGACAAGTCTGTACGTAACGTCTAACGCTCGGAGAAAGATGTGGTCAGTAATAGTTCTGCCGGACTTGGTTTAGGGTGCGTGTAAAGGCAAGATGTCCTGAAGTTAGTTCGTCGTGGCAGGCCAGGAGGATTTCGTGCCTTAGATCAGCCGGTATGACTAGCAGGTATGTTTTCGCACTCGACGTAGAATTCTTCTTATAAAGCACCCCATTGCGGAGGCAATACGACGACAACCCCCGAGCAAGATACCGGGGTATTGTAGGATGCCCACCTTCAAGATGGTCAATAATCATTCGCAGCTCGTCGTCGGCACGCTGTTTGGAGGCGAGATCGGACGTAGTGACTGCTCCGAGGAAGCTATCGTCGTCGGTGGCATCTGACGAAGGAGGGCCGACGGGCGCGCGGGACAGGCTATCAGCATCGGTGTGCTTCCGGCCAGACTTATAAATAACATCAAAATCGAACTTCTGCTGGAACTCCCAACGTGCTAAGCGGCCACAAGGATCCTTTAAGTTTTTCAGCCAACACAACGAGTGATGGTCAGTGATGACACGAAACGGTCGGTCATAAAGGTACGGACGGAACTTGGCAGCGGCCCATGCTACCGTCAAACATTCTTTTTCAGTGGTGGAATAATTACACTCAGCACGGGAAAGTGCACGGCCGGCGTAGGCAATTACTTTCTCGACCCCGTCTTGGTGCTGAACTAGAACAGCACCAAGGCCGACGTTGCTCTCATCCTTGTGTAACTCTGTGTCGGCATCATCGTCGAAATGTGCCAGGACCGGGGGCGACTGGAGCCGGCGTCGTAACTCGTCGAAAGCCATCTGCTGCTCGGCGCCCCAGGAAAATGATGCGTCATCTCGAGTCAGGGGAGTGAGAGGGCTGCCCATCTGTGCAAAGTTTTTGATAAAGCGACGATTATAGGAGCACAGCACCAAAAACCTTCGGACTGCTTTTTTGTGGGCAGGGACGTGAAAGGCAGCAACGGCAGCAAGTTTCTCAGGGTCAGCTCGGATGCCATAAGCACTCACGATGTGCCCAAGAAACTTCAATTCGGTGAACCCGAAGTGGCACTTTTGAGGCTTGAGAGAAAGGTTGGCAGATCGGACGGCTTCGAGAACAGTTCTCAGGCGGCGCAGGTGTTCCGTGAACGACGGTAAAAAAATTATCATGTCGTCGAGATAAACAAGGCATGTCTGCCACTTAAGACCTGTGGGCACAGTGTCCATCATCCGCTGGAAGGTTGCAGGAGCACAGCAGAGCCCGAATGGGAGGATGCGGAATTCATAAAGCCCATCTGGTGTTACGAAGGCAGTTTTTTCACGGTCCCTCTCATCGACTTCAATTTGCCAATAACCACTCCTGAGGTCAATGGAGGAGAAGTACTTGGTTCGGCGAAGTCGGTCGAGAGAGTCGTCAATCCGTGGCAGCGAAAAGACGTCCTTCTCTGTCATACTGTTAAGTTTCCGATATTCAACGCAGAAACGAAGTGTTCCGTCTTTGTTTTTAACGAGGACTACAGGCGACGACCATGGGCTGCTTGAAGATTGAATGACGCCGTCGGCGAGCATCTCCTTGACTTACTGTTGGATAGCGTCTCTCTCGCGAGGAGACACACGATAGGGCTGCTGATGGATGGGTCGAGTGCCTTCATGCGTGATGATCCGGTATTTAATGACCGACGTTTGCTGCACTTTAGATGAAGACGTGAAGCACACACGAAACTCCAGCAATAGATCTTGGAGTTGCCTCTTTTCAACGGAGGAAAGGCTAGAATTGATGCCGACAGCGTGTACGACGTCATCCGGTTCAGTTCTAGGCGTAGCTTCCTCTGAAGCAAAACATTCGGCGACTTCGTGCAGATGGTCCACGTAAGCAATGACAGTGTCACGGAACAGATGTCGATCTTCATTGGAGAAATTGGTGACAAGCACCTCCGTCTCTCTTCCACGAAGGAAACAAAGACCTCTTGCCACATAAACTCCCAAGGCGAGTGAGAGGGAGACATTAGGCTCAACAACCCGGAGGCCGTGATGTGGCTCGTCACAAGTAACTCTGGCGAAGATGCTGGCGCGTGGTGCCACTGTGAGGCTATCATCGGCGACTCACAGCATGAAGTGGGACCCGCGGTACTCATGCTTTTCAGTGGCCAGTTTGCGGAAAACGTCACCAAGCGGTTCGGTAGATCTATAGCGGCACCGTGCTCGCGAAGGAAGTCGATGCCAAGAATAACACCACGAGAGCATTCGCGTAGAACAAGAAAAGTCGCAACAAATGTGCAGCCTCGCACCGTAACCCGGGCTGTACACAAACCCAGTGGTGCAACCACATGTCCGCCTGCCGTCCGTATGTCTGGTCCGTTCGATGGCGTCTTCACCTTCTTCAGTTTCCTTGTAAGCCGCCCGCTAAGGATAGAATAATCGGCTCCCGTATCAACTAAAGCGCTGACCTCCTTCGTGCCGACGATAACAGGGATGTCAAGGGAGACCCAGCCGAGACCAGGGCCTGTCGACGTCGGCTCGGAGTGAAGTGAGCGGTGTGGCGGCGGAAGTTGGATGGCAGTTGGGTGGTCGGCGTCGGTACAATTCGATGTCGACGGCAGGTCGACGTGAACCAAGTGGTGCGGCGGCGGAAGCTGGGCGGCAGTTGTGTTGTCTACGTCGGGGCGGTTTAAGCGACACGGCGACGATAACTGGTTGGCGATGCGGACGATGTCGGCGCGATCTGGTCTGTGCGGCGAAAACTGGATAGGAATTCGGCGTTCGACGTCAGGGCGAATCGAGCGGTGCGGCGGTGGAAGTTTACGGCGAATTGGTGTGCGGCGGCCTCGCCCCCAAAGGTTGCCAGACCTAGTTTTCCCGATGAGGGCTCGAGGAACCATGGCGTCCAGCGGTATACCATGGCCCAGAGGGCGAAGAGCGACAAGGCGAAGGCGAGCGCGATTCGCGACGAGGAGAATGTGGCCGACTACGCTGGCGGGTGACGTACTCGGCGATGTCCTGAGGCCGCTGACCAGGCCGTGGACGAGGGTTGTCGGGGGAAAATCCTCTAAGGGCCATCTGACGATAAGGGCACTGCCGGTAGAGGTGACGTGCCTCGCCACAGTGGTAGCAGAGAGGGCGGTTATCTGCAGCGCGCCAGAGTTCAGTCTTCCGGGGCGCCTGGCGCCGATCTGCCCAAAGGGGCAGCGGTTCCGCAGCATACATAGCGACCTGTGACGGCGTGTAAGGCGGAGGGGTAGGTAGCAGGGCTGGTCGGCGTGTGACATCAGCATAAGTCATCCGCTGGGTGAGGCCCGGGGTGGTGGTGGAACGACTGTCGGTGTACTTGTCGGTGGCGTGAGTGCGTTCTGGACCTCCTCACGGATGATGCTGGCCAGGGAAGCCGCACAAGGAGTAAATGATCCATGAAGTTGCTGGAGCTCCTCGCGAACCACGGTGCGAATGAGGTCGCGAAGGGAACTCATATCTGCTCCGGGATTGTAGTCGGTTCGGTCAGACGGCGGTAGTGTGGCGATGGAATTCAGCGGCCGAGCGTACTGTCTGCATCGCTGCTGTAGCAGTTTCTCCATTATCAGAGCTTCAGCCAGAAAGGCCGCTACGGTGGTGGGCGGGTTCCGCACGAGGCCGGAAAAAAGCTGTTCTTTGACGCCGTGCATCAGGTGCCGCACCTTCTTCTCCTCACTCATGGACGGATCGGCGCGATGGCAAAGGCGCATGACGTCTTCAACGTACATTGCAACCCTTTCGTTCTGGCGCTGAACTCGAGAGGTCAGGGCACGCTCGGCGTTCTCTCGGCTGTCACTGTTGGCGTACGTACCGAGGAGCTGGCTTCGGAAGGCCGGCCACGTAGAGAATGTGGCCTCGCGGTTCTCAAACCATGTCCAAGCAGCGTCTTCAAGGCTGAAGTAGACGTTCCACATTTTCGCAGCGTCGTCCCAGCCGTTAAACATCGCGACCCTTTCGTAGTGAGCTAGCCAGTCCTCGGCGTCTTCAAACTGCTCACCGTGAAATGGTTTAGGGGTACGGGGGGTCTGAAGGATGATACAGGACGAAGGGGTGGAAGGGACAGTCATGGTACGGGCGGGCGGTATCGTTGCCACAGCTAGGGTCTCTTCGTCAAGAGCGAAGGCCTCGGGGGGCAAGCCTTGGAGCCGTCGGCTGGTACGATGAACAGGAGTGGTCACGAGAGGCGGCCGCGTAGGATCGTCCGCAGGAGAAGGGATCATCGATGGCACCTCCACCAGTGTCACGACTGAAGTCGCAGGGAGCCGTGAAGGTACACGTAGCCGAGGACCAGAGAATAAGGTCGCTTGTCGTTCCGAACACCGAGTCCAGCACCAGCGCGCCGCTCGTGCCAACAACAACCGCTTCGTCGTCGTCGGCGCCAAACACGGATGTCGCGCGGCGCTAGGCAAGTGGCAATATAACATGGAAGTGTTTGCATTGCTTGTTTGAAGTGTTTGCAGTGTTTGCAGGGCAAACAAAATTTATCGTAGGCAAGCCTGGGAGGCTTTGCTGGAAAGCTCAACCACGGAACACCAGCTACTAGCGGTTCGACGGGCTGAAAAGCCGCCGAGATCCAGGGGATTTTGGCCAGCATCTGAAGCCAATTTTCACCTGCCCCAAGGCGCCTCTCCGCTAGACGCGAGCACCTGAAGTGGAAAAGAGCATTTTTGGTCAGACAACAAAGTTGATTCACACACTCACTGGTGAGCTTCTGGAGGAAGTAGGAATTCTCTCCCTTCCTCGCGTACACCAAAGCAGAATTATGTAGAGAGCGAAGGTGGCTGGCAGCGGTCTCTTAAAGGGTGCATGGCGGCTGACTCATTTCTGTGACTGGATTACTGCTGACGTTGCTCTCATAAGCCAATGGAAGCTTTAGCCTTTTCATGTCACTCACTGGCGCCGCGAACTGGCGTGGTGGGGTTAAATTTGGTCGCGTGAAAGAATTGTCGACTCAAAAGCCCCTTAGGCGATGAATAATTTTTTCACGGCTTTGTCGACACTTGCCGCAAGCACTAGCGAATGATTGGCATTCGGAATACCTGATACTGCCTGCCCTTTCTCACCAGCTCCGTCTTTAGGCGGCCATGCTCCTTGAAGTCATTTCCTTAATATTATCACTTTGAGAATGAAAACCTTGCCGTTCATGCTGTTTAGGTATCTTATTTAAATTAGGTTCAGTTTCAGCGTCGTAGTTTAGTAGTTTTAGCAATGATAGGAATCGCCTCATCCTGTCTTGTTTTGTAGTGAGAGCTACAATGGCCACAAAGTCGCGTTTTCGCTGTAGCGGCGGCCGCCTCGTGGTCGCACAGCTCTTCTCGCCGTTGCCTAGCAACCGCTGCATCCCAGTCTGTCATGATCTCAGGCGAGAGCGCCGCGCCTCACAATCCGGCAAGCTACATCAGTCGTGTAGTACTAATGACTAATTGCTAATTACACACCATCTAGTGCTAATAATGGCACAGTAGTCCCTAACCATGCAGTACTAATAACTAGTCGCTAACTAGTACTAATCACTCATTAGTTGCCATTACTCTTGACGGCGTTGTTATTACTAATAGTCATGGAAAATGACAATGACAGGCTGTGATCATTACACGATGATGTCATTGGCTGTGACGTCATGATCGGATGTGAAGTCATCATGGCGTAAAATCGAACCATGCCTAATGACTAGAAGCGGCGTCATAATGACGTCCGGACTGCTGATGACGTGACCAGGCGAAGAGCCAAGACCTACTTGCCTGCTTCTAATTGAGGAACTTCCGGCCCCGTCCCTTAGGCTTCAGTGCCGGGTGCGGAGACTAGGAGTCCTCCTTATCTGGTGGAAGAATTAAGTTATTATCATCACGCATTTACGATGTGGACCTCACTAGGTGTTCGACCCAGGCGTTCATGCGGCGCAATTCATGTGGACTTCGTCGAACGCCTGACCACACACCATATACAAGCAGACTCAGTGTGGCAGGCATCAGTAGCGTTTGAAGTTAGTTTACAGGAAAGAAAAGGCGCAGTATGTGTCGTTGTTGTTGTGGCTGAAGCAAGAAGGAAAAGAAAATGCACGGGCCTGACACAGGCTCTGCAGCTAAGCCACTTTCGCCGCTTCGTGCTGAAAGAATAGAGAAAGTAGATAAGGAAAGAAAAGAAAGAGGGAGACAAATACCCGCGCCGACACATCTTTTCTTTCCTTTTTTACATATAATAAATAACCACTACAACAACAACAACAACCGTCGTCCACCACCTAAGCGGTGGCGGTTGCAATGACGGATACAACAGAAAGAAAATCGGTGACTGGCTAGCCCCTGCCGCGAGCAACAATGACCTACCAACAATTACCCACCCCGTAGGGCCAGGAACGACCACCCATATCCGCCTCCTCACATTTCTCCGCAGATTCTTTATCCGAGTCGTAAAGAAACGGAGGAAGGTGGAAGTGAGTGTAGAGAGAAATAAGTGCCGTAGTGCAGGGCTTCAGACTACTGCGCAAACGGACCACTTCGCCTCATCGCACTTTTGTTGTGCAAAGTGGCCCAAATAGCATAAATAAAGCTGTTTCTCATTACTGAACATTGGTTAACACAACAAGCTCAGCCTGGGGAACGTACAGCCTTTGTCAAAAGTTTAGAGCCAGAGGGCTTGCTTTTAAGCCGTACGTTATGCTTCTTTAATAATCGTAGAAGTTCTAGCCATTGGAAAGGGTAGGAGGAAAAATATTCTTGTTTTCAGCCAGTTTAGAAGCATGGGAATGCATTACGAGCCATACAGTATAGCTCAAACGTTGAACCCCTGGGCTGTAAACTATTGAAAAGGGCTTTACTTTTCGCTATGTATATCCTAACATAACTGAGCTAAGCCACAGCTAAAAAATTTCAACGGTTAAACGCTGCTGAACCAAATATTGAGCTAAAGGGTTAGCTGCGGGTGACCGAGCGTTCGTCTTCTCTTTTTCTTCTTCCTCAGCCCACATATAAAGCCAAGCTTTAAGCAACCCTTATGAATGTGCCTTAGTGGCCTATAGGGGTAACGTGAATGTCAGGATCTCAGCATGCTGATTCGCGCCGTGGCTGCGACCGCGCTACGCCGATCGTTTGAGTTGGTAGGTCAGCTCTCAGCCTATTGTCACGTAGGGTGTGACGTAACAGCCACGTGGATGCGGCTGCGCCAAGCTGCAGGCTGGAAACGTAGAGTAGTATTACTTTCGCAATAATATTTGATCTAAACTTTATGGGGGGCACTTATAGGCTCCATATACAGGGTATCCAAGCTAACTTTAGCCAAGGGCTAAAAAATGAAGCATTTGAGATAGGCTGCAGAGATACCACCTGTGCACAGCTGCCAGCCATCTGACGCACCATAGGCAATTTTTTTGTTTTGCAATTAAGCGATTAGTAATTAAGATAATGTTTCTAATTTAGCAACTATTGCCTTTAGACAACAGATGTGATTTGCAGAGTTGGCGAGCATCTTCTAAATCCCCGTTCTTTCTATTTCCGATAAAGATAGTCTCACGTGTATCGATAAAGATAGCCTCACGTGACGCGCCACGATTGTGGTGCTTTCAATCGTGGCTCGAGTGAGCGAAATCAGCTGCGGCCGTGACTCGACAGCCCAATCCCAGCGGCAGGCTGATAGGTTGGCGTTGGTTGAAGCCGGCGCTGTGAGCTCGTTGCGACTTGCATAGTCACGCGCGCCGACTACGTGAAGCGGACGAAGAACCACCGCAGACATATTTGCCTGGCGCTCAACGGGGTCGTGGATCCAATGCCGTAGCTGATTTCGTTCACTGAAAGCCAGGTTGAGAGCACCGCAATCGTGGCGCACGAATGCGCTAGCCAGTCACGCGATATTTGTGTATTCCGAGGGCTTTTTTTAAGGATTGGAAAAACGATACACGTGATGCTTTCTTTGTCGGAAATAGGTGAAATGTGGGTTTTGGAAGATGCTTTCCAACTCTGCATATCACATTTGCTGTCTAAAGGCAATAGTTAGTAAATTAGAAAATTATCTTAGCTTTATTTAGTAAATTGCCAAACAAAACATTGCCTGCTGTGCACCAAATGGCTGGCAGCTGCATACAGGTAGTTTCTCTGGCCTATCTCAAATATTTCATTCTTTTAACCCTTGGCTCAAGTTAGCTTGTACACCCTGTATATTCTACATGACTAATAAAGCTCCGGGTTAACCAGACCAAATGAATGTGCCGGCACGGTCTGGCATGGTTTAGAGCCGTGGGCCAATATGTAGCTAACGTGTATTAGTTTTCGTAACCTATTAAATTGAATGTTCGAATCGACAATAATGACAAAGAAAAAAACACGGCCGCATGGCTTAAGGGTAACATAAAACCAAGAATCCTGGCAGGATGATTCTGCAATTCTCACATATGAAAGGAGGGGCCCGAGTGGACAGCTCCTGCCAAACGTGAGGTCAAGCAACCCTACGCCTATTCTGTGCTCCTCTGATGATGACGATGTCCTTCGTCACAGAAACAGTCACTCGGGAAGACTGACTCCATCGTTCTCACCTTTCTCATCCATCTCCCATCCGTGCGCGCGCGCGTGTGTGTGTGTGTGTGTGTGTGTGTGTGTGTGTGTGTGTGTGTGTGTGTGTGTGTGTGTGTGTGTGTCAGTCAGCTGTCAGCTGTGTGTCAGTCAGCTCTTGAAAGCGCCAGGCTCATGATTTTGTGCTTACAACGCCGGAGCGTATGGTACGGGACATTTAGGGCGATCTCGTTTTAAGCGCTAGCGTGCAGGTGGTGTTCTGCACGTCACATTGTACAGACCTATCAGCTTACTATCTGTTACGTATAAGGTATTTACTAAGATCATGGCGTCTTGCCCTGTCAAGTCCTGGATCATCAATGGACAAGAAGTGGAAGCTGTGACAGATTTTTTGTTCTTGGGCTCCAAGATTACCTCGGAAGGAGACTGCAGCCATGAAATTAGCAGACGCCTGCTTCTGGGAAAGAGAGCAATGGTTAGCCTTGACCGCCTAGTAAAGAGCAGAGACATTAGTCTGCCAACCAAGATCCGTATAACTCGTGCTATGGTCTTTCCAGTTGTGATGTATGGATGCGAGAGTTGGACTGTGAAAAAGGCTGACCGCCGAAGAATTGACGCATTTGAATTGTGGTGCTGGCGAAGACTCTTGAGAGTTCCTTGGACTGCCAGAAGATCAAATCAGTCGATATTGTCAACCATAAACCCTGACTGCTCCATGGAGAGTCAAATTCTAAAGTTAAAGCTCAGCTACTTTGGTCATCTGATGAGAAGAAAGGAGTCGCTGGAGAAAGATTTGATGTTGGGAAAAGTTGAGGGTCGCCGGAGAAGGCAGCGAACGCGATGGTTAGATGGCATCCTCGAGGCACTGCAGATGAAGTTATGTGATGTTAGGAAGATAGTGAGAGACCGGAAAGCGTGGCGTGACATGGTCCATAGGGTCACGAAGAGTCGGACACGACTGAACGACTGAACTGAACTGATTTACTAAGGCAATCGCTAATAGAATCAGGACCATCTTAGTCTTCAATCGAGCAAGAAGATGGAGCAGGCTTTCGGAAAGTTTACTGTACTACCGATCATATCCATATCATAAACCAGGAGATAGAAAAATGCTCTGATTATAGCCATCCATTATACATAGCATTATTGACAACGAAAAGGCATTTGACTGTATACAAATTACGGTGGTCATGCAGGCTATGTAAAATCAGGATGTAGACAAGCCGTATTTAAAAATACGGGAAGATATATATTTATAGAGGCTGTGAAGAGAACACTACTTCATGTATAAAAAAGTAAAAAATTCCTATGAAGAAAGGTAGTAGGCAAGGAGACACGATCTCCTCAGTATTATTCAAGCTTGCTTAGAGGAAGTATTCAGAGATTGGAATGGTAGCAGTTAGGGATCATGGTAAACGGAGCATATCTGAGTAATCTGGAATTCGCAGAGGATATCGCCTTGCTAAGTACCTCGGGAGATGAACTGCAAATAATGATTAGTGACCCAGATAGGAAAACCAGAAAGGTATGCTTGAAAATCAATATGCAGAAGACAATAGCCTCGGGAAGGAACCGCAGTGTAAGTTAGGTAGCGAAGCACGAGAAGTATTACGTGGATTGGTCTACTTAGGACAAGAAGTAACCGCATGTGCGGACCATGAAAGGGAAATAACAAGAAGAATAAGATTGGCATGGAGCGCATTCGGCAAGTAGTGGCAGATTATGACTAGCAGTTTACCGGTGTCACTTAAGAGGAAAGTATATATTAGTTGCGTGATATTAGTACTCACCTATGAGGCTGAATTGTGCATGCTAACGAAAAGGTAGCTCCTTAAGCTAGGACAACGCAGAGGGCTAGGGGATGAAAAATAGTAGGGGCAAAATAAGAGATAGGAAGCGTGCAGCGTGGCTCACGTAATTAACTCAAGTTACCGACATTCTAGTGGAAATCAAGAAGAAACATGGGCATGGACAGGCCATATAGTGCGAAGAAAGGAAAAAAGATGACCGATTAGGATAAAAAACTGGATTCCAAGGAAAGGGAAGCATAGCAGGGGGCGGCAGAAAGATAGGTGTGTGAATAAATGATGAAGTTCGCAGGGGTCAAGTGAATGCAGCTGCAGGAGCGGGTGAGTTGGAAGAATATGGGAGAGGCCTTTACCCTGCAGTGGGTGTAGTTCGGCTGATGATGACGAACAACGATGATGATGATAATTGTCTATCTGTGATTGTTGGCCAATTTGTATGACGCCATAAGAACACGTGTGACGGTTGAGTGAGGAGCAGCTGACAACTTGGGTAGAACGTCCTTGTAGTTCAAATTAGAGTGAACTAGAATATGTTCACTATAGTTCAAATCCTACACTCCGACGCTCCATGACGCTTGGATCCTGCGTTCACTCCACGCTACTCCTAAACACACAGGCACATATGCACGGCTTTGTTAAAGCCGAAACTGATATCTTCGTCCGGTGCTTTTCACAAATTGTTATAACTTAAAACTGTATGCTAATGAATATATGTGAAGTAAAAAGAATGGTAGAAGTTGAAAGCATTCGTATTCAGTATGATACACGATGCTATTGCTTGCAAATGGAAGTTGATGGGCGCGAAACCTTGGAATGCTCAGCTCAAGTGTGTTGCAGTCTGCACGAGGGGTGATCGATTGCGGCGAAGATGTGACATTCTTTACTCGACTGCTATGAGAAATGCTTCGGTTTGAATCCTCTCCTCTCAGACGGCTTTATGTGAAGTGTAGAAGCAGTGCAAGCTTAAATACAAGCGTTAGATGATTTTGCTTAAGCTCTATCCCGTGCACAACTCTGTCCAAACGATTATACCGTGTAAAAGCACTGTTTGAATTACGCGCGCGTTGGTAAGCAGACGGTGACGTCATGATGTGGCCGCTCAGTCAGGAGTCGGGCACACGCAAGATCGTTGCTCCGCTCTGACAATAGTTTGAGTGCTTTTGTATTTATAGATGCACGTGGTAAGTGGTAGTGATTCAGCGATCATGAAAAGTTCATGGGGCCAACCACCTAGCACCTGTTAGCGTGAAATCACAGGTGGCAAGGAAGTACCATGCGGGTTCGGTTGGCTATCTATGCATTTCCTATTTCCTGTAATCCTGCAATTCCAAATGTCGCTCATTGCCAAAGGCGGATATCGACTTTATGTTTGCTGTTAAGATTACATTTCAGAAGAAACGCACTGTCAGAAATAGCACTTTTGTAAACAAAATTAACGTTTCACACCTTACCAATTTTTATTTGTCCCCTTTAACACATAAACGTCTAAAGCAATAAATCACTCTGAAATTGCAACATAAATATTTGGGTTAGAACTCCAACGGTGGCTCGGAGATGAGCAGTTCCGACCCCTTTCTAGCGCGTGACCCGACAAGTCACAGCATCAAACAATAAAACACTGCGACACTTCTGTCGTACCTTCACTTGTGATTATCTTCTCTGCGCAATATAGATTACTATCATTATGAACCAACTTGCCCGGCGACGTATCCTGCTAGACCAACAACCACACTTTCAAGCTCGCAGGTTCGCTTTTTCTCTTCTTCCAAGCACTGCTTCGCAGGTTTCCACTCACATATTATATATTTTCACCGCCAAAATCGAGCTCCTCCACTGGAATTGTGCGTAACATTCAGTCATATTTTTGTTTTGTTTTCTGTTGAGCGGCACCTCACCTTTGTGTACAACGTTTGATGTGCCTAAGCTTTAATTAAATAACATCATCGTGTAAATACGTGCAGAATACATTCACCAACGTTTTTTTTTTTCAGTCTGAATGGTTTTTAAGATTCAATATACGCTAATACTCAGTCGGGGGACATCAGATATAAAAGTGTCTCAAAATGATGCTCACTCACGTTTTTACGACGATAAAAAGAGGAACTTTTAGCGACGCGAATAGTTTGAGATGCACTTACGCTTCGTCTCTAGAAACGAACTTCTTGCGTATGCGGCTCTCCTTATTAGTCTACGTGTGAAACGTTAATTTTGTTTACAAAAGTGCTATTTCTGACAGTGCGTTTCTTCTGAAATGTAATCTTAACAGCAAACATAAAGTCGATATCCGCCTTTGGCAATGAGCGACATTTGGAATTGCAGGATTACAGGAAATAGGAAATGCATAGATAGCCAACCGAACCCGCATGGTACTTCCTTGCCACCTGTGATTTCACGCTAACAGGTGCTAGGTGGTTGGCCCCATGAACTTTTCATGATCGCTGAATCACTACCACTTACCACGTGCATCTATAAATACAAAAGCACTCAAACTATTGTCAGAGCGGAGCAACGATCTTGCGTGTGCCCGACTCCTGACTGAGCGGCCACATCATGACGTCACCGTCTGCTTACCAACGCGCGCGTAATTCAAACAGTGCTTTTACACGGTATAATCGTTTGGACAGAGTTGTGCACGGGATAGAGCTTAAGCAAAATCATCTAACGCTTGTATTTAAGCTTGCACTGCTTCTACACTTCACATAAAGCCGTCTGAGAGGAGAGGATTCAAACCGAAGCATTTCTCATAGCAGTCGAGTAAAGAATGTCACATCTTCGCCGCAATCGATCACCCCTCGTGCAGACTGCAACACACTTGAGCTGAGCATTCCAAGGTTTCGCGCCCATCAACTTCCATTTGCAAGCAATAGCATCGTGTATCATACTGAATACGAATGCTTTCAACTTCTACCATTCTTTTTACTTCACATATATTCATTAGCATACAGTTTTAAGTTATAACAATTTGTGAAAAGCACCGGACGAAGATATCAGTTTCGGCTTTAACAAAGCCGTGCATATGTGCCTGTGTGTTTAGGAGTAGCGTGGAGTGAACGCAGGATCCAAGCGTCATGGAGCGTCGGAGTGTAGGATTTGAACTATAGTGAACATATTCTAGTTCACTCTAATTTGAACTACAAGGACGTTCTACCCAAGTTGTCAGCTGCTCCTCACTCAACCGTCACACGTGTTCTTATGGCGTCATACAAATTGGCCAACAATCACAGATAGACAATTATCATCATCATCGTTGTTCGTCATCATCAGCCGAACTACACCCACTGCAGGGTAAAGGCCTCTCCCATATTCTTCCAACTCACCCGCTCCTGCAGCTGCATTCACTTGACCCCTGCGAACTTCATCATTTATTCACACACCTATCTTTCTGCCGCCCCCTGCTATGCTTCCCTTTCCTTGGAATCCAGTTTTTTATCCTAATCGGTCATCTTTTTTCCTTTCTTCGCACTATATGGCCTGTCCATGCCCATGTTTCTTCTTGATTTCCACTAGAATGTCGGTAACTTGAGTTAATTACGTGAGCCACGCTGCACGCTTCCTATCTCTTATTTTGCCCCTACTATTTTTCATCCCCTAGCCCTCTGCGTTGTCCTAGCTTAAGGAGCTACCTTTTCGTTAGCATGCACAATTCAGCCTCATAGGTGAGTACTAATATCACGCAACTAATATATACTTTCCTCTTAAGTGACACCGGTAAACTGCTAGTCATAATCTGCCACTACTTGCCGAATGCGCTCCATGCCAATCTTATTCTTCTTGTTATTTCCCTTTCATGGTCCGCACATGCGGTTACTTCTTGTCCTAAGTAGACCAATCCACGTAATACTTCTCGTGCTTCGCTACCTAACTTACACTGCGGTTCCTTCCCGAGGCTATTGTCTTCTGCATATTGATTTTCAAGCATACCTTTCTGGTTTTCCTATCTGGGTCACTAATCATTATTTGCAGTTCATCTCCCGAGGTACTTAGCAAGGCGATATCCTCTGCGAATTCCAGATTACTCAGATATGCTCCGTTTACCATGATCCCTAACTGCTACCATTCCAATCTCTGAATACTTCCTCTAAGCAAGCTTGAATAATACTGAGGAGATCGTGTCTCCTTGCCTACTACCTTTCTTCATAGGAATTTTTTACTTTTTTATACATGAAGTAGTGTTCTCTTCACAGCCTCTATAAATATATATCTTCCCGTATTTTTAAATACGGCTTGTCTACATCCTGATTTTACATAGCCTGCATGACCACCGTAATTTGTATACAGTCAAATGCCTTTTCGTTGTCAATAATGCTATGTATAATGGATGGCTATAATCAGAGCATTTTTCTATCTCCTGGTTTATGATATGGATATGATCGGTAGTACAGTAAACTTTCCGAAAGCCTGCTCCATCTTCTTGCTCGATTGAAGACTAAGATGGTCCTGATTCTATTAGCGATTGCCTTAGTAAATCAGTTCAGTTCAGTCGTTCAGTCGTGTCCGACTCTTCGTGACCCTATGGACCATGTCACGCCACGCTTTCCGGTCTCTCACTATCTTCCTAACATCACATAACTTCATCTGCAGTGCCTCGAGGATGCCATCTAACCATCGCGTTCGCTGCCTTCTCCGGCGACCCTCAACTTTTCCCAACATCAAATCTTTCTCCAGCGACTCCTTTCTTCTCATCAGATGACCAAAGTAGCTGAGCTTTAACTTTAGAATTTGACTCTCCATGGAGCAGTCAGGGTTTATGGTTGACAATATCGACTGATTTGATCTTCTGGCAGTCCAAGGAACTCTCAAGAGTCTTCGCCAGCACCACAATTCAAATGCGTCAATTCTTCGGCGGTCAGCCTTTTTCACAGTCCAACTCTCGCATCCATACATCACAACTGGAAAGACCATAGCACGAGTTATACGGATCTTGGTTGGCAGACTAATGTCTCTGCTCTTTACTAGGCGGTCAAGGCTAACCATTGCTCTCTTTCCCAGAAGCAGGCGTCTGCTAATTTCATGGCTGCAGTCTCCTTCCGAGGTAATCTTGGAGCCCAAGAACAAAAAATCTGTCACAGCTTCCACTTCTTGTCCATTGATGATCCAGGACTTGACAGGGCAAGACGCCATGATCTTAGTAAATACCTTATACGTAACAGATAGTAAGCTGATAGGTCTGTACAATGTGACGTGCAGAACACCACCTGCACGCTAGCGCTTAAAACGAGATCGCCCTAAATGTCCCGTACCATACGCTCCGGCGTTGTAAGCACAAAATCATGAGCCTGGCGCTTTCAAGAGCTGACTGACACACAGCTGACAGCTGACTGACACACACACACACACACACACACACACACACACACACACACACACACACACACACACACACACACACACACACACACACGCGCGCGCGCGCGCACGGATGGGAGATGGATGAGAAAGGTGAGAACGATGGAGTCAGTCTTCCCGAGTGACTGTTTCTGTGACGAAGGACATCGTCATCATCAGAGGAGCACAGAATAGGCGTAGGGTTGCTTGACCTCACGTTTGGCAGGAGCTGTCCACTCGGGCCCCTCCTTTCATATGTGAGAATTGCAGAATCATCCTGCCAGGATTCTTGGTTTTATGTTACCCTTAAGCCATGCGGCCGTGTTTTTTTCTTTGTCATTATTGTCGATTCGAACATTCAATTTAATAGGTTACGAAAACTAATACACGTTAGCTACATATTGGCCCACGGCTCTAAACCATGCCAGACCGTGCCGGCACATTCATTTGGTCTGGTTAACCCGGAGCTTTATTAGTCATGTAGAATATACAGGGTGTACAAGCTAACTTGAGCCAAGGGTTAAAAGAATGAAATATTTGAGATAGGCCAGAGAAACTACCTGTATGCAGCTGCCAGCCATTTGGTGCACAGCAGGCAATGTTTTGTTTGGCAATTTACTAAATAAAGCTAAGATAATTTTCTAATTTACTAACTATTGCCTTTAGACAGCAAATGTGATATGCAGAGTTGGAAAGCATCTTCCAAAACCCACATTTCACCTATTTCCGACAAAGAAAGCATCACGTGTATCGTTTTTCCAATCCTTAAAAAAAGCCCTCGGAATACAAAAATATCGCGTGACTGGCTAGCGCATTCGTGCGCCACGATTGCGGTGCTCTCAACCTGGCTTTCAGTGAACGAAATCAGCTACGGCATTGGATCCACGACCCCGTTGAGCGCCAGGCAAATATGTCTGCGGTGGTTCTTCGTCCGCTTCACGTAGTCGGCGCGCGTGACGATGCAAGTCGCAACGAGCTCACAGCGCCGGCTTCAACCAACGCCAACCTATCAGCCTGCCGCTGGGATTGGGCTGTCGAGTCACGGCCGCAGCTGATTTCGCTCACTCGAGCCACGATTGAAAGCACCACAATCGTGGCGCGTCACGTGAGGCTATCTTTATCGATACACGTGAGACTATCTTTATCGGAAATAGAAAGAATGGGGATTTAGAAGATGCTCGCCAACTCTGCAAATCACATCTGTTGTCTAAAGGCAATAGTTGCTAAATTAGAAACATTATCTTAATTACTAATCGCTTAATTGCAAAACAAAAAAATTGCCTATGGTGCGTCAGATGGCTGGCAGCTGTGCACAGGTGGTATCTCTGCAGCCTATCTCAAATGCTTCATTTTTTAGCCCTTGGCTAAAGTTAGCTTGGATACCCTGTATATGGAGCCTATAAGTGCCCCCATAAAGTTTAGATCAAATATTATTGCGAAAGTAATACTACTCTACGTTTCCAGCCTGCAGCTTGGCGCAGCCGCATCCACGTGGCTGTTACGTCACACCCTACGTGACAATAGGCTGAGAGCTGACCTACCAACTCAAACGATCGGCGTAGCGCGGTCGCAGCCACGGCGCGAATCAGCATGCTGAGATCCTGACATTCACGTTACCCCTATAGGCCACTAAGGCACATTCATAAGGGTTGCTTAAAGCTTGGCTTTATATGTGGGCTGAGAAGAAGAAAAAGAGAAGACGAACGCCCGTCGGGATATAAGATCTGCATCGAATTCGTTGTTGATTATCGCTAACGACTAATTTGTTGGAGGAGTTGGTTAGAGGTAACGCGATGGCAACCTTTTCCGCGGTGGTAACAGTTGCGGCACTGAGGACGCTGCAGGCATTGTGCTAGTTCCGTTGCGGTGCCAATGCAACCGCAACTATAGCAGGGCGAAGGGGGTGGAGGGAGGCATCTCTGTATGTAACGTCGGGATGACCGGTAAATGTTTCTGGAGTTGCCGAGCTCAATCGGCTCTGCGCTCGTATGATACTCTGGATGCATACGTTTGGGAAGCGGAGGTATACGAAGACTGAGTCTCTGCTCAGGCTTGAGGTCCGTATACGTATAAGTCGCCCTCTGAAGGGTGATTCCTACCTGGCGCAGCCCTGCGCGGCCCACATATGTCAGTAACAGGCGCTCATATTGGGAAGTTAGAGTCGCTTAAGGCAGCTTGTCGACTTCATTGGAGATCTCGAGAGTCATAAGTTTGGTGGTGGAAGTGGACATAAGTAGACCCAATGCTGTCTTGTATGCCTTGTGTATTGATACATCTAGTCGCTCCCAATTTGTTCGCGTGAGGCGAAGGTATTGGGAAACATAGGCAATGTGCATATAAACGAAGGCTTGCTCTAGGCGGGAATGGTTGGATTCGCGCATGCCCTTATGCTTGTTGTTGAATCTCTTCAGCACACGGCTGATCTGGATTGCAGATTTATCCATTCGCTGAAGAGCTGTGGCGGTTTCTCCATTATCTTGTAAATGAAGGCCCAGGATGCGGATTAGGTCGGTACAGGGTATGGGATTGCCTTGTGTTTGCAGATTGAAGGGTGCCGGAGCTGATCTGGGGCGTCTACCCGGGGTCGGGACAATAATGTATTCAGACTTGGTGGCCGAGCAGTATAGGTCGACTGTAGCCAGGTAGGTACCAACGCAATCGACGGCATTCTGCAGAGTCTTCTCGATCCGGCCTTCCCTGTCATTTGTAATCCACAGTCTGAGGTCGTCGGCGTGCCTTCCAAAAGACTGGGTAGGCGAAGCAGCGCTACATTAAACGGGAGTGGTAAAAGCATCGAGCCTTGGGGTGTACCTGGGCTCTCAGGAGAGATGATAGAAGGATCGGCTGGGCCGGTGTCAAGTTGTACTGTGCGGTTCGTAAGAAAGTCGCGTATATGTGCATACGTTCGTTGTCCCACCCCTAGGGTCCGGAGGTTCTGCAGGATGGCTTCGTGCCGGAGATTGTCAAAGGCTTTCGCGACGTCTAGACTAACTATGACTTTGGTGTCCAAAGTGTTGTGTGTCAGCACCTGATGCCTGAGCAAGGGCATGATGTCTGGGTCGCAAGGTGCTGTCGAAAACCAAACATCATGTCTGGGAGTAGGTAATGTTCTTCTAGGTAACGAAGAAGATGGCTCTGAAGTACATGCTCCAATAGTTTTCCCACGCAGAATTTTAGAGAAATGTGGCGAAGGTTCGATAGAAGGTAGTTTTCCCGGCTTGGGGATGAGAACGAGATTGACGCCTTCCCACTCTTGCGGGATGGCTCCCCGCTCCCAGAATTTGGTTTGTGGGGTTCAACGTCCCAAAGCAACTCAGGCTATGAGAGACCCTGTAGTGGAGGACTCCGGAAATTCGACCACTTGTGGTTCTTTAACGTGCAACTACATCGCACAGCACTCGGGCGCCTTGCTTTTCGCCTTCATCGAAAAGCGGCCGCCAAGGCCGAGATTCGATTCCGTGTCCTTGGGAACAGTAGTAGGGCGCCACCCCGGCGGGGTCAGCATTTTGTAGAATGTCTGTGAGCGCATGAATCGAGGCGTCGTCGAGGTTCCGAAGCATACAGTTAGACTTCCGGTCCGGCCCTGCGGAGAGGTTTGTCTCGAGACACTTGAGTTCAGCTCGTACCTCCGGTAAAGTGATCGAAGCATCTAAACAGACGTTTTCCTACCCCTGATGGTCCCGGGAGGATGTAGGTGTCTACTAGCTTTTGTTTGAGGGCGTCGGTGTTGCCGCAAAATTTATGGAAGATACCCTGGAGCTGCTGGCGAGCTTAGAACTTGCTCCCTTTAGGGTTGTGGAGGTGACGGAGTAGTTGCTAGGTGGTTCTGGTGTTAGGAGCCTTATCTATCTGGTCACATATATTGCGCCAGTTTGGCAAGTACGCTCTACGGCACAGTTCTCAATGTTGGTATGGACTCGGGCGGGCCATCCACGAAGATTCCGATCCCACTTGCGAGTTTGAATCAGGGCCTCCAGCTTCCGCTCACGGTCCCACAGTTGGGCATAATATTTGTCGCAGTTTGGTACGCAGTCCTCCACAGCTACTTCAGCAGTGACGTCTGCAACTTGTTTGAAGATGTCGGCTTTCTAAGCGGCGATGTCTGTGATAGCTTGGTAAGAGCCCTGCTCTTTTCGCTTTGCCCGAAAGTACTCCCAGTTGACCACTTTAGCTGGTCGCGTACATTGTCGATTAGGCTTCTGCATGACAATCCCCTGGATGTAGTGGTCGCTTCCGAATGTTTTCTGAGTATTGCACCAGGTAGCCGCGATCCCCGGTCCCGTAAACGCGAGGTCTGGGGTTGTGTCCTGCGAGACTCCCGTTTCCTTTCTTAGTGAACTTTTTCACAGATATCACCCCCCGACGACTGGGGTAGCGAGGTGCGGTTTCTAAATTATGGAGAAATAATCAACCATTATCGATTAGCTCATACGAAGATACTCCTACCAGACCCAAAACTGAATAACAAAGAGCCTGCAGCGTGGAGGCGTTTGCGAACTAATACGCTAATAAATCGAGTCTTGGCATACCCTGTGTGCCCCGATGTAGATGTAGTGATTGTGGTGCTAGAGGCACCCTGCACCACATAATATTTGGATGCCCGCACTCTCCCGTGGTGGGACAAAATATAGTTAGTAGAGAGAAGTGGGAGACCCTACTGCAAACCTCGGACCCTGAGCTCCAGAGGAACATCGTCCACCTGACGGAGAAGACTGCCATGGGCCGAGTCCTGCCTGCCAGCCTTTAACGCGGCGGCCTCCATCTCTCAGGCCTACGTTCCGGGGGGGGGGGGTTGGAAAATAAAGTTCTTCAATCAATCAATCAATATGGGTTTATAGGAAATGAAAGGAACAGTATCTGCCCCATTTTTCTGTGGACACTGCAACCATAAAGCAACTGTCCCACGCTGACTTCGTGGGTTGCTTTATAAAAAAATGCTAATCTGTATCACATTTCACGCGCGGAATAAGGGCACCATGTCGCAGAAAAGCCGATGTCGGCGTTGTTGTCTGTTGTAAAGGAAAAAAGCACTATGAATGAAAGAAAAAAAAACGAAGGGGCTTAGCTCGGGTATGCCAGGATATACGTAACGAGAGCTACTTTACTCTGGTTTCAACATATTACCGTGTCTATCGTTAAGCCTATATTGATAAGCAATGAAGAGCCATAGTTATCAAACATTTTTTTTACCTAATTTGGTTCAGAATCTAAAGCCTACGCCAGCTCAAGCTGCATCACAGAAAAGCTTTCTACGAAGGCGTCACAACCATTAAACAAGGGTTCTTGCAATGCGCACTGTATGTTCCGTTGAGGCAGCCTTTAAAACGAAACGTTTTGTGTGGCCCTACAAGAGCTTTTACAACGTTTTCCACTATTAAGGAAACAGACGTCGTAAACACTTCATAATCAATATTTGTGAGGCTTATCAGACGACAAATCCTTACCGACAGGACAGCGCTCGTCTGTTGTGCGTCTCTTCTTGTGTTCCGTCTTTTCGCGCTGTTCCACACACTAAGGAATTTATCCTCGTCCTCACTTTTATGTTTTAAAAGCATACGGGCTGCTCTAAATGAGGGTAGCATTTGATGCGTCGTAAATTGGGGTAAAGTCGCAATAAAGGATTTTAGTGATTCCTACTTTGAAACGGCTATAGAAATCAGCACATAAGCCGCAAAAACCTAAGAGGTTTTACAGCACTAAACTCTTCAAAAGCTCTTTCAATTTCTCGCGTGCTGATTGGCATCTGCAGCCCTCTTTTAGTTTGCTCTTCAGGCTTCGGCACCCAGAGACAAGAACCTACTTATGTCTTTTTCTTGTATTTCTCGTCGCCCAAGCAATTCCTGGTACTGCTAAAAAACATCTAGCTGAATTATGTAAATGTCACTCGTCACCATATTTTTGTACTTTATTTGCTTAGTTTTATTCTGATTCGCGTACTTCTTTTCATCACTCAGCAAACACTTAGTGGGCACGTATCACAAAACCTCTGTACTTGTTTCTACCGATAATGTCGAGCTTACTTTTGTTTCTCTTATTTCTTCCTTTTACATTTCAGGCTGAGAACTTCCCAGGTATACAAGCAGGTTCACTGGGAAATGTAGCTGTGTTAGAGTGCAGCCTTTTGGCGCCCGTTCCTGCGTTTCGCGTCGTCGTTGCCGTCGTGGTTGTCCCTCGTAACAAAGCTCCGCATCTGGGGCAGCGAGCACTCCCCCCCCCCCCCCCCCGCCTCCTTACCTCGCTCTTCCTCCGTAGCGATGACCACGCGTGTTCTCCGGTTGCTGCGCGTACCTGCCACCTCCGTTCACAACGCGTATACCCCCCCCACCTCCTCATCCTCTTCCAGCGAGGCGGCAATGTTATTCCGCTGTTGTCGAAGAGGTGCCAGCTCGTTATCAGCGGATCACGGTGCGTGCATTCCAAGCCGAAATGCAGACCCACATTGTCTCAATTCGCTAGCGGTGCCAGTGGCACCAGAAAGGCGCTGCTATCTTTTCGCCGCACAACGTTCCTATGGGCCCACGCGCTTCCTCCATCAACCTCAGGATAAATTAATTGCTCTCTTCGTTTCTTCAACCACAAAGCTTCCTTCATGACAGTCAAGAACGGTTAGTGGAGTATTCTTGTATATATACATGTCTTGCTCGAAATCTTTGCCTCTATAGATATATGTGTAAAAAATAAAAAAGGTTGTCATCGTACACGACACCAACTTGCTCAAACTCTTTGCCTCAATCTATCAGAAAAGATGACAGAGCTGAAAAGCTGCAATCAAATTTCGTATTACGCAGTAACCTAATCTAGGGCAATTTTTTTTCCTCCATCCAGTTGTAACGGACAAGGCTTGCTCTTCAATCGCTTTCATTTTCATCTTCTGTTCGATATACTACCACATAATTACCCAGTTCAAAGGCTTCGCTGGGAGTAATGCTTTAATATATTATTTTACTTTGTTTAACAAATTGCTCATTCTCAATTTATTGTTGTTTAAACGGCGAAACGCTCAACAATCCAACTATGCCTTCACCTCTAAAACCGTAGAAAATAAAAAATTTGCCATCATGGCGTGCATTGACATCCCAGAGCACACGGATGCCTCTTTGTTTCGTGGAGGAAAAAGAAGAGGCGGCCGTGGGCTATGCGACGTAGATGCTGACTCCGGGCTTTCTTATTAGGTTCTAGACTACACGCATAAGCAACCAAGCTATTGCTGGCGAATGGGAAAGATTGACATCCCGATGCAAGAACAGTCCTCTGTAGACACGAGGACATCAGCATTGGTTAGCCGTCGGTCTGAACACATATCAGTTACATAAGAACATGTACTGCATAATCACGCGAGCAGGTCTCACGCAAGTGAGAATTTGACTATCAGCAAAGAAAGGCTCTCACCTTAAAATATACCTTTTCTTTTCTATAAACGAAAACAAAAGTTTAGCGTGGGACTGTTGCTATGGTGTGCAGGCGCCGACACAAATTCACAGGAAGAGAAAGGCGCGGTATCCGTCACTTACTTCTGAGGGCATAATTATAACATTAATTGGTTCACAGGAAGGAAAGGCGCAGTATCTTTCATACTTGTATCTGTGGACGCCTGAACCGCACCGTAAGCGAAAGAAGAAGGTGGGAGTGAAAGTGGAAAGAGAGAACGAGGAGCCGCAGTTGGTTGGTTGGTTGGTTTGTGGGGTTTAACGTCCCAAAGCGACTCAGCCGTAGTGGAGGGCTACCTAGTAATTTCGGCCACCTGGGGACCTTTAGCTTGCGCTGACATTGCACAGCGCACGGACGCCTCTTCGTTTCGCCTCCATCGAAACGCAGCCGCCGAGGTCGGGATCGAGCCCGGGTACTCCGGCACAGTAGTCGGGTATCCTAACACTGCGCCATCCCGGCGGGGCTTCTGAGAGCGCAAGATGTTGTTTTGGAGTAGAGTGGAGTCACTGAGTGGAGTCACTCAATAATTATCAAGTGTATCTATCATTGAGCTCAGCACTGATGTCACGGCGCTCGCACCAGCTCCTGCTCTCTGCAGCGTATTTCACACATTCCAAAGCGGTTCTGCAGCAAAATGCTGGACTGGTAGCTGAATGTAGCTCTCACCACAAAATGGCTGCGGTTTGGCTTCGGTGTAATCTAGTGTGAAGCGATAGCTGAATTCGAGCGTTCTTGCTGTTGGTTTGGACGCGCAAGTGACGGCAGCGGCAGCCATCTGCGCTGCTCGTGGTTCACGCCTTGCAGCACTGTCGCGGTGGAAGTTCGCAAGACGCTCCTCGAGTTATGCCGACGTTTCTTTCGCCACAAGTGAATTTAACCGTACACGTGAGAGCGATGCTGGTGCGGGCGCAGATGCTGGCGGCGACGAACGCGGGTCTACCGCGTTGTTAAGCGGCGGTGGGCAGCAGCTTTCACCGAAGTACGTCAGGACGAGAGCATGCAGCTTTTCGTATAGCCGGCAATTCGAGGCAGGGCGCGCGGTTCGGCACAGGAGGCCGAGTGGTAAGGTTTCAGAGAGGACTGCACGCTTGAACTGTTGGACGCTTGAACTACACCGTGGACTGACCAAGTTATTAACCTTGTTCGGAAATGTTCTCGCACGATCGACTAACTGCGTTGCCAGAATTCATCTTGTTTAATTTTGAATAAACATATTATTGTAAAATTAGCTGTTTCCGTCGCGCTCAGTTTTGGACGCTGCTCTGGGCCACGGCAAGGCACGGAAGTATTAAGAAACTATAACGTTTAAAGTACCACGAAGTTTACGTAACAGGTATAGTCACTCCTTTTTTGCCCACTGCGCAGTTGTTGAGAACAACATTACAGCCTGCAGTCTACATGCTGTTATATATGCGTATACGGATCTTGCATAACAGGTAGGAAGTTACGAAAAAGAATAAATCATTAATTGAAGCAGTGAAAGTTGCAACAAGTCGCATTGTCTAGAGTAAGTGAAAATCATATACATGATATATGTATACCGTAAAAATACGGGCTATAATGAAATTTCTTTATCCAGCTATGCTGCAATTAGGAGATAATATAGATATTGCTGATCTATCACTAGAAGCATAAAGCCGTATATTTTCATAAGGTAAACAATAATGTGTATGCTAACGCAGTTGGCTTTTTCAGCTTTTGCATGTAATAGTAGAAATATTCTCATTTCGATCTGAGTTCGCACAATATACTTCCTGTACAGCTCACAGAGTGCGCATTTCGTATTTTGCGTGAGCTTCGTCCTCCTTATTTCAATTTCGCCGCCAGTGCGATGGGGCTGGAAATGAACTCTGTAAATATTTTTATTCCGGTTTGTTCCCGATAAGCGGGGACTGCTGGCCTCGTTTTATGACATCTTTTTGATTCACAACACGTGCTTTAGTTTTCCGGGTGTTTACCGACATCCGTTCGCTTCAATGCCTGGAAAACAAATACACGGAAAGTGCGTAGTGTGCAAAACGAAACTCATTCAGCACCACAGCTGTGCGACCTAGCAGCTTGACGTTCGAATGCTTTGCAGCAAGCTTGGACCGTTTCAGCTATCATGAAGCGCATGCTTTGCATCTACCGAAATACCTTCCGCACCTTTTCCAGCATGGCTTGTTCGTTGAAAACTTTTGAAGCTGCATAGAAACGGGGATGAGCTGGTCTTTAATTCTATTTACTTACGCCGAGATGTTTACTCTGAGTTATTTCAATAACATTTAATGGCATATTAGCTGCAAAAATCGCACCCTATTTCCAGGGACTTGCACAACCAGGATTCAAGCATATTCACAATCGGCAGGCTGGAGAACATGGCACGCTTTCAGGAGAGATCCTTGGCTGGAAGTAATGAACAGCAAGACGATCTTCTTGCAGAATGAACAGATGGCAATCAAGCAATCGAAGACAACTCCACTTGTCGAAACGTTGGCTAGACCTGCCAACTGAGGCTTCCCCCTTATATTCTTGTTCAGTGCTCTCTTTTATATGGTGTAGTCATCTTCTTTCTCTAGTACTACCGTAGCAATCAGTGGTAAGACTCCACTGCTCAATATTAACGTCCAATAGTGTCTTGTACACAGCGCTCATCATCCACGCAATAAGGTTCGCTTGATACGAACGGTTGAATAACCGGCCGGCCGTTGTGGAAGACCAATGGGATATACACTGGGAAGTTACTGGAGCACATCCCCTTTTAGTTGTTCTCAGTGCACCAATCCTCGTATTATAAGTCGCCTCTTCGCAATTTTGTATTATTAACTTTGTATTTTTGTGATGTTTGCATTAGCTCCTCAAAACGCTATTCACAGTTTCAAGGCGAGGCACTGTATAAAAAATAAGGCATCCGTACACCGTGCAATGTCAGTGAATGCCGAAGAAACCTAGGCGGTTTCTAGATAATCGAAACATTCTTAGAGAGAGATTGCAGCGGTTTTCAAATGTGCCATTAGTAGAGATTTTTGAGGTAGGTTATTTTTGGATCATGCCTGCGAAGTTATTTTTTCGATTATGCATAAAACACCTACGCAATCGCCGACTGAAAGTGCGCAATTCAAATTTCTCGCGCACCGCACGACTGCTACAGAGGAGGAAAGTGGAGAGAGAAACCTCGCTTCTCCGTCCGTCGTGACGTCACCATGAAGAGCCGGAGGCATTCAGAGCCAACAGAGGGGGCTTTCAGCGTGCACTGTTCCTCGTCTTGCGTGTGTTGCGGACGTACAAAACACATCGCCTTAGTTCTGTGGACCTGATACAACACAAATTTGCATGTGTTTGGATGCACTAACAGCTGTGGACGCGACGATGTAATCTTCCATTGTGTTGAAAGCTCGCGGCCCAATGGGACATTGCTGAGAAGAGAGATAAATTCAAGCCGAGCAAAGGAAACATTATACTCCAAGCATTTTTGTTTTGTTACTGTGACTACATGCAGTTTGTTCCTAATGTGATTTCTATAGGCCTTTCACAAAAAGGCATGACTGAACCATGACGCAGTTCCTTATATTTTCTTGCACAAAAACGTCGAGACCGTCATCATTACCTAGAACCCGGTTATTAAAGGAAGAAAAGGGAGGTAAGGCTTGTACTTCGTAGTTCCATTACTTTCTGACTATTCAGGTTTCATTTGTATGTGAACCGTTGCGTTTAGCGTTGACTGCGATGCGTTGACGGAGTGGAAGCGATGGGATGGGCAGACAGCCTTGGCGCATGATTGAATTCGCGTCTCGTTTTTTTATTTTTTTTTGCGCAGCGGCTTCTGCGCTAGACATGAGCAACTCATCAGCGCGTGCAGCTGCGAACTAGCAGATGATTAAGAAAAGCATACTGCTGTGTCGCGGCTAGGATGTGAAGGCTTTGCGGGATCCTTTCCAGCACAGCACGGGCCTGATAGGTTCGTGGAACCCTTACAGGAGCATTACTAGAAGATAAGGACTGTGCCGCTCAGCTGGCTGCGGGTGCATTCAGGTATGCAGCGCACGCACAGAGCGAGGTTTCCTTCGATGCGTCCAAGCAAGCAATCGTCGATGTTGTTCATATATGGCCTTGCGATTTGGCACCCGTCGCCATAGTCCTGTCTTGTTTGAGGATGCAAATTAAGTTGGAAATGAAAAGGACGAGACTTGTGAAAACACATTTCGGAACATGGTTTTCCCTTGAAGCTATGTGTGCGGAGGAGCTGCAACGTGGCTTTCAACATACGCCAGACGTCAATTTACTAAACGTGTATTCCGAGAGTACGATAAAAACGGAAATGGTCTGTAAGTCTGTTAAATCTCGTATGACTCAGGCAGCATTCTGCGTGAATTTGGCTTTGTCTACAATGGCCCCGTCAACGCCTCGCATGCATTGCAGAGCTCGGCAACCGCGTTTCGCTTATTGTTCATTTGTCTGTTGGCAGCTGCGTAATGATTCACCCTTTCTATAAAATTGTTCGTTTCCCCACATTACGGCGACTGGCACTTTGGGCAGGATTTGGTACACCAAGCCCTGGGTTCACTTTTCACAACAATTACCTTTCGTGTGCGGCGAGAGGCAAATTGGGACGGAGGTAATCGGCTAGGGTTCGCTGCCCTTCCTCTCCAGGAATATACGCGCCGTGGTTTTGCTGAGGGCTGGAGAGTTTCTGCTAAGAATAACACACACAACTTTTCAAAATGTCTTACTCTAATCGAGGCAAGTTTTCATTCCAAACCTACGCTCCCCACAACGGAAGTACAGCATCGTTTGTGTACGCATCCAGTACGGGTATATGCGGTGAAAATCCCGATGGTCATTAGTGTGGAAATGGCATGCCATAGTGACATTCACAAAGCCGCAGAGAGCTGCGATCAGCACACATCGCAGCGAAGGAGCCGCATCGGCAGCTTCCCCGCTCCTCCAAATGTCGTTACTCGACGTCTTGGCCAATCACAGGCGGCGGTGCGACCCGCGGTGAGGCCCGTCTGGCGGTATGCGTCTTCCTGATGAAAAATAATATTACTGCTTTCTTCTGCCTAATATCAGCCTAATATTTGAGTTCGCAGCACGAAAAACTGTGGGTTTTTGCTGAAAGCGCAATTTTCGCAAAACGTGCTGCAGCGTCCCTTCAGACCTCCACCATGGCATTCATTATAGCCAGAGTCAATTTGGTACTTAAATCGTATAAATCAAAGCAAACATTTCTCAAAACGGTATTTGTGTATAAGCCATTATACATCTGTGCTAGAACACAGACAAATGTAATATGACTTACAGCTGCAGCGCAGTGATAAATTCAAAATGCAGTGTGATTATACCCTTGGAACTTCATTCATATGTTGTCACACCTGTTAAATCAAGCTTTAACTTTTAAGCCACTATAGATTTGCTGCCTACCGGCAGTTTGAGTGGTAGGCCTACCAACGACTTGGCAAGCGCAACAGAGTAATGCCAAGCGATGTGGTAAAAGCGCCATGGGGCAGATTCCGTTAAGAGAATACACAGGATTTAGGCATCCCCGGTTTTATTAAACAAATCTCGCACAATTAAGGTATCTTTATTTCAAGTTGCCGTTTTTCATGAAGACATAAAAAAGTGAAAAAATGTCAGTGGCATCAACAAAGGTACAGAGCACACTAATATGAGGCATGCACAAAAATGTATGCTCCACAAAGCACATCATATGCACAAGACATGTGGGTCCATGAAGGTACCAGTGTCATAAAGCTAATATGTGTTAAATGTGGCACCAACAAATAAGCTCACCAAATGCAGTAAAGAGATGGACATGCACGCATTCTTCCCTATCCTGCATATGTCGAGGTGAGCCAAAACCATGCTCATATAGCAAGCACCATCTATAGCCAGTCAATAAATGCAGTCTCATAGCTTCATGTGGCTGCCGCAGGTGCTGATCGAGTAAACCCCATGCAGCCATCCAAATTGTTTAGGTGAGGATTGAAATGATGGAGTCATTTTGAGAGGACCACTCACATAATGTAGCATTAACGTCAAGAAAAGCAAGGTGACAACTACGCTACTCCTGGTAGGCTGTCTAATTCAGCCCCTTTACAGGAACAAACATCTGCTTAAATTATATCGGGAAGTCGTTCAATATTAGTGGTCAGAAGTACTAGCCGCGTTAATTGCATTCTGTGGCAAGGGAACCACCGCACTAGCAGACAGGCACCTGCCTGAAATTACTGAGCGCTGAATAATCTCATTCTCTAGAATTTGTATTAGATAAAGTTTAGTTACTGTGCCGGCCAACTTCCCACTGGAGCGGACGTCCTACATCGCAGGGAAGGAATTAAAGGGTAGCAATAAACCTCGCTCGTAACTTCATAGTGCAGATGACTCCTTGTAGCCTTGTTCGTAACAGTATTCTGCATTTTGGTGGCAAGAAGGCAATGAAAAGTTGCAAATGACTTTTTGTTATTGTCTTTGTGATGTGCAGTGCTAAGTAGTTCGACCAATACACCTTACTGTCTCTAGTACCGTGACTGAAGAAAAAATCCCTCTACAGGCTGTCGAGTAGGAAGCCAAAGTAGGCCGAATAAGTGCTGACACATACCAAATGAGTGCTGACAGACCGTAACTGTCCATGAGATCCGGGCTGTCGCAGAAATTACGCCAATAAGCCATAAGACACTACCAAGGCAAATATAAATGATCCCTATAGGGGCATCAAGCTACATTACATTATTTCACACATAACAACCAAAATATTGTAATTTGCCGTTATAGCATTTTATTTTAATTTCACTGGTCAATACAATGCACAGCAGCAGACCTTTATTAGCATTTTTTTCTGAAACTCTTCTTCGAGATTTGATGTTATAAACAACTCACTTTTTGGAAAGGTTTGCTCGGGAACCAATGTGCCCATTAACAAGCTCATCACAGCAGGCATTTGAAACGTAAATGCGGCAGTAGGATACACTAATTCATTGCAATGATGCAAGCACAGCACAAAAATGCCATGCATCGTATTTCTGCACACAAGATAAGCTTTTAAAAGGAATGACTAACAATATTAGCTATCTTTAGGGTTAGCAAAGAATTATGCTGCCGAGAGTAGTAGTACAAAGGAAAAGGCACCACTCTCGACCTGCAAACTGCTTGGAACTTCATTGTGACTTGTATATATACACAAACATACACATGGGTAGTAGGGCCACTACATCCCTTTCTCCCAAACATCAATGCCTTTTCAAAAGTCTACAAATTCACTCTTAAGTGGGACGCCCCACCTTCTAGACCCCGGGGTCTTCATTGGAAGTTTGTTGGCCAAACCTGTCTCTGGCGCTGCCCTTCAATGCTGCTCCTATATACAGGAAGTAGCAGGGGACATCCACCTTAGCGTTCCAGAACATAGCGACGTCGATACAGGAACTGTTACCGGCCCAAAGAAATCGAAAGCAACATCATAGAAGACATTTACCTTAGCGTTCCGGAACATAGCGGCGTCCACACAGGAACTGTTACTGGCGCGAAGAAATCGAAAACGACAGCATGGAAGCAGGACGGGTTCCTTCTCAAAAAGCACCAGCTTCCACTGTTTGCGTGTAATAACACTTACACACCTGTGCATCTCCACAATGCAAGATTGTAGCCACTGCGCTCTGCTGAGGTACTTAGCTTGCTTTTTCTTGGCAGTGCTCTCCTTTTGCAAGATAACGCCTATTGGTGGAAGTTCTGGCGACAGCTTGTCTGCAGTCCTGAGTACATGTGTTTGCAACTCTACCAGATCTCTTCAGCTATTCCATCAGTGCTTTCTGCTCTTGCTTCGAGACCGAACAGAACAAAACAGCATTCTATAATATGAATGATTTCCATGTTGGAAATTGTGTGAGAGCAACTGCCTTACAGACATGAAACCCATATTGAGGCAGCATTGCCTTGCGAAGTAAACGCAAAGTACTTGTGCCTGATTCTGTCTACACATATAATGCGTGACGGCATACTCCATTCTGGTATTCCCTGTCAAGTGCTTTCAGACAGTAGCCACTGCTTTCTCTTCACAGTGGCTAATCAACAATCTTCACTCATGCTGCATGGAATGTCTTACCCATATGCTCTTAAATATCATCTTCATATACATAACCCACCAAAACATGGGAATGAGATGTTAGCATACAAATCTTGAGCATCACCCACAATACTTGTATCCATGATTCTGCAGGTACTCTTACTTTTATCCGCACGGGACCCATTACTGTCCTTTATTCATGATCAAATAGCCATAGGCGTGCGCAGGGCTCTGCATTAGGAGGAGCGATGTTTCACAGCAGCGGCTTCACGCCCCCCTCCGCCCACCTCCAGTAGGCCGAAACGCAAACGAAATATGAGGATTTGTTATCAAAATTTTATTTTGATGTGGTGCCATTGAAACATAAAACGAATTGTGTGCGCTTAAAATTAAAACAAGGTATGCCATGGACACATCATTGAAAAGTATGCGACGACGTGATCTTACGACGGTTTGTTGAGTCCTCGGCTTTCCAGGTGTAAAGGTGGCAAGCCAGCAGTTTTTGCAATACAATATCATGGGTCCTCAGCCCTCCCTATGGTGAAAAACACTGCATGCTAAACTTCCACGTTTACAACTTGACGACACAAGTACGACAGAGTAAAAGTATGGGCGCCCTCTGAGAGGATTAAGGGGGCGTTCGATCTCCCTGCCTTCCTGAGTGCCCGCCTATGGCCATAGGCCAACTCAATGCCGACCGAATATTACTTGCTCTCCACTTCCGAGTATTATCATAAATGCTCTTACAACAGTGACCAACACGGTGTTCTCCAAAATTCCTTGTCTGAATTCCCTGGCTTCTACCGCGCCGAGCAGGCATGAGTGAAAATATTTTGCCATGTCACACGAGCCCTTCGTTAGAAAGACCAGTATCACATACAAGATTGCACCCCACATCCCTAATTCCTGTTCATCACACTGCCTTCCAAAATAGTGCATGCGACATCTCTCAAGCCTAAATTATTACTACACACCGCCTGCCTAGTACGCACGGTGATGACTATGAAGGGAGTTATATAGTTACCAGTCCCCAACAAAGTGTATTTGTGATGTTGGAGGTCTGTTTACCGACAGTGTGCTCATGAGCGGTCTTAAAATACTTGACATTGAGCGCCAGCCAGCACAACACAGTTATTAGCAGAGCCCTCCCAATTAATTTAATAAATATGATCTACAAAGTTCTACTGGACAATAAAATATAATTACCTGCTTCACATCAGGCATCGGCTTTAATTTTTGAATGCGGTCGTACATCCACTTGGTGGAGCAGCTGATTCCAGTTTTTTTAAGGCGCCGCAGAGACATTGTGGAGAAGCAGCAATCTGAGTGTTGCTGATAGGAAACTTTCTTCTCTTATGCTGGCGATGACACGTGTGTATGCACCCATCCTGAAAAGAGGATATTACCATGACAAGGTTATCACACCTGGAAAAGCAAATTTCGTGGAATACACTGCAGGCTATACTGCCAAACACCACTTGACAGGGTGCGTCACAGGTAGTCTTCATATCCCCCTGAGGTACAACATTCACATTTGCGCATACAGCGCAAATACTGTCATGTTATTGTGCAGCAGGTGAATCATGTCCTAATTAATTGTGTGAAAAGTGTGAATTGTACACAATCTCTGGTAAATTATTGTATTTAATACAGAAAATCCGTTTCACATTAAACCCATGTGCGTTTTATGGTAGTACTTTTACAGCTGTGGACAGCCCGTCGCATTTTAGATGGCATTCTTTTTCCCGAGATTAGTGCTTTAATTTGCTTGCGAGAGAAAATTCTTGTGACAGAAAATGACAAAAAAAAAAAACGAAGCAACAGACTTTGAGAGTTGCGCTAAGACACAACATGAGGATATGACGACTTGACAGCGCACAATTAACCACATGGAAGGGTGTAAAAGTTTGCCGTGCAATCATGATTTCATGCTCTCGCATAAAATATGAAGCTTTTAACGTTTTTTACGATTGGATAATAGTTTTCCTCTGAAGGGAATACAAAAGATCTAATACATGTTCAAATAAGTGCATTGCCTCAACTTATACAGGCAAATGAAGCAGTTGACGTGACAAGCTAAGGCCACCTGGATTGCAAAAACGAAGGTCTCTTGAGCACCTCCACTGATGATTCTGCAGGAAGGTGACAGATTCGGCAATATTTTGTCAGCTCCAGTAAGCCCTGTGCACACACAATGAACTGGTGGAGGAAGGTTCACCTGACGACCTGCGAAGACAAAATATGTTGTAACCTTGCAGGCAAACCGTAGCCTCACTGTGCGCTCCGAAATTTGTTTTGGTAGCCTTCAAACATCTAACTTCCTGAAACCTAGTTTTGTCCCCATCTGGCTTCATGTTTACGCATCAATTGTTTTCAACTACATTCATAGATTTTATGGAGGCCGAGAGACTTGTTATCAGCAAGCGAAATGTTCTCATGATGTGTTATAATCAGGGTTCTTACCTCATGGTGGGCGGAAGTTGTGTCGCTGCCCATCTCTCAGGTCAACCGCCACTCTGTCCAACCCCCTGCCCACCACTGTCCACCTAAAGTTGAATTTCTATATTCTTGGGGAGGGCAACCTCCTTCTGTGAACTGATGTGGCCAGTCATGTCGCTTCAGACACTGCAGCGCACGTCAATGGCCTTTTATTCAGGACTGCATCAGGCCGTGGAAATTTTCGCATGCACATCGTTCCTCCGCTTTTGCGTACTCCATGTTCAGCGAAACCATTGTGTTTTTAGGATGCGTCACCACACAAGATCCTCAAAATGAAACAGGCCCATTTGTTGTCGACGCATCATTGCTACTGGGTCACACTGCGAAAAGTGCTATGGTAGGAATTGAAACTTTTCATGAATTCTTTAACACTCTGGACAGTGCGCGGAAAACAAAGCATTTGAGAAAACCATGAAAAGCGTAGTTGTCACTCAGCTTTCATCTCAAATATATAGACAACCATGTTCCAGGTGTTTAATTAAAATTGCTGCAATGCAAACTGTTTTTGGAACTGCTTCAAGGCCATCAATACCTTGAATGAAGAATTCAATTATTTTTCTTGAAAGTAAAATTAACGATATTTTAGTTTATCGCAATGTGGCCCCCACTTTCGTGTTTTACTTGACCTCAATATTGTTTGTTTTTGAAGAGCTGCATTTTCCTCTACGTAATACTGCTACTAGTTAAGTGCTAATTACGTGGCGCATTTACACTTTCAAATGTTCTTTTTTTTCCACGTGGTGTGGTACTGAAAGTGAGTGCTTGGAAAAAGCCAATGTAAACCTCATGATCTCTTACAAGTCATTGATGTGCAAACAAAGCAAACACATTTGGTACTATACAGTGAACTCGAGATGGGTCCAAAAAGAAAAGCTATGCAGCCATCTGTGCTGCTTTTAAGATGTCTGGTGGATGGTTATTCGGCTGGATCCCCCCCCCCCCTCCTCCGTAACTACTCTTTTAGTACAAAAACACGGAAAAATTTCTGCAACCATGCTTTTAGCAGAAATATAACAATGCTTTAAAATGAGCCTCTTTAAATTGAAATGCTGTCTTGCGTACCAGCATCATCCCACCGAAACTGCCTATGAACTACTATCTATTGCGGTGTCGCTTTCACTTTTTTCTTATGAATCTATAGGCCATAAGAAAAAAAATTGCTCTTGTTTATTTTTTCATTTTCCTGATGTTTTTGCCTAATGCTTACGCTTTTTTTGTTTTTGCGGTTTTTCATGGTTAGTAGTTTTGACTCTTCTTTTATGGTAACTCAGAACTGCTGGTTATCTAATGTTTACCATATTATTTTTATTTCCACTGAGGTATATAAGCTTGTTTACTGCATGTGACATTCCATGGGTTGATAAGATAACTGTCCTACTGGCAATTATTGTAACTGTGCTTCGTGTTTTCTGATTACTGATGTTTGATTTTGAGTATAAAATATAGCCTGTCTTTCAAAAACTTCAGTTCGTAGCCTGCGCTAAGCCTGCGTTTCCTTGTTTCCTTTGCGCTGCTCTTCTTCATGTTTCCTAAGTTATTTGACTAGTCTTCGTAATTACCCCAGACAAATGTCTGACGGCGCCCGATTCGACTCACAGCCGCAACGTAAGCTGTTTACCGAAAATTGTAGAATGCGTAACCAACAGGTTCCACGGCCCCATGAGAAAATTGAGTACAGTAAACGGTCCGTTTCTCGCCGAGTGGCAGATATATACGTCAAGTCGTATACACCTGCAGCGAACAGCGCTTGAAATACGCAGCGCTCACACAGTTGAATCCAGCACAGAGCATTCAACCTAGGCTACCTCCTACTGTAGTGGCTATTCTGGCCTGGACGGTCACCAGCCGCCAGGTTGCTCCCCAGATTTTCACCGGCCCTCAAGGTGACGATGTTGATGATCGGCTTGATAATTGCACCAGAGTCAGTGCGTTTACTCCCACAAGCAAGTCAACGTCCAGTTCTATTTCGTTGACACCGCAAAAAACATTATTCAGCACTGCAGAATCTCCATTTGAGTAATTCGAAAGCACGAAGTCTGCTGTTGCTTGCTTCTCGTTGCTTCTAGTTGATGCTAGTTGCTTAATTCACTTCTTGATTACACATTTTAGGGTTTGGTACTTTTAAACTGCGCGCCAATCCCTTCCTGTGCTCCGTTTTGGCCTACTTCAGGTTTCGTAACGTCACATCCTCTGCGTCAAAATAATTCACTTCTTGTTTACCCATTTCAATCTTTAGTATTTAATTGCATGCAAATCCCTTCCTATGCCCTTTTTGGCACTACTTCCTGTTGCTTGTTGTCACATCATTGACGCCACATTAATTCACATCTTGTTTACACATATTAGTATTTGGTACTTTCAAATTACGCGCCACTTCCTTCCTATGCCCTTTTTCGGCTGTACTTCCAGATACGGCACGTCACATCCTTGACGTCACCCTGATTGATTGACTTAACTAATTTATTCTTTGATAGTTTCGAATTCCACTCCAATCCCCTGCTATGCCCTTTTTTGCCTCTAGATCAGGTTGCTTGATGTCACTCCTTGACGTTACCTTAATTGACTGATTTATTTCCCTTTTTTAGTATTTGATACCTGCAGAGGTGGCGCCAAGCCATTGGCTAGAACATTATTGCGTTTCCCTTTACATTGTTGCATAATTATTTACCCAATTACTGTTTGGCCTGATAATTTCTGAACACAATATTACATCAGCTTTTATCGACTGACACCGAACTTCTCAATTACTCAAAACAGCTGCAGACATGATTTTGCGTGTTTTCACTGTAATTAATTGCGGACCTAACTTATTGGCGTATTTATTTTTTTCTGACGAACGTTACGTCACCCCCTATCAATTGAAAGAACGCATTAACCTCTACCACTTCTCAATTACTACATGTACATGTACGACTACATGTACGACTCGATCATAGACACTATCATCCCCATTCAAACAAGCAGAGCAGGCTTCAATTCCCCCGCAACCGATTGCGAACAAAGCACATCCTAGGCACACGTATGGGGTAGTGGTAGGGTATCTGAAGCCTTTGCATCAGTTCGTTTTACTAACATCAGAAGGTTCTTAACAAATATAACTCCTTATCATAAGCTATAGACACGTGTTCTTCAAACACCATTGCTTTAATTGAAACTGGCTAACTGCATATGTTCGGGACATTGATACATTTCTTAAAGCTCATCGATTTTCATTGTTTCGCTGTGATCGTGGAACAAAGAAGGGCGGAGGAGCGTTGCTAGTAATTCCAAATTATATCACCTCATGTATACAGGTTCACACTGATTTAGAAATGGTATGGGCAACAGTTACGCTTAATTACCAGAAACTTATAAAAGGAGTTTGTTATCGCCCTCCATCTTCCTCTACCACATTCTGCAATGAACGTTATGATGCAATTAATTCAGTTTCTGTATGCTTTCCGGCATCTCAGATATTTCTAGTCGGTGATTTCAATTTTTCTACGATTAAGTGGAGCTCTGATATTCCGATTTTGTTATCGTTCTCGTCTCTAGCTAATCATTTTTTAGATACATGCTTAGGTTTCTCATTTCAGCAAATGTGCACGCAATTACAAGACTATCTGCTAACGTTGCCAATACTCTTAATCTGATCCTGACTACTCGACTCGAGATAGTTTCACCTGTAGCTTACCTGCCAGGCCTCAATGATCACGTCCTCCTCAATTTTTCCATTAAGTTAACTAGTCGAAAGTGTAACAAAAAGCGTACTGTGATATGCGATTATAAACGAGCACATTTTCAGGCTGTAACTCCGAACTAACTGTTGTTGTTGACAATTTTCTTGATGGCTTTGACGACCGCATATTCAAAATAACTGGAACATATTTGCGACCAAAGTAAATCTTCTTATTGGTGAGTTCATTCCTCAGCGCAACCACACCAATGCTTTCTGGTACAGCAATCATATCAAGCGCTTATCTAACAAAAAGAAGCGACTCTATCATCGCTAAACTATCCCCTACAAGCGGACTTAGGGCATTATACTCGACTGCATCCGAAGCCTACATACAGGCAATAAAAGACTCAAAGAAACACTTTCATTCACATACTCTTGCGTCATTGTTAACAACAAATATTAGACAATTCTGGCGCGTTATTAATCCGACGACTGATTAAAATATTACCTTAACTGACACTTCCGGTGACCCCATTTCTTCAGACCATGTTGCTTCAGTTCTCAACCGTTCCTTTGCCGAGAACTTTTCAGTCATTTCTGATGCACACATGCCTATTACGCATAACCACAGCTGTGCAACTATGTCTCCATTAATATTTCATAGATTTGGTGTCATCAAACTCATTGATAATCTTAGTCTTCATTCCGCCCCAAGTTGTGATCGTATTCATTCTAAGTTTCTGAAAAACACTTCGGACTATGTTTCCAATATGGTGACTAAACTTTTTCAGCAATCATACTAACAATCTATACTGCCAAAGTAATGAAAAATTGGGAAGTTGATTCGAGTGTGCAAGTGCGGTAGCAGAAAATCTCCATTGAACTATCGCACCATATCTCTTACTAGCACATGTTGTAAAATGTTAGAACATATATTTTCAAACCTTGTTAATTTTCTTGAATCGAATGCTTTCTTCTGATCCGCACAAAACGGCTTTCGGAAATCATACTCATGTGAAACTCAACTAAAACATTTTGCACATGCTTTAAACCATATCCTTGACCAATCATCACTATCGAATTGCACATTCCTTGATTTTAGTAAAGCTTTTGACAAGGTATCTTATAGACCCCTATTATAAAAACTCAGTAGTCTAAACCTTCACCCTAGTCCGCTGAAATGGATTTTGAGCTTTCTTCTTAACAGATCGCAGTTTGTTATCGCCAATAGTTTTAATTCAGGTTTTACAGAAGTGCATTCAGGCATTCCCCAAGGTTCAGTCCTTGGGCCGCTTTTGTTCTTAGTCTACATCAATGATCTCCCTTCTCTTGTTAACTCTCATATTCTCCTTTTCGTGGTTCATTGCGCTTTTTTGGAGAAATAGCAGATACTAACGATACTTGTCTTCTTCAGTCTGATCTTACCACTATAGCTAACTGGTGCAAAGAATGTTTTATGCAACTAAATATTAACAAATAAAACTAAGCTGTGTTTCAAGAAAATCTACTACCGCGCTTGCGTACCACATTGATAACATATCTGGAATCTGTAACATCATGTAAATATATTGGCTCTACATGGCTGCTAACATAAATTGTCTCTGCAAATTGAGAACATAATCAACAACGCTAATCGCAAGCTAGGTTATTTACGTCGCAACTCTTTAAACGTTCCTTCTTATTTGAAACTTCTGCTCTATAAAACACTAAATCGCTCCAAACTGGAGTACGCAACTCCAGTCTGGGATGCTTCTTATGACAGTCATATAACTGCTCTTGAGGTGGTCCAGAATACCTCGGTACGTCTCATTCTAACTAATTATAACCGCACAGCAAGCATAAGTAGTATAAAATCTAGTCTTTCCCTTCCATCGCAGTCACTTTGTCGAAAAGCATCTAGTATCACATTGTTTCACAAACTGTACCATTATAACGTACTGCGCAATCACCTTATCCCTCAACCATTTTATGTATCCCATCGTATTGACCATCCTCATAAACTAGGTTTTGAATCATTCAATATAAATCGTTTTTTTTTAATCATTCGTGCCACGAACCTCACGTGACTGGAATCACGTTGCAGCAGATAAGCCATCATTATTAATTATGGTAATTTTTGCGAAGCTATAGGTAGCATTGTATGCTCAGGTGTTATTTAAATTTGACTCTGCGCTATATTTCCCAATTTATGTATTTTTGTGTTTTTCCACTCCCCCTCTGAGATGCCTCTGGCCCTGAGGGGTACAATAAATATATATATGAAGTAACAAGATTCGCATAAAGAAAGGTAGTAGGCAAGGAAACACAATCTCCCCAGTAATATTCACAGCTGGCTTAGAGGAAGTATTCAGAAACTTGGAATGGGAGATGTTAGGGATAAGGGTAAGTGGAGAATACCTCAGTAATCTGCGATTTGCTGATGACATTGCCTTGCTAAGCAACTCAGGGAATGAACTGCAAATAATGATTGATGACCTAGACAGGAAAAGTAGAAAGGTAGGCTTGAAAATCAATACGCAGAATACTATGGTAATGTTGAACAGCCTCGGGAAGGAACAGCAGTTTACATTAGGTTTAGGAACAGCAGTTTACAGCAGGCGAGTATGTCTACTTAGGACAGGCAGTAGACGCAGATTCGGACATGAAAAGGAAATAACAAGAAGAATAAGATTGGGATGGCGCGCATTTGGCAAGAATTCGCAGATTATGTCTAGTAGCTTACCGGTATCGCTCAAGAGGAAAGTATACAAAAGTTGCATCTTACCTGTACTCACCTATGGGGCTCAAAACGTGGAAGCTAACTAAGAGGGTTCTATATAAGTTGAGGTGAACCCAGAGGGCTATGGAAAGAAAAATGGTAAGGGTAACATTGAGATATAGGAAGCGTACAGAGTGGGTCAGAGAAATACCTCAAGTTACCGATATTCTAGGTGAAATTAAGAAGACCAACTGGGCATGAGCAGGACATGTAGTGCGAAGAGAGGCTAACCGATGGTCGCTTAGGGTAACAAACTGGATTCCAAGTTAAGGAAAGCGTAGCAGGGGCGGTAGAAAGTTAGTTGGGCGGATGATGTTAAGAAGTTCGCAGGGGTTAAGTGGATGCAGCTAGCACAGAACCGGGTAATTGGAGAAATATGGGAGAGGTCTCGCCCTGCAGTGGGAACAGTCAGGCCGATGATGATATATATATAAACTACGCACACGTTCTGTAGACGCGGTCTACGTACAGGAATCTGTGAACATACCGAAGTTATGCTTACCCATTAAAACGTAGTCTAAATCACACGAAACACATAATCCTGACTGATCAACATTCATCGTGTTCTGAACTGGCTAAGAAGAAGCTCGCCGCCTTTTTTCAGCGCCTGGTGAGTTTATGCACTTTATACATCGAGGACGGTTTGGCCATTTTGCACCGAGTCGGTGCTACTATGACAGTATATGGCCACGTTCGCCATATTTTTAAGTGCATAGAAACCTTCGCTTTCAATACCTTGCTGGCTCAGAGCCCCTACACTGTGTCAGACATTACCACAACTTTTCAATGCCTGGAAGAAGTTCAGTCGTGCCGCGTCCAGCAAGACAACATCAATAAATACGTTCTCGTTGACGGTAACCTGCGCTCAAGTATACGTGCCATTATATGACAGGAGCTCTCTGGTCAAGCAAGTTCAGTTCTTAGAAGCTCGAACTCCTGCTAAGCTCCAGATTTGCGCAGCGTCGTCAGGGATTGACTGGCCTTTTTCACATGTGCCGTGGCACCAGTTACGTCTGCACAACCTATCGCTCTCCGGCCTATGTTTACATTGCTTTGAATCTACCTGCCTTCATTCCCCTTGTCCTGCACCTGTGCGTAGTCATGTGGTTGCCGTGGAACCCTGCTTTTAACCACTCCGTTATCTACAATCCTGCTCGTTTCCAAATACTGTCTACTATTACTGCAGCTAGAGTTCTCGTGTCTGCCGTAGGCGCCAGTTTGCGCCTGTTTAAAGCTTCTACGATGCCACACTCCACTTCTTCCCGTCGCTCCCTTTCGCCGCCGGATTAATAAGACGTTTCCCTGCAGACTCGTTCTACCTGACGGCGCTCGTCCTTGCGTTTCCACCGCCCATCTCCACTTCGCAGGCTCTCCAAATTCTTCATTCTTATTGCGAACAACTAAGAGAAGCAGTTTTTAGAGGGCAAGCTGCTTCCTCGACGAGCTATGCAATTCCTCATGGATGTCGATCTAACACGTTGACAGTACTGACCGAAGGAGTATACGTTGAATCCTTCATCAATACGGGTGTCGCATATTCCGTCATTTATCGCAAATTGTGTTATCGTCAACGCAAAGTGAGACTTCCGTTCATCGGTCCCCCTCTCTGCAGATAAATCTACAATCATCTTACCCATTGCGAATTCACAGCGCACGCTTTCATCGATTACCAGAACCATCATATTGACTTTGCGGAGATTTCGTCATGCCTTCATAAGCTGATGTTATGCTGGTACTTCTTATCGCTGCGCCTGTCCTCATCTCATGCACGAACTGCTTCATTTACATAGCTGACAACGAGCTTTAACCCGATTCAACCTTCTCCCCCCTGCATGTACTCTCTGCCTTTGATTATGTTTTGAGTCATGGCGGCCAGCACCTCATTACAGTTACCCTAGATTATGCAATTAGCGGCGATGTTTTAGTGATGACAACACCACGGTGTTCCTCCGATAACATAGCGCTTGCCTCCTGCCTCACCTGCTTCCACGGCGGGTGTGCGCTTTTCACGGCGCTTAACATCGTACACAACCGTTATTTGTACCAAAAAGAGAAACTTGGCTTTCTTTTTAAAGAAGATCTCGTTCTCCACACCACGCTTTGCTGTGCTTCACCACCACCCGATGCTTTCACTCGAATCTATTCCTCTGCACTCGAGATAACAATCAGCACTGACTTAACATCTGAACAGTTGGCGGCATTAATCGAAGTCCACAAGCAGAAAGAATCTTTTGATGTGTGCCCCTCAGCTTTAGGCCGCAGTTGTGCCGACTTGCACTGCATAGAGATTGATGGCTCGATTATCGTTCGTCGACGCCCCTATCACGTTTCCTTATCAGAACGGAAAATCATTGAAGATCAAGTTACCAACAAGCTCGCGCCAAACATCATCCTGCCTTTGAGCAGCTGCTGATGCTCTCCTGTTTTCGTCGGGAAAAAGGGTGGTGCTGTGCGGTTCTTCGTGGATTAACGGGCACTGAACAAGATAACCTGTAAAGATGTTTGCTCGCTGCCTCGCATTGACATCGCATCTGACGGCCTCCAAGGAGCTCGAACCTCGACAAGCGCTCGGGTTACGGGCAAAATCTCATGCGAAAATCCCAGAAGGGCAAACCGCCTTTGCTACCCCCGGCGGTCTTTAAGAATCGAATATGGTGCCTTTGGGATTGTGGAACCCTCCTATCACAGTTTTACGCATGATCGATGCCATGCTGCGGGGCATCTAGCTCGATCCCGACAACATGCAGCTGTGAACCTTTCTCTGCCCAAACGCAAGAAACAACTCCACCGCTTCCATGGGTTTCGTCGTACTTCCGTCATTTTATTGGAAAATTTGATTCAATTGCGGCCCCTTTCTTGTAGCCCAATGACTATGAACAGGCTTTAAATTCCTTAAGGAAGCTCTCACTTCATCTCGTGTGCTTCAACATTTACATGACACAGCGCCCACCATTCTTCATAGTGATGCCAGTGGACAAGGCATATGTGCGGCGCTTTTGCGACACAATGCCGCGTCTGAAGAGCAATTTGTTGCATACGCCAGCCGTTCTCTCACAACAGCTCTGCGTAAATACAACATTACGGAGCACAAATGTCTGGCAGTTTTTTGGTTTGTCCAGAAATTTCGGCCGCATTTGTACGGCCGCCACTTCATCGTCGGCGACCATCATATGCGCTGCTGGTGTTCGTGTTTAAGAACCTATCAGGTATGCTGGGCCAAAAGGGTGGCATGATACGAGTAACGCATCCGCGCTATAGGAGCTGCCACCGTCTGAACGATGCCGGCGTACCGGAGGCAGATGCAAAACGCAGCTTTCTATGGGCCTAATACAAATAGAAGTTCCGGACCTACGGAACTGTGAGGCACAATACATTTATGTTCGAAGGTTAATTTCGAAACGAGCCACAGGCATTTGTAAGCATTTAGTTGCGCAGAAATTATCTGCCCATGTGACATACAACGAGGGGGACGGGGCTGGGGCAAGGCGCCCCAGCCACGTCATTAATTTGAATCGTCGTTGGAGAGAGCGGCGGCAGGCACGGGCGGCCACCGCAAGTACAGCATGCCATTAGGAAGTTTTTTTTTCGCGAAAAGTCTGCCACAAGGCATACGTTGAGAAAGGAATGGGATGCAGGAAATAGAAAGTTAAAGGAAGGAAGTTTTTGAAAGTGAGAATTGAAAAGAAGCAACTTGATGGTCTAGTATTGTGTAAAAATAACTGTGCGACAGTACCGGCTACTAAGGATCGTGCGAATTTTACAGTTCCGGCTTACCAGAGGTATTTTTAATGCTTTATCTACAACGTTAGTAAGACCGTTACAACCGATAGCGGCACTGTTAGCTATCTTAGGCAGGTGACTGTTGCTACTTGAATCGGCTACGAAAGACCATTCAGAATTGTGTTACTGTGCTTTCGTTAAGTGAGATTTTTTGTATGCTTCACTAATATCTTTGGTAACACGATTACACTGAAAAGGCGGTGATGGTGAATTTCATCAGATCAGGCCTTTTGTTGTGAATGCACATAAGTTAGGCACTGTCGTCGTGCTACTGTTGCGAAAACGCGTCATGTTTGTACGTGCAATGTCGAGATATATTTTGTTTGAATAAGGTAGGTATTTATTTCGAATATTTTGTGTTGCTGCATGGAAAGCGCTCGACAGCTTTCGCAGGTGCACTGCGCGCCAACGCACATTCTGCTACAGTTCCACTAACGCCCCTAAGGTGCTACAAAAGAAGAATCGATACGCACGAGATCTGGGTGCTTAACAAAATATGCGCTAGCACTGGGTGGAGTAGCACGTGACAAAACTTATTAAAAAACAAGCGGTAGCGGGAAAAGTGCGGTAGGCGCTCTCAACGCGCCGCTGCTGTAACGGATTGGATGGGCTTGTTGCGGCAAGAGTGACTTGCGCAATTTTGAAGCGAGCATCAATGCGTTTCAATTGCCGGTAAAGCCGAGGTTTTTATCGGTAGTACACATTGGTAATAATTATTTGAGCGCTAATATTGGCAAATATAGCAATGTAATGCATTATATACCTTGTGATACTCCCGGGCGTGTACGAATGCATTTTAGCGATCCAACTGTTTTCAGCCGAAAAATCAGGAGCCGCTAGTGGCGCCAACGATTTCTCTGCTCCATTGCTTCTATGGGAGTGTCGTCCCACTGTCTAGATCGCCGGGGGCTACGTTTACAACAGCAAACCATGACCAACAGCTCCAAATACATACGAAAACAGCTAGACGCTGTCGTCCTCTCTTGTTACCCGCTGCCCTATACGACCACGAACACCCATGTGTCCTCTACACTCCGCCCCTCACGTCAGACTTTTGATGATCATCTGGATGTTACCTCCATTGATATGGTTCCGCTGGATATCCGCACTGACGATACCACTGAGGCCATATAGGCCACCACAAAATGTACAATCATATAAAAAGCCTATCTTTTGTTCCCGGTTTATACCAACGTCACCAAAGAAATATCCTGTGCGTCTTGCCAGCATCATAAGCGATAAAGAACTCTTCCTGCCGGCTCCCGCAGCTTCTTAATTACCCAACCATGCCTTTAGAGTCTGTCGTCATTGGTTTATTCCGCCCTCTACCTCTCACATCCGGCACTCAACGCTGATTTGGAACCGCTATTGACTATCTGATGCGCACGCTGAAACAGTCCCTCTTCTCTCCGGGGCCGCTTCGGAAAATGGCGAGTTTTTTCTGCGGGTGAACGTCGTGCACCACGATGCTCCTTTTATCCACATTGGTGACGGTGCGAAGAAAGGATTTTTCGCGGGTCCTTGCGGACGTACGCGCCGTCAACTCCGTCCACAAGACATCCTCCAGCTATCATCCTGAGACCAAAGGCCTCATCGAACGCTTTCACCGCGCTTTGTCCGATGTGATTTCTTTTATGCTCGGAGCCTTTGAGTGTTGTGAGCAAGGAACTTCTCCTCAACTCGGTTGATAGATACGGCTGCTGGTTTATTGTACCTTGGAAGAGAGGGAAAGAAAGAAATGCGAGCACTAGTGAAGCATTGCTTCTCGTGCTTTGGTCGAGGCCTACGGTCGGAGGACGGTCGACATCCAAGGAATCGTAAAGCTCAGGTTTCATTGGCAGTGCTTCGTCATCGTCGCCAATATAGGGGTCCCCGGCTCGTCTCTTTGAAGCTGTCGGCTTGCGTGTGCGAAGGAGGCATTGCAGCTAGAGCGGCCATGCCTCCGTCGGCTAGGAGGCAGGGTGGTTGTGCGTCGGCTCGCGTAGACAGCAATTTCCATGTACGTAAGCGCTGATATTAAGCGGTGGAACACCGTTTCGCCTTTGTTACCTATGCATATAGTTCCATCGTTCAAAGCATCACTGGTTACAGCTCTTTCTTAGTTTATTGCCGTCAACCCATAACAATTAGTTTAGGATTCGACGGAAACGTGTCCGGCGTGAAAAACGTTTGCATATTGGAGAAAAACTGCACTTGTTGAGGTAACACAGGGGAAAACATACAAATATGAAGACATTATTATTTCGGCACAGCTGCGGGTGCCTTGTTTCCCGCTCTTCAGATTTCATGCTTGCTTCGCCGGCTGATTTTGCAGCATGGAAAACGGGTGAACTAGTCTTGCGAGCATGCCGACTCCGGGAGAGTGGGCAGATCAGGTGGAAAGCGAAGACGTGTTCAAACTCACCAAGCAGCGCATCCTACGACACAGGGTCTCCCGAAACGGACAGTCCATCCTCCTAGCGTTCACGGACAGCCAGCCTACTTGCAGCCAACGCCAGCGACCACACCACCCACCAGCAAGCGATAATGATGCGTCTGGGACATTTCAGACTCCTAAAAAATCTCGTATAAACTAGCACGAACGGGTCACTGCTGAGGGTGAGCTCTGACGAGATATATTTTTGAATTTCCGGAGGGCAAGATAATGGCGCTGTTCCTCCTTAAATTCATGTTCTTTAACATACTCACGCTGATCGTTCAAGGTTTTCAGAACCCGGACAAACAAAGTGAGGTTGCCCACTTTGCACGATCCCATAAGATTGACTTACTTTTCCTACAGAAGTATGTAGTGTTAGTAGTGGTCAGACGCCTGTAGTGGTCAGACGCGTGAGAGAGGCCGAGCCGTCATCATTAAGTCGCGGGAGGAAGGAGTCAAACTTGTTGGCACGCGTGTTGTATTCCTGGTTTGTAGTGTGTAGCTCGGAAGTGAACAGATCAAAAAAGTAATTCCAAAACATGCGCTCAATGTCACGTTGTTGAGTGCTCTCTTGGCCATTCTCTACGTACACGCTAGCAACGTATGTCGGCAACTTTCCGGTCGCGCTCGCGTCCCGTGCTAGGCGCAATACATCAGAATCGGAGATGCGTCACTTTTGATCTTCCATGCGTTCTGCGGTGCGTGTATGTAGACACAACAGACGCGAGTACCGATCACGCTGGAACTGCAAGTAGGCCTGGGTCTCTGGAGTCCTAGAGCCGCCTAACTTAACCATGCGGATGCGCCTTAAACAGTCCTTGAAAAGGACCGCTTCGCGTTCGTGTATGCGGCGGCCTGCCCTAACGCACGCGTCACACTATTCCTCATTGAGCGTGTCCCAGTCACGGCGTCGTAGTTCAGGTTTTGCCAGCGACGCCGTGATCGCGTCTCTAACCTTATGTGAAGCGTCCAGATTTGCAGAAGTGAAGCATCAAAACGCCAGATATCACTAATTCTCCCGGTCGACTGGGTAGGTAAAGCGCCACAGAAACTGGGCGGTGGTCTGAAACCTAACCGGCATCCGCTGGAATGTCCAGTACTCGACATTGGACCACTGCAATCAAAAGCTTGCCAGGAACATTGACCCAATCAAGTCTGCTGCAACGTAGCCTGGCCTTCCGAGTAAAGCCAAAAGAATATCCATGTAAATGACACCACGCGTCATGCAAGTCAAACTGTAATAAAATGCGCTGCAACTCTGCAGTGTGCGTCATTATCCGTCGGACGTCTGTTAGTGAGCGTATACCTTTGTCGAGGTCCAGGACATAAATAAAATCTCCAATAAGCAAGAATGGGTGACTCTCCAACAGAAAAGGTGAAAGAGATGCGTTGAAGTAATTCGATTTTGAGTGGTCTAACGGCGCATACAGAGTAATGACACGAATCTTCCGCTGGCCGTAGAAGAAATCAAACGCGATTAATCTGCCCTCTGTATCGAAGACACAAGCAGCAGACTGCGCCTGAAAGTGACCACCCCCACACCACGACTTTGGGAATAACTAAATGAAAAGAAACTCTTAACAGAAAATCGGTCACTAAACTCATGCACTTCATGCTGGTTACGCAAATTACACTTCTGTAGGAAAAGTAAGTCAATCTTCTGGGATCGTGCAAAGTGGGCAACCTCACGTTGTTTGTCCGGGTTCTGAAAACCTTGAAAGATCAGCGTATGTTAAAGAACATGAATTTAGGGAGGAAGAGCGCCACCATCTTGCCCTCCGGAAATTCAAAAATATATCTCGTCAGAGAACTCACCCTCAGCACTGACCCGCTCGCGAGAGTTTACACGAGCTTTTTTGGATGTCTGAAATGTCCCAGACGCATCATTATCGCTTGCTGGTGGGTGGTATGGTCGCTGGCGTTGATTGCAAGTAGGCTGGCTGTCCGTGAACACTAGGAGGATGGACTCTCAGTTTCGGGAGACCCTGCGTCATAGGATGCGCTGCTTGGTGAGTTTGAACACGTCTTCGCTATCCACCTGATCTGCCCACTCTCCCGGAGTCGGTATGCTCGCAAGACTAGTTCACCCGTTTTCCATGCTGCACAATCAGCCGGCGAAGCAAGCATGAAATCTGAAGAGCGGGAAACAAGGCACCCGCAGCTGTGCCGAAATATTAATGTCTTCAGATCTGTATGTTTTCCCCTCTGTTACCTCAACAAGTGCAGTTGTTCTCCAATATACTTTATTCACGGCGGACACGTTTCCGTCGAATCCTAAACTAATTGTTATGGGTTGACGGCCATAAACTAAGCAAGAGCTGTAACCATTGATGCTTTCAACGATGTAACTATATGCATAGGTAACAAAGGCCAAACGGTGTCCCACCTCTTAATATCAGCGCTTACGTACACGGAAATTGTTGTCTACGCGAGTCGACGCACAACCACCCTGCCTCGTAGCCGACGGATGCATGACCGCTCTAGCTGCAATGCCTCCTTCGCACGCGCAAGCCGACAGCTTCAAAGAGACGAGCCGGGGACCTTATATCTGCGACGATGACGAAACACTGTCAAAGAAACCTGAGCTGTAGATTCTTTGGATGTCGACCGTCCTCCGACCGTTAGCGCGACCAAAGCACGAGAAGCAATGCTTCATTAGTGCTCGCATTTCTTTCTTTCCCTCTCTTTCAAAGTACAATAAATCAGCAGCCGTATCTATCAACCCAGTTGAGGAGAAGTTCCTCGCTCACGGCACTCCCACGCTACGAGCATAAAAGAAATCATATCGGACAAAGTGCGGTGAAAGCGTTCGATGAGGCCTTTGGTCTGAGGATGATAGCTAGAGGATGTCTTTTGGACGGAGTTGACGGCGCGTACGTCCGCAAGGACCCGCGAAAAATGCTTTCTTCGTACTGTCTCCGATCAGGATAAAAGAACCATCGTGGTGCACGACGTTCAGCCGCAGAAAAAACTCGCCATTTTCCGAAGAGGCCCCGGAGATAATATGGTCTGTTTCAGTGTACGCATCAGATAGTCAATAGTTTTTGCAAACAAGCGTTGAGTGGCGGATGTGAGAGGTAGAGGGCAGAATAAACCAATGACGACAGACTCGAAAGGCATGGTTGGGTAATTAGGAGGCTGCAGGAGCCGGCAGGAGGAGTCCTTTATCGCTTATGATGCCGGCAAGATGATAGTTTTATGGTGACGCTGGTATAAACTTGCGACAAAAAGATAGGCTTTTTATATGATTGTACATCTTGTGTTGGCCTATATGGCCACAGTGGTATCGTCAGTGAGGATATCCAGCGGAACCATATCAATGGAGGTAACATCCAGATGATCATCAAAAGTCTGACGTGAGGGGCGGAGTGTAGAGGACACATGGGTGTTCGTGGTCGTATAGGGCAGCGGGTAACAAGAGAGGACGACAGCGTCTAGCTGTTTTCGTATGTATTTGGAGCTGTTGGTCATGGTTTGCTGTTGTAAACGTAGCCCCCGGCGATCTAGACAGTGGGACGACACTCCCATACAAGCAATGGAGCGGAGAAATCGTTGGCGCCACTAGCGGCTCCTGATTGTTCGGCTGAAAACTGTTGGATCGCTAAAATGCATTCGCACGCGCCCGGGAGTATAACAAGATATATAATGCATTACATTGCTATATTTGCCAATATTACCGCTCAAATATTTATTTACAATGTGTACTACAGATAAAAACCTCGGCTTTATCTGCAATTGAAACGCATTGATGCTCGCTTCAAAATTGCGCAAGTCACTCTTGCCGCAACAAGCCTATCCAATCCGTTACAGCAGCGGCGCGTTGAGAGCGCCTACCGCACTTTTACCGCTGCCGCTTTGTCACGTGCTGCTCCACGCAGTGCTTGCGCACATTTTGTTAAGCACCCAGATCTCGTACGTATCGATAATTCTTTTGTAGCACCTTAGGCGCGTTAGTGGAGCTGTAGCAGAATGTGCCTTGGCGCGCAGCGCACCCGCGAAAGCTGTCGAGCGCTCTCCATGCAGCAACACCAAATATTCGAAATAAATCCATACCTTATTAAAAAAAAAACATATCTCGACATTGCACGTACAAACATGACGCGTTTTCGCAACAGTAGCATGACGACAGTGCCTAACTTATGTGCATTCACAACAAAAGGCCTGATCTGACGAAATTCACCACGACCGCCTTTTCAGTGTAATCGTGTTACCAAAGATATTAGTGAGCATACAAGAAATCTCACTTAACGAAAGCACAGTAACACAATTCTGAATGGTCTTTCGTAGCCGATTCAAGTAGCAACAGTCACCTGCCTAAGATAGCTAACAGTGCCGCTATCGGTTGTAACGGTCTTACTAACGTTGTAGATAAAGCATTAAAAATACCTCTGGTAAGCCGGAACTGTAAAATTCGCACGATCCTTAGTAGCCGGTACTGTCGCACAGTTATTTTTACACAATACTAGACCATCAAGTTGCTTCTTTTCAATTCTCACTTTCAAAAACTTCCTTCCTTTAACTTTCTATTTCCTGCATCCCATTCCTCTTTCTCAACCTATGCCTTGTGGCAGACTTTTCGCGAAAAAAAAACTTCCTAACGGCGTGCTGTACTTGCGGTGGCCGCCCGTGCCTTCCGCCGCTCTCTCCAACGACGATTCAAATTAATGACGTGGCTGGGGCGCCTTGCCCCAGCCCCGTCCCCCTCGTTGTATGTCACATGGGCAGATAATTTCTGCGCAACTAAATGCTTACAAATGCCTGTGGCTCGTTTCGAAATTAACCTTCGAACATAAATGTATTGTGCCTCACAGTTCCGTAGGTCCGGAACTTCTATTTGTATTAGGCCCATAGAAAGCTGCCTTTTGCATCTGCCTCCGGTACGCCGGCATCGTTCAGACGGTGGCAGCTCCTATAGCGCGGATGCGTTACTCGTATCATGCCACCCTTTTGACCCAGCATACCTGATAGGTTCTTAAACACGAACACCAGCAGCGCACATGATGGTCGCCGACGATGAAGTGGCGGCCGTACAAATGCGGCCGAAATTTCTGGACAAACCAAAAAACGGCCAGCGCATGTCGAGGCTCGAGCTCCTTGGAGGCTGTCCAATGCGCTGTGAATGCGAGGCAGCGGGCAAACATCTTTACAGGTTATCTTGTTGAGTGCCCGTTAGTCCACGAAGAACAGCACAGCACCATCCTTTTTCCCGATGAAAACAGGAGAGGATCAGGAGCTGCTGAATGGCAGAATGATGTTTGGCGCGAGCATGTTGGCAACTTGATCTTCAATGATTTTCCGTTCTGTTAAGGAAACGTGATAGGGGCGTCGACGAATGATAATCAAGCCATAAATCTCTATGCAGTGCAAGGCGGCACAACTGTGGCCTAAAGCTGAGGTGCACACATGAAACGGTACGTTCTGCTTCAGAAGGACTTCGATTAATGCCGCGAAATGTTCAGATGTTAGGCCAGTGCTGATTGTTACCGCGAGTGCAGAGGAAGAGATTGGAGTGAAAGCATCGGGTGGTGGTGAAGCACAGCAAAGCGTGGTGTGGGGAACGGGGTCTTCTTTAAAATGAAAGCCAAGTTTCTCTTTTTGGTACAAATAACGGTTGGGTAGGACGTTATGCGCCGCGAAAAGCGCACACCCGACGTGGAAACAGGTGAGGCAGGAGGGAAGCGCTATGTTATCGGAGGAATACCGTGGTGCTGTCATCAGTAAAATATTGCCGCCAAATTCATAATCTAGGGTAACAGTAATGAGGGGCTTGGCCGCCAGGGCTCAAAACATAGTCAAGAGCAGAGAGTACATGCAGGGGGGAGAAGGTTGAATCGGGTTCAAGCTCGTTGTCAGCTATGTAAATGAAGCAGTTCCTGCATGAGATGCGGACAGGCGCAGCGATAAGAAGTACCAGCATAACATCAGCTGATGAAGGCATGACGAAATCTCCACAAAGTCAATATGATGGTTCTGGTCATCGATGAAAGCGTGCGCTCTACATTGACCAATGGGTAAGATGATTGTAGATTTATCCGCACTGGGGGGGGGGGGGGGGGGAGCGATGAATGGAGGTCTCACTTTGCGAAAACGATAACACAATTTGCGATAAATGGCGGAATATGCGACACCCGTATTGATGAAGGATTCAACGTATACTCCTTCGGTCAGTACTGTCAACGTGTTAGATGGACATCCAGGAGGAATTGCATAGCTCGTCGAGGAAGCAGCTTACACTCTAAAAACTACTTATATTAGTTGTTCGCAATAATAATGACGGATTTGGAGAGCGTGCGAAGTGGAGATGGGCGGTGGAAACGCAAGGTTGAGCGCCGTCAGGTAGAACGAGAGTGCAGGGAAACGTGTTATTAATCCGGCGGCGAAAGGTAGCGACGGGAAGAAGTGGAGTGTGCTATCGTAGAAGCTTCAGACAGGCGCAATCTGGCGCCTACGTCAGACACGAGAACTCTGGCTGCAGTAATAGTAGGCAGAATCTGAAAACGAGCAGGATTGTAGATAACGGAGTGGTTAAAAGCAGGGTTCCACGGCAACCACATGACTACGCACAGGTGCAGGACAAGGGGTATGAAGGCAGGTAGCTTCAAAGCAATGTAAACATAGGTCGGAGAGCGATAGGGTGTGCAGACGTAACTGGTGCCACGGCACATGTGAAAAAGGCCAGTCCCTGACGACGCTGCGCAAATCTGGAGCTTAGCAGGAGTTCGAGCTTCTAAGAACTGAACTTGCTTGATGGGAGAGCTCCTGTCATGTAATGGCACGTATAATTAGCGCAGGTTACCGTCAACGAGAACGTCTTTATTGATGTTGTCTAGCTGGACGCGGCACGACTGAAGTTCTTCCAGGCATTGAAAAGTTGTGGTAGTGTCTGACAGAGTGTAGGGGCTCTGAGCCATCAAGGTATTGAAAGCGAAGGTTTCTATGTACTTAAAAATATGGCGAACGTGGCCATATACTGTCATTGTAGCACCGACTCCGCGGAAAATGGTCAAAACGTCCTCGATGTATAAAGTACATAAACTCACCAGGTGCTGAAGAAAGGCGGCGAGCTTCTTCTTAGCCAGCTCAGAACACGATGAATGTTGGTCAGTCAGGAATATGTGTTTCGTGTGATTTAGACAATACGCTTTGATGGGTAAGCATAACTTCGGTATGTTCAAAGATTCCTGTACGTATACCGCTTCCACAGAACGTGTCCGTAGTTTATATATATATCATCATCGGCCTGACTGTTCCCACTGCATTGCGAAGACCTCTCCCATGTTTCTCCAATTACCCGGTTCTGTGCTAGCTGCATCCACCTAACCCCTGCGAACTTCTTAACCTCATCCGCCCACCTAACTTTCTACCGCCCCCTGCTACGCTTTCCTTAACTTGGAATTAAGTTTGTTACCCTAAACGACCATGGGTTAGCCTCTCTTCGCACTACATGTCCTGCCCATGCCCATTTGTTCTTCTTAATTTCACCTAGAATATCGGTAACTTGAGGCATTTCTCTGACCCACTCTGTACGCTTCCTATCTCTTAATGTTACCCCTACCATTTTTCGTTCCATAGCCCTCTGGGTTCTCCTCAACTTAAATAGAACCCTCTTAGCCTCCACGTTTCAGCCCCATAGGTCAGTACAGGTAAGATGCAACTGTTGTATACTTTCCTCTTGAGCGATACCGGCAAGCTACTAGTCATAATCTGCGAATGCTTGCTAAATACGCTCCATCCCAATCTTATTCTTGTTATTTCCTTTTCTAGTCCGAATCTGCGTCTACAACCTGTCCTAAGTAGACATGTATTCGCCTGCTTCTTCCAGTACTTCGCTACCTAATGTAAACTGCTGTTCCTTCCCGAGGCTGTTCAACATTACCTTAGTCGTCTGCATATTGATTTTCAAGCCTACCTTTCTACTTTTCCTGTCTAGGGCATCAATCATTATTTGTATCTCATTCCCCGAGTTGCTTAGCAAGGCAATGTCATCAGCAAATCGCAGATTACTGAGGTATTCTCCATCTACCCTTAACCCTAACTGCTCCCACTCCAAGTCTCTGAATACTTCCTCTAAGCCAGCTGTGAATATTACTGGGGAGATTGTGTTTCCTTGCCTACTACCTTTCTTTATGCGAATCTTGTTACTTTATATATATATATATATATATTGAAGCTCGAATGGGTCCGGTAGGTCATAAATTGAATTAGGTGCCACACGGTTAAAGTGTTGTTTTTTGTTGTTGGTTAAAGTGTTGGATTAAAGTGTTGTTTTTGCACCGTGTGTCACCTACTTCAAGTTTATATATATATATATATATATTTATGAAGGAAAGAAGCCAACAGTCGTCGAGGCGAATGAAAGCGTTGGGGATGGTACTTTATGTCTTTTTTTTATGTTTACTTGGATAATCACAGAAATTAGTAATGTAATCTGTTAAGGGAGAAGATAATTAGACAGAAAGTAGAAGAAAAAACAACGTGCCGACGGTGGGATCCGAACTCACGACCTCCGAATAACGCAACCGGTGCTCTTCCAACTGAGCTACATCGGCAGCTGTCCCCCCTGCTACTTTCTTGGGTATTTATGTTGTCTGTATACGAACCTTGAGAGTGTTCACCAGCGCCACCCTCAGCCATAGCGGCGGACGTGGGACGTCCTTTGTTACCGCCTGCGTCACGTAGAACGTGATCAAGAGCGAGGGCGAAAGCTGTGCTAGAACCCTCTTACGCTACCTATGGCTTCAAGACTGCCAGAAACGAGACCCCAGTAAGCTACAAGCAGATCAATCAAGGGGAAATGAGGGTGCTCGTTATAATACATGAAGGAAAGAAGCCAACAGTCGGCGAGGCCAAGGAAAGCGTTGGGGATGGTACTTTATGTCTTTTTTTTATGTTTACTTGGATAATCACAGAAATTAGTAATGTAATCTGTTAAAGGAGAAGATAATTAGACAGAAAGTAGAAGAAAAAACAACGTGCCGACGGTGGGATCCGAACCCACGACCTCCGAATAACGCGTCCGGTGCTCTTCCAACTGAGCTACATCGGCCGCTGTCCCCCCTGCTACTTTCTTGGGTATTTATGTTGTCTGTATACGAACCTTGAGAGTGTTCACCAGCGCCACCCTCAGCCATAGCGGCGGACGTGGGTCGTCCTTTGTTACCGCCTGCGTCACGTAGAACGTGATCAAGAGCGAGGGCGAAAGCTGTGCTAGAACCCTCTTACGCTACCTATGGCTTCAAGACTGCCAGAAACGAGACCCCCGTAAGCTACAAGCAGATCAATCAAGGGGAAATGAGGGTGCTCGTTATAATACATGAAGGAAAGAAGCCAACAGTCGGCGAGGCCAAGGAAAGCATTGGGGATGGTACTTTATGTCTTTTTTTTATGTTTACTTGGATAATCACAGAAATTAGTAATGTAATCTGTTAAGGGAGAAGATAATTAGACAGAAAGTAGAAGAAAAAACAACGTGCCGACGGTGGGATCCGAACCCACGACCTCCGAATAACGCGTCCGGTGCTCTTCCAACTGAGCTACATCGGCCGCTGTCCCCCCTGCTACTTTCTTGGGTATTTATGTTGTCTGTATACGAACCTTGAGAGTGTTCACCAGCGCCACCCTCAGCCATAGCGGCGGACGTGGGACGTCCTTTGTTACCGCCTGCGTCACGTAGAACGTGATCAAGAGCGAGGGCGAAAGCTGTGCTAGAACCCTCTTACGCTACCTATGGCTTCAAGACTGCCAGAAACGAGACCCCCGTAAGCTACAAGCAGATCAATCAAGGGGAAATGAGGGTGCTCGTTATAATACATGAAGGAAAGAAGCCAACAGTCGGCGAGGCCAAGGAAAGCGTTGGGGATGGTACTTTATGTCTTTTTTTTATGTTTACTTGGATAATCACAGAAATTAGTAATGTAATCTGTTAAGGGAGAAGATAATTAGACAGAAAGTAGAAGAAAAAACAACGTGCCGACGGTGGGATCCGAACCCACGACCTCCGAATAACGCGTCCGGTGCTCTTCCAACTGAGCTACATCGGCCGCTGTCCCCCCTGCTACTTTCTTGGGTATTTATGTTGTCTGTATACGAACCTTGAGAGTGTTCACCAGCGCCACCCTCAGCCATAGCGGCGGACGTGGGACGTCCTTTGTTACCGCCTGCGTCACGTAGAACGTGATCAAGAGCGAGGGCGAAAGCTGTGCTAGAACCCTCTTACGCTACCTATGGCTTCAAGACTGCCAGAAACGAGACCCCCGTAAGCTACAAGCAGATCAATCAAGGGGAAATGAGGGTGCTCGTTATAATACATGAAGGAAAGAAGGCAACAGTCGGCGAGGCCAAGGAAAGCGTTGGGGATGGTACTTTATGTCTTTTTTTTTATGTTTACTTGGATAATCACAGAAATTAGTAATGTAATCTGTTAAGGGAGAAGATAATTAGACAGAAAGTAGAAGAAAAAACAACGTGCCGACGGTGGCATCCGAACCCACGACCTCCGAATAACGCGTCCGGTGCTCTTCCAACTGAGCTACATCGGCCGCTGTGCCCCCTGCTACTTTCTTGGGTATTTATGTTGTCTGTATACGAACCTTGAGAGTGTTCACCAGCGCCACCCTCAGCCATAGCGGCGGACGTGGGACGTCCTTTGTTACCGCCTGCGTCACGTAGAACGTGATCAAGAGCGAGGGCGAAAGCTGTGCTAGAACCCTCTTACGCTACCTATGGCTTCAAGACTGCCAGAAACGAGACCCCCGTAAGCTACAAGCAGATCAATCAAGGGGAAATGAGGGTGCTCGTTATAATACATGAAGGAAAGAAGCCAACAGTCGGCGAGGCCAAGGAAAGCGTTGGGGATGGTACTTTATGTCTTTTTTTTATGTTTACTTGGATAATCACAGAAATTAGTAATGTAATCTGTTAAGGGAGAAGATAATTAGACAGAAAGTAGAAGAAAAAACAACGTGCCGACGGTGGGATCCGAACCCACGACCTCCGAATAACGCGTCCGGTGCTCTTCCAACTGAGGTACATCGGCCGCTGTCACCCCTGCTACTTTCTTGGGTATTTATGTTGTCTGTACACGAACCTTGAGAGTGTTCACCAGCGCCACCCTCAGCCATAGCGGCGGACGTGAGACGTCCTTTGTTACCGCCTGCGTCACGTAGAACGTGATCAAGAGCGAGGGCGAAAGCTGTGCTAGAACCCTCTTACGCTACCTATGGCTTCAAGACTGCCAGAAACGAGACCCCCGTAAGCTACAAGCAGATCAATCAAGGGCAAAATGAGGGTGCTCGTTATAATACATGAAGGAAAGAAGCCAACAGTCGGCGAGGCCAAGGAAAGCGTTGGGGATGGTACTTTATGTCTTTTTTTATGTTTACTTGGATAATCACAGAAATTAGTAATGTAATCTGTTAAGGGAGAAGATAATTAGACAGAAAGTAGAAAAAACAACGTGCCGACGGTGGGATCCGAACCCACGACCTCCGAATAACGCGTCCGGTGCTCTTCCAACTGAGCTACATCGGCCGCTGTCCCCCCTGCTACTTTCTTGGGTATTTATGTTGTCTGTATACGAACCTTGAGAGTGTTCACCAGCGCCACCCTCAGCCATAGCGGCGGACGTGGGACGTCCTTTGTTACCGCCTGCGTCACGTAGAACGTGATCAAGAGCGAGGGCGAAAGCTGTGCTAGAACCCTCTTACGCTACCTATTGCTTCAAGACTGCCAGAAACGAGACCCCCGTAAGCTACAAGCAGATCAATCAAGGGGAAATGAGGGTGCTCGTTATAATCCATGAAGGAAAGAAGCCAACAGTCGGCGAGGCCAAGGAAAGCGTTGGGGATGGTACTTTATGTCTTTTTTTTATGTTTACTTGGATAATCACAGAAATTAGTAATGTAATCTGTTAAGGGAGAAGATAATTAGACAGAAAGTAGAAGAAAAAACAACGTGCCGACGGTGGGATCCGAACCCACGACCTCCGAATAAAGCGTCCGGTGCTCTTCCAACTGAGCTACATCGGCCGCTTTCCCCCCTGCTACTTTCTTGGGTATTTATGTTGTCTGTATACGAAACTTGAGAGTGTTCACCAGCGCCACCCTCAGCCATAGCGGCGGACGTGGGACGTCTTTTGTTACCGCCTGCGTCACGTAGAACGTGATCAAGAGCGAGGGCGAAAGCTGTGCTAGAACCCTCTTACGCTACCTATGGCTTCAAGACTGCCAGAAACGAGATCCCCGTAAGCTACAAGCAGATCAATCAAGGGGAAATGAGGGTGCTCGTTATAATACATGAAGGAAAGAAGCCAACAGTCGGCGAGGCCAAGGAAAGCGTTGGGGATGGTACTTTATGTCTTTTTTTTATGTTTACTTGGATAATCACAGAAATTAGTAATGTAATCTGTTAAGGGAGAAGATAATTAGACAGAAAGTAGAAGAAAAAACAACGTGCCGACGGTGGGATCCGAACCCACGACCTCCGAATAACGCGTCCGGTGCTCTTCCAACTGAGCTACATCGGCCGCTGTCCCCCCTGCTACTTTCTTGGGTATTTATGTTGTCTGTATACGAACCTTGAGAGTGTTCACCAGCGCCACCCTCAGCCATAGCGGCGGACGTGGGACGTCCTTTGTTACCGCCTGCGTCACGTAGAACGTGATCAAGAGCGAGGGCGAAAGCAGTGCTAGAACCCTCTTACGCTACCTATGGCTTCAAGACTGCCAGAAACAAGACCCCCGTAAGCTACAAGCAGATCAATCAAGGGGAAATGAGGGTGCTCGTTATAATACATGAAGGAAAGAAGGCAACAGTCGGCGAGGCCAAGGAAAGCGTTGGGGATGGTACTTTATGTCTTTTTTTTTATGTTTACTTGGATAATCACAGAAATTAGTAATGTAATCTGTTAAGGGAGAAGATAATTAGACAGAAAGTAGAAGAAAAAACAACGTGCCGACGGTGGGATCCGAACCCACGACCTCCGAATAACGCGTCCGGTGCTCTTCCAACTAAGCTACATCGGCCGCTGTCCCCCCTGCTACTTTCTTGGGTATTTATGTTGTCTGTATACGAACCTTGAGAGTGTTCACCAGCGCCACCCTCAGCCATAGCGGCGTACGTGGGACGTCCTTTGTTACCGCCTGCGTCACGTAGAACGTGATCAAGAGCGAGGGCGAAAGCTGTGCTAGAACCCTCTTACGCTACCTATGGCTTCAAGACTGCCAGAAACGAGACCCCCGTAAGCTACAAGCAGATCAATCAAGGGGAAATGAGGGTGCTCGTTATAATACATGAAGGAAAGAAGCCAACAGTCGGCGAGGCCAAGGAAAGCGTTGGGGATGGTACCTTATGTCTTTTTTTTTTATGTTTACTTGGATAATCACAGAAATTAGTAATGTAATCTGTTAAGGGAGAAGATAATTAGACAGAAAGTAGAAGAAAAAACAACGTGCCGACGGTGGGATCCGAACCCACGACCTCCGAATAACGCGTCCGGTGCTCTTCCAACTGAGCTACATCGGCCGCTGTCCCCCCTGCTACTTTCTTGGGTATTTATGTTGTCTGTATACGAACCTTGAGAGTGTTCACCAGCGCCACCCTCAGCCATAGCGGCGGACGTGGGACGTCCTTTGTTACCGCCTGCGTCACGTAGAACGTGATCAAGAGCGAGGGCGAAAGCTGTGCTAGAACCCTCTTACGCTACCTATGGCTTCAAGACTGCCAGAAACAAGACCCCCGTAAGCTACAAGCAGATCAATCAAGGGGAAATGAGGGTGCTCGTTATAATACATGAAGGAAAGAAGCCAACAGTCGGTGAGGCCAAGGAAAGCGTTGGGGATGGTACTTTATGTCTTTTTTTTATGTTTACTTGGATAATCACAGAAATTAGTAATGTAATCTGTTAAGGGAGAAGATAATTAGACAGAAAGTAGAAGAAAAAACAACGTGCCGACGGTGGGATCCGAACCCACGACCTCCGAATAACGCGTCCGGTGCTCTTCCAACTGAGCTACATCGGCCGCTGTCCCCCCTGCTACTTTCTTGGGTATTTATGTTGTCTGTATACGAACCTTGAGAGTGTTCACCAGCGCCACCCTCAGCCATAGCGGCGGACGTGGGACGTCCTTTGTTACCGCCTGCGTCACGTAGAACGTGATCAAGAGCGAGGGCGAAAGCTGTGCTAGAACCCTCTTACGCTACCTATGGCTTCAAGACTGCCAGAAACGAGACCCCCGTAAGCTACAAGCAGATCAATCAAGGGGAAATGAGGGTGCTCGTTATAATACATGAAGGAAAGAAGCCAACAGTCGGCGAGGCCAAGGAAAGCGTTGGGGATGGTACTTTATGTCTTTTTTTTTATGTTTACTTGGATAATCACAGAAATTAGTAATGTAATCTGTTAAGGGAGAAGATAATTAGACAGAAAGTAGAAAAAACAACGTGCCGACGGTGGGATTCGAACCCACGACCTCCGAATAACGCGTCCGGTGCTCTTCCAACTGAGCTACATTGGCCGCTGTCCCCCCTGCTACTTTCTTGGGTATTTATGTTGTCTGTATACGAACCTTGATAGTGTTCACCAGCGCCACCCTCAGCCATAGCGGCGGACGTGGGACGTCCTTTGTTACCGCCTGCGTCACGTAGAACGTGATCAAGAGCGAGGGCGAAAGCTGTGCTAGAACCCTCTTACGCTACCTATGGTTTCAAGACTGCCAGAAACGAGACCCCCGTAAGCTACAAGCAGATCAATCAAGGGGAAATGAGGGTGCTCGTTATAATACATGAAGGAAAGAAGCCAACAGTCGGCGAGGCCAAGGAAAGCGTTGGGGATGGTACTTTATGTCTTTTTCTTTATGTTTACTTGGATAATCACAGAAATTAGTAATGTAATCTGTTAAGGGAGAAGATAATTAGACAGAAAGTAGAAGAAAAAACAACGTGCCGACGGTGGGATCCGAACCCACGACCTCCGAATAACGCGTCCGGTGCTCTTCCAACTGAGCTACATCGGCCGCTGTCCCCCCTGCTACTTTCTTGGGTATTTATGTTGTCTGTATACGAACCTTGAGAGTGTTCACCAGCGCCACCCTCAGCCATAGCGGCGGACGTGGGACGTCCTTTGTTACCGCCTGCGTCACGTAGAACGTGATCAAGAGCGAGGGCGAAAGCTGTGCTAGAACCCTCTTAAGCTACCTATGGCTTCAAGACTGCCAGAAACGAGACCCCCATAAGCTACAAGCAGATCAATCAAGGGGAAATGAGGGTGCTCGTTATAATACATGAAGGAAAGAAGCCAACAGTCGGCGAGGCCAAGGAAAGCGTTGGGGATGGTACTTTATGTCTTTTTTTTATGTTTACTTGTATCCCATCGTATTGACCATCCTCATAAACTAGGCTTTGATTTATTTAACATAAATCGTTTTTAATCATTCGCGCCACGTACCTCACGTGACTGGAATCACCTTCCAGCAGATATGCCAGCATTATTATTTATGATATTTTTTGCGAAGCTATAGCTAGCACTGTATGCTCATGTGTTATTTAAAATTGGGTCTGTGTTGTATTTCCCAATTTATGTATCTCTGTGTTTTTCCCCTCCCCCTCGGTAATGCCTCTGGCCCTGAGGGTACAATAAATAAATAAATAAATATATATATATATATATATATATATATATATATATATATATATATATATATATATATATATTTATTGTACCCTCAGGGCCAATATATATATATATATATATATATATATATATATATATATATATATTTATTGTACCCTCAGGGCCAATATATATATATATATATGTATATATATATATATATATATATATATATATATATATATATATATATATATATATATATATATATATATATATATATATATATATATATATATATATATATATATATATTTATTGTACCCTCAGGGCCAGAGGCATTACCGAGGGGGAGGGGAAAAACACAGAGATACATAAATTGGGAAATACAACACAGAGCCAATTTTAAATAACACATGAGCATACAGTGCTAGCTATAGCTTCGCAAAAAATATCATAAATAATAATGATGGCATATCTGCTGGAAGGTGATTCCAGTCACGTGAGGTACGTGGCGCGAATGATTAAAAACGATTTATGTTAAATGAATCAAAGCCTAGTTTATGAGGATGGTCAATACGATGGGATACATGTAATGGTTGAGGGATAAGGTGATTGCGCAGTACGTGATAATGGTACAATTTGTGAAACAATGCGATACTAGATGGTTTTCGACGAAGTGACTGCGATGGAAGAGAAAGACTAGATTTCACACTACTTATGCTTGCTGTGCGGTTATAATTAGTTAGAATGAGACGTACCGAGGTATTCTGGACCACCTCAAGAGCAGTTATATGACTGTCATAAGAAGCATCCCAGACTGGAGTTGCATACTCCAGTTTGGAGCGATTTAGTGGTTTATAGAGCTGCAGTTTCAAATAAAAAGGAACGTTGAAAAAGTTTCGACGTAAATAACCTAGCATGCGATTAGCGTTGTTGATTATGTTCTCAATATGCAGATACAATTTATGTTAGCAGCAATTTAGAGCCAGTATATTTACATGATGTTACAGATTCCAGATATGTTATCAATGTGGTACGCAAGCGCGGTAGTAGATTTTCTTGAAACACAGATTAGTTTAATTTGTTAATATTTAGTTGCATAAACAATTTTTTGCACCAGTTAGCTATAGTGGTAAGGTCAGACTGAAGAAGACAACTATCGTTAGTATCTGTTATTTCTCCAAAAATAACGCAATGAACCGCGAAAAGGAGAATATGAGAGTTAACAAGAGAAGGGAGATCATTGATGTAGACTAAGAACAAAAGCGGCCGAAGGACTGAACCTTGGGGAATGCCTGAATTCACTTCTGTAAAACCTGAATTAAAACCGTTGGCGGTAACAAACTGCGATCTGTTAAGAAGAAAGCACTGAATCCATTTCAGTGGACTAGGGTGAAGGTTTAGACTACTGAGTGTTTATAATAGGAGTCTATAAGATACCTTGTCAAAAGCTTTACTAAAATGAAGGCATGTGCACTCCGATAGCAGTGATGATTGGTCAAGGATATGGTCTAAAGCATGTGCAAAATGTTTTAGTTGAGTTTCACATGAGTATGATTTCCGAAAACCGTTTTGTGCGGATCAGAAGAAAGCATTTGATTCAAGAAAACTAACAAGGTTTGAAAAAATATGTTCTATCATTTTACAACATGTGCTAGTAAGAGATATGGTGCGATAGTTCAATGGAGATTTTCTGCTACCGCACTTGCACACTCGAATAAACTTCCCCATTTTCCATTATTTTGGCAGTATAGATTGTTCGTATGATTGCTGAAAAGTTTAGTCATCATATTGGAAACATAGTCCGAAGTGTTTTTCAGAAACCTAAAGTGAATACGATCACAACTTGGGGCGGAATGAAGACTAAAATTATCAATGAGTTTGATGACACCAAATCTATGAAATATTAATGGAGACATAGTTGCACAGCTGTGGTTATGCGTAATAGGCATGTGTGCATCAGAAATGACTGAAAAGTTCGCGGCAAAGGAACGGTTGAGAAGTCAAGCAACATAGTCTGAAGAAATGGGGTCACTAGAAGTGTCGGTTAAGGTTATATTTTAATCAGTCGTCGGATTAATAACGCGCCAGAATTGTCTAATATTTGTTGTTAACAATGACGCAAGAGTATGTGAATGAAAGTGTTTCTTTCAGTCTTTTATTGCCTGTATGTAGGCTTCGGATGCAGTCGAGTAGGATGCCCCAAGTCCGCTTGTAGGGGATAGTTTAGCGATGATAGAGTCGCTTCTTTTAGTTAGATAAGCGCTTGATATGATTGCTGTACCAGAAAGCACTAGTGTGGTTGCGCTGAGGAATGAACTCACCAGTAAGAAGATTTACTTTGGCCGCAAATATGTTCCAGTTATTTTGAATAGTGCGGTCGTCAAAGCCATCAAGAAAATTGTCAACAAAAACAGTCAGTTCGGAGTTATAGCCTGAAAATGTGCTCGTTTATAATCGCATATCACAGTACGCTTTTTGTTACACTTTCGACTAGATAACTTAATGGAAAAATTGAAGAGAACGTGATCATTGAGGCCTGGCAGATAAGCTACAGGTGAAACTATCTCGAGTCGAGTAGTCAGGATCAGATTAAGAGTATTGGCAACGTTAGCAGCTAGTCTTGTAATTGCGTGCACATTTGCTGAAATGAGAAACCTAAGCATGTATCTAAAAATTCATTAGCTAGAGACGAGAACGATAACAAAATCGGAAAATTAGAGCTCCGCTTAATCTTAGTAAAATCGAAACACCGAGCAGAAATATTGGAGATGCCGGAAAGCATACAGAAACTGAATTAATTGCATCATAACGTTCATTGCAGAATGTGGGAGAGGAAGATGGAGGGCGACAACAAACTCCTTTTATAACTTTCTGGTAATTAAGCGTAGCTGTTGCCCATACCATTTCTAAATCAGTGTGAACCTGTATACATGAGGTGATATCATTTGGAATTACTAGCAGCGCTCCTCCGCCCTTCTTTGTTCCACGATAACAGCGAAAGAATGAAAAACGATGAGCTTTAAGAAAGATATCAATGTCCCGAACATATGCAGTTAGCCAGTTTCAATTAAAGCAATGATGTTTGAAGAACACGTGTCTATAGCTTATGATAAGGAGTTATATTTGTTAAGAACACTTCTGATGTTAGTAAAACGAACTGATGCAAAGGCTTCAGATATCCTACGACTATCCCTTACATGTGCCTAGGATGTGTTGGGTTCGCAATCGGTTGCGGGGGAATTGAAGCCTGCTCTGCTTGTTTGAATGGGGATGATGGTGTCTATGATCGAGTCGTACATGTAGTCGTAGATGTACATGTAGTAATTGAGAAGCGGTAGAGGTTAATGAGTTTTGTCAATGGATAGGGGGTGACGTAACTTGTGTCAGAAAAAAATAAATAGGCCGATAAGTTAGGTACGTAATTAATTAGAGTGAAAACAAGCAAAATCGTGTCCGCAGCAGTTTTGAGTAATTGAGAAGTGCGGTGTCAGTCGATAAAAGCTTAAGTAATATTGTGTTCAGAAATGATCAGGCCAATCAGTAATTGGGTAAATAATTATGCAACAATGTAAAGGCAAACTCAAAAATGTTCTCATTAGCCAATGACTTGGTGCCGCCTCTGCATGTATCAAATACTAAAATAGAGAAATAAATCAGCCAATTAAGGTGACGTCAAGGTGTGACTTCAAGCAACCTGTTCTAGAGCCAAAAAAGGGCATAGCAGGGGATTGGAGTGGAATTCGAAACTACCAAAGAATAAATTAGTTAATTAAGTCAATCAATCAGGGTGACGTCAAGGAGGTGACGTGCCTTATTTGGAAATACAGCCGAAAAAGGGCATATGAAGGAAGTGGCGCGTAATTTGAAAGTACCAAATACTGTAAACAAGATGTGAATTAATGTGACGTCAATGATGTGACAACAAGCAACAGGAAGTAGTGCCAAAAAGGGCATAGGAAGGTATTTGCATGCAACTAGAAAGTACCAAAGATTGAAATGGGTAAACAAGATGTGAATTTATGTGACGCAGTGGACGTGACGTTACGAAACCTGAAGTAGAGCCAAAAAGGAGCATAGGAAGGGATTGGCGCTCAGTTTAAAAGTACCAAACCCTAAAATGGGTAATCAAGCAGTGAATTAAGCAACTAGCATCAACTAGATGCAACGAGAAGCAAGCAACAGCAAAATTCGTTCTTTCGAGTTATTCAAATGGAGATTCTACAGCGCTGAATAATGTTTTTTTCGGTGTCAGTGAAATAGAACTGGACGTTGAGTAGCTTCTGGGAGTCATCCCAGCGGTCGAACGCACTGACTCTGGTGCAATTATCAAGCCGATCATCAACATCGTCAATTGGAAGGCCGGTGAAAATCAGGGGAGCAACCTGGCGGCTGGTGCCCGTCCAGGCCAGAGTAGCCACAACGGTAGGAGGTAGCCTAGGTTGAATGCCCTGTGCTGGATTCAACTCTGAGCGCTGTGCGTTTCAAGCGCTGTTCGCTGCAGGTGTATACGACTCGGCGTATGCATCTGCCACTCGGCCTAAACGGACCGTTCACTTTACTCAATTTTCTCATTGGGCCGTGGAACCTGTTGGTTACGGATTCTACAATTTTCGGTAAACAGCTTATGCTGCGGCTGTGAGTCGAATCGGGCGGCGTCAGACATTTGTCTGGGGTAACTACGAAGACTAGTCAAATAACTTAGGAAACATGGAGAAGAGCAGCGCAAAGGAAACAAGGAAACGCAGGCTTAGCGCAGGCTACGAACTGAAGTTTTTGAAAGACAGGCCATATTTTATACTCGAAATGAAACATCAGTAATCAGAAAACACGAACCACAGTTGCAATAACTGCCAGTAGCATAGTTATCTTATCAACCTATGGAATGTCAGAGGCAGTCAACAAGCTTATATGCCTCAGGGGAAATAAAAATTTTAGGTAACCAGCAGTTCTGAATTACCATAAAAGCAGAGTCAAAACTACTAACCATGAAAAACCGCAGAAACTTCAAAAAGCGTAAACATTAGGCAAAAACATCAGCAAAATAAAATAATGAACAGGAGAAATTCTTTTTCTTATGGCCTATACATTCATACGAAAAAGGTGAAAGCGACATCGCAATAGGTAGTTGTTCATAGGCAGTTTCGGTGGGATGATGCTGGTACGCAAGACAGCATTTCACTTTAAAGGGGCTCATTTTAAGCATTGGTATATTTCTGCTAAAAGCATGGTTGCACAGATTTTCCCATGTTTTTGTATTAAAAGAGTAGTGTATTTTTTGCTAGACTGTACCGCAAGCTGTGCCTCAGCTTTCGATAATATGTTTTGATTAAAACATTTATATCACATCAACAAGCAACCAGCTCACCGAGCCGCCTAACTTCTTAAGTCTGTAAACCGTTTTTTACAAGTCATGCTTTGAGTGTCGTCTAAACTGATAATGTGACTGCATTTTCAGAATGCCAAACTGGTAATCTGTCCACCATTGTGCTGCTGCAAGCGTCCCTCATGACAGGGCTACACTGCAGCTCATGGAGTTTTATTTTCAGGATGACCCTCGTGATATTTCATACCATCTTTCACTGAACAGTTCTGCCTGGTAAGTAACCTTTGAACATTATTCCAACTACAAATCCTGTTGCCGTACCATACTCAGCACTGAGTTAAATTGGATTAGGCTTCAGCTTTAAATAGGCAGCACGTTTCTTCAGAGTAATGCTCATACATTTATGGCATGCTTGTGGACAACCTTATAACAGTTTTTGCAACAAAAGCTTTGTTCCTCAGTAAGCTGACCTAGAAGCAGGATAATTTGCTGCCGTTGGCATGCAACAGAAGGCTTGAAGGCAATAAGAACCACAGAGTACATACCACAGTTTTGCCTGATTGCCTTAAAGCTGCTTGTTTGAAGGTCACCAACAACAATAAAGGGGGACCTAAATGCATATTTTGCTTTTATCGTGAAAGTCTTTGTATGCCATTATAACCAGGGTTCCCTGGGAGGGGGGGGTCCTACCGAATAACCATCCACCAGACATCTTAAAAACAGCACAGATGGCTGCATAGCTGTTCTTTTTGGACCCATCTCCAGTTCACTGTGATGTACCTAATGTGTTTGCTTTGTTTGCAGATCAATGCCTTGTAAGAGATTATGAGGTTTACACTGGCCATTTCCAAGCACTGACTTTAAGTACCACACCACTAGGAAAAAAAAAACATTTGAAAGTGTATATGTGGAACGTAATTAGGCACTTCACTAGTAGCAGTATTACGTAGAGGAAAATGCAGCTTTTCAGAAACAAACAATATTGAGGTCAAGTAAAACAACGAAAGTGAAGGCAACATTGCAATAAACTAAAATATCGTTAATTTTACTTTCAAGGAAAATAATTGAATTATTCATTCAAGGTATTGATGGCCTTGAAGCAGAACCAAAAACAGTTTGCATTGCAGCAATTTTAATTAAACACCTGGAACATGGTTGTCTATATATTTGAGATGAAAGCTGAGTGACAACTACGCTTTTCATGGTTTTGTGAAGTGCTTTGTTTTCCGCGCACTCTTCAGAGTATTGAAGAATTCATGAAAAGTTTCAATTTCTACCATAGCCCTTTTCGCAGTGTGACCCAGTAGCAATGATGCGTCGACAAAAAAATGGCCCTGTTCCATTTTGAGGATCTTGTGTGGTGACGCATCCTAAAAACACAATGGTTTCTCTGAAATTTGATTACGCACAAGCGGAGGAACCATGTGCATGCGAAAATTTTCACGGCCTGATGCAGTCCTTAATAAAAGGCCATTGGCGTGCGCTGCAGTGTCTGAAGCGACATGGCTGGCCACATAAATTCACAAAAGGAGGTGCCCTCCCCCCCCTCCCCCCGAGTATAGAAATTAAACTTTAGGTGGGCAGTGGTGGGTAGGGGGTTGTACAGGTGAGTGGTTTACCAGAGAGATGGTCAGCGACCCAACTGCCGCCCACCATGAGGTAAGAACCCTGATATAACACATCATGAGAACATTTCGCTTGCTGATAACGTAACAAGTGTCTCGCCCTCCATAGAATCTATGAATGTAGTTGAAAACAATTGATGCGTAAACATGAAGCCAGATGGGGACAAAACTAGGTTTCAGGAAGTTAGATGTTTGAAGGGTTCCAAAACAAATTTCGGAGCGCACAGTGAGGCTATGGTTTGCCTGCAAGGTTACAACATATTTTGTCTTCGCAGGTCGTCAGGTGAACCTTCCTCCACCAGTTCATTGTGTGTGCACAGAGCTTACTGGAGCTGACAAAATATTGCCGAATCTGTCACCTTCCTGCAGAATCATCAGTGGAGGTGCTCAAGAGATCTTTGTTTTTGCAATCCTGGTGGCCCTAGCTTGTCACGTCAACTGTTTCATTTGTGCATATTTGCCTTTACGAGTTGTGGCAATGCACTTATTTGAACATGTATTAGATCTTTTGTATTCTCTTCAGAAGAAAACTATTATTCAATCGGAAAAAACGTTAAAAGCTTCATATTTTATGCGAGAGCATGAAATAATGATTGCACGGCAAACTTTTACATCCTTCCATGTGGGTAATTGTGCGCTGTCAAGTCGTCATATCCTCATCTTGTGTCTTAGCGCAACTCTCAAAGTCTGTTGTTTCGTTTTTGTTAATTTCTTTCACATGAATTTTCTCTCACAAGCAATTTAAAGCACTAATCTCGGGAAAAAGATTGCCAACTAAAATGCGACGGGCTGTCCACCGGTGTAAAAGTACTGCCATAAAACGCACATGGGTTTAATGTGAAACCGATTTTCTGTATTAAATACACTCATGTACCAAAGATTGTGTACAATTCAGGCTTTTCACACACTTATAATTAGGGCATGTTTCACCTGCTGCACAGTAACGTGACTGTATTTGCGCTGCATGCGCAAATGTGAATGTTGTGCCTTAGGGGGATATGAAGGCTGCCTATGACGCACCCTGTCAAGTGGGGTTTGGCAGCATAGCTGGCAGCGTATTCCACGAAATCTGCTTTTCCAGGTGTGATAACCTTGTCATGGTAATATCCTCTTTTCAGGATGGGTACATACACACGTGGCATAGCCAGCCTAAGAGAAGAGAGTTTCTTCTCAACAACACTGAGATTGCTGCTGCCACCTTATTTATTGCGTGCATCTTCACACAGTCTCTGCGGTGGCTGGAGAAAGCTGGAATCAGCTGCTCCACCAAGTGGATGTACGACCGCATCTAGAAATTAGTGCCGATGCCTGATGTGAAGCAGGTATTTATATTTTATTGTTTAGTATATCTTTGTAAATCATATTTATTTGAATTAATTGGGAGGGCTCTACTAATAACTGTGTTGTGCTGGGTGGCGCTCATTGTCAAGTATTCTAAGACCGCTCATGAGCACACACTGTCAGTAAACAGACCTTCAACATCACAATACACTTTGTTAGGGAGTGGTATCTATATACCTCCCTTCATAGTAACCATCACGCGTACTAGGCAGGCGGTGTGTAGTAATAATTTAGGCTTGAGACAAGTCGCAGGCACTATTTTTGAAGGCAGTGTGATGAACAGGAATTAGGGAGGTGGGGTTTCAATCTTGTATGTGATGCTGGTCATTGGTAACGAAGGGCTCGTGTGACATGGCAAAATATTTTCACTCATGCCTGCTCGGCGCGGTAGATGCCAGGGGATTCAGACAAGGAATTTTGGAGAACACCGTGTTGGTCACTGTTGTAAGAGCATTGCTGATAATATTCGGAAATTGAGAGCAGGTAATCTTCGGCCGGCATTGAGTTGGCCTATGGCCATAGGCGGCCAATCAGGGAGGCAGGGAGAGCGAACGCCCCCTTAATCCTCTCAGAGGGCGCCCATACTTTTACTCTGTCGTACTTGTGTCGTCAAGTTGTCAACGTGGAAGTTTATAGCATGCAGTTGTTTTCACGATAGGGAGGGTTGATGACCCATCATGTTGCATTACAAGAACTTCTGGCTTGCCACCTCTACCCCTGGAAAGCTGAGGACTCAACAAACCGTCGTAAGAGCACGTCGTCGCATACTTTTCAATGCTGTGTCCATGGCGTATCTTGTTTTAATTTTAAGCGCACACAATTCTTTTTATGTTTCAATTGCACCACATCAAAATAAAATTTTGATAACAAATCCTCATATTTCGTTTGCGCTTTGGCCTGCTGCAGGTGGGCGCAGGGTTGCGTGAAGCCGCTGCGGTGAAACGTCGCTCCTCCTAGTGCAGAGCCCTGCGCACGCCTATGACTATTTCATCATGAATAAAGGACAGTAATGGGTCCCGTGCGGATAAAAGTAAGAGTACCTGCAGAATCATCTATACAAGTATTGTGGGTGAAGTTCAAAATTTGTATGCTAACATCTCATTCCCATGTTTTGGGGGGTTATGTATATAAAGAGGATATTTAGGAGCATATGGTTAAGACATTGCATGCACCATCTGTGAAGATTTTTGATTAGCCACTGTGGCGAAAAAGCAGTGGCTACTGTCTGAAACCAGTTGACAGGGAGTGCCATAATGGAGCATGCCGTCACGCATTATATGTGTAGACAGAATCAGTCACAGGTACTTTGCATTTACTTGGCAAGGCAATGCTGCCTCGATCTGGGTTTCATGTCTGTAAGGCAGTTGCTGTCACACAATTTACAACATGGAAATCATTCGTATCAGAATACTGTTTTGTTCCGTTCGGTCTCGAAGCAAGAGCAGAAAGCACTGATGGAATAGCTGAAGAGATGTGGTAGTGTTGCAAACACATGTACTCAGGACTGCAGACAAGCTGCCGCCAGAACTTCCACCATTAGGCGTTATGTTCCAAAACGACAGCACTGCGAAGAAAAAGCAAGCTAAGTACCTCAGCAGAGCGCAGTGGCTGCAATCTTTCATTGTGGAGACACACAGGTGTGTTAGTATTATTACACGCAAACAGTGGAAGCTGGTGCTTTTTGAGAAGGAACCTGTCCTGCTTCCATGCTGTCGTTTTCGATTTCTTCGCGCCAGTAACAGTTCTTGTGTGGACGCCGCTATGTTCTGGAACGCTAAGGTAGATGTCTTCTATGCTTTTGCTTTAGATTTCTTCGGGCCAGTAACAGTTCCTGTATGGACGGCGCTATGTTTTGGAACGCTAAGGTGGATGTCCCCGGCTACTTGCTGTGGAGGAGCAGCATTGAAGGGCAGCGCCAGAGCCTTGGCCAACAAACTCCCAATAAAGACCCCGGGGTCTAGAAGGTGGAGCGTCCCACTGAAGAGTGAATTTGTAAACTTTTGACAAGGCATTGATGTTTGGGAGAAAGGGATGTAGTGGCCCTACTAACCATGTGTATGTTTGTATATATATAAAAGTCACAATGAAGTTCCAAGCACTTTGCAGGCTGAGAGTGGTGCCTTTTCCTTTGTACTACTACACTCGGCAGCATACATTTTTTGCTAACACTGAAGATAGCTAATATTGTTAGTCATTCCATTTAAAAGCTTATCTTGTGTGCAGAAATATGATGCCTAGCATTTTTGTGCTGTGCTTGCATCATTGTAATGAATTAGTGTATCCTACTGCAGCAGTTACATTTCAAACGCCTGCTGTGATGAGCTTGTTAATTGGCATATTGGTTCCGGAGCAAACCTTTCCAAAAAGTGAGTTGTTTACAACATCAAATCTCGACGAAGAGTTTCAGAAAAAAAATGCTAATAAAGGTCTGCTGCTGTGCTTTGTTGTGACCAGTGAAATTAAAATAAAATTATAACGGCAAAAAAGCACATTATTTTGGTTGTTATGTGTGAAATATTGTAATGTAGCTTGATGCACCTAGAGGGATCATTTATATTTGCCTTGGTAGTGTCTTATGGCTCAGTGGCGTAATTTCAGCGACAGCCCGGATCCCATGGACAGTTACGGTCTGTCAGCACCCATTTGGTATGTGTCAGCACTTATTCGGCCTACTTTGGTTTTCTACACGACAGCCTACAGAGGGATTTTTTCTTCAGTCGCGGTACTACAAACAGTAAGGTGTATTTGGTCGAACTACTTAGCACTGGAGATCACAAAGGCAAGAACAAAAAGTCATTTGCAATTTTTCATCGCATTCTTGCCACCAAAATGAGAATACTGTTACGAAAAAGGCTACAAGGAATCATCTGCACCAAGAAGTTACGAGCGAGGTTTATTGCTACCCTTTACTTCCTTCCCTGCAATGTAGGACGTCCGCTCGAGTGGGAAGTTGGCCGGTACATTAACCAAACATTATCTAATACAAATTCTAGAGAATGAGATTTTTCAGCGCTCAGTAATTTCAGGCAGGTTAACACTTTACGTGCCTGTCTGCTTGTGCGGTGGTTCCCTTGCCAAAGAATGCAATTTAACTCATATTAGCTTTATGACATTGGTTCCTTCATAGCCTCACATGTCTTGAGTATATGATGTGCTTTGTGGAGCATACTTTTTTGTGCATGCCTCATAATAGTTTGCTCTGTACCTTTGTTGATGCCACTCATATTTTTCACTTTTTAATGTCTTCTAGAAAAACGGCAACTTGAAATAAAGATACCTTTATTGTGCGAGATTTGTTTAATAAAACCGGGGATGCCTAAATGCTGTGTATTCTCTTTACGGAATCTGCCCCATGGCGCTTTTACCACATCGCTTGGCATTACTCTGTTGCGCTTTCCAAGTCGTAGGTAGACCTACCACACAAACTGCAGGAGGCAGCAAATCTGTAGTGGCTGAAAAGTAAAGCTTGATTTAACAGGTGTGACAAAACATGAATAAAGTTCCAAGGGTATATTCGCACTGCATTTTGAATTTATCACTGGGCTGTAGCTGTAAGTCACATTACATTTGTCTTTGTTCTAGCACAGATGTATAATGGCTTATACACAAATACAGTTTTGAGAAATGTTTGCTCTGATTTATAGGATTTAGGTACCAAATTGACTCTGGCTATAATCAATGCCATGGTGGAGGTCTAAAGGAACACTGCAGCACTTTTTGCGAAAATTCGGCTTTCAGCAGAAACCCACAGTTTTTCGTGCTGCGAACTCGAATATCAGGCTGATATTAGGCAGAAGAAAGCAGTAATAGCCTTTTTTCAGCAGGAATACGCAGCCCGCTCGACGGGGCTCACCGCGGGTCGCGCCGCCGCCTCTGATTGGCCAAGACGTCGAGTGACGACATTTGGAGGACCGGGGAAGCTGCCGATGCGGCTCCTTCGCTCCGATGTGTGCTGATCGCAGCTCTCTGCGGCTTTGTGAATGTCACTATGGCATGCCATTTTCACACTAATCACCATCGGGATTTTCACCGCATATACCCGTACTAGATGCGTACACAAACGATGCAGTACTTCCGTTGTGGGGAGCGTAGGTTTGGAATGAAAACTTGCCTCGATTAGAGTAAGACATTTTGAAAAGTTGTGCGTGTTATTCTTAGCAGAAACTATACGGCCCTCAGCAAAACCACGGCGCGTATATTCCTGGAGAGGAAGGGCAGCGAACCCTAGCCGACTACCTCCGTCCCAATTTGCCTCTCGCCGCACACGAAAGGTCATTGTTGTGAAAAGTGAAGCCAGGGCTTGGTGTACCAAATCCTGCCCAAAGTGCCAGTCGCCCTACCGTGCGGAAAAGAACAATGTTATAGAAAAGGTGAATCATTACGCAGCTGCCACCAGACAAATGAACAATAAGCGAAACGCGGTTGCCGAGCTCTGCAATGCATGCGAGGCATTGACGGGGCCATTGTAGACAAAGTCAAATTCACGCAGAATGCTGCCTGAGTCATACGCGATTTAGCAGACGTGGAGACTATTTCCGTTTTTATCGTACTCTCAGAATACACGTTTAGTAAATTGACGGCTGACGTATGTTGAAAACCACGTTGCAGCTCCTCCTCACCCATACCTTCAAGGGAAAACCATGTTCCGAAATGTGTTTTCACAAGTCTCGTCCTTTTCATTTCCAACTTAATTTGCATCCTCAAACAAGACAGGACTATGGCGACTGGTGCCAAATCGCAAGGCCATATGATGATTGCTTGCATATGAGACATATGAGACATATGCATATGAGACTTCGATGATTGCTTGCTTGGACGCATCGAAGGAAACTTCGCTCTGTGCGTGCGCTGCATACCTGAATGCACCCGCAGCCAGCTGAGCGGCACACTCCTTATCTTCTAGTAATGCTCCTGTAAGGGTTCCACGAACCTATCAGGCCCGTGCTGTGCTGGAAAGGATCCCGCAGAGCCTTCACAACCTAGCTGCGACACAGCAGTATGCTTTTCTTAATCATATGCTAGTTCGCAGCTGCACGTGCTGATAAGTTGCTCATGTCTAGCACAGAAGCCGCTGCGCAAAGAACAAAACAAAAACGAGACGCGAATTCAATCATGCCCCGATGCTGTCTGCCCCTCCCATCGCGAGTTTCCACTCCGTCAACGCATCGCAGTCAACGCTAAACGTAACGGTTCACATACAAATGAAACCTGAATAGTCAGAAAGTAATGGAACTACGAAGTACAAGCCTTGCCTCCCTTTTCTTCCTTCAATAACCGGGTTCTAGGTGATGATGACGGTCTCGACGTTTTTGTGCAAGAAAATAGAAGGAACTGCGTCATGGTTCAGTCATGCCTTTTTGTGAAAGTCCTATAGAAATCACATTAGGAACAAACTGCATGTAGTCACAGTCACAAAAATGCTTGGAGTATAATGTTTCCTTTGCTCCGCTTGAATTTATCTCTCTTCTCAGCAATGTCGCATTGGGTCGCGAGCTTTCAACACAATGGAAGATTAATCGTCGCGTCCACAGCTATTAGTGCATCCAAACACATGCAAATCTGTGTTGTATCAGGTGCACAGCACTAAGGCGATGTGTTTTGTACATCCGCAACGCACGCAAGACGAGGAACAGTGCACGCCGAAACCACCCTCCGTTGACTCTGAATGCCTCCGTCTCTTCACGGTGACGTGACGACGGACGGAGAAGCAAGGTTTCTCTCTCCATTTTCCTTCCTCTGTAGCAGTCGTGCGGTGCGCGGGAAATTTGAATTGCGCGCTTTCAGTCGGCGATTGCGTAGGTGTTTTATACATAATCGAAAAAATAACTTCGCAGGCATGATAAAAAAATAACCTACTTAAAAAATCTATACTATTGGCACATTTGAAAACCACTGCAGTGTCCCTCTAAGGATGTTTGGACTACCTAGAAACCACCTAGATTTTTTCGGCATTCACTGACATTGCACTGTGTACGGATGCCTTATTTTTTATACAGTGCGTCACTTTGAAACTGTGAATAGCGTTTGGAGGAGCCAATGCAAACATCACAAAAATACAAAGTTATAATACAAAATCGTGAAGAGGCGTCTTATGATATGAGGATTGGTGCACTGAGAACAACTAAAAGGTGATATGCTCTAGTAACTTCCCAGTGTATATCCCATTGGTCTTCCACAGCGGCCGGCCGGTTATTCAACCGTTCGTATCAAGCGACCCCTATTGCGTGGATGATGAGTACTGTGTACAAGACACTATTGGATGTTAATATTGAGCAGTGGAGTCTTACCACTGATTGCTACGGTAGAACTAGAAGAAGGAGATGACTACACTATATAAAAGAAGGCACTGAACAAGAATAGAAGGGGGAAGCCTCAGTTGGCAGGTCTAGCCAACTTTTCGACAAGTGGACTCGTCTTCGATTGCTTGATTGCCATCTGTTCATTCTGCAAGAAGATCGTCTTGCTGTTCATTACTTCCAGCCAAGGATCTCTCCTGAAAGCGTGCCATGTTATCCAGCCTGCCGATTGTGAATATGCTTGAATTCTTGTTGTGCGAGTCCCTGGAAATAGCATGCGATTTTTGCAGCTAATATGCCGTTAAATGTTAACGAAAGAACTCAGTGTAAGCATCTCGGCGTAAGTAAATAGAATTAAAGACCAACACATCCCCGTTTCTATGCAGCTTCAAAAGCTCTCAACGAACAAGCCATGCTGGAAAAGGTGCGGAAGGTATTTCGGTAGATGCAAAGCATGCGCTTCATGATAGCTGAAACGGTCCAAGCTTGCTGCAAAGCATTCGAACGTCAAGCTGCTAGGTCGCACAGCTGTGGTGCTGAATGAGTTTCGTTTTGCACACTACGCACTTTCCGTGTATTTGTTTTCTAGGCATTGAAGCGAACGGATGTTGGTAAACACCCGGAAAACTAAGGCACGTGTTGTGAATAAAAAAGATGTCATAAAACGAGGCCAGCAGACCCCGCTTATCGGGAACAAACCGGAATGAAAATATTTACAGAGTTCATTTCCAGCCCCGTCACACTGGCGGCGAAATTAAATTAAGGACGACGAAGCACAGTAAAATACGAAATGCGCACTCTGTGATGTGTACAGGAAGTATATTGTGCGAGCTCAGAGCGAAATGAGAATACTTCTACTACTACATGCAAAAGCTGAAAAAGCCAACTGTATTAGCATGCACATTATTTATTTATTTCAGAAATACTGCCAGCCTTCACAGAAGGCCTTAGGCAGGAGTGGGATTACATGCATTGTTAAAATACACCGCAGTGTTGTTTACCCTATGAAAATATACGGCTTTATGCTCCGAGTGATAGATCAGCAATATCTTATCTCCTAATTTCAGCACAGCTGGATAGAGAAATTTCATTATTGCCCGTAATTTATACGGTATAAATCATCTGGGATTTTCACTTACTCTAGACAATGCGATCTGTTGCAACTTTCACTGCTTCAACTAATGGTTTATGCTTTTTAGTAATTTCTTACCTGTTATGCAAGATCCGTATACCCGTATATAAGAGCATGAAGACTGCAGGCTGTAATGTTGTTCTCAACAACTGCGCAGTGGGCAAAAAAGGAGTGACTATACCTGTTATGTAAACTTCGTGGTACTTTAAACGTTAGAGTTTCTTAATACTTCCGTGCCTTGCCGTGGCCCAGAGCAGCGTCCAAAACTGAGCGCGACGGAAACAGCTAATTTTACAATAATATGTTTATTCAAAATTAAACAAGATGAATTCTGGCAACGCAGCCAATCGTGCGAGAACATTTCAGAATAAGGTTAATAACTTGGTCAGTCCACGGTGTAGTTCAAGCATCCAACAGTTCAAGCATGCAGTCCTCTCTGAAACCTTACCACCCGGCCTCCTGTGCCGAACCGCGCGCCCTGCCTCGAATTGCCGGCTATACGATAAGCTGCGTGCTCTCGTCATGACGTGCTTCGGTGAAAGCTGCTGCTTACCGCCGCTTAACTGCGCGGTAGAGCCGATATACTTTAACCTCCTCTGCTAACTCATCCGCATATTATGTACTGCCAAAGCGAGCAGTTGCTCCGTTGAAATACACATAAGTAGCCCTAGTGCTCTCTTGATGCATTTGCGTATGAGAGCGTCTATCGTGTTTTACTCCGCCGCTTTTATATTCAAGTAATGCGTCGCGTAGCTAATTCTGCTAAAGACGTACGCTTGTACTACTTTCATGAGATTTCTTTAATTCCTCTGCGCTTGACTGCTATGCGTTTAATCCATCAAGGGCAGAGCACTTAAACCGATACAATGTCGGCGGGGGCTAGCCATTGACTTTCCAAGGGGCCATAGGACAAAGTGGGGCCAGAAATACTGCAGCTTCCCTTGTCAAAATATCTGACAGCTGGAAGTCTAGCCTTATTGTCTACCTTGACCTTGAACTTTTGATAGTTGGGTTACCTTTCAGCTTTTGGTTACTCTTGACTTTTGACCGTTCATATTTGGAGGGGAAGTAAGAGTGGAAGGTGTAGAGCACGGAATTAATCGCGTGGGTGACATCCTGTCGCATTATAACGCGATGTGTGTGTCTGTGTGTGTGTGCGTGTGCGCGCGTGTGAACTACTTTTGTTTCCACCAGAATGGAGACCCCCTATCCCCTGCCCCCGGCACAGGGACGGGAACTGCGACCTTCGCAATTAGGGGCATGCAAAGAGATCTTGGCTAATCGCGGCTTCTGCAGAGTTGGGACGTCGCTCCTCAGAGAGGGTTTCTCAGGATTCTCTACTATCTATTTTTGTCTTAACCCCTGGGGAGCTAGCACATTCCAAAATTACGTGGTTTAGGGTCCCTCTCTCTTCACAATATTTGCATTTAGGTTCTTGTCTCTCATCTTCCTCGATGTGTAATGAAACAGCCATGACGTCAATCGATGGGTATACGAACGAAGAGCCAGCCATGGACGCTGTGGCGATGGTGTTCCGCTTAGCACGTCGGAGCGACGGCAGTTAAATCAGGCTTCTAAAGAGTTCCACTAAGCGTAACAATGCTGCGAAGCTTACCATTTTAATTAGGCTAAACCTCTGCTAATGTTATTGACCATTACGAACCTTATTCCCGTTCTCCATCCGGTTTTACAGTTTGTAGTCAATAGATGGCGTTTATGTTTATTTCATATACCTATTCTCGGTTGTGCTGGGTTATGGGACCACAGAATGAACTCAAGAATCTTGCCTCATGCTTGCTGCCTGGTTACTAATAATTTACAAGGTAATTTGTAACGATAACTACCGAGTGAAAAGTGGGACAGTTAGAGAGTCTTTGATTTTCCCAAAATACAAACCAACTAAAGAGATTTAACATTTTGCCAAGCTTTATACCAGAGTCACAGGGGAAAGCCGATAATCAAAGCCATGCCAAACACTGCCAGCCAATGTTATCACAGTAATTGTTATTTTTGTTCTTCAGCAAGAAACAATTCCGTGCGTTCTCCGAAAGTTCCACAGAGAAGCTTGACTTTCTTCCTGTGGTTACCATCCCGCACAGACGTCACTATATTCCGGATGGTAAATCCTACGACGGCTAGTATCTTCAAAGCAAGGACACATTAACAGACTGAATATTGGATATATATCAGTCAACCTGGGATAAACATTATTTTGAATTTTTATATGCCAAGTGATAAAGACCGGTGCTTGTCACCGGCAAGGCTTCATCCAAAGTTTTTTGTACCTCGTTTTCTTGGGTTTCTTGCCAGTTAAGCCACCCCTGGCTCTTTCCGGAGGCAGTGCATGTCCACACGACAGGTAATAGGTAACTGGAGGTCGCGGTTTCTAGAAAGTGTGCCAAAGGAAGCCGGAAAGCAGTAGACGTCCATCTGCTCTATTGACAGCCCGCGTGCTCAACTAGCGCCATGCGGACTGCAAATGGCAAGCGTTAAAATAGATGACGATGAAGGCTTTGTCAAAGGTGGCAATTTTCTTGCCAAGGAGCTACATAGCGTTACGCGCCCCTAGTTCTTCAGAGCAAACACGCTGTGGCAGAAAGCGGGGGTTTGTACCTCCTGTACGCCTGATGATCTAACCAGCCAACGTGCCAAAAGATTAAGGCGTGTGGCCCTCAGTAGAGGCTACAGAAATTGAGGGTAAATCCGCAATATTTTAGGAATGCAGCGATGGGCTGAAATTTAACGCCTGCGTCGACACGCAATCAACGGTGAACATGGTGGGAACTTGGTGGCAAAATATTGCCCATTAATTATTTCTATTGTGTCACACCTCTGATCTAGTCTTCCTTACTGTCATCCTGGTAGAACGAAAGGAAGAAGATGGTTTGCACGGTATAAAAAAGAAGAACCGAACAAGGGTAAATAGGGTACGCCTCAGGTCGCAGATGAGCCAACGTTTCGACAAGTGGACTTGTCTACGTTTCGACAAGTGGACTTGGAACCGAACAAGGGTAAATAGGGTACGCCTCAGGTCGCAGATGAGCCAACGTTTCGACAAGTGGACTTGTCTTCGAAGACAAGTCCACTTGTCGAAACGTTGGCTCATCTGCGACCTGAGGCGTACCCTATTTACCCTTGTTCGGTTCTTCTTTTTTATTACTGTCATCCTGGCAATCTCGAAACTTGATTACTGTGAAGTTTATTGAAAGGCTCTGTTCACAAAACTCGTCGGGCTCCATTTCGACGTAAATGCTTTCTTTTGTCACTACTATAGATTAGAGGCAACAATGCAGCCTCTTCTGTTCAAGTGCTTAGAGTATGCCGGCGAACGTGCAGAGTACGAACGTTTGATAAAGACGCTCACTCAAGTGCCGCCGAGAGGTTATAGTTTATTTGGTCCCATAGCCTGCATAAATTCACAACGCAATTGTACTTTCCTGTCTATATAATGTTCGCTTCCCAGACAAACTTTTATACATTTAAAACGCTTGCCAGTGCACAATCTGTAGGCATTAGTCGTTACCAGCCGTGTTTTAGGACTGCTCTTATTTTCGAACCTGCCATTTCAATGCATTTCCACTTACATTTGATGACCTTGTTATTTTAGTTTTTTTCCCACTCTACTACATCTTTCGTATCCGTATTTCGATCCCCAATTTCCTTCCTTGAGCGAGCAACACGTCAGTTGACCTTAAAGACCGTGTAAGTTAACGGTCTTTAAGATTAACGAGTTACTTTCTCGGTTGTGCAGAGAGTGGCCGTTTCCTTATAAGCCGACGTTGTTCCAGCCGTCATGGTTAATGCTTGGTACGGAAACTCTTGTGGATAGCTAATGCAACAAAGTTATAAGGAATGAGAAAATGCACGTTCAAGGATCGGACTAGGTTTTAACTTTCGCCTCACTAGAATAAATGCTTATGCATAACTTTTTAATTAAACTCGGAGACCAAGAGCGACGCGAGGCACGGGCCATTCGGTCGTTTCAGCGACGGTGACGGTACCACGCGGCCTGTTTTTGAACCAGTGAGCCGGTGGTAGCTCTTCGCGGAGCGGGCGACCGCATTGGTTTATAGCGTGGAGATGCGAGCAGAAAACGAATATTTTTGCGATTCCGAGATGTACAAATCAGTAAACTGTTTGACGAAGCAAATATATGTTGTTCTTTCAACGGAGCAAATGTGTGAAAAGCAACGTTTTGGTTCGCTGGGCCGGTTTGTACGACGTTTTGACTGGACCCATGCGGATTCTGAGCGACATATTTTGTTGAGGACAAAAGCCGCGTCATCAGTGCATTCATGCTCACGAATCGCATTAAATTTGGGCTTAATATCATGCCATCGCAGCTGCACGAAAGTGCTGCATTGTTTAAATACCAAGCTGATATGAAACGTGGGGTGATATCTTTTAAGGTGGACGTGCAAAAGAGGGAGCCCTTTCTCTTATATCTCTATATTTCTCCGCGTGCAGCTGTTCGTTCATTATTTTCTTTATTATATATATATATATATATATATATATATATATATATATATATATATATATATATATATATATATATATATATATATATATATATTGTTACCTGGAAACGCGATACCAAAGTGATGTGCTCACTGACGAAGACGACGACCCTGGAACAGTGCACGATAAAGCGTTCAGAAAGAGGACGACTCTGACAGAGTGGACACTGCACGGCTACTGAAGTCTCAGCGTCGAGTTCAGCCCATCGCAGTGCTGTTACATCAAGTACATCCCCGTAACATCTTGGGGGAGGTCGCGGGTTCGACACAATCTGACGCTGGATCTCCGCAGTGGCCGTCACCTGGGAACCGTCACGAAGACAACCGACGCGGCTCCATCTACCTCCGCAACTCCAACATTCGTCGTAGCCCACCCCCGTGACCCTGGCTCATTCTGCGGTACAGATGAGGTCGATGCCGAGGACTGGCTTTCGCTTTATGAGCGTGTTAGCCAGCACAACATGTGGGACGCCACGCTGATGCTGGCCAATGTCATCTTCTACCTTACTGGCACGGCAGGCGTTTGGTTCGAAACGCATGAAGCAGAAATACCCTCCTGGGATATTTGCAAACAAAAACTGCGTGACCTGTTCGGAAAACCGGTTGGCCGTCAACTCGCCGCCAAGAGGGACCTCGCCAAACGTGCCCAGACATCTACGGAGCCTTATATTACGTATATACAAGACGTTCTGGCCCTCTGCCGAAAAGTTGATAAAGACATGCCAGAACCTGATGAGGTGGGGCACATCCTCAAAGGCATAGCCGACGATGCCTTCAATTTTCTACTCTGTCGGGACTGTGCTACGGTTGACTCCGTTTTGCAGGTTTGTCGACATTTCGAGAAGGCCAAACACAGACGCATTGCACATCGCTTCGATCGGCTCCCCAACACTGCCCCTACCTCCACTTGCGAGGATCTGCCGACCCTAAGGCAAACCTTCCAACACTGAAAATGTGACACGCATTGTGCGTCGTGAACTAGAAGCGCTCGCTCCTGCTGCATCCAACCCGCCCTCCTCGGACAGCAACCTAGCGACGATATCCCTCATACAAGCCGTCGTTCGTCAAGAGGTTGTCAACTTGGGCGTCCCCTGTAGCCATACCGTGGAACACCACAGTTCGAGCCCCGTCCCTCCCATGGTCGCCACCGCTACACCCCGCAACACCTACGCGCCACGCTACCAATACCGCAATCCTGATGAGTGGCGCACCCCTGACGACAGGCCGATCTGTTTCACGTGCTCGCGTATTGGCCACATCGCTCGCCACTGCCGCAGCCGCTGGACATCCCCACCTCGACGTTTTCCTTACGTTGACCGCTACTCCAATTACGGTCACCCCCGTTTCACGCCTCGTTATAAGCCGCCCCGCACCGATACTACTCCGCTTCCTCCTGTGTCCAGTCGGTCTCCTTCCCCGCCAGCCCGCCGTTCCCGTTCACCTCTTCCTGGCTGCAGTTCCTCGCCGTCCTCTGCCGGCCGCTTCACGGGAAACTAGCCAATGCAGCTCCCGGAGGTGACGCTGCCATGGTACCCCGACCTGGAAATCCTCTACTGCCCATTTCTTCGCCCTATAACCTCCTGTCCCTGTTCGTGGATGGTGTTCCCGTTTCTTCCCTCATTGACACTGGTGCCCAAGTCTCGATCATGAGCTCATCGTTTTTCCGCCGCCTCAAGAAAGTACAGACCCCCGCCGCTTCCCCCACCGTTCGTGTTGCCGATGGCAGTACTGCTGCCGTCACTGGGCAGTGCACTGCCCGAGTCACCCTTGCCGGTCATCACATCCCTGTTTTGTTCACTGTCCTCAACCAGTGCCCTCACAATGTGATCCTCGGCCTTGACTTTTTTACGGCCCACTCTGCCCTTATCGACTGTTCCACCGGCCTTCTCCGTTTGGACCTACCTGCCTGCTCAGAACATCCTCCATCTGCACCCCGCCTTCGCTCCACTGAGTTCGCTCGCCTGCCCCCTGACTCTGCTGTTTGCCTACCTCTGTCACCTTTCCCGCCTGTGCCTGACGGTGACTATCTTGCTTGCCCTATCACAGAGGTCTTTCTTGACCGCAACGTCGTTCTTCCTCATCTCATCGTACGCGTTACACAGAACAGCACCTACCTTCCTATCCTGAACTTCAGTCTGTCACCCCAAGTTCTCCCCGAAGGAATATCCCTTGCTACCTTGTCCCCTCTCACAGACTGTATCATTTGTGCACTCACTCCTGGCCCCCATTCAAGCGTCCTTCCAACACCCGTACTCTCCACCACAATTACCGACCCTATTTCCGCAATGATTGCCTCTGACCTCAGCCCCGAACACGCTCAGGACCTGCGCAACCTTTTGTTATCCTTCTCCGACATTTTTGACTTTGCTGCCGGTTCTCTGGGCCAAACATCAGTTGTGACTCACCGCATTGACACCGGCGATGCAAAGCCTGTACATCGGAGGCCTTATCGTGTGTGCCTTTCTGAGCGCCAAGTCATCCAGCAGGAGGTCGACAAGATGTTGGGCAACGATATAATCGAACCTTCGAACAGCCCCTGGGCATCTCCTGTCGTGCTCGTTAGAAAGAAAGACAACAGCTGGCGCTTTTGTGTTGACTATCGACATCTGAACAAGATTACTAGGAAAGATGTTTACCCGCTGCCGCGAATAGACGATGCCTTGGACTGTTTACATGGAGCCCGCTACTTTTCCTCCATCGACCTTCGTAGCGGCTACTGGCAGATCTCTGTTGACGAACAAGACCGCGAGAAGACAGCTTTTGTCACACCCGATGGACTTTACCAATTTAAGGTTATGCCTTTTGGACTTTTCAACGCCCCTGCTACGTTTGAACGAATGATGGATTCCTTACTACGCGGCTTCAAATGGACGACTTGTCTATGTTACTTGGATGATGTGATTGTCTTCTCGCCCTCGTTAGAAAGCCATCTTCGTCGCCTTCCTTCCATCTTGGCACTTTTCCGCCGTGCCGGACTTCAACCGAACTCAAAAAAGTGCAGTTTTGGTCGCCGCGAACTTAAAGTGCTTAGCCATTTGGTGAATGCCACCGGCGTGCAACCCGATCCTGACAAAGTTCACGCTGTCAGTCGTTTCCATGTACCCGTTCACCCCGTGATGTCCGCAGCTTTATAGGACTGTGTTCTTATTTTCGCCGGTTCGTCCAGAACTTTGCCGCTGTTGCTCGTCCTCTCACCAATCTGCTGAAGAAAGGCGTTCCTTTCTCATGGGGACCAGAGCCGGCTAACGCATTCTCCACCCTCATCGCTATTCTCACCAATCCTCCTGTGTTGGCCCATTTCGACCCGTCTGCCCCGACGGAACTTCGCACCGACGCCAGTGGCCACGGGATTGGTGCCATTCTTGCACAGCGACAACGCGACCAACACTGCGTTATTGCCTACGCCAGTCGTCTCCTGTCATCAGCAGAACTGAGCTATTCCATTACGGAACGGGAGTGCCTGGCTCTCGTTTGGGCCGTTGGAAAATTCAGACCCTACTTGTTTGGCCGACCCTTCACTGTAATTACCGATCACCACGCCTTATGTTGGCCCTCTTCCCTCAAGGATCCTGCTGGCCGCCTCGGCCACTGGGCACTGCGCTTGCAGGAGTATACCTTTTCCGTTGTATACAAATCCGGTCGGCTTCACCAGGATGCACTGTCTGTCCCGTTATCCCGTCGATCCCCCTTCCTGTACTGACCATGAGTCGGACCCTTGTGTCTTCTCTATATCGCACTTTTCCCACGTAACCAACGAACAGCGGTTGGACCCAACCCTCAGTTCTCTTATCGACCGCCTCCGCACACACAGCCGTGACTCTTCCCTCGCCCTGTTCTTCCTTCATGGGAATACGCTATACCGCCGCAACATGCGACCTGATGGCGCTGAGCACTTGCTGGTCGTTCCCCAACACCTACGCTCTGCCGTTCTCGAACAAATGCACGACGCCCCTACAGCTGGTCATCTTGGCCTCTCACGCACGTACGACCACGTGCGCCGACGTTTCTTCTGGCCTGGACTCTACCGCTCTGTCCAACGTTATGTAGCCGCTTGCGACCTCTCTCAACGCCGCAAGAAACCCCCTGTGCTACCACCTGGACACCTGCAGCCGATTGCTATTCCGACTGAGCCATTTTCTCGTGCTGGCCTTGACCTCCTAGGGCCCTTCCCCGAGTCCTTGTCGGGAAACAAATGGATCGCTGTGGCCACCGATTATGCCACGCGGTACGTGATCACTCGCGCCATTCCAACCAGCTGCGCCTGGAAACGCGATACCAAAGTGATGTGCTCGCTGACGAAGACGACGACCCTGGAACACTGGCACGACAAAGCGTTGAGAAAGAGGACGACTCTGAAGGAGTGGACACTGCACGGCTACTGAAGTCTCAGCGTCGAGTTCAGCCCATCGCAGTGCTGTTACATCAAGTACATCCCCGTAACAATATATATATATATATAAATATATATATATATATATATATATATATATATATATATATATATATATATATATATATATATATATATATATATATATATATTGACACATGCCATTCATAGGCGACGAAGATTTGAACCGGCGATTCGGAGAAGACGACGAAGCGAAACAGTGCTCCGCTTTTGAGGTCTAATGAGGAGAAGTACCTGGCGTCGCGTAGTCGGTCGAGGGCATCATCAATCCTGGGCAGCGGATAGACGTCCTTTTTAGTCACGTTATTTAACTTTCGGTAATCGACACAGAATCTCAAGGTGCCATCTTTCTTTTTGACAAGGACCACTGGCGATGCCCATGGGCTCGTCGAAGGCTGGATCACGTCGTCCGCAAGCATTTCATCCACTTGCATTTTAATGGCGTCACGTTCTTTAGGAGAAACCCGGTACGGGCGCTGGCATACCGGTAACGTGGTCTCATCGGTGATGATTCGGTGCTTGGCGACAGGAGTACGACCAACCTTAGAGCCTGTGGCGAAGCAGTCTGCGAAATCGCTCAGAAGAGCCGAAAGAAGATTCCTCTGATCGGGCCTCAAGTCGGGGTTAATTTTAACGGTCTGCAGAGCATGACAAGGTGCGGCCTCCTCTTTAGGGTTCGCTCCGGTGGTGCATAAATGGGGCAAGGCAGTAACATCGTGAAGGACGGCAACAGCCGTGTCCTTGGCGAGATGCCGCATCTCCTTAGCAAAATTTGTCAGGAGGACAGTAGCACAACTGTTCTGGAGTTGTACGAGTCCTCGAGCAACGGCTAATTCCTTCTCGAGTAGTAGCGGAAGGTGCCCATCCGCGATGCCCTCGTAATCGTGGAATAAGTCATGCTTTACAAGAACCAACACACTAGAACGTGCCGGAACCCTCACGTCATCGTCGACTATACGCAAAACGTTCAGACCCGGATCTTCGTTTTCAATGCGCGCCACGGCTCGTTTCGTCGAAAAGGGAACACGCGCTTCTTTCAGGTCAATGACAGCGCCGTTGGTCTGCAGGAAGTCTAGACCGAGGATCAAGTCTTTCGAACACTCAGGAAGCACGATAAATTCTCCGACATACACAAAACCACGGATGCCGACCCGCGCTGTGCACTTGCCTGCAGGTTCGATCAAGTGACTTCCCGCCGTGCGAATTTTCGGGCCGGACCAATGTGTCAAAACTTTCTTCAATTCTCGGGCGAGAATACGGCTCATTACTGAATAATCGGCACCAGTCTCGAGTAACGCGGTGACATCCACTCCATCAATCGTTACACATAAATCGGAGGTAGTATGCCGGATGCTGTCGCTACCTGACACAAGCGAAATCTCGTCGGGTCGGCCTGACGATGACGGAGGATCTTCACATTTCCCGACATCAGCGACCCTGCCTCCGAAGGCCGCTGGTATTAGTTTTCCCGGCTAGGGCTGGGAGAGGAGCGGCGTCGGGAAGTATGGGGACTTGTAGAGCGGTAGCTCGTCGGGGACGTAGACCGACGCTCTTGGTAACCGGACGTTACTGGATACTGTCGCGCTGCAAGGTCGCTTGCAATTTCAGTAGGCCGTTCGTCATTCCGAGGGTGCAGTTCCTCCGAGGCGAAACCCTGCATGTTGACGCGGCGGTACGGGCACGCCCGGTAAAGGTGACTGGCTTCCCCGCAATGATAGCACAGGGGGCGACGGTCCCGGGGCCGCCATACTTGACGGGGTCGCTGGTAGATTGGCGGAGGGGAGTAGTGAGGCCCCATGCGGCTCCATGCGAGTCCCTCCATGCGAGGACCCTGCGGCTCCATTGCTGGAGCTGCGGCGTTGATACTATGATCCGGCGGGGGAGCCCTACGTAATACGGACGCGTAGGTGGGCCTCGCGTCGATCGTCTGGTGGGGAACGCGCTGCTGGGGAATGTCAGCAACTTGCTGAGCTGCCATACGCACCTCGTCCCGGACGACTTCAGCCAGCCGGAGCGCTTGCAGTTTCTCCCGCACGACAGAACGGATGAGATTTCGTAGCGCGTCCATGTCGCTGCCGATATGCACAGGAGGTGCGTCGGACCCAATGATGTTCACGTCACGGTTGTACTGACGGGCTCGGTGTTGCAGCGTTGTCTCCATGGTCGCTGCCTCGCTGAGAAACTCCGCCACAGTGCGCGGTGGACTGCGCACCAGTCCGGCGAAAAGTTCTTGTTTAACGCCCCGCATCAGGTGACGCAGTTTCTTATCTTCAGGCATTTGTGGGTCTGCACGCTTGAAAAGGCGTGTCATGTCCTCAAAGAACATACGCACGCTCTCGTTCGGGCGCTGATTGCGCGAGTGTAGCGCAGCTTCTGCTCGCTCCCGGCGGTCGGCGCTAGGAAAGGTGGCTTTGAAATCACGACAGAAGGCTGCCCAGGATGGGAAGGCAGCCTCATGGTTTTCAAACCATGTCCGTGCAGACTCTTCAAGGGCGAAGTACACGTTGTGGAGCTTGCGCTCATCAGTCCACCCGTTGTAACGAGCAACTCGCTCGTAGTTCTCAAGCCAGTCCTCGGCGTCCTCGAACACGTCGCCATGAAAGGAGGGGGGTGTTCGCGGCTGATGACACAGGATGTGGGTGGGAAGCCTGCTCTCAGATGTCATTGCAGCAGGTTCGACGGCCGTCTGAGGATGCGTCGTTCTGGTAGCAGCCGGAAGGGGTCCGAATTCAGGGGGCTCTCCACGTAGGCGGCGGCCGAGGCGTTGATGTACGGGGGTAAGCTCCGTATTGGCAGGTTGATTCTGCAGGACTGGATCAATACCTGGCGATTCCTCCACCAGATTTGTAACGTAACGTTACACAGAAGGCGTTCTGGCACTCTGACACCGAAGGACACCAACAGCCAGTCAGGGCAGCACGAAAGCGGAGCACTGTTTCGCTTCGTCGTCTTCTCCGAATCGCCGGTTCAAATCTTCGTCGCCTATGAATGGCATGTGGCATCCAAAGAGACATTTCTACTCGTAGTGCCTACGCACCTACGGCCTGACATCTTAAGCGCTTGTCACGACGAACCGTCCTCCGGCCACTTGGGAGTTAGTCGTACGCTTGCAAGAATTCGGGAGAAATACTATTGGCCGAAATTATTACCTTCAGTACGATCTTACGTAAAAACCTGCCGTGATTGTCAACGCCGAAAGACTCCACTCGTGAAACCAGCTGGATTTCTTCAGCCGATCGCTCCACCGAAAACTCCTTTCCAACAAGTGGGGATGGATCTTCTTGGTCCTTTCCCGAAGTCAAGTAATGGAAAGCGTTGGATTGTTGTCGCGACGGACTACTTGACCCGATATGCTGAGACCGCGTCGCTCACAAATGGAACTGCCGCCGAAGTCGCAGAGTTTTTTGTCCACGACATTGTGTTGCGTCATGGCGCTCCGGCTGTTATCATTACCGATCGCGGGGCAGCTTTTACGGCCCGCCTGACTAAGGCTGTACTGAACCTTACACACACTAGCCATAGACGGGCCACGGCATACCACCCACAAACTAATGGCTTGGTGGAAAGGCTAAACAGAACTCTGGCTGACATGCTGTCTATGTAAGTGGATATAGAGCATAAGACCTGGGATAAAATCCTCCCATATGCCACGTTCGCATATAATACGGCACTTCAGGAGACGACGCGGCTCACACCCTTCGAGCTTGTCTTCGGCCGTCGAGTGACCACTCCACTGGATACAATGCTGCCCGTATACACCGACGACGAAGATGAGCTTGACCTGGACATCGCTAGTTTTACCCAGCGTGCGGAAGAAGCACGGCAGCTGGCAAGGCAGCGCATATACCTACAACAGCAACTAGACGCTGACCGTTACAACAAGGGACGGCGCTTCGCTGCCTACGAGCCTGGAGACTATGTCTGGATTTGGACGCCCGTTCGTCATCGTGGGCTGTCTGAAAAATTGCTGCGCCGGTACTTCGGCCCATATCGTGTCCTCCGCCGCCTCAGCGACGTTACTTACGAAGTTGAATCCGCGACCCAAGATCCCTCGAGCCGCAGACGACGCAAGTTCACTGATGTTGTACACGTCGTCCGGATGAAACCCTACCACGATCGCCCCGCTGACTATTCTTGAGACTGATGGTGCCCCGTTTTGTGTTGTGGTATCCCACACCAACCTAGCATAACATCTGTCAGCTCATCGCATCAAGCAGCATTTGCAGCATCGAGGCGATGCTGCCAAGAAGGGGGGCAATGACACATGCCATTCATAGGCGACGAAGATTTGAACCGGCGATTCGGAGAAGACGACGAAGCGAAACAGTGCTCCGCTTTCGTGCTGCCCTGACTGGCTGTTGGTGTCCTTCGGTGTCAGAGTGCCAGAACGCCTTCTGTGTAACGTTACGTTACAATATATATATGCTTTAGTTTATTCTGATTCATCACCACGAGGCTAAGTGAAAAAAAAAGTAAAAATGAAGGATAAGATGTATAAACGTGACTTCCTGGCCATACCGCGTTGACACAACGATATGAAATGCGCACATTTTTCAGATGTATTTTCATTTTTCAACGGAGTAAATGGAAGCGATATATTTGAAATGCGTTAACTTTTTAGGGAGCAGTTAGGGATAAGGGTAGATGGAGAATACCTCAGTAATCTGCGATTTGCTGATGACATTGCCTTGCTAAGCAACTCGGGGGATGAACTGCAAAATAATGATTGGTGACCTAGACAGGAAAAGTAGAAATGTAGGCTTGAAAATCAATATGCAGAAGACTAAGGTAATGTTCAACAGCCTCAGAAAGGAACAGCAGTTTACATTAGGTAGCGAAGTACTGGAAGTAATAGGCGAATATGTCTACTTAGGACAGGTAGTAACCGCAGATCCGGACCATGAAAAGGAAATAACAAGAAGAATAAGATTGGGATGGAGCGCATTTGGCAAGCACTCACAGATTATGACTAGCAGCTTACCGGTATCGCTAAAGAGGAAAGTATATAACAGTTGCATCTTACCTGTACTCACCTATGGGGCTGAAACGTGGAGGCTAACCAAGAGAGCTCTACTTAAGTTGAGGATAACCCAGAGGGCTATGGAACGAAAAATGGTAGGGGTAACATTAAGAGATAGGAAGCGTGCAGAGTGTGTCAGAGAAATAACTCAGGTTACCGACATACTAGTGGAAATTAAGAGGAAGAAATGGGCATGGGCAGGACATGTAGTGCGAAACGAGGATAACCGATGGTCGCTTAGGTTAACAAACTGGATTCCAAGGCAAGGAAAGCGTAGCAGTGGGCGGCAGAAAGTTAGGTGGGCGGATGAGGTTAAGAAGTTCGCAGGGGTCAAGTGGAGGCAGCTAGCACAGAACCGGGTTAAGTGGAGAAATATGGGAGAGGCCTTCGCCCTGCAGTGGGTATAGTCAGGATGATGATGATGATGATGATGATTATGCACTTTTTAGTCGCATTATCATTTTGCGGATGGGGGGAGCATTGGATCTGAACAAACGCAATCATTTCTTTACAGCCTTCTACCTGCATGATCATGCGCTTTTCTCTCGGTAGTGCAAAGAACACGCCTCGAGTGTTCATTTCGGCTGTTTCATTAAGCTAAAATGGCCGTTTTGCTACTATTCAGAACAGTAGCATACATTTACCTCAGACTGCCTAATGATATACGCTGGAGACAAAAATGCTGTTATAAACTCGGTATTGAGCATGCGAACAATATATACGCTCAATGGCTGCTCTGAGACATGCCATAAAATAAAATGTGAGTATCCGAAAAACTGCCGCTCTTTATTGCGCACGTTTAGTACACGCAGCAATACCGACGGAGTTTTCACTTCTGAGCTAGCGAATCCATGCGCACTCGTATCAACGAACGTTCATTTTGAAACTATAGTGCATCCAAACTCATAGATAACTTCGTATTTATGACTGATATGACATACTGCTGCCTATTTAAATGCCATATCTCACACGAACGATGCCTTAACATCAAGAAGCAGGCCCGCTTGTCAAAATGTGCGCTCTATGGCAGCGGCGTTATCACCGACTCAGCCGCCATGTCGTGCTGCCGCCGCGCCACCAATAGCAGCTGGAACGACCGAATAGATCGGGCTCGGAATCGTGCGCTGCAACAAAGGCCCTAAACTAGGACTTGAACCGAAGTGCGTCTCACTCAGTCAGCGGCGTATTGTCCGTGCTGCTGCAGACTACCTGCCATCAACAGTTGGTGGAACCGCTTCATGAACAAATGAAGGAGGCCAAAACTACATTCTTCGTCGCCGTCAATAAATAGTTGTTGGTCGATCGCTCACTGTCGCTACTCATCCCAATAAAAATAATTATTTTGTCCTTACACCTTTTTCTCCAACTGCTGGCAAAGGCAAATGGATATGTGGGTTGAATAAGATGTTTTCAGTCTAGAACTGGAGATTTACGAGCCGTTTAATTTGGCGAGTGAGAGCATTTAAGTGGGCCTGTCAATAGGGTATCGCTAAACGCTAACCATCCTCCGGGTTCGCACAAACTACGGATATCTCTGAGTGGGAGGAATTTCAAGCAGCCTTTCTAGATTAAAACGGAGTTTGCAATAAGGAAAAACGCCTTATTTTGGAGCTGAAAACATCAGCCAGGCCGGTTCTTGAAATCCGTTCCGGAGGGTGGAAAGTATAGGAAGTTCCGAGGACGCCCTAGAGAAAGAAGTTTCAAGAAAAGTGAACATAGGCTGACCAGCCACACGCAGGCAGTGTATCGGCATAGCAAGGCTCATAAATCAAAATTAGGGAACCAAATTGTTCATAAAAAGCGCAGTAATAGCTACCCATGCCAACCAAAGTATATCAAAGCAAGGTGCAGGAGCTCTGTCTTCTAGTTTGCTGACAGCAGTAATCAATTTTTTTTTGTCTCACACATGCAACCTGATAGCCAACTTCCACACAGGAGGCAAGCTTACATGACATGTGAATACTTAGCATTGTCAACAAGGTCGTTTCTCAGAATTTTGCGTACCACATTCCTAGGCAAACCCCGCTGGGGTGCCGCAGTTGTTAGGGCGATCCACTACTCAGGATCAAATCCCGGCCTTGGCGACCGCTTTTCAATGGCGGCGAAAAGCAAGGCGCCCGTGTGCTGCGCGATGCCAGCGTACGTTAAAGAACGCCGGGCGATCAAAATTTTCGGAGCCCTCTACTACCGCATCTCTCATAGCCCGAGTCGCGTCGGGACGTTAAACCTCAAACCAAACATTCGTAGGCAATACCTGCCCCACCATGAAATCGGGCTCAATTTAGCGGCTTCTCTTTTTCTTCATCTTCTACCTGCTCGCGCATCAATTGCCTGAGTCATACCGGCTGTGGAAGTATCTCCTTGCATAGTAAAGATTACGATCTACATCAATTCGGCGACCATAAGTATCGACGCACCTAAGTTCTACTACCCGACACAAAATACGTCCTTAAGAGGCAAATGTGAAGAGCCTGTGATCGGGTGTAAAATGCGTTTTTGGTACCGGAAGTATAAATTCAATGTTTACACGTGAATTATCAAGTGGAAAAATCATGGAAAAGGATACTGGGCACCTGTGACCACTCAGGCGCGTGTGACAAAGTTCCACATTTTTGCTTTTATGAACACGGCACCTGCGGCAAAAAGCAAACAGACATGAAATGAAGGGAAGTATCTGTAAGGCTTTCATAGCACCTGTGCATCCGACCAGTGTGACAGATGGTTTTATATCCTTAGTTAAGTTACTGAAAAAGGGACTCATAGTAAGCGGGCCGAGAACATAATAGACCACCCGCTATAAAGGGAGACTGGAGGGCTTTATAATAACCGTTTACGGTTTATCGCCAAAACCAAATCTTTACGTCAAAGATGGTTTCAAAGTTATTGTACTAACACAGGTCAAGGAGTGGGGCCAACCACCTAGCACCTGTTAGCGTGAAATCACAGGTGGCAAGGAAGTACCATGCGGGTTCGGTTGGCTATCTATGCATTTCCTATTTCCTGTAATCCTGCAATTCCAAATGTCGCTCATTGCCAAAGGCGGATATCGACTTTATGTTTGCTGTTAAGATTACATTTCAGAAGAAACGCACTGTCAGAAATAGCACTTTTGTAAACAAAATTAACGTTTCACACCTTACCAATTTTTATTTGTCCCCTTTAACACATAAACGTCTAAAGCAATAAATCACTCTGAAATTGCAACATAAATATTTGGGTTAGAACTCCCCGGTGGCTAGGAGATTAGCAGTTCCGACCCCTTTCTAGCGCGTGACCCGACAAGTCACAGCATAAAACAATAAAACACTGCGACAGTTCTGTCGTATCTTCACTGGTGATTGTCTTTTTTTGAGCAACATAGATTGCTATCGTTACGAACCAACTTGCCCGGCGACGTATCCTGCTAGACCACCAACCACACTTTTTCAAGCTCGCAGGCTCGCTTTTTCTCTTCCAAGGACAGCTTCGCAGGTTTCCACTCACATATTATATATTTTCACAGTCAAAATCGAGCTCCTCCACCGGAATTGTGCGTAACATTCAGTCGTGTTTTTTTTTTTTCTTTTGAGCGGCACCTAACCTTTGTGTACAAAGTTTGGTGTGCCTAAGCTTTAATTAAATACCATCATCGTATAAATATGTCCAGAATACATTCACCAACGTCTTGTTCCAGTCTGAATGGTTTTTAAGATTCAATATACGCTAATACTCAGTCGGAGGACATCAGATATAAAAGTATCTCAAAATGGTGCTCACTCGTTTTCTTACGATAATACAAAGAGGAACGTTCAGCGATGCGAATAGTTTGAGATGCACATAAGCTTCGTATCTAGATGCATGACGCGCAGAAAAGAACTTATTGCGTATGCGGCTCTCCTTCATAGCCTACGTGGCGTACTATATGGACTTTCCATGATCGCTGAATCACTACTCACTCACCACGTGCATCTATAACTGCAAAAGCACTGAAACGATAGTCAGACCGAGCAACGATCTTGCGTGTGCCCGACTCCTGACTGAGCGGCTACATCATGACGTCACTGACTGCTTGCCAAGGCGCGGGTAATTCAAAGAGTGCTTTCACGCGGCATTATCATTTTGACCGGTTTGAGCACGAGATAGAGCTTAAGCAAAATCATCTAACGCTTGTATTTAAGCTTGCACTGCTTCCACACTTCCCATAAAGCCGTCAGAGAGGAGAGGATTCAAACCGAAGCATTTCTCATAGCAGTCGAGTAAAGAATGTCGCATCTTCGCCACAATCGGTCACCCCTCGTGCAGACTGCAACACACTCGAGCTGAGCATTCCAAGGTTTCGCGTCCATCAACTTCCATTTGCAAGCAAAAGCATCGTGTATCATACTGAATGCAAATGCTTTCAACTTCTACCATTCGTTTTACTTCACACATATTCATTAGCATACAGTTTTAAGTTATAACAATTTGTGAAAAGCACCGGACGAAGATATCAGTTTCCGCTTTAACAAAGCCGTGCACATGTGCCTGCGTGGTCTAGGAATAGCGTGGAGTGAACTCAGGATCCAAGCGTCATGGAGTGTCGGAGTGTAGGATTCTAGCTATATTGAACATATTCTAGTTCACCCTAATTTGAACTACAAGGACGTTCTACCCAAGTTGTCCGCTGCTCCTCACTCAACCGTCACACGTGTTCTTGTAGCATCATACAAATTGGCCAACAATCACCGATAGACAATTATCATCATCATCGTTGTCGTCATCATCATAAGCCCAACTACACCCACTGCAGGGTGATCTCTCTCATATTCTTCCAGTTCACCCGGTCCTCCGCCAGCTGCACTCACTTGACCCCTGCGAACTTAATAACCTCATCCACCCACTTAACTTTCTGCCGCCCCCGCTGCGCTTCCCTTCCTTGGAATCCAATTTGTTATCCTAATCGATCATCTGTTTTCTTCTCTTCGCACTACATGTCCTGTCCATGTCCATTTATTATTGATGATTTCCACTAGAATGTCTAACTTGAGTTATTTTTCTGACGCACGCTAAACGCTTCCTATCTCTTAATTTTACCCCTACTATTTTTCTTCTCTTAGCCCTCTGCGTTGTCTTCAGCTTAAGACATATCCACGTAATACTTCCCGTGCTTCGCTACCTAACTTACACTGCAGTCCCTTCCCGAGGCTATTGTCTTCTGCATATTGATTTTCAAGCCTACCTTTCTGGTTTTCCTATCTGGGTCACTAATCATTATTTGCAGTTCATCCCCCGAGTTACTTAGCAAGGCGATATCCTCTGCGAATTCCAGATTACTCAGATATGCTCCGTTTACCATAATCGCTAACTGCTACCATTCCGAGTCTCTGAATACTTCCTCTAAGCAAGCTTGAATAATACTGAGGAGATCGCGTTTCCTTGCCTACAACCTTTCTTCGTGAGAACTTTGTTACTTTTTTATACATGAAGTAGTGTTCTCTTCCCAGCCTCTATAAATATATATCTTCCCGTATTTTCAAATACGGCTCGTCTACACCTTGATTTTACATAGCCTGCATGGCCGCCGTAATTTCTATACAGTGAAATGATTTTTCGATATCAGTTAATGCCTTGTATAATGAATGGCTACATTCAGAGCATTTTTCTATCTCCTGGTTGATGATATGGATATGACCGGTAGTACAGTAAACGTTCCGAAAGCCTGCTTGATCTTGCTTGATTGAAGACTAAGGTTATCCCGATTCGATTAGCGATTACCTTAGTAAATATCTTATACGTAACACATAGTAAGCTTATAGGTCTCTACAATGTGCCGCCCGCACGCTAGTGCTTTTAACGCGATCGCCCTAAATGTCCTGTACCAAACGCTCCGGCGTTGTAGGCGAAAAATCATGAGCATGGCGCTTTCAAGAGATAGCTGACAGCTGACACACACACACACACACGCACGTACACACACACACAAGCACAAACACACACACACGCATACACGCACGTACACACACACATACACACACACCCACACACACACACACACACACACACACACACACACACACACACACACACACACACACACACACACACACACACACACACACACACACACACACACACGCACACACACACACACACACACACCGATAGCAGATGGATGAGGAAGGTGAGAATGATGGAGTCAGTCTTCCCGAGTGACCTTGTCTGTTTCTGTGACTGAGTACATCATCATCATCAGACGAGCACAGAATAGGCGTATTGCTTGACCTCAAGTTTGGCAGGAGCTGTCCACTCGGGCCTCTCCTTTCATATGCGAGAATGGCAGAATCATCCTGCCAGGATTCTTGGTTTCATGTTACCTCTAAGCCATGCGGCCATGTTTTTTTTGTCATAATTGTCGATTCAAACATTCATTTCTATAGGTTACGAAAAATAAGACACGTTAGCTACGTATTGGCCCACACGGCTCTAAACCATGCCAGACCATGCAGGCACGTTCATTTGGTTTGGTTAAACCGGAGCTTTATGTGTCATGTGGTATATACAAGGTGTCCAAGCTAACTTTAGTCATGGGTCGAAATAATGAAACATTTGAGATAGGCCAAACTACCTGTATACAGCTGCTAGCTATCTGGTGCACCGCAGGCAATTTTTTGTTTTGCAATTTAATAATTATAATTAGGATAATTTTCTAATTTAATAATTATTGCTTTTAGACAACAAATGTGATATGCAGAGTTGAGAGCATCTTCTAAAACCCCCATTCCATCTATTTCCGACAAAGAAAGCCTCACGTGTATCGTTCTTCCAATCCTTAACGAAAGCCCTCGAAATACAAAAAATATCGCGTGACAGGCGCATTCGTGCGCCACGATTGCGCTGCTCTCAACCTGGCTTTCAGTGAACGAAATCAGCGGCGGCATTGGATCCACGACCATAGAGAAAGAGATTGCCACGACCCCGTTGAGCGGCAGGCAGATATGTCTGCGGTGGTTCTTCGTCCGATTCACGCAGTCGGCGCGCGTGACGATGCAAGTCGCAACGAGGTCTCAGCGCCGGCTTCAACCAACGCCAACTTATCAGCCTGACGCTGGGATTGGGCTGTCGAGTCACGGCCGCAACTGATTTCGCTCACTCGAGCCACGATTGAAAGCACCACAATCGTGGCGCCTCACGTGAGGCTATCATGTTATCATTGTCGATACACGTGAGGCTATATTTATCGGAAATAGATAGAATGGGGGTTTAGAAGATGTTCGCTAACTCTGCAAATCACATCTGTTGTCTAAAGGCAATAGTTACTAAATTAGAAAATATATCTTAATTACTAATTGCTTAATTGCAAAACAAAAAATTGCCGATGGAGCGTCAGATGGCTGGTAGCTGTACACAGGTGGTTTGTCTGGCCTTTCTCAAATGCTTCAAATTTTAGCCCTTGGCTAAAGTTAGCTTGGCCACCCTGTATATGGAGCCTATAAGTGCCCCCCATAAATGTTTAGATCAAATATTATTGCGAAATCAATACTACTCTAGATTTCTAGCCTGCAGCTTCGCGCGGACTCATCCACGTGACGCTGTGACGTCACACATCACGTGACACTAGGGTGAGAGCTGACCTACCAACTCAAACGATCAGCGTAGCGCGGTCGCAGCCACGCGCAGCGCGTGACGTCACACCCCACGTGACACAAAAGCGGTCGGTGTGGCGCGCTAGAGGCGCAGCTGTTGTTCACGTGATACCTGACGTTAGGCACTTTCATACGGCTTGATTAAAGGGAGCTTTATGTGTCTCTGCAACTTGGGTCTCTCGTTTCACAGGGGACGGTTATATCAAAATCAGCATGCTGAGACCCTGACATTCACGTTACCCCTATAGGCCACTAAGGCACGTTCAGCAGCTCTGGTTAAAGCTTTGCTTTATATGTGGGCAGAGGAAGATCAAAAAGAGAAGACGAACGCTCGGTCACCCGCAGCTAATCCTTTCGCTCAATATTTGGTTCAGCAGCGTTTAACCCTTGCAATTTTTTAGGTGTGGCTTAGCTCAATTATGTCAGGATATACATAGCGAGAAGTACAGCCCTTGTCAATTGTTTAGAGCCCAGGGGCTGAACGTTTGAGCTATACTATATGGCTCGTAATGCATTCCTAGGCTTCTAAACTTGCTGAAAACAAGAATAGTTTTCCTCCTACCCTCTCCAATGGCTAGAACTTCTGCGATTATTAAAGAAGTTATAACGTACGGCTCAAAAGCAAGCACTCTGGCTCTAAACTTTTGACAAAGGCTGTACATTCCCCAGGCTGAGCTTGTTGTGTTAACACATGTTCAGCAATGAGAAACAGCTTTATTTATGCTATAGGGGCCACTTTGCACAACAAAACTGCGATGAGGCGAAGTGGCGCGTTTGCGCTTTAGTCTGAAGCCCTGCACTACGGCAATTCTTTCTCTCTACTTTCACTTCCACCTTCCTCCTTTTCTTTACGACTCGGGTAAAGAGTCTGCGGAGAATTGTGAGGAGGCGGATGAGGGTGGCCGTTCCTGGCCCTACGGGGCTAGGACTGGTAGGTCAGTGCTGCTTGCGGCGGGGGCTAGCCAGCCACCGATTTTCTTTCTGTTGTAGCCGTCATTGCAACCGCCACCGCTTAGGTAGTGGACGACGGTTGTTGCGGCGCGGGTCTTTGTCTCCCTCTTCTTTTTCTTTCCTTTTCTACTTTCTCTATTCTGTCCGCACGAGGTGGAGAAAGTGGCTTAGCTGCAGATCCAGTAGCAGGCTCGTGCATTTTCTTTTCCTTCTTCCTTTAGCCACAACAACAGCGACACATACTGCGCCTTTTCTTTCCTGTAAACTAACTTCGTTGTTGTTGTTGTTACGAACTTTATTTTTCCACCGATGTAGGAGGCCCCCTACTCCCCGCCCCCGGCACGCAGGCCTATGGGACGGAGGCCGGGGCCTCCGCGACTAAAGACAGGCGAAGTGACAGTGTTTCTTCGCGGCTTCAGCCGCCAGGCGGACAGCTTGCTGCTGGTTGGCGGGGGACTCGCTCCGCAGTAGCAGTTCCCAGGCTTCTCTACTGTTTATGTTTTCCTTGGCGCCAGGGGAATCAGGGCATTGCCAGATTATGTGATCAAGAGTACCCCTTTCTCCGCAGATTTCGCATTTATCGTCCGCCTTTTCCTCCACTTGCGTGTGGAAAAGCCAGACAGGACTTGGGAAATTACCACCTTGCAGGCGCCGCCAAGCGACGGCCTCCTTGTTAGTTAGCGTTCGGTCCGGTGGTGGCAGGGACCTTCTGCTAAGTCTGTAGTGTTCTAAAATTTCTATAAGTTTGCAGCCTCTCGTCCATCCCATCGCAATCAGGCGGCTCTACGGCTGCCCGGAAGTAGAGAGCTCGGGCTAGCTCGTGCGCCGCCTCGTTGCCGGGGACGGACTCGTGCGCGGGGGTCCAAATAATTCGAATCTTTCTTTCAAGTTTTCCTTTCTCTAAAATTTTGGCTGCTTCCGTCGAGACCCTCCCTTTTCCAAAGTTCCAGACAGCTGTTTTGCTGTCACTAATAACTATGCTGGCTTCCGTTCCAAAGCAAGCGAGCGCTATTGCAACTTCTTCAGCCGTGTCCACATTTCGGCTTCTAACGGACGCGGCGGCGGCGGGCACGCCGCGGCCGTTGACGACCACAGCCACCGCCGCCCCCGACTTCCCGCTAGCCGCGTCCACGTAGGCGACCTCCCCCGGCTTCATTTTCCCCGCTTTCTTTGCGAGCGTCTCGGCCCTCTTTTGTCTCCTCTCCTTGTTGTACGTAGGGTGCATGTTTTTAGGTAGGGGGGGGGGGGGGGGGCACTATTATATATTCGCGACACTCTCGTGGAATGTGTACTTTGTGGCTTGTTCCTCTATCTGACTGCAGTCCCACCCAGCCGAGGATGGTTCTGCTCAATCTTTCTAGTTGCGCCATGCGCACAGCCTCCGCTAGTTCCGTCCAATTGTTGTGCACCCCCATTTCGAGGAGGCGTTCAGTCGAGCTCGAGATGGGTAGTCCCAGAGCCCTCTTCGCGCGTCGTCTGATGAGTGCGTCTATTCTCTGCCTTTCGTCTGATCTAATGTTTAGGAATGGTGTGGCGTAACATATGCGGCTAGTGATGTAAACCTGCATTAGTTTCAGGAGGCTTCGTTCCTTAAGGCCCCGACCCTTTAGTGCGATTCTCCTGAACAGACCCGTGACTTGCGTGGCGTACGCGTTCAGTTTCTTTACCGTTGTATCGTTGTACCCATCTGCTTGTAGAAACAGCCCCAAGATCCGAATTTGTTCGACTTTTGGCACTATTTGGCCGTCTACTGTTACGCTGATGTTTATCTGGCGTTTACACCTGAGTGCCTTCGGGTTGTAGATAAACAGTTCCGATTTTTGTGGAGAGCACGAGAGGCCCCTTTCGGCCTCGTAGGACAGGACGGTGTCCGCCGCCGCTTGCAAGCGCTCCTCGATGCTCGCGTCACTCCCCTGGGTAGCCCACAGGTTGACGTCGTCCGCGTACATACTGAATTTCAAGTTTTCCACTTTCCTCAGTTCTGCCGGGAGGTTTAGCATGGCAACAATAAAGAGGAACGGGGACAGCACCGAACCCTGTGGCGTACCCCTGCTTCCTAGTTTGACGGTGGAGGATTCAATATCCTGAAACTTTATCGTTCTACCCGACAGGAAGTCTTTTACGTAGTCGTACGTTTTCTTTCCGACCCCCAATTCTTGGAGACCAGAAAGAATTGCCGCGTGTTTTACGTTATCGAACGCCTTTGTCAGGTCTAGACCTAGTAGTACCCTCGCGTCCCTGGTTTCGCTTTCTATGATATCGTGTCTCAAGCGGAGCATTACGTCCTGTGTGCACAGGCCGGGCCGGAACCCAACCATTTCGTGTGGCCACAGGTCGTTAAGCTCCATGAAACGCGTTAGTCGCGTTTGGACTACCCGCTCCATCAATTTCCCTATACAGGATGTTAGAGAGATTGGTCGTAAGTTCTCTAGTTTAGGGGGTTTGCCTGGCTTCGGTATCAAAATTACGTTTGCCGTCTTCCACTGTTGTGGAAGGCGGCCTCTGTCCCATACGATTCTCATGTACTTGGTGAGCGCGCGGATGGAATTATCGTCCAAATTTCGGAGAACCTTGTTTGTGATTCCGTCTGGGCCGGGAGCCGATTTTGTTTTTAGGCCTAATATTTCTGCGCGAACCTCCGCCTCCGTGATCGGCGCGTCTAGGGCCTCGTTTAAGGGTCCTTCGTAATCCGGCAGGGCTAAGGTTTGCGTGTCGCCTACGTACATGTTAATTAGTTTCGCCATGAGTTCCCCGTCCGTGCCCTCGAACGCGTGTCTGGCTTTCGTCAGTCTCATGCCCGATTGAGTTTTCGAATTGTCAGGATCAAGTAGGTGTCTGAGTAGGCTCCACGTATTAGCAAGGCTCATGTTCCCTTCCATCTCGTCACACCTACTACACCAGTTTTGTTCGCAAAGTTTGACTGCGTAATCTTCAATCTCTTTGTTATATCTTGCTATCCTTCTCCTAAGGTTCCTGTTCCATCTTTGCGACCGGAGTTGCCTCTCCATGCCGCATTTTGCTTCCCACATATGAAGGAGTTTGCTATCAACCGTCACCGGCGCATCGTCCTCCCGTAGGGTCGTGGTTGCTTTCTCTACTTGTTTCTTAAGCGTCTCTGCCCATTGCTCTATGTTTTGGATTTCATCTCCCGATTCGCAGTTTTCTCTGATTTGCCTAAACCTGTCCCAATCGGTGATTTTGGGTTTTTTGAGGCGACGCTTTTTGACGCCCTTGCTGAGGGTGAGAGCCAGAACAAAGTGGTCGCTGCCAAAATTTTGAGCTGTGTTTTTCCAGACTGCGTCTCCCGTGTTTTTTCCTAAGGTAAGGTCCGGGGTGGTGTCTGCACAGACGCTGTTTCCCATCCTGGACGGACAGCTAGGGTCCGTCAGCAGGGTGAGGCCGAGCTCATGTATGTCCTCCCACAGTTGCCTACCCTTGGGATCGTGTCTATTGTAGCCCCATTCTTGGTGGGCGGCATTGAAGTCTCCTAGAATTATAAGAGTATTGCTTCCTGCTGTTTTGATCGCTTTGCGGAAGAAGGCGCGGAAACGTACCTTTCTCTGCTGGGGGGTGCTGTACACATTTAAGATGAAGAGACTAGCTTCTTCCTTGCGACCAGTGATAATTTCTATTAATACAGCTTCGATGTCTCGTGAGTTGACCTCATGCTCGACTACCGCTATGTGTCTTTTAACTAGCGTGGAGACGCGGGATATTTCTCCCCGGTCACCGTGGAACGCCTGATATCCAGATAATTTTGGTAGACCTTTTCCTGTTTCCTGAAGGGCTATAGCTAAAGGTTTTTCTGCGCTCTGCTCTAAGTGCTGTTGCAAGAGCGCTCGCTTTCGTTGGAAACCGCGGCAGTTCCACTGCCACACCAGAGAGTCTTCATTTTTACTGCGCCTGTCCATTTTGTTGAATTGGGGTCACAGTCTTTTCAAATGTAGTTAGCCTCTCGGTGAAGGCGTTCTGCATCGCGGTGAATTGCGTCTGCATTTGATTTACCGCACCCATTAATTGGGTGAGGAGGGTCTCGATTCTTTCAAATCTTGCTTCGTATTTAGCGTCCAGTCTCCTTTCTAATGCCACCAGCGGATCCGTCTCGTTCCCTTTACGTTTTTGCGGGGGTGGCCTGATTGTTTCAGTAATCATTTTCTCCTCTTCATTATCCCTCTGCTCAGGGCGCGCGACTACGACCTTTGTAGGCGGGGAAGAGGGCATCTGTTTCTGTACCTGTTTTTGGGGTACCAGTTGGTTCCTCGGTGGAGGAGGGGGGGTACTCTTTTCCATTCTTAAATTTTGAATCTCTGTAGTGAGCGTGCTGAGCATGCTCTTGAGCTCTCGATTCTCTTTTTCTAGTTTTTTAGTTCTCTCGTCTGCCTCCCTATTTACCTGGGAACTGCTAACCGTGAAGCTTACCGTTTTTCGATCTTCGCTCGGACTGCGTCTGAGTGCAGGTGGTCCCCACGACGTCTTGGGGTCCCGTGTAAAGCACCCGGAGCTGCTGGCAGTGGATGAGTCGGCCAAGGTCCTCGAACTGGAGCGGCTTCGTCCAGAGCTGGAACGATTCCTGGTACCGGAGCTCGAGCGGCGTCGCGTAGAGTTGGCGGTGGCTCCTTCCTCCAGCCTTGGGAAGTCCCCCTCTTTGGCTGTGAAGTGGTGGCAGTCCTTGCTGTTTTATCTCGATCTCCTTCTTAGTAGCCGGGGGTCCTCTAACTAACTTCAAACGCTACTGATGCCTGCCGCACTGAGTCTGCTTGTATATGGTGTGTGGTCAGGCGTCCGACGAAGTCCACAATAATTGCGCCGCATGAACACCTGGCGTTATGATAACTTTATTCTTCCACCAGATAAGGAGGACTCCTAGTCTCCGCACCCGGCACTGAAGCCTAAGGGACGGGGCTGGACGTTCCGCAATTAGAACCAAGCAAGTAGGTCTTGGTTCTTCGGGGATGGATTGATTTATTAAAACTTTAATTTCCACCGATTTAGGAGGCCCCCTACTCCCCTCTCCTGGAACGCAGGCCTGAGGAACGGGGGCTGGAACCTCCGCAACTAAGGACTGGCGAATATACATTAGTTATTCGCGGCCTCAGCCGTCAGGCGGACGGCTTTCTGCTGATCAGCGGGGACGTCGCTTCGCAGCAGGATTACACAGGCTTCTCTACTTTTAATGTTGTCCCTAGCGCCCGGAGACTTAGGGCATTCCCAAAGTATACGGTCGAGGGTGCCCCTCGCTTCGCAGGCTTTACATTTATCCTTTTGTCTCTCATCTATCTGGGTGTGAAACAACCAGACAGGGTTCGGGAAATTTCCGGCTTCTAATCGCCGCCAGGCTATGGCCTCTTTATTATTTAAGCTAGGATCCGGTGGCGGCATCAGACGTTTTCCTAATCTATAATTTTCGATTATTTCTTTATAGGTTTGAAAACGTTCGTCCATCGCCTGGCAGTCGGGCGGCTCCGCGTTTGCCCGGAAGTAGAGATCTCGGGCTAAATCAAGGGCCGCCTCGTTGCCGGGGGTGGACGTGTGTGCTGGGAGCCAAATTCGGGTGATTTTGCGATCGAGTTTAGCTGCAGCTTTTAGAATTCGGGCGGCTTCTTGCGAGACCCTGCCTTTTCCGATACTCCAGAGAGCAGTTTTACTGTCGCTAAAGATCAATCTAGCCTTCGTTCCGACGCAAGCGAGCGCTATTGCGACCTCTTCAGCCGTGTCTATGTTTCTGCTTCGGATGGTGGCGGAGACTGGTGCGCCGCTACCATCGACTGCCGCGGCGACTGCCGCCCCTTATTGGCCGCTTGCAGCGTCTACGTAGGCAACTTCGCGGCTTCGCCTGGTGACATCATCAGCAGTCCGGACGTCATCATGACGCCGCTTCTAGTCATTAAACATGGTTTGTTTTTACGTCATGATGACCACACATCCGATAATGCCGTCACAGCCAATGACATCATCGTGTAATGATCACAGCCAGTCATTGTCATTGCCCATGACTATTAGTAATAACAACGCTGTCAAGAGTAATGGCAACTAATGACTGATTAGTACTAGTTAGCGACAAGTTATTAGTACTGCATGGTTAGGAACGACTCTGCCATTATTAGCACTCATCATCATCATCAGCCTGATTATACCCACTGCAGGGCGAAGGCCTCTCCCATATCTCTCCACTTAACCCGGTTCTGTGCTAGCTGCATCCACTTGACCCCTGCGAACTTCTTAATCTCATCCACCCACCTAACTTTCTGCCGCCCCCTGCTACGCTTTCCTTCCCTTGGAATCCAGTTTGTTACCCTCAGCGACCATCGGTTATCCTCTCTTCGCACTACATGTCCTGCCCATGTCCATTTCTTCTTCTTAATTTCCACTAGAATGTCGTTAACTTGAGTTATTTCTCTGACCCACTCTGCACGCTTTCTATCTCTTAATGTTACCCCTACCATTTTTCGTTCCATAGCCCTCTGGGTTGTCCTCAACTTAAGTAGAACTCTCTTGGTTAGCCTCCACGTTTCAGCCCCATAGGTGAGTACAGGCAAGATGCAACTGTTGTATACTTTCCTCTTGAGCGATACCGGTAAGCTGCTAGTCATAATCTGCGAGTGCTTGCCAAATGCGCTCCATCCCAATCTTATTCTTCTTGTTATTTCCTTTTCATGATCCGGATCTGCGGTTACTACCTGTCCTAAGTAGATATATTCGCCAACTACTTCCAGTATTTCGCTACCTAATGTAAACTCCTGTTCCTTCCCGAAGCTGTTGAACATTACCTTAGTCTTCTGCATATTGATTTTCAAGCCTACCTTTCTACTTTTCCTGTCTAGGTCATCAATCATTATTTGCAGTTCATCTCCCGAGTTGCTTAGCAAGGCAATGTCATCAGCAAATCGCAGATTACTGAGGTATTCTCCATCTACCCTTATCCCTAACTGCTCCCATTCCAAGCACTAGATGGTGTGTAATTAGCAATTAGTCATTAGTACTACACGACTGATGTAGCTTGCCGGATTGCGAGGCGCGGCGCTCTCCCCTGACGTCATGACAGAATGTGATGCAGCGGTTCCTAGGCAACGGCGAGAGGACCGTTGCGATCAAAGGGCGGCCACCGCTACAGCGAAAACGCGACTTTGTGGTCATTGTAGCTCTCACTACAAAAACAGGACAGGATGAGGCGATTTCTATCAATGCTAAAACTACTAAACTACGATGTTGAAACTTAACCGCATTTAAATAAGATACCTGTACTCCATGAACGGCAAAGATTTCATTCTCAAAGCGATAATATTAAGGAAATAATTTCAGGCAGCATGGCCGCCTAAAGATGGAGCTGGTGAGAGAGGGCAGGCAGTATCAGGTACTCCGAATGCCAATCATTCGGTAGTACTTGCGTGAATTGTCGACAAAGCCGTGAAAAAATTATCCATCTTTTGAGGGGCTTTTGAGTGGACAATTCTTTCACGCGACCAAATTTGACCCCACCATGCCAGTTCGTGGCGTCAGTGAGTAACATCAAAAGGCTAAAGCTTCCATTGGCTTATATGAGCAACCTCAGCAGCAATCCTACCACAGAAATGAGTCAGCCGCCATGCACCCTTTAAGAGACCGCTGCCAGGCACCTTCGCTCTCTACATAATTCTGGCTTTGGCTTATGCGAGGAAAGGAGAGAATTCCAACTTCCTCCAGAAGCTCACGAGTGAGTGTGGGAATCAACTTTATTGTCTGACAAAAAAGGCTCTTTTCCACCCAAGGTGCTCTCGTCTAGAGGAGAGGCGCCTGGGGGTAGGTGAAAATTTGCTTCAGATGCTGGCCAAAATCCCCTGGATCTCTGCGGCTTTTTCAGCCAGTCGAACCCCTAGTAGCTGGTGTTCCGTGGTTGGGCTCTCCAGCAAATCCTCCCAGGCTTGCCTGCTACCAATTTTGTTTGCCCTGTCTGGGCAATGCAAACACTCCCATATTATATTGTCACCAACACACGTAGCAAGCAGCACAACAGCCGAGCTGGCCCTTTTTAATCAAGCGAAAACTCGAGAGAGACGAGGATGACGCTTAGCCACGTGCCAAGATATTCGGCCACTTGGTGGCGCCAGAAGATGGTCAGCGGTGTGGCATTGCCCCCCTTCCAAGGGGCATCGACCCGATGCCGCAATCGTAGGGGAATAGTCGAAAAGCGGGGCAAGTTATACGGGAAAGTCTCTGGCTCTGGTTTGGACCCTGAAATGCTTTAACGATTGTAATATGGCTTCATTCTGGCAACGTGAACTATTTCAGATTTCGGCTGCCGAGAGGAGCGTACAGTGCCTTGTGGTAGCACCTCGTAGTTCACTGCGCTGAGGCGGCGGAGCACCTCGTAAGGTCCAAAGCATCGCCGCAGAAGCTTTTCAGAGCGCCCTCGCAACCGTATTGGGCTCCTCACCCAGACTTGGTCGCCGGGCGTGTAAGTCACCTCTCGGTGTCGCAGGTTGTAGCGCTGGGCGTCGTGTACTTGTTGGTGCCGAATTCGCTGTCGGGCAAGCTGGCGTGCAGCTTCTGCGTCACGAATAAATTCGTCAGCCCCCACGACAGTGGAGGGAGCAGAAATGGAAGAAGCATGGCATCCAGCATAGTCAAGGGTTCGCGTCCATGAACCAAACGAAATGGAGTGAAGCGTGTTGTTTCCTGGAGTGCAGTGTTGTATGCGAACGTGATGTACGGCAGAATTCGGTCCCAGTTCCCATGATCGTCGTCTACATACATAGAAATGATATCGGCAATTGTCTTGTTAAGCCGCTCAGTCAGTCCATTAGTTTGAGGATGATAGGCTGTTGTCTTGCGGTGGGCGGTGCCACTGAGTCGAAGTACCTCACTCGTGAGTGCCGACGTAAACGAGGTTCCTCTGTCAGTTAAGACGACTGTTGGCGCACCATGACGGAGTACAATGTTGTGAATGAAGAAATGCGCAACTTCATCTGCGGTACCACGGGGAATGGCCTTGGTCTCACAGTAGCGGCTATGGTAGTCAGTGGCAACCGCTATATACCTGTTACCCATGGAGGACTTCGGAAATGGGCCCAGTAAGTCCATGCCGACCTGTTGAAATGGGAATTTCGGGGGATCGATAGGCTGTAAGAGCCCAGCTGGTTTAATGGGTGGTGTTTTCCGCCGCTGGCACTCACGGCAGGTACGGACGTAGCGGTGCACAACGACAGCTAACCTGGGCAAGTAGTACTTTCGGCGTATCCGTGCCAATGTGCGAGAAAACCCGAGATGGCCGGAAGAAAGGTCATCGTGGCACGCACGAAGAACTTTGTCATGTAGCGTTGTGGGTACTACAAGCATATAAGCAGTTCCTGTTGGACCGTAGTTCTTGTAGAGCACACCATCACGCAGGCAAAATGACGACAGTCCGCGCCTGAAGAGCTGAGGAGGAGATGACACGGTTCCTTCGAGGTATTCAATGAGGGGCAAAAGTTCAGAGTCAGCCCGCTGCTTTCGGGATAAGGTGGACGTCGCGATAACACCGAGGAAAACGGAATCGTCGTCGGAGCCGTCCGCGTGGCTGGGAGTAGGGGCGCGGGACAGACAGTCAGCATCACTGTGTTTCTTGCCGGACTTGTGCACGATTGTAACGTCAAATTCTTGCAACCGAAGGCTCCATCGAGCAAGCCGACCCGATGGATCTTTCAGGTTTGCCAGCCAACACAGAGAGTGATGGTCGCTCGCGACACGAAACGGACGACAGTACAAATACGGACGAAATTTCATGACTGCCCACACAACAGCGAGGCACTCCTTTCGGTAGTTGAATAATTAACTTCGGAACGGGACAAAGTGCGACTGGCGTAAGCAATGACACGTTCTGCACCGTCCTGCCACTGAACAAGGACCGCACCGAGGACAACGTTACTGGCATCCGTGTGCAGTTCCGTGTCGGCCTCTTCGTCGAAGTGGCCAAGTATTGGAGTAGATTGGAGACGGGACTTGAGTTCCGTGAAAGCGTTTTCCTGGTCGGGGCCCCAAAAGAATGGCTCGGCGTCTTTTGTCAGGCGGGTCAGAGGCTCAGCGATCTTGGAGAAATTGTTAACAAAGCGACGATAGTACGCGCAGAGGCCGAGAAATTGACGCAAGCTTCGTTTATCCGCTGGTTTCGGGAATGAAGAGACAGCGGCCGTCTTCTCTGGGTCTGGGCTAACACCTCGAGCGCTGACAATGTGGCCGAGAAATTTCAGCTCGTTAGAAGCAAAGTGGCATTTTTCGGGTTTTAGAGAGAGACCGGCAGATCGGATGGCAAACGTTTCAGGCGCTCGTCGAACGTGTCCGAGAAAATCACAACGTCGTCGAGATATACGAGACATGACTGCCACTTCAGAGACATGACTGCCACTTCAGACCAGAGAGTACAGTGTCCATCATTCGCTGAAATGTGGCAGGGGCCGAACACAGGTCAAACGGGAGCACTTTAAATTCATACAAACCGTCCAGCGTAATAAAAGTGGTCTTCTCACGGTCTCGCTCGTCAACCTCTATTTGCCAATATCCACTGCGGAGGTCAAGGGACGAAAAGTAAGTGGCATGGCGAAGGCGATCGAGGGAATCGTCTATGCGTGGCAGGGGGTACACATCCTTTTTCGGGACGTTGTTGAGGCGTCTGTAATCCACGCAAAACCTCAAGGTTCCATCCCTCTTTGCGACGAGGACAACAGGCGAAGACCAGGGGCTCGTCGACGGTTGGATAACGTCGTCCTGGAGCATTTCTGTTACTTGGCGGCGGATGGCATCACGTTCTTTTGAAGACACCCGGTAAGGACGCTGACATAGTGGACGTTGGTCATCGGCAACTATAATTCGGTGCTTCGTTAGTGGCGTCTGTCGGACCTTGGAGGTTGATGCAAAACAATCTAGGAACGAATTCACAAGATTCTCTATGCAGCGTTTCTCACTGGGCAAGAGGTGCGGGTTCACATCAGTCTCAATGGCTGTAGGCGTCGCATTGTCGGGGTCTGACGTGTTGGATAAAGCGTACTGACGTGTTGGATAAAGCGTACTGGCCTGTACATTCTCCAAGTTCTTCAAAATAAGCGACCGTCGTGTTCGCCGTCAAATGTTGGGGTTCACATGTGAAGTTTGTCACTAGCACGTTGGCTTGGCCACGGACAAGCTCGACAAGGCCCCGAGCTACACAAACTTGTCGAGTTAGAAGCAGTGACATGTTAGCTTCAGCAATGCCACACGTGCCGGTGCTGTGATCACATTCGACTGTGACGAACTTGCTCGCACGCAGAGGGATCGTTATGTGGTCGTCACAGACGCACAACATCGTCTTCCGGAAGTCCGTGTTGATATCAACGGCTCGCTTGGTTGAAAACGATATCATGAGCTGCTCCCGGAGGTCTATGACAGCACCATACTCTTGAAGAAAATCCATGCCGAGAATAAGATCTTTGCAGCACTCTTGTAATACGGCAAATGTGCCAGTGAAAGTAAAACCGCAGATCTCTATGCGGCAGGTACACATGCCAATCGGCGTCATTACATGACCACCGGCAGTACGCATCATTGGCCCAGACCAAGGCGTCAGAACCTTACGGAGTGCCGTGGCTAGCTGGCTGCTCATGACGGAGAAATCGGCGCCGGTATCCACAAGTGCGGTCACATCACAACTGTCGGCGGTTACAAAAATTTCCCCGGAAACACTGCGTTCGCAGCACGTCGGTAAGTTCATCGGATCGGGTCGTCGCCGCTCGGGCCGTCGCGTGAAATTGTCGGGTGGAGGCTGTTTAATCTGAAACGTAGCGGCGGCCCCACCCCCGGAGGTCGCCGTGTTTAGTTTTCCCGGTGAGGGGACGTGCCTCTAAATTGCCCAGAGGAAGAGTACCGAGTGGGCGAAGCAAAACGCTTCGGAGATGTCGATCGCGACCGCCGATGTGGTGACGTTGGCTGCATCTCGTTGGCAGCCAGGTACTCCTCAGTCTCCTGTGGTCTTTCGCCATAGCGGGTTCGAGGCGCGTTTGGTGGAAATCCTCTCACGCCTATTCTCCGGTATGGACAATTGCGGAGAATGCGACCAGGTTCGCCGCAGTGATAACAAAGCGGCCGTCTGTTGGGTGTGCGCCACAAGTGCGCCTTGCTGATAGCGGGACGCTGGTATTGCTGTGGCTCGACGGGGCGCAGATCTTGTTGCTGCTCGACGGGGCGCATGTAGCGAGGCGGTGGTCCGACAACGGGACGGAATGGATTTGGCTCGGGAGCAGGTCGACGTAAGACATCACTATAAGTCATGATGCATGGCTCCGGTTGTGTTGCTGGTGGTGGTGGTGGCATGCACCGGTCGCCGAATTTTATCACGGATGACGTCCACAGTAGATAATTCTTTGCAGAGGGAGCATTCAAGTGGAGCTTTTGCAGCTCTTCGCGGACAATGCTCCTCACAAGCTCCCGCAACGCCTCGTCCCTGGCTGCTGGCACGGACGCGCAGCAGGGTGTGGCCGCTACGCTGGCCTGGCGGCCGTATTGGGCACTCCGTTTTGTAGGGAACATTCCATGCTGGGAGCTTCTCTCGCGAAATCTGCGACAGTTCTTGGGGGATCGCGAATGAGGCCAGCGAACAACTGCTCCTTCACCCCGCGCATGAGGTGCCGTACCTTCGTTGCCTCTGGCATGGTGGGGTCGGCCCAATTGAAAAGCCGCGTCATGTCCTCGACAAACATGGCCACACTCTCATTTGACTGTTGAGACCTTGAATGAATTGCAATCTCTGCATTTTCTTTGCGCGCACTCGAGCTGTATGTTGTAACTAACTCACCGCGAAAGGCTGCCCAGTTGACAAAGGACGCCTCGTGGTTCTCAAACCACGTCTTGGCCGAGTCTTGCAGCGCGAAGTACACATTCATTAGCTTCCGCTCGTCGTCCCATTGGTTAAATGCAGCCACACGGTCAAAACTGGCCAACCAGTCTTCCACATCATCTAACCGGTCGCCATGAAATAATGGCGGTGATCGCGGTGCGGGAATGACGAACGGTGGGGCGTCGCTGGAGGGCTGACTTGTCTGGCTGCTCGTCGTGGATGTCATGGTTCGTAGCGGGGTAGACAGCGATTCAAACTCAGGTTGTAGGCCTCGCAGGCGACGGCTGGCTTTATGGACAGGAGTCGCGTCCACGCGTTGATGAGCAGCGTCACTGACGTCTTCGGGGGCAACGTACATGGTATCTTATCCTCCACAATCCACCAAATGTCACCAACACACGTAGCAAGCAGCACAACAACCGAGCTGGCCCTTTTTAATCAAGCGAAAACTCGAGAGAGACGAGGATGACGCTTAGCCACGTGCCAAGACATTCGGCCACTTGGTGGCGCCAGAAGATGGTCAGCGGTGTGACAATATGATTCAGGGTGTCCGTTTGCCATTAATGACTGTAGCTCTCATCTTCAAAATCTGGAAATATATACATATTCAAGGCCGGATTTGGATAAACATCTGCTTGCAGACGCCTTCATGCCGTTATCTGTTTTCCATCTACAGACTTGTCTGGAAGGGGTGCTTTCAAACGCTGCCGTCTATAATACTGCGTCACATAACATACGACATAGTCGCCCTTCGCTGTTGTAGCCTTCGTCAGCTTGCTCATTCCGATCTGCTCTGCAGTAGAGATCTCGAACCAGGTTGTGAGCAGCCGCGTCGCCCCTAACAGATTTGTGCGCTGGGGTCCAGATCAGATTATTGCCCTATCCAATTCTTTTTGTCTTAAAAATTTGAGCGCCATAGGAGATATCCACCCACTACCAAAATTTTAAATTGCAGTTTCATTGTCGCTTAACACATACGTGGCCGTTCTGCCGACGCAAGCAAGAGCTGTTGCAACCTTCTCGGCCGCATCAATAACATCACTTTTAATTACTGTGCAAGAACATAATTATTCTTACACCGTGCTCTCAATCTATAGTGCCGAGATCGAGACCCCTACCCCTTCAACCACTACCGCTAAGGTGCCTTCCCCCCTTTTTCCGCCTACCGTATCTACAAATTCGACCTGCTCTCTCGGCTTCCTGGAATATATGCTTTCCAGAGCCTCAGCCCTTTTCTGCTTCCTCTCTTGTATTCCGGGTGCATGTTCCTCGACAATGGGGGAACTCGAATACCCTCTTATGCCTTCTACCCTATGGTGGCCTGCATGGCCCTTCCGCTAACAAACTTCAGCCCCGCTTTTTCCAAAATTACCCTCCCCACCTTTGTGGTGCTGAGTCTTTCTAGCTGCGAGACATTTACCGCCTCAATCAGTTCCGACAAAGTATTGTGCATTCCCATAGCCAACCATTTCTCTTGTGTATGCCGTAATAAGTAGCCCCAAAACCGTCTGGATACACTTTCTTATACGCGCATCAATTGTGCTTCTTTCTGCCGTCTTTGGGTTAAAGTAAGGTGTCGCATAGCTCACTCTACTCGTCATAAAGACCTGAACCAATTTAAACCTTTCTAAACCCCCTTTCTTACTTGATATCTTCTAAAGAGACTGAAAGTCTGCGTGTCATAGCCTTTCAGCTTTTTGATGGTAAACGCACTGTGTCCATTCACCGGCAGATGTAAGCCCAGGACCCTAAAGTCTCCACCTCCGGAACCTGCACGCAACCTACCAGAAGTTGAATTTTTGGAAGCGGTTTATTTCTATTGCCCTGGCCTTGTATAGGAATAATTCCGACTTTCCGGAGAGCACTCCAGCCCCCTTTCTGCAACTCGCTTACCTTCGTTCTCCGTCCAGCAGTGGCTACCATACCAGTCGCCGACGCAGCAGCGGAACAGTTTCGAAATCTACGTTAGCGATTTCGCAAACGCCAGGAGCTCATATGAGAGACGACGACCGCCCTCTCACTTCCCCTTCCACATCGTCAGTCACCATCGGCGTCTGGCACCAAACGAGTTTTGTAGCACATCACTGACGCGAAATGAAGATAAAAACATTATTGCAACTTTGCTTGAAGTGGGTACCGATCAGGGCGCCCTGGCTGCGATACCGAACATTGTTAACATCTATTATTATACTCCAAAATTCAGTTCAAAAAGACTGAAATTATTTGGGAATTGCAACTCAAGGTGCAGCACTACGCCTATGTTTGCTAAGCAATATCTGGCTAACAGCGGTTTCGTGCCATTTCTCACATCTTATAGAGAAGCCGCGGTTGTACCGTGGTAAGACGCCCGACTACTGTGCCGGACATCCCGGGTTTGATCCCGACCCACGGTGGCTGCTTTTAGATGGAGGCGAAATGAAGAGGCGTCCGTGTGCTGTGAAATGGCAGTTCCACGGGTGTTCGAAATCACTCCGTAGCCCTCCACTACGACTGCTCTTTCTCCTTTTCAACCTTCACTCCCACCTTCCTTCCGCTTAGGTTCTGTATATCTGTATATCTCCTTAGGCCAGCGTTGAAACTGCGTTGGACGTTATGGCCACCGGAATGCCTAGCCGAACTTAAAAAAGAGTATGTTGTAATGACGGGGCACTTTAATAAAGACGAGAACCCCGCCTTCGTCTAGGCTGAAAAGGAGCGGTTTCTACTCGAGTTGCGCCAGCACCAACCTCAAACAACCACATATTCAGGAAGCAGTTTAGACTTGGTTTTACACACAACCTCGGCAGATACAGCGCAGGTCATTGCAGAGTGTAAACGAAGTCTCACTACTTCACTGAGCATCGCAGCGTCATCACTGGTATAAACAATAAAAGTATAAGCACTACCTGAACAGTTTGCCTTGTCTATACAATAGAGCTAAACCAACCGCCTAACCACATGCTACACCACGAGCGTAGCCATGCCGCTGTTGCTTTCGCAATTAGTGTTTACTAGAGCAAAACCACAGCCAACATTTTTGAGCACCTGGGCCAATAAGACGTGCACCCAAACATATCTTTGTGCAAAATTGTTAATAAACATTTACCCCACTGATCTTCAGCCGCACTTGTTGTCCCATTTTCATTTGAGCAGAGAGAAAAACAGGCGATTGCCTTCACCTTCCGCCTTCTAAAAACTCACGCAGCATAGGGATCCTGGCCCGTATCTCTCATCATAATCAAATTTTATTTGCCCATCTATTGTGCAGGGGTTGCAGGCTGCTTCAAAGTACCAGTGCATCTTAGCCATCAGGTAAGATCTTTTACTGTTCTAATTCTTTCGCGTTTTCGGTCTTACCACCACTTTACAAGCGAAAATGAAATAAATAACCAGTCTCTTAGTCACCTTACGCGATTGTTCTGAAAATAGGAAGGTTATCTTTGTTTCTGCTACCCAGGTTCGACGTCTGCCATATTCTAATCAACTGCCTCACAAGTACAAGTTTTCACCGTAAAGTTTTATCACGGTGTCATCGTGGATTCGTCAGTACAGAGGACTTGATCTATATCTTTCTCCGGCACTAAACTTTCAAGTCGATCTGTTGTCCATTGTGAAGCAAAACGCGGATTTTATAGAACGGAAGGACATATGTAACAGCGAAAGCAAGCTCACATCGGTAAATTCATATCAGAACCGAGCAGATTTTGCGTTAGGGTACATATAAACACATATTCCCCGAGCAAGCATTTTTCCAACTAAACATTGTACGTGCTAGCGCACCCATTTCTTCACTCTTGGCTGTAATTAGACGCATTAACGGATGTATATTCCTGAGTTCTTGATTGATTACACGTGTTAGCGTAAAATTTACACATACCTTATCGTATACTGCTCTTATGCTAAAAAAGGCACTATTTATTGGTGATTTGCCGGTCAACTTGTGGGAAAGAATATTTAATGTTTATAAGAATATGCATAAGAGATTCGGATGCGCAAGCTGTAAGCTGTGAATAATGTACATATTTACTAACATCGGTTTTAAATCTGGATGCATAATGCTCCGTGTAGCATAAAATATTAGAACTTTCAACGCCAGAAAATGAGACAGATTTGAGAGCGCATAGGTACGCTCTGCCGATGCTTACAATTAATACGAAATTGTGCGACCCATGGTTCACTTTGTGCAACAGTTCAGTTCAGTTCAGTCGTTCAGTCGTGTCCGACTCGCCGTGACCCTATGGACCATGTCACGCCACGCTTTCCGGTCTCTCACTATCTTCCTAACATCACATAACTTCATCTGCAGTGCACCGAGGATGCCATCTAACCATCGCGTTCGCTGCCTACCCCTTCTCCGGCGACCCTCAACCTTTCCCAACATCAAATCCCTCTCCAGCGACTCCTCTCTTCTCATCAGATGATCAAAGTAGCTGAGCTTTAACTTTGTGCAACTCAGGTAGCACAAAGTGCGCTATGAAGTAGGGAGTGGGGGAGGGTCCGATGTAGGCGGTGCAGGACAGCCCCTGTGGGCTCAATGTGGGTGTTGCAAGAGGGGACGACGTAGGCCTGAATGGGGCTGTCTACAAAGCCCCGATGGGCCCCACTGGGGACCGATGCATGCCGCGCGTTCGGGGCTGACCACATTTTTCCCGCATTGCCCAAAAGGGCACATCTCGCCAACTCCCCCCGATGGTCCTACTTTGGACAGATTCGGGCAGCCGCTCTGGATGAACATTTTTTTTATTTCAGTTAGCCCTTCAGATAATCACAAAGGGCCGATGCGGGTTCTATAGCGCAAGCCGCAGTTGAACTTGCCCATATTATTCTCAAAGGGGCCGTCAAAGCCCTAGTCCAAGTTCTACCAAATCAGTACTTATGCACATAATTAGGTAATTATTTTATTAACGTCTTCCCTTTTTACAGCCACAATATTAAATTTTACTATAATTAATAACATTATTCTAGCCTTAATGACTTCATATACATCTTGTTCAGGCTATGGAGATGTGTGTTCTGAACAGTAATATTGTTACCCCGCCGGGGTGGCGCAGTGGTTACGACGCTCGACTACTGTTCCCAAGGACGCGGGATCGAATCCCGGCCTCGGCGGCAGCTTTTCGGTGGAGGCGAAAAGCAAGGCGTCCGTGTGCTGTGCGATGTCAGCGCACGTAAAAGAACCCCAGGTGGTCGAAATTTCCGGAGTCCTCCACTACGGCGTCTCTCATAGCCTGAGTTGCTTTGGGACGTTAAACCCCACAAACCAACCAACCAGTAATATTGTTGTTGTTGCTGTAGGAAGAAAGAAAAGAAAATGCACAGGCCTGATACTGGCTCTGTAGCTGAACCACCTCTGCTGCCTCGTTCGGACCGAAGAAAAAATAGAGAATAAAGAAAAGGAAGAGGGATAGAAAGACGCGCGCCGTTACAGCAGCCGTCGTCCACCACCGAAACGGTGGCGGGTGCAATGACGGCCTACAACAGGTAAAGAGTAACAGTTAGCAATCAGTATGTTATAATAGTTTTAGCGCAATTTGCATGAGAGGGAGAACTAAAGTCATGTAATATTTCTAACCGTATAAATGTGGCACAACTGTTATACAGATCATCTATAATAGTAATTTAGGGCAACAGCTAATGCAACTTAAGGTTGAAAAGAATGATTGCACAATTGCACGCGCGCCTCTAGCTCCATTACGGCTGGTGTAGGACCTACAACGGTTTTGTGTGGGCAGCCCCAATTGGGCTTGATGTTGTTTTTGATCCTAACGCTCACTTGCAGTTGCACGTGCCTTCAAATTTTCCACAAGGGACCGATGTTGGTATCATGCGGACCCGCCCGCCTTCCAGTCTCATTGCGGCCCATGCGGGATATAAAGCAGTTTTGTGTGGGCAGCCCCAATTGTGCTGGGTGTTGTTTTCGAACCTAGAGCCCAGCTGCTGCTGCACGCGCCTTCAAAATCCCCAAGAGGGACCGATTTTGGTACCAGGTGGGCACGCCCACATCTAAGCCCCATTAGAGCCGATGTGGGAACTAAAGCGGTTTAGCTTGGACTGCCTCACGTGGGCTTCACGAGGGCTTGCCCAAATTGAGCTCTTATTCATATTTCGGCTGCCCTCAAGTAACCTACAAGGGGCCGATTGGGGCAGCATGTGGGCGCGTCCGTTTTTCTGCCCCACTACGGCCGATGGAGGCCTTACAAAGATTTAATGCGGGCGGCTCATTTCGGATCTATGAGGGCTTTCCCGTAAAGAGCTCACATTTAGGTGGCATTCCCCTAAATATCCGAGAAGGGACCCTTGTGGTCTGGATGCAGGAATGTGCTCTGCATTAGCCTCAGCGACGCCGCTATGGGACCCATGCATCAGGAACAAGAGAAAGCTGAATAGGGCTTGCCCACATTAGCTCCATCGGGGACCGATGCAGGTTTTATGATGGTTGCCCCAGCCCCACTTGCCTACATCGGACCTACTCGGGCCCTACATTCTGTGCTACCTGGGCAGTCTTTTCGTTTCGCGTGGCGCATGAGTGGATGGCGCGATTTAAAGTAAGATCAAAACACAAGCAACAAAAGCCTTTTTAACTATTCCTTAACAGGTATAATATCGCTCGGTACAAAACTCTTTGTTGATTATTATAGGGATTGGGAGGAGAAAGAGGCCGAGGAGAGAAAAACGTTAATGGAACGCAGTATTAAGCGTCGAGAATGTTCTGGGCCAGGGTCATTAAGGCTGAATGATCCTTCAGCTGGTCAGAGGCTGTCAAAGCCTGACACATTAGGGAAAACGATGCCGAAAAAAAGAGGACTGAATAGAAACCGGGCAGGAACATTTACAGTGTTCTAAGTTAGCATAGTGTTCCTTAATTCGGGCATGCGCGAGAATGTGTACTAGGCTAGAGAAACGATCTGGCAGGAAAAAATAGTGTATTTAGCAGTATGCGTAGAAGAATGCGTATTTGCGTGATAGTGAGTGATTTGTTTAGAAGAGAAAGAGTACGAAGAGTTTCTTTAATGTTGTCATAGTGAATATGGAAAGAAAAATGATAGGGGTAATATTAAGAGATAGGAAACGTGCAGAGTGGATCAGAGAAATAACTCAAGTTACCGACATTCTAGTGGCAATTAAGAAGAAATGGGCATGGGCACGACATGCAGTGCGAAGAGGGGATAACCGATGGTCGCTTAGGGTAACAAACTGGATTCCAAAAGAAGGAAAACGTAGCAGGGGGCGGCTGAAAGTTAGGTGGGCGGATGAGGTTAAGACATTCGTGGGGGTCAGGTGGATGCAGCTAGCACAGGACCGGGTTCCGTGGAGAAATATGGGAGAGGCCTTCGCCCTACAGTGTGTATAGTCAGGATGATGTTGATGATGATGAGTGAAGATTGGTTTTATTTTTGCCGTGAAGATTATGTCCCACGTGAGTGGATAAGGCAAGGCAATCTAAGGCGCCTGGTGTTGAAGTTCGCGAGCAAGGCGACGAGTTACCTCGTTGCGTGGGATTACAGTGTAAATTGTTAATTAACCTCAATGTGACATTGTGGGTAGGTAGTCTGGCAAGAACTTCCTGCAGATAATCCTGCAGTTCTGAGGAATGCGATCCGTGTGAATGACGCGTATAGCCTGTAATGAATCAGGGTTAGCGCGAGCTAATGAGAGGTCGTGAATACCGGAGACCATTGTTAGGGCATCTAGATTTGCTATAAGATACGTACCGCGCATATGTGTCACTACCTCGCTAGAGCTCTCAACTGTGTAAGCAGCCGCTCCGACGCTAGTTCGCCATGCATCTGTGTAGACGATTATTGAATCAATAGGACGAACGTGATTGGAGATGCGAGCGGAAAGTCTGCCTGAGTTAGTATCGGCTGCAACTTATTTTGTAATGGCGGTTAATCTGAGGTTATCTGGGAGCAGGAAAGAACGGTAATGATTTGAAGGTCTATAATATGAGTGCAATTTGTTGAAGTATCCATTGTCCTTGTTTGATGCTAGAAAGACGCGCCATTTGAGGGTCTCGATGTTGCTGTGTGAGGTCTCCAAAGGGCAAGAACAGCACCGCGAAGTACAGGTGCTCAGTGGACGCATATACAGGGACTTTAGGAGCTGCCTTGTACAATGTATGAAGCGCAATCTCAATCTTATGTCTTTGGTGACAAACTAGACTTACGTATGGATTGTGTGACAACTTTTTCTGAGTGGTAACGCTTGGACAACCTGCCTGACTTGACCCTCAGGTAGCCCGGAGTGCTCAGTGACAATGCGACGGACTGGATGCGTAAGCAAAGTGCGAATTTTAACATTTGTAGAAATATTGGTTGCCTCTTGGAGATGAAGAACAAGGATCCGCAGGATGATACGTGAGCGATGGGGTGACTTGCCATTGTGAGAGGTAGATGTTTGTGTCGGTGTTCGTAGCTAGTTCGTGCAATCAGCAGCAATTCGGATTTTTCAGCTTCGGAAAATCGCCCTATTGTGTCAAGCTAACGAGTGACTGCATCGATACCCTGCTGTAGGCTCTCCTCTATTGCTCTGGGAGACCCAGATTTGCACCAAAGAGTAAGGTCGTAAGCATATTATTGTATGTTTTACGGTTGGGGTAGACGCTAGAATACGACAGAAAGGAGCCAATCCGAGGTTAAATAGAATGGGTGACATAAATAAACTTAGATATTGCAATCCCAAGATTTAATCACTATCTCTAAGCACACTCTCGAGAGGTCGCCTCCCAAGACTCTTTTTCAATGAGCCTTAACCAAGATTACATATGTACACTGTGCACTAAATCCGTAGAACCAAGTGAACATCTTATACTCGAAAGCGATGGTACTAATTCGCTTCTCGATGCATGCACAGTCACTTTCCCTGAGGCCATAGGGTTTAGAGACACCAGTGGTCGGATGTATGACCCTTTGTTGCAAGTAAGTAAAAAGCAATTTGAAGATTGGTGGCTGGAAACCATAACGGCGCAAATACAAATGGCACGTAAGGGCACAAATACAAAAAGGGTACCTAGTATCTGAAATGACAAAGTAGGCGGCGGATTTATAACAACATTCAAGATAAAATAAAAAATCCGAGCATGGTGGCCACTGGCCACAGCCACCACCCTGTTTCAATCCATCCATCCATCCATCCATCCACCCACCCACTCATCCATCCATCCATCCATCCATCCATCCATCCATCCATCCATCCATCCATCCATCCATCCATCCATCCATCCATCCATCCATCCATCCATCCACCCATTCATCCGTCCATCCATCCATCCATCCATCCATCCATCCATCCATCCATCCATCCATCCATCCATCCATCCATCCATTCATCCATCCATCCATCCATCCATCCATCCATCCACCCATCCATCCATCCATCCATCCATCCGTCCGTCCATCCGTCCGTCCGTCCGTCCGTCCATCTAACAATCCATTTTTTGGGCTGCAATGTAGCAGCCTACAGGTAGAAATTTCTCGCGTCAACAGTTTTCTTTCTCTCAAGGAAAATGAAACGCCTAAATTAGGATTAATATTTAAATCATCGGGCATTTTTCGCTGCGAACAAAATGAAGTTTTGATCAAGATCTTAGCTTGAGGCAAATGCTAACAATATGAAACTTTGTGCAGCTAGCGATAAGGGTCAGTCTTCACTGGCAGATGTCCAATGAAAAACAAACTTAGCTGTCTTTGTAGTTGAGCAGCCCGTAAAGTGTACCGGAGGTACACTTTACGGTGGCATGCCGCTAGAGGAGCTGCTTTGCCATTCATCGGAATTCGCTGTTTTTGCTCGAGGAGATCATGAGGGGCTTTTACAGGTGGGTTAATTCGCTTCCTTTGGTTAGCGGTTGGTTAAATGCGTTGTGCAGTCTCAGTAACGATGTGATGATAATATGGTATCAGAAATAAAAACCAAATGGTACATTTCGATTCAAAAGACGTTTATCAGAGGCCCATTTCTAAGCTAATTCGTTCTCTCGCTAAAGCAGAAACTGCGGAGGAGGGGGCGGGGGAATATATTACAATTATGTGTTTAGGATCTTCCTTGCGGTAAGTATACGGGAAATGTTTTTGATATGAATCTAATGGGCGGATGTCAATTACGATGGCGTAGTTCCTTCGATACCGTTGCTAAGAGTTGTAGCGTCATCTATTGTAGTTGTAGGGCAGGGTCATTTGATCAGGTAGCACTATCAACGTTCCGCCGCGCTCATATCCATTACCGTTGACATGAAAAATGGTGCCAGAAATACCGCAATATATTTCGTAGCTCCGCTACAACGTCAAACTTCTTTTTCTTTTTTTCTATAGTTATGCATTGCTGTTTCGTGGTTCTTCACTTTATTGTGGTGCTTTTCCAGGTTATGATTCTTTGGTAAGAAAAACAAAATTGCACAAAGCATATATTTGTTCTTCTTTTGGCCCATCTTTCGTACCACTGTTTTATTCTCTTCTTAAAAAACTGTTTATCTTTATACAGAATAGGCGTAATCATAAGAGCTTCATGCCCACGAAAGCACAAAGAAACTGGCGTGACAACAGAACTTTTCTTCAGCTTTTTTCGACCGGCAGTTAAGCTGTAACAGCGTTTTGTTTGTGCTACTCGAGTGCAATGCAGGTTGTAGTAATGTTGTACCAATGCAGCCCAAGCTTTGCAACCGTCTCCAGATGCTTCGTCGGAGCTTCAACAGTTGTTCTCGGATATATCCGCGATGGCGTCATTTATTAGTGCAATTATTTACTTTCCAGATTGCTGGTTTCGGAGGACAGCTGTTCTTCAGCAGCAGCAAGGTTAGCCGATGCCAAAACGTAGCGTTAGAATCATGCATAAGGTTTGCACGCAACGCTCTGAGCGGAAGTAATACATTTCACTAAAAGGTGAACTCATACCCGTAAATTGCGCTGTTTCGTGGCGGGGAAAGCAACAGCGTACGCCTTTAGTTCTCGCTACAATGACCGACACAGAACTCCAGCGTCCTTTTCATCTTCCAAACGTGCGATGCGCTATCTGTACAAAAAGCTAGTCGTCGTCCCATATCTGTAAATTAACACTAAAACTGAAAATATTTTTGAAAGCCATATAAAGAAATTGACCAGTCTTAACAAACTGACAAAAGACGTAAGCAAAACAGAAAAAAGCAATAACAGATTTTGATAGCCAGTTATCCTTTCTCCTAAACAAGGCAGATACTTCGAAAACAGATGTCGCAATAATCGAATAGTTTATGAATTGGAAGAGTCCGAGGACGAAACGTTTGAAGGACTTGAAAAAAAAGGCAATGATGTTATATTGATAAAAAAAGATAGGTGTAACGCCTAAAGATATCGAACGACTTCATAAGTTCGGACGTAAATCCAGTAATAAATCAAGACCAGTCATAAATAAATTTCTGCGCACTCAAAAAAAAGACATTCATTTTGCAAGTAGCCTACAAATTAAAGAGCTTGTCATATTCTACCTTGAAAGACGTCTCAAAGCCCACTCGTGAACTGCGTAAACTTTGTGGAACAGCGCTGCAAAAGAAAAAGCAAAGGGTGCTAGTTAAACTCGTCTTTGATAAACGTGCATTGATAGTTTTATGTTTGCCTGGGTTACCGATAAAGGAAAGCCCGTCAGATTGGCGAATAAGCAAGCCAAAAAATAATTGGCAAAAAGGTATGATTCCACATCTCTGAAATGTTAACTGCAGTAATATACCTTTTTTTTACACAAGCTTGCCATACGACATACTATAATAACCATGTAAATTATTCTTTGCAAGGAACCGGAGGAGGTTCTTGCTCTTACCGTTGTGGGTGAGCCATTTGAAGAAGTCTTCTTCCCTTGTTGCGGTTACTCCCACTTCCTGCAGAATCTATTTCCTTGATGCATTTGCCCCTGCACAAGTACACAGCAGGTGGCGAACATCCACTTCTGCAGCTGGTGTAGAACACTTCGGGAATGTGGTGTGTCCGATGTCTTCTTCAGATTTCCATCGGCATGCTACCGATGGGGTAAGGCCGCCTCAGCTCTTATCCGTTTAAGGGAAACCTCCTCCAATCTAGTTAAGTTATGAGTTAGGGGGAAAGCGCGCCGATGAATGAGAGCACGTATACTTTTCGTTGAGGAGGATGCTAAGTTGGGAACAGTGGAGCGGGCACCACACTGGATCCTCGTTGGGGTGCATTAGTATTTGGAGCTTGATGTGTGAGATAATCAACTTTTCTCTGTTCAGCGTTCTCAGCATCGTCTCGTGTCCATTGTTACTTTATGCGTGTGTGTTTTTTTACCACTTAGTTTTACCTCCACCGAAACGCAGCCGCCCAGGTCGGGTTCGAACCCGGGTACTTCGGTACAGTATTCGGGCGTCTTACCACTGCACCACCCCGGCTGAGCAGCCAGATGCCGCTCGAAAACTGAGGAAGGGTGTGAGAATTCAACATTCCCCTCGTCCGCACGACGCTGCGAATAGCCGCTCTCTCTCTATCACGGGTAGCTCTTATCTTTTCCCTCCTGTCTTCCTTCCGAAAAAAACAGCTTTCGATTCCTACATCCGCTGCCAATTGTTTTCTTCTATCACCTGTTTCTCCGTTGGAATGAACAGTCACATCACACCATTGCTATCCTTGGACTAACGGTTGCGCTTTAAGGGATGAGTTATAGCTGACTAACGGATTTATTTGCCATTTGTATGAAAAACGCGGTAAGTTTTGATGTGACCAAATCTCAGTCCAGAGGGACGAAAAAACACTGTGTGCGTTCTAGGCGCAATAGCAAATCCTCTGTGCTCACCTGCTTCATGGGACAGAAAAATGTTTGAGAACCGCTGACACAGACAAGTACATCAGAAACCACCAGTGTACTCTTAGGCGCCGTATAAATGACGTCTCGGAAGCATTGATCGACGCGGTGTGTGGATGAAATGGCTCGCGTAGTTCACAAAGACTACGGTGCCGTATGTTGATATCAGTAGAGTTCCTTTTTCCTGAACCATCATGGGTGTCGTGGCATGTGCCGACGGCAGATTGAGAGGAATAAACGTACATTCAAAGGCAAACCTAGACACCAAAGGAAATTAAGGTAGCCTCGTGTGAGCTAGTTATGCTATCAACAGAGAAATAATCACCAATATTACAGGACTCTTTTAAAGGGAAATTTCAACGGCACCAAAACACTATATATCGCGAGTAAACCCCTAAGAAACTGAAGCCAAGCGCCATTTGCTGGCTACTAAACATTCGCTTGTTCATCTTATGCATGAAACCCAATTGAAAGATGAAGGTTACTATAGAAAAAAACCTAACATTGTTTTGTTTACGCAGATCTTCTTGGCGACTTTGCTCTGAGCCAGCTTTATTCTGCGGCTCAGACGGGTGCTGTGAATTCAGGATTAGTGTTTGGAATATCAATTCACTGGTAATAAGAGAGAGAGGAGGAAGAGGAAAGGCAACGAGGTCAACGGGAAAAAAGAACCGGTTTGCTACTATGCACTGGCGGAAGGTGTGAGTGGAAATAACAGTGATGGGCAAAAGAGGGATGGGTGGAGTCAGTATAGTCGTAACACAGTCATATAATCACGGTACAGTCATATCACGTCACCTCACAGAAAAATCACAGCCTGTCGATCAGCCCCGTGGTTGTCATGAAGCGGAGCTGGGCCTGCGGAAGGCCTTCACCGCCGACGATCGCCGCGGTCAGTGTCCTAGATTTTTTCTTTTCGTCATTGGGCATCCATCTAGACACTCCAGCGCACCACAGAGACACGGCCTTTCGGCACTGTATAGGGGCACTCAAAAATAATGCGGCCTATTGTCTGGTCGCACCCGCAGATTGCACATGCACGGCTATTAGCCATGATTATCACAAACGAATAAGAGTTTGTAAACGCTACAACAACCCACAGGCGACACAGCATAATAGCTTCACATTAGGGTAGACAGGGTGGAAGCCGGAGCTTCAGACCAGAGTCCAAAGAGTTTAGGCGTGACTTCGCAAATTCCCTACAATTCCACAAGGCGGGAGTTAGCTCCCGCGCAAGTGAGCGAAGCCCGTCTACTGCATCTGCTCTGAAAAAGGCGATAAACACACAATCACCGTATTGGTAGGGTACTCGGGCGACCTCGTCTTCACGGAGATTACCCGCTCTGCCGCTGTGTCCTGGAAGCCATTGGTATATAATTTCTTGTGAAGTTCTCGTATTTCCGCGACGAGTTTCTCACAGGCTCCACGGCGAAGTGACGCTTTTAAGGCTTGTAGGGCTGGTTTTGAATCTTTGAAAACAGACCACCGCTGAGGGCTCTGCTCACTGGTATAGGGACCGGGCGGCCGTTGTATGGCGCCATCGTTGATGGATGGATGGATATAATATAGGAGCGTCCCCTTTGAGACGGGGTGGTAGCAGATGCTATCATGCTCATTTTTCTCCATATATTTAAATTATTGATTTAAATTGATTAACTAAACCATCATTCTATTTCTTAAATATTTTATTTCTACATTACTTACATTATGTCGCTTCTCTGCTTTTAAGCCACCAATCCCCCAGTCGTTTTTTGTTAAATTCTTCCATACTCTCAGCTAGCAGCACAATATCGTCTGCATATATCAAACCGCGGAGGCACTGCTCTGCCGCCTTTCCACCTAATCTATATGACAGGTTAATACCTAGGTTACTGTCTTGTATCCTCCGTTCCAGGTTTATCATATAAAGCATGAACAGTAGCGGTGATTAGGACAGCCTTGTCCTAATCCTTTGCACACTTTGACATCTTCCGTACTTCTTATCCCTTCGAATGTAATTTCTACTGTGTTATCGCGGTATATTTCGTGTAGGAGCTCTATTATCTCATAACCAATACCTTCTTCTTTTAGTATGTTCCACAGGAGTTCCCTGTTTACGTTGTCTTACGCCCCGTTTAAGTCCAGGAAAGCCAAATACAAAGGTCTATTTTCCACTCTAGATATTTCGATGCATTGGGTAAGCACGAACAGGCTATCATCTAAGCGCCAACCATTTCTAAAGCCATTCTGAAGTTCTCCGAGTATCTTGTTACTTTCTACCCATGCTTGCACCTTTAATTTCACCGCCTGCATGGCTAACCTGTACATAACAGATGTTATGGTAATCGGCCTGTATGATTTTATGTGCATCCTGTCTCCTTTCCCTTTATAAATCAAATTCATTTTACTCTGCCGCCAGCTGTCCGGAATTTGCTTATTCGTTATGACTGTTTCCAGAGCTTTTAACAACGTTTCCTTACTTTTGGACCGACTTCATTAATCAGCTTGATCGGAATTCCATCTATTCCTGTAGATGTGTTTTTAGGAACATTTTTTTCTGCCGTTTTCAAGTTTAGATTGGTCAGTTCTAAGCTGCTTTGTATTCTGGTACCTTGTGTTGTTTCCTGATTTGCGGAGATTACCCTATCGTCGCTCTTAAATGACTCGGCTATAACTGATGTAGTGTAGTTCAATGCGTTATCTCCCTTTAAACAATTTCCCTCGTTATCTTGAATCCGATCCTGCTTTCTTTGATTCTTCTTTCCTAGCCAGCTTATATGGTTCCAGAATTTTCTTGCTCCGCCTCTAGAGGCATCGTGTATATCAGCCATCCAGCGGTCGGTGGACTGCTTTATTTTACTTTGGACGAGGGCCTGTACCTCAAGTTTCTTTTGTCGATATGATTCCCATCTTTGGTCGATTTCCTCCTGAGATACCTGTGCTTTCTTTGCCACTCGGTGTTTCCTTGAAGCAGCCCGTCGTTGTTCAATAGCTTCCCTGATTTTCTTATTCCACCAGCTCCGTGGCTTCCTCTTTCCATTCCAGCGGTTTGCTACTTTAACCTCCTGAATTTTCCTTCTTATGAGTAGTTCTACCTGTTCATAATCCCAGTCTTCCATGGGGCCTTTCTCTATTGCTTCCTCTATGTCTGCTGCTATCTGCGCTATTTGAGCTTCTTTTAAATTTGCGTTTACTTTTTGTCTAAGTTTCATTTCTCTTTTCATCAAGGGTCCCATCTGCAGACTAATACGTTTATGATCACTTCCCAGGCTGCACTCCCCTTCTTCGTCTACGTCCATTTCTGTGACCTTGCTATAAATTTTCTGCGACATTAGACAGTAGTTAATGGTCTTCTGCCTGTTGCGGAATTCCCACGTGATTAGGCCTTCACCATTTTGTTTCTCTATTTTCTATAACTAGATCGTGTCGCTCACAGAAATCTAGCATTAGCTTCCCGTTACAATTCGTGTATCCATCCAGATCGTCGATGTGGCCGTACATGTCCCCCAGCAGAATAATATTGGCCCCGTCTCCAAACTGGCTTATATCGTCACTGAGACATTGAACACGATCCTTGTTTTCTTGCCTGCATTGGTGTCTTGTTCCTAAACAAACTACCCCTAGCCATGTCCTTATGCCGGCAATTGTTCTTGATACCCAGATATGTTCTTTAAAAGATGATTTATTTCTTTGCCAATTTGTTCCCTGGTGTATCAACATACCTACCCCTCCACCCTTTTTCTTCCCGTTCTCGTTCTGTTGCACCCTTCCCAGACGTAGCCTTCTATAAGCGGCGGATCTTCTATTTCCCTGAGATGAGTCTCGCAAATAGCATACACACCTATTTTGTCATTCTTCAACTGCTGTTCTATCTCTAGCCATTTCGCCCTTTTTTCAAGGTCAGTTGTTGGGCGAGTTGGTGACGATGTTCCATATCTACAGCGCGATAAACGGGACAAGAGAAGCTGTGTTTTCCGTTATTTTGTTCTCTTGTCCCGTTTGTCTCGCTGTAGATATGGGCCCTTTTTCTGCCTCCTTGCATGTTTATGTAGCTGATCCTAGCGTTAAAATTCTTTTTTTTGTACTTTTCTTTCTCGACCTCCTCCTTGATATTTTTGGGGGCTCAGCCTCCGTTATTACACTTTCTTCTGCTTCACTTCTAACTACCTCTCTGCACGGAGTCCTCGCGGACCCCCTAAAAAAGTTACAGACCTGCCTGCCAGGCGCCAGCCGATCTCTGCTCCCACCCTTCTGTTAAAATGAGTGCCATCTCGCTGAAAAGCCCTACCAAGACCTGCTTTATGCACCTCCCTGTTTACCTCAACCACTTCGAAACGCTTCTCCAGGCTTAACTTTCTTATGTCCTGATTAACTGTCACCACGTCACCACGATTAACAGTCACCACCGTCGCCTCGGCAGAACAGCGCCGCCCGCGGCGGAATTCCGAAGCAGCGGAGTGCCGAGGCAGCTGAGCGGCGCAGTCGCTTCCGTTCTGCGAGGCGTTTTTGAGCATGTCCGTACCCGTCGTTTACGGTGTGGCTTTGAGAGTTTTGAGCTGTTTTGAGTAATCGCAAGTATTTTTCGACCTGGAAATCTTGAAAAAGGAAAGGGCCATCCTTGGAAGGGCGTGCGTGTTTTTTTTTGTTTTGTTTTGAAACCTCCTGGCGCATGGTATTTATGGTATATAATCGAAAATGCCGCGCGCGAGATTTCACCATGCGCTAGGAACACCTTCGTTAGGCACTTGTTAAGACGACTTCGAAGACGGGAATTGCGCTTGCACTGCGCGTTCATCTTATATTAGGTCTAGTCGAAATCTGCCTGAAGATCAAACACCGCCGATCCGTGTAGCCTAGGCGCCGTAGTAGTGGTAGTTGTAATGGTCAGCGTTCATGTAAAATGAAAATGATACTGCACATGTCTTTTTTGGTAATACCTAGGCTCAAACGATTCAGAGTAGAATAATAGCAAATGACATTCTAGTTTTAACCTTGGAACGAGAGCTGTAAAAGGAGAAAAATATACAAGCAAGGCAAAAGTAGGATCCTATTTATGGTTGGAAAAGCAAGCACACATATACTTCGAGGACTTCCTGCACAATTACGCTACAATAGCTCACTGAACCCGGCCTTGAGACTATCAAACGTATTCATAATATAAGCCAAATGAGTAATACCACCTCAGCATCATTTTTACATATACGAATGCTCTTGTTGAACATTTCGAAGTTGATATATATTTGACTTAGAAAATATTATACTCTAAATACCTTTCTAGAAGTCTTGGTAGTATTTGGCTTTTGCTTATTTAGGCATTCTCTCAGCGCAGGAAGTTCAATGCGATTGACCGCAGCTGCCTTGAACATTTGAAGACATTAGTCCAATACTGTCAAATTGTTAAATAAAATTGAAAAAACACACACACACAGAGTGATGTGTTGTACAATAAGCCACCGACAACTAAGGGAGCATTATATTGTTAAATAAATCCTACTGATGGCTCGTTCGCTAAGCTGTTTTCTTTCTCAGCGTACCACGAACTTGAGTGGCCGATGCCTGACCTCGATACCTGATGAGTGTGAGGAGACACGACCATGTAGGTAGTTTTCTATTTGCACGTAAAGGAATCCGGATAACTGAAAGCCATTCCTTTGACTATGTCAGCGAAAGTAGTTGCACAAACATTGTCTCTGCCCATCACTGAAGATCTTAACGCAGCCCGAGCGACGATGGTGGAGCGGTCTTTTCTTTTTCCGTGCTGGGGTTTTCTAGTGCACAAGCGGGGAAATAATAGCGTTGCAACTAACGCTGCTGGGTTCCTTCGATTTACAATTGTCAATAAAGTGATTACAGAAGAAGGAGTGCGGCTTCGACTCCGAGACTCTTGAGCCGTCACTTCTGGGAACAGAAGGCACAAAACATCCGGTAGTAAGCGAAATTTTAAAAATTCGGCACTTTTCATGACCACGCAGTAACCAACTATGTTGATTCGTGCCTCTGCGTTTCAAAGAACCATGCTTAGGTCACTTGCCACTCGTGCTTGTGTGAAAACCCGTAGAAATGAATCGACTTAAAAGCATCCGACGAATTTGCGTAGCTGCCTGTGCAGCCAACAACGCACCACGTTTCGCCAGCATTGCTTGGCCAGACTTCGTTTCACTGGACGTATTCACACAACTAGCCCAACTTTCTTCTCTCTTGTGGATATATTCACGCACAACATCATCTAAACCTTAGGATTTCCAATTTCCACACAAACCAACGACGAACAGCACACTCCAATGCACTGGTATTGCGCCGGCTGGGGCCAGCGCATTCCAGCGATTGAGCGATGCGCCGAGAGGCGGCGCCACCCGTTCAGCTGTCCGGTCCCTATGCCTAATTGCTACACGAAGAGCGATTAGATTGTGGCTGTCAAAGAAGTCCGGTGAATTGCCCTAACTTTTATTTCTGTAGTCATTGCTGGGTCGGCCATGGAGCCTGAAGAACTCACAGCATCCACAGAGCCGTCGGTGTAGACGCGCAAACGATTTGCATAGTGTTCGTGAAAGTATTCAATAGTGACTTGTTTTAGTTTTTTAATGAAATGGCTACACAAAAAGGGGATCTCAAAAAAGAGAAACAGCACGAGAGCTTGAAATGATTTCGAATCAGGTATACTGCTGAAATATTTACGTGTCGCTGTTTGCGAAATATTAAATCACTGTACGCCGTTACAGCTTAAATGTAGCCAAATATTTATTTTTTTTTTCGTCGTGAGCTGTTCGCCAGTTATTACTACACAAAATGTGACTTTTCATTGTGCTCATTGTTCAGAAACCTTAATTCTTTTGATACACTATAGGGGGTAATAAATGGAATTAAAATAAGCTCGCTATCGTTTAACTCAAGTAGTATAAACCTGCCCTAACGCTAAGGATGCAAAACCGTTCGGCGGGGTAAGCGTGGAATCAGCCTGAAATTGGCTGCATACTGTCGCCCTGCATATTTAACCTACATGCAGAGTGCATCATGAGGAAGGCCGGTCTGAACGAGTCTTCAGCTGGAGTGAAGATTGCTGGAAAATGTATCAACAGCCTTAGATATGCGGATGATACCACTTTAATGGCAGAAAGTGAAGTGGAACTCAAGAGACAAGAAGAGAGTGAGAAGTTTGGGCTTAAACTGAACATTAAAAAGACAAAGATTATGATGTCTTGCTCTATCAAGTCATGGAGCATCAAGGGACAAGCAGTGGAAGCTGTGACAGATTTTCTCTTTGTGGGCTCCAAGATTACCCTGGAAAGAGACTGCAGCCATCAAATTAGGAGACGCCTGCTTCTGGGAAAGGGAGCCATGGTTAGCCTTGACCGCCTAGTAAAGAGCAGAGACATTAGTCTATCAACCAAGATCCGTATAACTCGTGCTATGGTATTTTCAGTTGTGATGTATGGATGTGAGAGTTGGACTGTGAAGAAGGCTGACCGCCGAAGAATTGACGCGTTTGAATTGTGGTGCTGGCGGAGACTCTTTAGAGTTCATTGGACTGCCAGAAGATCAAATCAGTCGATATTGTCAACCATAAACCCTGAGTGCTCATTGGAGGGTCAAATTCTAAAGTTAAAGCTCAGCTACTTTGGTCATCTGATGAGACGAGAGGAGTCGCTGGAGAAAGATTTTGATGTTGGGAAAGGTTGAGGGTCGTCAGAGAAGGGGTAGGCAGCGAACGCGATGGTTAGATGGCATACTCGAAGCGCTGCAGATGAAGTTACGTGATGTTAGGAAGATAGTGAGAGACCGGAAAGTGTGGCGTGACATGGTCCATAGGGTCACGAAGAGTCGGACACGACTGAACGAATAAACTGGACTGATTGCGTGCTTGTTTTCAACGATTCTGTTGTGCAGGAAAACTAACATTGACTGTACAAGTACTTTGCGGGGAAGCCAGCCGTGATGACCATAGGCTTCTGGCGGCTCTTGCGTGGCTAGCTTCGCTGATGACGGAGACATAGAAATCAACTGTACCCTGTTTGAACACAGTTATAATTGCGTTAATAGCATCCCAGTAATATAATTAGGATTCTTATGATCAGCACTGTTTTTTTTTTTCAAGGCACCGTCTCGAGCAGCTTTCATGTGACCCTTCAGTTCAGTTCAGTTAATTCGTTAAGTCGTGGCCGCCCCTTCGTAATCCTATACACCATGTCACGCAAAGCTATCTGGTCACCCACGACATCTCGAATATCACAGAATAAGTTGCAATGCCTCGAGGACGCGATCTAACCATCATGTTCGCTGCCTAATCCTATTTCTCTGTCTCTTTCCCAGCATCCTGTTTCTTTCCCGGCATCGAGGTTTTCTCTAGAGATTCTCTTGTATGAGATGACCAAAGAAGTTTAGCTTTAACGTTAAAGTTTGACCTTCCATTGAGCAGTCAGGTTTTATGGTCGCCAGTATAGGTCCACTTGATGTTATTCCAATCCGAGAAACTCTCAAGAGCCGCCGCCAATACCACAATTCAAAAGCGCCAACTCTTCCATGATCAGTCTTGCGCACAGTCTTTCTTCACATAGATACATCACAATGGGAAAAACTATACCATGAATTGTCCAGATTTCGGTTGGCAGTCTGATGTCCCTGCCCTTTACTAGGCGATGGAGATTAGGTGGGGGTAGAACGAGCTTCGATGCAGCGATCTATGCCTACCAGATATTTGGAAGACGCACTAGAGCCCACAGAGCGACACGTAGAGGTGCGCCCTGTGCGCCCTCTTTATGCCGCCCGGCGCGTGAACGCGGACGACCAGGGTGGGCTATCGGTACGCCGGCGGGCACCCCACCGCTGCAGGATGCTTGACGCTAGCGGGTGCACACCGTATTCACGCTCCTGGGGTGCAGAGTAGCTTATCTGTTGGCATGTAGTATATATTGAATGTTCGATATATTGAACTATTTCGAGAGCTCTTTCGAGTTCGATATATCCGTATTGTACTGTTTGTACTTTATTACTGAAATTGAAATAATTTCGATTATATCTCTCTTTTTTATAGTAAACTGCTGAATTGGAGAGGATCATAAAACAAACTTAGTATTCAGTTACGCGCTGCCAATCACATCAAAAAAATTGTTTCTCTTGGCTGCTTTCTTTATTATCAGTAGAATGTTAGCATTGAAGGTCCTGAAATCGGAGATCGTCGATTTTGCGACCCTGCAAATTCTCTGGTGCATAGCAAGTTCCAGAGATGCGGCCCTTGGGAAATTCCAGCAGAGGACGAATTGCACATCTACACTGGATAGAACCTAAAACAGAAAAAAGGGGATGGTCGATATGACGCCACAATGCTTCTTGTACACATATTTTCGTTTTCTTTTCGTTGTGCGCTACACTACGCTGCACCAAAGGAACTGTATGTGCGTCGTAACAGGCCAAAAGTGAATTTTACATCAACATAAAGGAAGATTTATTTCTTATTCGCTCGTGTAAAGTGGTATTAAAGTTGTTTTATACACCATACCTATTCTACTTAAGGACCGCAGGATATCCGTTCAAGCCTTTTAGAGTCTAAGCTTGACTATTCACAATGCAGCTTCCCATTTCGCCTCGCTGGGACTGAGTGAGCTTGAAAACATCATCTAGGTGTTCCCCAAAACGTGAGACAGATACTACACCTTCCTTTCCGCGATAACCTAAGATATAAAACAAATTTATAAGGAAATTGCGGAATAAAAAGGCTATGATAAAGGTGCTATCGCATCTACTCTTAACATTAAGATTGGGCGCCCACTAATCAGACAAGTCATGCACAACATAGATACAGCATGCGTCATCATGCTTTCACGCCTTTCATCATGCTTTCACTGGTGCGCGAATTTCGTAGCGCAGCCGTCAGAGTATCCATTTAGGCATCGCTCGGGTAAACCCAGTGGAAGAAACTCTGAATTACTTGCCCGTACCAGAAAGTGAACATGGCTGCACGTTGTTACTCTAAAAATGTATGTTGCTAACTGCCGTAAATCTGGTATTTCTTGCACTGTTTCACGACTGAGATTATTAATGCAATGATAAGCTCGTGTAAACGTTAGGATGTACTTTCAAGAGGAGCAATTTTCGAATCCAACAGCGCAACGGCACGAGGCCAGAGTAAAAGAAGGTACCAGATACAGCGCTGACTAACAACAAAGGTTTATTCAGGGAGACATTGCTTATAAAGGACCTAGTCCCTTCTTGTACTCTGGCCTCGTGCCATTGCGCTGTTGCACTCGAAAGCTATGTCTGACCAACGTGCCCATCAGTTACTGTTAGAAGATAAGCAGATTTTTCGAGGACGCTTTTATACTTTCTCTTCACCATTCAACACAATTCTGTATTACGCGTGACCCACCAGTAGTGGACAATTCCAAGAGCGTGCTTTGTTTCAAGGTTTGGCTGCTAACTTACATGAAGAGGTCCATTTACATTTGCTTCTAACGGGCCTGTGATGTAATCGCTTTCTACGCCCGCATTTGAGAACACCTCTGCAACCGAAGCTTTCGATCGCAGCAGTGAGAGGGGGATAGGCTAAAATAGTGATGATTCGGTAATTACGGCCAACATGTGAACGGCGAAGTTTTAGGGAAATATTGCAGAGAAAAACAAACGTGGCTGGGTACGCGGTAATCTGCATTGCTGTAAGCGCTATCGTTATGGGATCCGCTGTTTTACATTGCCGAGCCGTATCATGTTGTAAGCAAGAGCCAGTATTTATTAGCTGACGATTTTTGTGTTTCCCTGTTAGAAACGTCATTCGTTTGCTACCCGTCTGGACATGTTTTGCCAATTTCGTTCCCTCGCGGATGGCGACATGACGCCGCTGAAGAGGGAGTGCTACTCTACGTCACTAAGCAAATTGCGGTCGCGGTTCAGAAAACGCGCTCTAGATGCGTGATAATATCATCCAAATTGAAACGAGCCAGAAGCGGTCGCCACAGAGATGAGTAGTTTGCAATTTATTCTAATTAGAAGCCACTCTCAAAAATCATAAGCGCACTATGAGAAACTCACTTTTCCTTGAAATTTATGCGTCTCGTACTGCATACAGTGTGAAATATCATTATTAAAAACTTATTCACAGGTCACCTACTGACTGCCGAAGCTTCCTATATTCCAACCGGCATTCGTCTTTCATTAAACCCGTACCTCTACAACGTGCCCGTTGGTAACGAAAAAAAAAACTAAGTTTGCCCCACGTTCTCAGTGACGTGTCTTTGGCGATTGGATGATCGCATCAATCCGGGGTCCGGCAGAGAAAAAAATGTAATGCTTAAGAATATCTACCAGAAAGACCTTTACCTCTAGTAGGCAGTTCATATGGCCGGTTAAAATTCCAGAAGCTACGCATTTGCTGAATTACAATTTCACACTCGGATTACGATCGCCGAGCTCTCATAGCTAGTGCGCTTAATTTATGTTGACTATGCTCGTTCCAGGCATCTTATCGGGGACCTCGAAGTGCAGTAATAACACGCAATGGAACAAATCCTGAAGTTTTGTTGAGCTAAATTAGATCAGCTTATAAATGCCGATTTAGCGAATCAAATAACCGCTGATAGTGCAGAAATGGGCCGCGTTCATCAAAGGGCTGAAAAACTCTATGCCCACGTCTATTAATAACGCTCCAATAAAGAACTTATTCTTGGAGAAGTGTCCAATTTTCATTTGTCCATTCTATAGAAATTCAGCTTATAATTTTAGTGGCTCAAACAAATATGATATTAATCAAAAAGTTCTTTCCATTATTCAACAAAACGTAGTCTGTGCACTTCCTTCTAATGCTGTGTGCTAGCGATTCCATGTTTTTATAATGCATATATTGTCAGCGTGTGCGAGCACCCCGCCAAATACTTCAATGGCCCGAAGTCGGCAAATATACTTTTACCGCTGGCCGTATACTTACGGGTTTTGGAACAACTCACCGACAACTAGTTCCGGGTTATTTTGGTGGCTTCGAATAGCTTCCAGAGTATCTGCATCCCACGTTGCGATCCGATTAGTCTCCAAGCGAATGCTTCTCAAAGCGGGGAACTGTAGACTGGTGAAGCCTCTCGGGATCTCGGTGAGCTCGTTTTCACTGTAAGAGAGCATAATGCGAGACCGGTAAAACTCATTTCTATGGGCAACTGCTTATCCACGCAAGATCTAAGTTAGAATTGCTGCTTAATAAAAAGCCCAGCGAGTCCCTCCTTGCAAATGGCGTTGGTTTCCTTTCACCGAAGACTCGTTTGTTATGCAATCATAGCACCGCTGCGGTGGTTCAGTGGTTATGGCGTTTAGCTACTGATTATAAGGTCACCAATCGCAACCTCGGTTCCCGCGTTTGAAAAATGTTAAACATAAACGAAAAATTGCACGCCTCAGCACATGATAATTAAACCTCACGGTAGAAATTAATTCGAAGACTATCCCAAATCTCGTAAGATGCATTAACAGTTAAGGGCCCAGGGTAGAATAAGAGTAACACAATGGCTGCAGAGTATGATTGAGAAACAAACGGTTAACGGCGAGGCTTTATTCGCAAACCAATCTTAGGGAAGTTTACTTGCACTTGACTGGTCGAAACCAAGTCCTCTTGTCGAAACATTTGCTCGAAAGTGAGGCTCTCCCTCAACCCTTGTCCAATTTTCTTTGACTGTCAAGATGGTTTGTCATGTATACTTACTAAAGTGATAAATAATACCATGCTTTTGAATGCAGCGTAGTTCTTTTAACCGTCCACAGAAATTTATATTAAAAACTGCAATAGATGCATCTGTACTGTGTGTACGGGATTCTACAGCAAGGCGAAGTTCATGTACCTGGTGGTTGAACAATAAGAGAAGACTACTGAATCAGCGTTTTCCCCTTCGCTTACAGACCTCAAATTTGTAATGTAAAATGCAAGGTCGTCAACAACAAAGATCTGCAGCGTTTTTTAATTTTTCTTTATAGGAAGTGCGGTTTGATTGATTGAATGTCACAAATGGTCATTGCAAAGCTCATTAAATTGACTTATCTGCGCTGCATAAAAATATAATGATGTCGTTGTGAGTGATATTGTCGCCAAAATTACATTAACCTGTTTAACATTATCAAATACCGATAGGGTACCTGTATGTATTGCATAATACGGGAAAGATACACCACTTTTTATATCATATATCCGAAACGCCAACTCAATGACCTTTAAAATGCCTAGATTTGGCTTTGAACCCTTCTAACCCCAATGCAGAATGAACAAGTTCAAAATTTACGGTCTCTAACCTTACAATGTTACACATCCGCCAACGATCGAAAAGTAAAACGTTTGTTATTTGTTTTTGCTAACTGTATCATCAATGTTTAACATGTAAATGAACGCTGTTCGCAAACCCGCCAACAGAGACAGAACAGACGTATCGTCCTTGTCAAATGCTTAGAGACCAGGGGCTCGATTTTAAGCCATGTCGTGGCACTTCTTTAGCACTCATGGTAGTCTTTTTTTAATGGGGAGCATAAAACATGTTTCTTACGTCCACGAGATTTTGAACAGTGCGAATGCATTACAAGTCACACAGTGTGGCTCAGAAGCAAACACATTGGGCTATAAACTTTTGAGGACAACTTACCTGTCGTACTTTATGATATACAAGGTTTAGGTGATCAAAAAATCAAGTTCCATATTTTAAAGTGTCTTCCTGCTAAGGTGGCTTCATTGCTCCTCTGAAAATTCTTGGCGTCCTTGTAAGCGCCTGTCCTGTCTCCAGAGAAGTGGATCTTCTACTTCCGAGGAAGCTCCAGACGTCCTCTCAGCGTCAGGCTGCGAGACCTCCGGCGCATGCTACCCATGCATGATTGCAGCTCAGGTCGGCACGGAGGCTAGGCCTAGTGCTGCCGCTGCCACGCTGGCAGAGGTAGCTTCGCCGGAGTTGCTCGCTGCAACTCCTGCCCTGCCGTCGACACCTCAATCTGACCATCCGCCTCAGGTCCAGCTTGGTGCTCCCGGTTCTTCAGCACAAGCGCCCATTCAGCCTTCCCAAAATGCACAACAGCCCGTAAGTGAACTGTTCTCTGGGCGAAGTACGGCTATGGCCACCCACCTAACACGCCGAGATGAACATCCAACAGTGCGACCTGAGGAGACGTGCTCTCAAATGGAATTATCGGCTCCACCAACCGTGTCAACGAGCACCCGTGCCTCTCACGAGCGTCCTTTGAAAGATAATCAACCAAATTCGTCCTCGGCAAGTGGTGGCTATCAAGGAAAGCGCTCCTGTTTAACTACTATCGAAAACCAGGTTGCACCTACACCGGAATCGTCATCTTACAAAGTGGCGATTAAATCTCTAGCCAACAAAAGCCTCACAGATATACCAAACAGGATCATCCAGGCCAACTTGGACGCGTGTCTCGGAACCAGAGGTTTTCGGGGCTTCACGGCAAGGAAGAAGTCAAACACTATAGCTGTGTGGCTCCCGACACTTACTGCGGTGGAACGTATCCAAACGCTTAGTTATATTTCATTCACAAGTGAGATCTCTGTGCCTGTGCAAGTATATCTAGTTGAAGGCTCCGGCTTGCAGCGTTGCGTCGTTTACAACGTCGACATAAACGATCAAACCACCCTTCAACGTGAGCTGTACTGCCCAACGCATCGAGTCATACAGGCCCGACACATAGGAAGGGGCGTTCCTGCATGATCACTTTGCAAGGCCCTCCGACACTCCCAGCGTGCCTGTACTACTACGGCTGCATATTAAGGCCGCGGCAGTATAAACCGAGAGTGGTTTACTGTTACACCTGTTTTCGGGCTGGGCACATGCGCAAACCTTGCCCTTTTGCTACTGCCGATGAAGGTGCGTCTGAAGGAAAAGTTACGTACCGATGCGGCCTCTGCAAATCGAACGACCACGAGATTACATCTCCAAGTTGTCCGACAAAGCAAAAGGCCACGCAGAAGGCTCGTCTTCGGAACGCTAAGTGTTGGCCAATAGAAGACATGACACCAGTGCAGACATCCAATCGCTTTGCACCTCTCCAGTGGGATGATGACGAGTGGCGGGAGCTTCCTGAGCCCGCTTCGACTGCACCTTCAGCTCAAACAAAGTCTAACGATACGGTGCTCAAGAAAAGCCGCCGACAACAGCCGATACAGCAACGTACTGATTTACCCGACGACGATATGGCTGTAGTGGATAAGCAAATCAATAGTCTCTTAGGAGAAGTCTCTAAGCTCCGACAACACCGCGAAATGCCTGCTCGACGTCGCCGAGCTGGTGAAGTAACCGCCCAATCTAGTAATTGCCCAATACCGCCGCCTTCATCCCGCGCAACAGGGCCATTTGCTGCATCTTTCCAGTGTACCACAACGCCCAATGATAACTCTGCGACATCGCTGCTCCGCTATATGGTCAACCAGTTGTCCAACCTGACATCTGTGATACTGCAGCGCTTGGACTAGCACACGAAAATGGCAAATCCGGTCGTCCTGGTGTACTACAGTGAAACTGTAGAGGAATTTCCAAGAAGGTGACCGAGCTCAAGACTCGACTGCGATTTAACAAGCTTCGGGTGTGGGCTATGTTACTTCAGCAAACGAACGCCTTGCCATCAATTCTGGGATTCAGCGGCTACGTGTTTCCTTCATTGACCGAAAGTCACGTGCATACTGCTTCTCCCCCTGGCATGGCGGCGGTATATGTTGAAACGCGTATTCCTCATGCGCGCCTTTCTCTAAAAAACTGGTGCACATCATACCAAGAGGTAGTAGCAGTTGCTGCGAAATTTCTGAAAGAAACCGTTGTTCTTGTTTCATATTACGTTCTACCAGCTGGAGGCGCCTCTTCCCGTATTAATCTTGGCTGGTTATGAAGTGTTCGTCGGCAATACCCCGGGTGTCAAATTTTAGTCGGAGGCGACTTTAACGCCCCTCATCCGGACTGGGGGTATCCGACTGCAATCCTTCGTGGTAGGCGTGTGCGGGACGCCTTCACTGATGCCCTGTTCGTTCTGCTTAATCACCCTGGGACAGAAACACGACCTGTGCATCACATACGTAGTGCTGCCTATGCTCCAGACTTGACGTGGTGGTTGGGCGCGGGAACTCTCTCGTGGAACATGGGGAAGTGATCAGCACCCTATCCTCATTAGTCTCCATCCCTCCCGTCTCCGCCCTTTACGCAGCAAATGTTCTGTGATAAACTGGGACAGCTTTCGCTCATGTCTCGACAGTATGTCTTCAGATTCGCTGTCACTCCTTGTTGACCGTATACAGAGAGCACTAAACAGCGCTACGACTACTACCTGGATTGATGTAGGTCGACCAGCACCAGATCTCGGCCTGCTTAACTTGTGGGCAGCCCGCCGTCAAGCTGAGCTGGCTGCTACGCGAGACCCTACTTCGGGGCAGGCACGTACACGACTGAATTATCTTACTGCGAAGGCTAGGAGATATGAACGCGATCTATCGCGACGCCAGTGGCATGCATGGTGTGAACAATTTTCTGATAAATCATCGAATGCCTCACTCTGGCGAACGTTTCGTGCAATGGAACACGGTCGTCGTTCTACTGACGCAGCAGCAACAGCATGCTTTGCGGCTAATCTGTCGCCGGGCGATTTCGCCAAAGAAGGTGCTCGAAAATGTTTCCCAAAATACGATATACTGCCTCCTTCAGCTGCAAATCTTAATTTGGCAGGTATCCCTGCAGACGCATGGAAACTACCATCTGCTGCCGACGCAGATGGAATTGCAAGCCCCTTTTCGATGTGTGAGCTGCTGGCTGCAATTGACGATGCGAAACGGAAAACAGCGCCCGTCCTGGACAAAATTCAGTATGAGGTTTACAAGAATCTCAATACTGCTGCACTTCCTCAACTACTAGACACCATAAACAAAGTGTGGCTTGATGGTGTCGTACCCGAGAGCTGGAAAACCGCTGTCGTGATCCCTATTCCCAAACCTGGGAAGCCTCCAACGGACCTCGCAAACTTACGACCAATCTCCTTAACATGAACGCTTTGCAAGCTCGCAGAGAAAATGCTAGCCACACGATTTTCTTGGTGGCTTCAACAGCACGGTTTTTATCACCCTGCTCAAATTGGATTTCGTCCATACATAGGTACAGAGGACGGGTTGGCTGTCTTGGCATCAGCAGTTCTATCATTTGCCCGCAGCCGCAATGTACGTACCATGTTAGCAATGGACGTTGAAAAGGCATATGACAACATCAGTCATGCTGCAATCCTGAATGCCATTGACATGATTCATCTCCCTCCGAGAGTACGCACTTTTGTCCCATCATTTTTGGACGGAAGGAAATTTGCAATACGCCTCAGTGGTGACACTGTTTGTTCATTCGTTTCACTACGTGGCGCGCCCCAGGGATCAGTATTGTCTCCGACGTTGTTCAATATTACTTTCATCCCATTGGCGTGGCGCCTACATGACATCCCTGAAATCAAGTTTTTGCAATACGCAGATGATATCACGGTATGGAGCACTCACCATGATCTTCTCACTCAAGAGGCCGGCCTTCAGTCAGCATTAGACGTAACCTCTGATTACGCATCCTGCTTTGGCCTTCAACTTTCTGTGTGTAAAACTTCATACACGTCAGTCGCCAACGGCTGGTGACGCCGTAAACATACCTCAAATCCAATCCGTCTCTCTCTATCAGGCACCCCAATACGAGAAAGTTCGAGCCTGAAAATTCTGGGCTTAACAATTCACCAATCAGGATCAGCGACTCTCGGCTTTCTCAGGCAAAAAATCAAGCACTTCAAACTATGAGTTTATTAGGACGAATTGCACCTAAACCGGGTGGCGCTGGCTCGTCTATTGCACGCCAGTTAGTGAGGGTGGTTCTGCAGCCACGTATTGTTTATCAGGCCCAGTTCCAGCATCTTACATTCCACGCAAGCACTGAGGGCGTATGCAACGTCACACATTATTCTTCAGTCACCTGCGCCAGTTCTCCCTCCCTGGAAATTTATACACTTAAGAGACAACAAGCCAACTGACATCCGCAGACCAACGTCTGCCAACTCGGCATCGTTGCTTCGCCAGAAATTTGAAGAGCAAGATACTCACCTGCCTCAAGATTCCATAATAGTATACGTTTGTTTATTTATTTATTTATTGATACTGCAATCCCAGTGTTGGGATTTTAGCAGGGTGGGAATACAAACTATGTAGTTTAACAAAACAGGCAAAAAAATAAACAATAATTACAGTGCAAGTTGAAGCTCTTCTGAACAATTAATAATAAAACCAAACATATACAACATAGCAGTGAAATAACAAAAGCAATAAAGAGAAACTAGGTTATATGTTGCGAGAACAACGTCAGTGATGGCTGCAGCACTTCATTGTTAGTGAGGTTATTCCAATCGGAAATAGTTCGTGGAAGGAATGAGTATTTAAAGCAGTTATTTCGAACGCGAAAAGGAGTTAAAGTTAGCTGGTGTCGTTGTCGGGTTGCGTATCCGGACGAAAAAACCGGACGTAGATGAAAGCCTGCAGGGCTGTGAAGCCAAAACGGCAATCTACTGTCCACGGAGACCTAGCCTGAATCAGACAACTACGTTTCAGCTTTCGGAACCACTTACATCTTTCTGCGCTGAGCTCGTGGCAGTTCAGGAGGCACACTGCTCCGTGGCTTCCATAACCATGCTCCCTACAGCCCATGTTGTCATCCGCACTGACGCACTTCCAGCAGTACGTCTGCTCCGACGTGTCAGCCGCTGCCCTAAAATTTACCAAGACATCCACCAGCTTGCGGCGCGCATTCCACAATCAATACGCATTGAGTGGGTCCCACGGGAGCTGCTGCCTTCCCAAAGTCAAGCTGATTTTGGAACCCGCCTCGTGAACCCAGACGCATCAATCCCATGGCTCCTCAAAGTGGACGACTCTATCCTCCTTTTGTCAAGAAATGAGCACCTCCGACGCCGCACACGTGCACTTACTCCTCCGTGTGCGATATCGCTTCCCCGCGGTCTCACCAGTGCAGAGGAGGTTGCGCTTAGGTGGATCCGGGTCGGTGTTGCTCTTACACCAGCTGTCACTAGGACGTGGTCCCACTTCCAACACTTATATCCTCGCCCAGGATGTCCGATATGTAAACACGAAGATGTCAAGGCCGACATCCACCACTTGCTGTGGCACAGCCCAGCACCCAAACCAACACGAATCCGGCACCTGAGCACAGCTGACCTTTCAGCAACCAATCTTGCCCCATACGTCACGTTAACGCAGGGACCTCACCCTCGCTCACTTCTGGACTTCATAAAATCAGCCAACCTTTTTCCATTCATTTAATCATTCATTCATCCTTCATCTCATATCCTACTGATGCCCTGAGGCAAGAAATATCGACTTCAATAGATGTTTTAAATTATCAGCTTCCATTAGCAAATATAATTACCGCTTGTCCGGCATATTAGATTGGCACTGTAACTTCATTTCGAATCAGCAGAGTCGAAATGAAAGAACTGCATAACGTTTGTAGAAGAAAATAGCGACGAAATATTGACAGTAAACTAAGAGGTAGAAAATGGAGAGGCAGCGTCGAACTGAAAGATGCCGCATGTGTTTTTGGACGAAAACAGAGAATAACAGTATGCAGAAAATACAATGAGGGAGGCCATATCGCATGTTTTAGAAGGGCTCGTGCCACGGTGTGAAAACGTTTGTTTCATACCATGGATGAAACTAGCGCTTTCCAACCTTAGGGCGACATACCCACGATCTGAGTAGTTACTTTTCTGGTGCCCTTATGGGGTCGCGCCCAAAACTCAGGGCATGGGGGGGTGGGGGCGGGGGTAATCTCTTCGACAGCCCTTTTCCTCTCAATTGGCTTTCGTCGCAAGGGACAGCGAACTCGGTTTCCCTCATCGTTGCTCATCTATTAATGCGAGACAAATAAGGGCCTCCTCCTCCGGAAATTCCGGCGTCGGCGCTTGTATAGTAAGCGAAACATCAGAGGCATAGCTCCGGGAGCAAGTAGTTGGCCCTCGGCCTGGGCGGACAGGGACTAGACGTGATGTCTTGTACTGTCAAGGGACCACTTAACATCGCTAAACTGGCAGAAGCCGCCTCCTTGAGCAAGGGGAAGACGATTGAAATCTGACGAGGTAATCTGTACCAATTTATCCTTAAACAAACAAGCTTTTCCTCAGCAAAAAGGGCTCGTATGGCGTGGTAAACTTGAAGCTTTATATCCACCCACGGAGTCTCTTACAAAAAGTCGTAGCCTACCAGAGCACTGTAACTAATATGTGGGAGATAATAGAGGCCCAAATAAGCACTTAGGCCTTAAGCGAGTAGGAAAGTGCATGTACACGAAGAAGAATCTCCAAGAGAAGGTACATAGGGCAGTCAATAATGAGGTAACGCCATATTCTGTAAAGCAGAGGTTAGGTGCCACCCCTTTCCCTCGATTTATTTTGAAACCTGCACCCAACGGTTACCACGACCAAAGAAGAGGATACGGTGTCATCAGAGCCGACGCAGAATACGTTACGCCGATTAATAGCCGCAACGAGGCACATTGATCTTAACCGCTGTCAGGAGAGCGTATTCCTCTCTCGACCAACGGGAAAGAATTTGCTCATTTACACGGCATGACACCTTCGCTCACGACTGGACTACTCAGAAAGCTGTAGTTGATGCGTAAGCCCCACCGATGGCAGCGCAGGGCGTAAGCGTAGGGCTTAAAAAAAAACTTTCAGCCGTATTCGTTTAGGCTCCCTTTTCTCCCTCCAGTCTAAAGCCATTATCAGCAGTGGCGGGCCAAAAACGGGAGTTAGAAACATTTCAAGTGCAAGATATTCCTTAGTGAAACTTGAAATTTCCGCAACCAACCCTTATAGCTGCACCAGGCCCGCGTCATGCATCCTTGCAGGAGTAGCCGAGACGGCTCCGAAACTTAGGTTTTTGTAAAATAAAAAAGTGTTGATTGGAGAGATTTCAAGTTTTACTTAGTTATCAACCCAACTAGGCAGGAAAATATGTCGAAATGTTTAGGTTTCAAGATATTCCTTGTTAACAGGTTCTTGCGGACGAGACTAAGACGAATTATGTCACGGTACGGAAAATGCTGTCACATAAGCAAAAAACGAACCGACAATTTATTCTATCTTACCAGCTTTCTAATTTATAAGTACGTAATTTGTAGCAGGTGACAACCTTTACAATATTAACTGTGCTAATCGCAGCCAAAATTCATCATTCTATTGCACCGCTCAAGAAGCGAGCTTCGACTGCGTAAAATCAGTTACGTGCACAATTCTTTAATAGGGTACAAAAAAGTGTTTTTCGTTCCTAGCTGCCTGTTAATGCCTATGAAAAAGCCATCGCTCAGTCGCCACAATACTAAGCTGCAAAACGCCTCCAAAATTAAAACCTTACATTCCGCAAACCCGGTGAATATATTTGTTTCTAAACTTACCCCAACATGATGGTGTCCAGGTGGGGCGCGGGATTTGGCAGAACAGCCCATGAAAAGTTCCCAAGCCTACTGCTCGTGATGCCAAATTTCTCCAGATGCTCCAATGAAGCTAGCGCTCCTTCTTCAAGACCGGAGACTCGCGAATCGAAGATGAAGATGTTCCGGATACTTTTTGGCAGGTTTCCCCAGTCACGGCTGAGAGACACCGTCTGATCCTGTAAGCGCAATGTCAGCAACGAGAGGACGTCTTCGAGCACATTCCACGACGCTGGTAGAGTACTACCCGCTCTGAAGAATATGTCCTTGAGGGTACCATTGAGACCTTCGAAAGCATTTGGATGAGTAGCTGGGAAGTTGTCGATATGGACGTTGCTTAACGTAAGGTTAGAAATGGTCAAATCGCGAAAGGTGTCAGCAGGAAGACTTTCCAGGCGACTGTCGGAAAGGCTGAAGAAATGCTCCTGGTGCTCGGGGCGAGGAATGCGCGTTGCCAACTCTGATGCGTGAGAGAAGCCGTTGCAAAGAAAGAAAAGACTACCTGTGTCCACTTTAAATTTTTGACAGGACGGTTCGGAAAACCCGAACGGCAGGCTGACGCAATTCAGCAATAAAACGAACCAAAATGTATGCGACATTTTCTAGGTCGCACTCCTGAGAAGTACGACGCCTGGTCAACGCGTTGCCTGGGGCTTTTAAGTGCTTATGAAGGCGGTGCCAGCGCTGCCCTCTAATCACGCCACACTCGATGGACAAAAATATAAAATGACCTTTTTATGATAAGTTCTTTTCCGCACTGTAACTTTATACAGCACGCCACGGAACCATGTCTAGACTCCGACTTATCATTTATAAGGCCGTTGAACTGTGGCGCGCTATTTGCGAGAGAAAATACAAGACTGTAGCCTCGCCTAAATAGTTTGTTTGCGAAGCTAGCAAGTGGAGCTAGGGTCTTTCATTATACATTCATAATTCTGTTTGTCATATCACCCTTCTTTCAAAGTGGTCAAAAGACTAGACAAGAGGGCGTTGCACTTCTCTACAAACCTGCAAGCATATCCCACTCTATGTTCTTTCCATGGTTGTCCTGGCTTCACATCTCTTAACCTTAGATAGGTCCGCGTCTAACAATCTAACTGCTCCACTCGCCTTCTTCATTTTATCTGGTAGAGCATCCAGGGACGCATATTGCTTGTGGCTTTATTTGTGAGGTTTGCACAGGGCGCTACACATACCCGAGCCATTTAAATCCCTGTTTTCATGTGTGGAATCACCAGGAAACTCAACAAGCCTATTTCATGACCGTATTCACTGACTGCAGTGTTTTGAAGGCTCCTGCCACCATCTTTCGGCTGTTAAATCGCACTTGGGCTTACGATCGCAGTACTCTATTGAATTCTATTACGCATTCGTTCTACTGTAAATCCGCAGCAGAGCATGTTTGACATCATACGCCTCCGCACGTACAGGGAATAGTTTATTTATATACACGACCTCTACCTCTGTTGCTACTATAACCGGTTTGCATCTTGATGCAAACCGATCACAGTAATGATGCAAGCCAGTTAGTCACTCCATGTCAGCGTGGGCTTAGTAATGTTTTGTCGTGTCTTACCCAACTAACTGAACTCACCCACGATTTGGCGGAGGCATTAGACGATCGATCCATAGTTGAGTGTAATTAGATATTTTAAAAATTGTAATATTGTGCCTTATTTTCTTTTACTACAAAACCTATCACGTTATAATGTTTCCCCACAAATCCTCGATTAGCGAATACTAACATCATCAGCCCAGAGTGTACTGGTTAATGAAACTCAATTTAGCAGTAGGGGTGTTACTTCAGGAGTTCCCCAATTGTCTGCGCTGGGGTCCCTGCTCTTTCTGATTTATATCAATGATGTAAATGTGAATACCCAGTCATGCATTAGAATATTTGCTGATGATTGTATTCTGCAGTGAAAAATAGGTTCATACCCTGATCTCACTGTAATCTCTGAATGCCCTTTACTTATGGGAAATAAGCAGCATCTGAACTGAACTGAACTTAAATCATACAGAGCGACATAAGTATAATCCATGAGTCAGACATTGGGCATGAGCATAAACAATAATGAACAGTATGCATGCAGTTTTTTTAGAAAAACAATGTTTCAGGAAAGTTTCCATATAAAATGCACAACACGTTTACAAGACACATCACAGAATGCAAGTATCTGGGTGTGTTTTTTGTTACATCTTTTACCTTGGAGTCGGCACATTGATTACATTGTCGCTAATGCCTGTCACAAATTTGGTTTCTTGAGAAATAGCACGCCAGAGTTTCCTCAAACCATTTGAGATGAGTAAGACAAATTGTATGGCAGGTCAAGACTAGAGTTCTCTTGTACCGTATGAGACCCTCATACTTTGAAAACAAAACTCAAAACTAAACTGAAAAGTTGTTGTGATTAGCAACCCAGTACAGGCTAAGGCAACAAAAGCATTGAAATTGGAAGAGATGGAGCATTTCAGAATGACGTTCCCCACTCCCTTAAATCTACTTCATGCAATGCAATATATTATTCACTTACTCGTTTTTCCAGCAACACAACTTTTTCCCCCTCGTTACTTATCGGCACGTGTAGATTACCAAGCTAAAATTCAAGAATACCAATGTAACATTGCAACATTCAAAGAGGCCTTTCTTCTGAGTATGATTCGACAGTTGAAACGCTTGCCTGCTGCTCTTGTACTGCTTTCTCGCAGTGATGGATTTCATTCTTCTTCACAAACCCCAAAACCAGTTTTACTTTGTTATATTGGGCTGTTATCGGTGTAATCACGGAGTAGAACGCTGTTACTTGCCGCTTTCGATACAGTATTTCGATCTGGCAGAGCCTCCAAATGCAATCTAATACACTGGATTACTCACTGGTGACAATTCCATTTGGTGCCACAATCTCTCGCACACACTTCGCATGTGCCCAACAGAGTGTTCACAAAGTCTACTTCAAATGTTTGGAGCGCAGGTGCACATCCAAAAATTCGAATGGAGTGATGTGGCTCTGTAGCTGAGCCACATCCGCTGCCTCGTGCGGACAGAAGAGAAACAGGTGAGAAAGAAAAAGATGGAGAGAAAGACGCGCGTCGCAACAGCCGCCGTCCACCACCGAAGTGGTGGCGGATGCAATGACAGCCTACAATAGGACACGCGCGCAGATAGCAGCGGCAGCCACTGGAGTCCCGATATAGGGACTCCACCGACCCATCTCCCTCCCGTATCTCTGCTCAGTAGTTTCCCAGTCAGTCAATCAGATACAAATTCGGTGGCAGGTCAGCCCACGCCGCAAGCGGCGGTGACCTACCAGTCCCAGCCCTGTAGACCCAGGATCAGCCACCCCTTTGCTGAGTTCAAGTTAAAGATTCCCAGGTGGTCGAAATTGCTCCGTAGCCCTCCACTACTCCTCTTTCTCTCTTTCCACAGTCTTTTCCGCCTTCCTTCCTTTAATTACAGCGCGGCTAAGGTGTCCACAGAGCAAGTGTCATAGATACTGCGCATTTCCTTCCCTGTGAACGCCAGATGGCGCGGCGAGCGGCTTTTCTCTCTTCCGTCCTTCCCCTGCCTTTCCCTTCCTTTGAACCAATTATTATTAAGAGCGGTGACAAGAATGATCTTGACGCATTGGGAACTTTTGTTATTATGGAGAAGGAGTGTGTAAGTGACGCCTCTGTGCGTCTTTTGTAGCGAGCGCTACATTCGTCGCAATGTCGCATTTTCACTGTGATGGTAACTCTGTGGTTCCTTTAGAGCGCTACATTGGTCGCAAAGTCGCATTTTTACTGTGGTGGTAACTGTTGAGAAATAGCTACCCCCACATTAAAAATGCTACTTTGCGACCAATGTAGCGCTCGCTACAAAACAGCCACATAGGTGTCACTTACACATTGACTCTTTCTCTTCCTAATATGAAACATTTTCCAATGTCTCACGAGCATTCATGCCACCGCTCGTAATAATAATTGGTTAAAAGGAAGGGAAAGGCGCCGTATCTATCACAGGTGTTTCTGTGGACGCCTGAACCGCTCCGTAAGGGAAGGTAGGCAATTTTGACCACCTGCATATTTTTATCGGCACAGGGACGCCTCTCCGTTTCACCTGCATCGAAACCGCAGCGCCGGCGGTCGGGATGGAAGTCAGGTACTCTGCCGCAGTAGTCGGGCATCTAACGACTGTTCCAGCGCGGAGGGATATCGCCTCTTGCCCAAATTCTTTACCTGATGAAGCCGTGGTTCACACCATCTACAGTGGACGCAATGTTGAGACAAACACGTCCGTCCTTTTTCCGCCTCTCGACTACGCAGGCCTTTCCGCCGGTGAATCGAATTTCATGCAAGACCCCGATGTAGCATCCTAAAAACTGCTTGCCAGGTTTCTTCTTGCAGCTGCTCTTATTTCAGCGCGCATGATGCGTGAGATTTTAGAAAAACGAGCTTCTGTGCATGTAGCTCAATTTGCTTCTACATAACTGCAGCGTAAAATAGACGAACGCAAAGGAAAAAAACAAGTGACAAAGCCAATCGCTGCACTCACAACTGGGCGCGCAACATGGCTCATAAGTGGCTTCAGCAGGAGGTCTTCTGACGTCAGCTTAGACACATGCAAAGCCTATCCAGCACAAGTCACATGCCAAGCCAATCCGGAATTCAATCTATAACCAAACGTTCCATAATAAAATAAATTAGTCTCTAACCGAATCTAGAAGCCAATAAAAAACCCTTTATAGTTCAAATTGAAGCCAATCTAGTAAATCCATTGGCAAGTAAGAAAAACATCGGTTCTGGTTTAGCTCTTGTCAAACCGTGGACTAGTGAAAGCTAAGGACCTATGGTTAAGCTTGAAAATTGGCGGTGGCTTAGCTCAGCTTGGTCATGATACGTAATGGAAGGATCTGTGCCTGGCACTGGGCTGCCTACTCCTCTCACATCCGATCTAATCCCATCCAATTCAATGTAATCCAATCGAATTCAGTCTAATATAATCATACCTAAACCAACCCAGTGTAATTCTATCCAGTCCAAATCAAGTATAGCTCATTCCAGTCAAATGCAGCCAAATGCAATCCTGTCCGATTCAATCTAATCCTGTCCACTTCAATCAAATCGTGTCAAATGTATTCCAATCCAGTCCAATCCAAACCATTCCAGCCCGATTCAATCACGCCCAAATCGGAGTACACGCTTGCCTGAAATGCGCCGCTGACTAGCCTAGCTTCAATACTACTGTCATCCTTATGCTAGAGAAAAAGAAATAAAGGACCCCTGAAACGCCATTTACGGCTTGATTTTGACGCTACCGGTGTTTAGAGGTGGTCTTGTGAGCATCGAGATGATATTTGAAAAGCTCTGCGTGTTAGCTAGAATTTGGCATCCGTGTGCTGTGCGATGTCAGGTGGTGGTGGTGGCGAAAACGTTTAATAAAATATGGAGTTACATGAAGGTTGCTCTGGGGTCAGGCTTAGTGCCCTTCCCCTCACAAACACTAGGTGGAGTCCCTAGTACGGGACCCCAGTGGCTTCCGCTGCCGCCATTGCCCTTTTGACCAAGGCCTTTTGGGCTTTCAGGTCGGAGCAGGCGAGTAGGGTTTCCTCCCAGTCCTCCCGGGTGGTGTTTTGGTTAGGTGTAAAGGCAGGGTTGGAGGGGCACGCCCACACCATGTGGAAAAGGTCCGCGGACATTTCCCCGCAGTGCGGGCACTCCTCGGAGAAGGCACTGTCAAAGTGTTTAAGTGATGCCGGGCACATCATGGTATTCGTAAGGAGGCGAAGAAACACGCGTTCCTCCGCTCTTGTTAACCCTTTACACGGGTGGGGGTAAATATTGTGTCTGTTTTGGTACAGCTGCGTAATTTCTCTGAAAGTGTAGGCTGGTGCGAATTCTCCTGAGGAGGGAGGAGACGAGGTTGCCCGGTAAGAAAGCGCGCGGGCGGCGGCATCTGTTGCCTCGTTTCCTTCTAGCCCCGAATGGACCGGAACCCAGACTATGAAGCGGCGGGATGGACTTTCCACGTACGAGCTGTTTTGCAGTAATGGGTAGGCCAGGTCCGAGCTGTTTTTTAGTAGCCGGAAGGCGAGGTACGGGACCCAGCCCTGTTTAAAGTTCCTACACGCACCTCGCGAGTCCGTTATTATTGTTTTTGAATCATAGTGTGTTGCTGCTAACGCGATGGCGACCTTCTCTGCCTGTGTTACGCTTCGGGCTTTAAATGTGAGCCCGTTTACCATTTTGGACTCGTGGATCACTGCCGCCGTGTACCACCCGCCTTGGTGCGGGCCGGACGCATCCACATAGTACACTCCGGGTTTCCCTTCGTAGTGATGAGCTAAGGCCTCTGCCCTGGCCATGCGCCTACCTTCATGGTCGTCCTTGGACATATTAGTGGGAAGTGGTTTTACGTGTGCGATGTCAGCGCACGTTAAAGATCCCCAGGTGGTCGATATTACTCCGTAGCCTTCCACTACGACTCCAGTTTCTCTTTCTCCACTTTCACTCCCACCTTCATCCCTTCCCTTACGGCGCGGTTCAGGTGTCCACAGAGCAAGTTTGACAGATCCCGCGCCTTTCTCTTGCTGTACACAAATAATTTACTATTATTTATTTAGCTATAATTTAGAAATCATTTTTGAAAATTGGCGCTCGCAGCCGATTAGGGCGACTCACCACCATGCGTCTTCAGCCGCCCAGTCCATGCGACATCATAGCGGCAAGTTTTATTATTGGCCATGGCCGTATGACGCCACCTTTTGTTTGCAAATATAAATTTTAAAATAAGCGCTCTTCTTTCTTAAAGTAAAATTTTTCGTGAGTTATCATTGTATAATAAAAAGGAAAGAAGTTTGAGCGCATCATGATGGAAAGCAATCGCTTCCGGCCAACAGAGATCGGTCGGCTCGCCAAAGCACGTGTTGTCCGGATGTCAGTTTTTAAATCTTGGGATCCCAACTGCTGCTTTGTTTCTGGTTCGAAATGAACCACCATTGCTGTGCAGTTGGCTGCAAAGCCGAGGACAGGAAAGATGTCACAATGCGACATCGTGTCCCAACAAAGCAAAGTGTCAAGCGGGAAAGCTTACTCCAACGCTTCGGGCTACCATCGTCAGACAAGCGCCAGGAGCTAAACGTTTGTGGCCGCCACTTTTCTCCTGACGCATTCCAGTACAATCCTAGTTTGACGCAGCAAACTGCCCTCAACGTGAGACGTGAACGCCTAAAATCCAACGCGTTGCCGACGCAGTTTCTCTCTAAAATGGAAAGTATTCTGGGTTGCGAGTTAGTGTGGAAACACTCGTAGCATGGCTCGGTCTCGCATGGGAGTGCATGAAGCCTAACGCAAATTTTGCAGGCGCAGACTCCTTGCGTACAGACCGCTCTTCCGAGAGGACCACAACTACTGTTAAGGAGCTGAAAATGTATGAAAGGGAGCTCGCGCCTTGTGCGCGTATAAGGAAAGCGCCTAGGGAAAGAAAAATAAGATAAAGCGAGCTGCGCACACTGAACAGTGAATTAACATACGCTAACGTAGGCGATCACAATAATCGCAGTATAATTTGCCTGGGTGATGCAGTGGGTTAGGCCGGTGGACTGCTGTGCGCAAGGGACTGCGGCCGCTTTTCGGCGGAAGCGCAAACAAGGCGCCCGTGCCGGTGGGGACAAAAGTAAATGAAGCACGCTTTTTCTTCTACCATTATCCTCTCGGTGCATATTTGCAACTGGTAATCGTGGTATGTTTGAACCGGTAGTAGACTGTGCGATGTCAGCGCATGTTAAAGATCCCCAGGTGGTCTAAATTACTCTGTAGCCCTCCACTGCGGCTCCCCTTTCTCTCTTTCTATTTTCTCTCCTTTCTACATCTATTCCCTTACGGCCCGGCTCAGGTGTGCACAGAGTAAATGTGACAGATACGGCGCCTTTCCCTTCCTGTGAACCAATTAAAAAAATTGAAAAAAACGCGTACCCTTCCACTTGGGCAAATATTTTCTTATCTCCAGTGCGGAAAGCGTTATTTTAACTTACTAAAAAAGCGTGCTCCATTTACTTATGTCCGCACATGTACATGTGCTGCGCGATGTCACTCAATGCTGTGCGGCGTCTCGAGTGAGTCGAATTTGCTGTGTTGAACCGCATGAACAATACTAGCTTATAATGATATTAACACTGCACACTTATAAGAAACCAGACCAGCAGTCGCCCCTCCCCCCCCCCCCCCCCCCAAACTTCAACCATCTAAAGGAATGCTTATTTTGCAGTGCGTCCACTTTCACTCCCACCTTCCACCCTTCCCTTACGGCGCGGTGAGCAAGGTGGGAGTGAAAGTGGACGCACTGAAAAATAAGCATTATAAATAAATCAGTTAAATCAGTTGCAGTGCGTCCAGTCTACTCTTGATCTTTGCTTTTTAACACCTCTACATGCACTTCTTTCTCATTCATGAAGCATGACATTGAAGAGCAAATGGGCTCGTTATGAGACATTTATTGATCATCATTATCATCATCAGCCTGACTATACCCACTGCAGGGCGAAGGCATCTCCCATATTTCTCTACGTAACCCGGTTCTGTGCTAGCTGCATCCACTTGACCCCTGCGAACTTAACCTCATCCGCCCACCCAACTTTCTGCCGCCCCATGCTACGCTTTCCTTCCCTTCGAATCCAGTTTGTTAGCCTAAGCGACCGTCGGTTGTCCTCTCTTCGCACTACATGTCCTGCCCATGCCCATTTGTTCTTTTTAATTAAGAAGAGACACTTAATGAAAGGAGCCACTAGTCGGAGTTCAAGCTAAATATAGGTTTCTTTTTCCTAATACTTTTGTGGTTGATATTGATCAGAATTAATCCTGTAATAATTTTAGTGAGAAATAATACAAATTGGAAAGAAAAATAACATGTGATATACAGATAAAAAAACGTCATCCCCTATGTTTACCTTTGACTGGTCGGCTGTTGGCTCCTTTCATTCTCATTCATGTGCAGAATAATGAAACAGCCATTAGCGCTATGCTGGTAACGCATAAATTTTCTTTCTTTTCTTAGCATGGCAAACCATCATCACTAGGAAGACCAAAAGACCTCAGCAATACGCAGGTTTCCTCTGGATAGGTTACCAGTTTGATCACGGTAATAATAACGCATGTATACACTTAAATGTAGGCTGCATAAATCACTTTGGAATATGTTTCACACATATATGATGGCTATATTGTTAGAAGCTGCATGAATTAGTACTACTGTTGCCATGTCTTTATCATCATCATCATCAGCCTGGCTATACCCGCTGCAGGGCGAGGCCTCGCTCATATTTCTCCAATTAACCCGGTTCTGTGCTAGCTGCATCCGCTGGACTCCTGCGAAGTTCTTAACCTCATCCGCCCACCTAATTTTCTGCCGCCCCCTGCTTTCCTTTCCTTGGGATCCAGTTTGTTACCCAAGCACCCATCGGTTATCCTCTCTTCGCATTACATGTGCGGCCCATTCCCGTTTCTTCTTCTTCTTAATTTCCACTAGAATGTCAGTAACTTGAGTTATTTCTCTGACCCACTCTGCACGATTCCTAGCTCTTAATGTTACCCCTGCCATTTTTTGTTACACAGCCCTCTGAGTTGTCCTCAACTTATGTAGAACCCTCTTTGTTAGCCTACACGTTTCAGCCCCATAGGTGAGTACAGGTAAGATGCAACTGTTATATACTTTACTCTTTAGCGATACCGGTAAGCTTCTAGCCTTAATCTGCAAGTGCTTGCCAAATGCGCTCCATCCGAATCTTATCCTTCTTGTTATTTCCATTTCATGGCCCGGATCTGCGGTTACTACCTGTCCTAAGTGGACATATTCGCCTACTACTTCCAGTGCTTCCCTACATAACGTAAACCAAATCGGTGCTTTGTTTCTTGTGAGTTCTGTCGTCAACTAAGCCGTCATAGCTTAAGGTCTGCGAGTTCTCGCGCTTGCACTGCCGTACTTGCATTTCATCAAGCAATAGCATTCCGCGCTTACAAAAAGTGGATTTTTCATTTAATTTTTCTTCAAAGCTGCCAAAAACTCATTGTCGAAACCGCACTTCATGCCAACCGAAGATATATATATATACCTTCGAATGGTTTTAACAGATGGGAGCGGAAGCACGCCACTCTCTCTGAGAAACCTGTACTCACACGGTATCCAAATGTGGAGAAGGAGACACAATAGAAGCCAATTGTCAGTGTACTTCCTTCCTTTCCTCGACTTTCGTTGTGCTGCCGACAAGCATTCTCACACTGGCATTTGCTGCGCTGCGGACAACTTGGCCTTCTCACAAGCTTTAAGAATTGCGTCCTCGTCAACCTCCTTCAATTTTTCTCGCCACGATGATAACTCCGACAGAAGAGTCTTAAGGATGCGTGTTTTCGTTTTGCGAGAAACAATCCTCTACTTGCTTAGCGTTTCAATCGACATTCTCCTCGCAGGACTGAGCGGTACCCTGACTCTGCGCTGCTTGACGCGCTTTTCTTTCCTTGCCTTGTGATTTCGAAGCGTGTTCTCCAACCTACAACAGTATGCGCAAGGCGTTTTCTTTTCTTGAGTTAAAGGGCAGCGGCTATGGCTCCAAGTATTGCTTGAGTAAATGTAGCCGCACTCGAGGCGTACATCTGCGTACTTCTTATGACATGGTCCGCCAGGACAGAGGTGCACTGCATGAAAATGTTGCAGGGCTTGGCTAACAACTTCCCAGTCCTCTTGACAGCGTAGCTGGCACGCATTGGGAACTACTGTTGTTTGCAGCTTGCAGCCTAATACAAAAGTGCTTAAGGAAAACGTTGATTTTGTCACCTGTTGAATGAGCAGACTCTTCAAAGGAACGGGCTGTCCTGATGGTGACAGCCAACTTGCATGAAGCAGTAGCAGTGAAGGCCATTTTGATGCATACAGTGGTAGTTCCAAGCAGCGGTTGGCAGCTGAGCAAACGATGGATCTAAACAGACTAGCATATCATTGACTGTGGAGCTGGCGCGCGTTTCTATCCCTGTAGAGCCCTTGCTGCGTGCTCTGTCGAGATTTCTGGTAGGGCTTTCTCCACGACAGTCCATTTGTACGGCGTCTGTACACATTTCCTCATCATACAAGAAGTCCTTTTCGGCGCAAGCCACAATTGGGACTTCGCAACTGGAGAAGAGGATGCGTGCTGCTCATCACATTGCGATGTTTGATAGCTATCACCATTCGTGGTCAATTCTCTTGCTTTCCGTCGCATTTTTCTGGGCTTTGGCGGTGGAGGTGACTTTCTGCTCATGGGTGGCTTCCGCTTGCGTGTGTATGGCGGTAGGAAAATGCAAGGCATATCATCTTCTGCCAGGACGGTTCTGTTTGGAACGTCAAGCAAAATTTCACCACGATATTCAGCAAAGTACCTTTTTTCAATCATCATTTCTTTCGTAAAATGTTTGCTACAAACAGCATCATTTACACTCAGCGCACGGTCTTTACGAGTAATAGCTTCTTCCCAGTCCTTTAACTGCTGCTGGTCGGAAGGAACACTAAATAAAATCACCTTTTCTTTGCAGGTTGCGTAGCCACTGTTGCAATTTGCGAAAAAGCCCTAGCCGCCCATAGCTGCATATTACTGCAGCACTGACGCAAAATCGCACCGAATTTGCTCACATAGTTACGGCGATGCTTCTGGCGGCGACGGAGAAACAGTTCTGGCCACACGACCGGCTCGCGCGGCAGAAACACGCCGTGCGATATCAGCTAGTTGCTATCGCAACAGCCTCGTTCATGTATTTTGTTTTTCATTCCGCCGAAGATTCACCGCTGCAACGGCGCTGACGCTGCGATCAGCGGACCGGTTCGGAGGATCCTGGCTGGTACTTTATCTGGAAACTTGCGTCCAGTGCATCGCCCGTGCTGTTCCCCCACCTAAATATTCTTCCACCTGCCCCCTCTCAAGACGGGACACCTCCCGAGATGTCAAAGAACGAAACAAAGAAGGGCACTGGGAGGAGTACAAAAACAATGCTGGTTCTGACAAGCTGCCCGCTTGAAGGAATCCGCTGGATTGTTGGGATTCATCAGACGATGGTCCAGGTGGTTCCCATCTGGTAGGCCCGAATGCCGTTACATACTTTCTGGCAGCTCGTAGTACTTTCTCAGGTCAGCGACGTTGACTGGTCCGGTCTCCCGGCCATCCTGCACATGACGAAGCATGTAAGCGAGCCGCGAAAGACGCTTTATTGCTACAAAAGAACCAGTCCACCGAGGAGCGAGAGAGGCGACAAATCCTTTTGTGGCATCACTTAGCGGGTGCGAGCTGCGAAGTACTTTATCCCCAACGTCGAACTGCAAAGGACGCCTGCCCTTGTACTGGCCGCAGTGCTCCCGGCGGGCGAGGTCCAAGTTCTCCCTGGCCTCCTTTAGAGTTCCAGCGAGACAACTGGAGAGGTCCTGGGTGAACCTGGAATAACTGGGAGCCTGTAAATTAGATTCATGGGTAAGGGCATGTTCAATGGGAAATCGAAACTCACGGCTAAGAAGAATAGCTGCCGGCGTAAAACCAGTCGACCGGTTTACTGTGGTTCTTGTGGCGAAAGCCGTCTCCTGCACTCGCAAATCCCAGTCTTTGTGACGTTCCGTGAAAGCCACGAGCATGTTTTTCAGGTTTCTGTTGACCCGCTCTGTGATGTTGGCCTGAGAATAGTAGGGCGTAGTCTTTTTGTGCTGCACGCCAGGAGCTTTGCAGGTGTCAGCAAATATCCTGCCCGTTAAATACGTCCCGTTATCAGTGATTAGCTGCGCCGGGAAGCCGAACCGAGTGAATGCGTGTAGGAGTTTATCCCAGACTACCTTGAGTCCAGCTTACGCAGCGGGTATAATTGAACCCATTAAGAAAAATGATCAGTGACCACTAGCAAGTAGCGATTTCTGTTCACAGATCTAGGACAAGGGCCCATTACGTCGCAGGCAACAATTTCCAACGGGTAACGGCTCTCCACAGGTTGCAAGAAGCCCGGTGGTTTACCTGCTCTTGCCTTTGCTGTCTGGTATGTAAGACAAGTACGGACGTATGCCACGACATCCTTTCTCATGCGGGGCAAGTCTCGATGCGACCCAACTTTTCATAAGTTTTCTTGCCATCGCGGTGGCCAGCAAGGCGTGTGTCGTGAAAATACTCTAAAAGGAGCTTGCGGAGGCTCTTTGGTACGACAACACGAAATCTGGACTCACCACCATCTGTGTCGGCAGCTGGTATATACCTCAGGAGAAGTCCAGCCTCTGCTTCCAGGTAGCAGTCATAGCTACCGGTAGGCGCTGTGCTTCCTGCAGGGTTAGCGCTGTACAGGCCCTTTCGTATTTGGATGCACTGAGGATCGCTTAGCTGAGCTTCGAGCAGCTGTTTATGGGAAACCAGCGTTCCCCAGGCATCACCGGCTTCTGCGATCACCAGAACTTGCGGTGCTTGCTCGCCATCTGCAGGTAACAGAGCTTGGGACAGGCGTCGGCTTCCTTGTTGAAGGTGCCCATCTTGTACTCCACCCTGTAATTATATTTGTGAAGAGCGAGCGCCCAGCGGGCTAGACGGCCGCTGGGTTTTGCAGCTTTGACAACCAAGACAGTGCCTGATGATCGGTTTGAATTGTAAACTCAGCCCAATCCAAATACATGTCAAACTTTGTTAGCGCAAATACAATTGCCAAGCACTCTTTCTCTGTTACCGTGTAGTTTTGTTGCGGCGATAAGAGAGTGCGACTTGCAAATGCCAAGGGGCAAAGCTTCCCTTCGTGATCCTGAAGCAAAACAGCACCTATTCCATACTCACTCGCATCAGTCTGCACTGTAAAGGGCCGGTTTAGGTCCGGGAGCCGCAGACGAGCAGTATCGGCGATAGCTGTTGACAGCGCTCGAAACGATTCCTGCTCCGTGTCTGTCCAGGACCAACGGGCGCCTTTCCGGAGAAGCTGATGAAGGGGTCTTGCCAGGTCCGCCCATTTCGGTATAAAGGACGGTAGAAACCGACCTAGCCCAAACATCGCTGCAAGCTCTTGACGTTGGTGATGGCAGCGGCCGTGGTGCACCCAGTTCACTCAGCATGCCTGAAGAAAAATGTAATTATTCCTCACTGTATGATCTCCGTGCATCACGGTAGTGCCTCGTTATGGACCATCAATCCATCGTCCGAGCCCGCATTTTACCAACGGGATTGAAGCTTGCCTCCTGTGGACCAGATGCGCCCCACGTCGTTGCTTTGGTCACAGATGCTACGAGTGCCACCGTACCTCTGCCTGCTGATGAAACTTCGATCATCCGCATGATTAGCGCCGATCTCAGCTCACATCAACGCCGTACTCTTGTGGATATTCTTCTACCTTTTTCGCCTATGTTTGACTTTTCTCAAAGAGATGGACCAACCTCTCGCCCTACACATCGGACCCATCATAGCATCGACACTGGTTCGGCTCGTCCCATTCGTCAAAAGCCATATCGCGTGTCCCCATCTGAGCTCAAAGTCATTCATGAGCAAGTGGAGGACATGCTACGGAAGAAGGTGATACAGGAGTCATCTAGCCCCTGGGCTGCCCCTGTTATTCTTGTACGTAAGAAAGACGGTTCGTGGCGATTCTGCGTCGATTATCGGCGTCTAAATTCTCTTACGAAAAAGGACGTCTATCCTCTTCCTCGCATAGACGATGCCCTCGACTGCCTCTCTGGTGCGTCCTATTTTTCTTGTCTTAATCTCAGATCTGGCTACTGGCAAATTCCAATGGACCCTGCGGATAAGAAAAAAACAGTCTTCGTAACGCCAGATGGCCTTTATGAGTTTAATGTTATGCCATTCGGGCTGTGTAATGCGCCAGCCACATTTGAACGCTTTATAGACACAGTTTTGCGCGGCTTAAAATGGGACATTTGTCTTTGCTATCTGGATGATGTCGTCATATTTGGGAAATCCTTCCAAGAGCACAATGACCGCCTAGTACGTGTCTTGAATTGTCTGCACAACGCCGCCCTGATTCTGAACTCTAAAAAGTGCCGCTTTGAAGAGCGCCAAGCGCTGGTGCTAGGACACCTTGTCCATGGTGATGGTGTAATGCCGGATCCCCAGAAAACTGCCATTGTTGAGTCTTTTAAACCCCCGCAGACAGTGAAGGAGTTGCGCAGTTTTCTAGGGTTGTGTTCCAATTTAGGCGCTTTATACATCGCTTTGCTGACGTTGCTTACCCATTGACGTGCCTTCTCCACAAAAACGCTACTTTTGACTGGACACCAGACTGCGACGCGTCATTCCGTCAACTGAAATTTCTTTTAATATCGAAACCCATCCTACGTCACTTCGATCCTACTGCATTGACAGAAGTACACACGGACGCTAGTGGAATCGGTCTCGGTGCAGTCCTTGTCCAACGGCACGATGAACGAGAGCATGTTATCGCGTACGCAAGTCGTACCCTGAGCAAGCCGGAGCTAAACTACACAGTCGCCGAACAGGAACGCCTAGGTGTAGTTTTCGCTGTGCAGCGTTTCCGTTCATATTTGTACGGACGTTCGTTTACTATCGTAACTGACCATCATTCACTCTCTTGGCTTCGGAACCTTCGAGACCCATGTGGTCGCCTCGCACGCTGGGCCCTCCGGTTACAGGAATATGACTTTGCCGTGGTGTACAAAAGCGGGAGGCGTCATGCAGACGCAGATTGTCTTTCTAGGATGCCAATGGCCACGACTGGACCTGAAAGCGACGATTTCGACAATTATATATCGACCCTCGAGCCAGCGTTCCCCGACACGAATGTTTTCAAAACGGAACAGCAAAATGATAGCAGTCTGCAGCCTCTCTTTGCCCAAGCCAACGTACCTACAAGCCGTTTTTGTGTGCATGATGGCCTCCTATGGAAAAAGAGTTATTCGCCTGTCGGCCAGCGATACCTACTCCTAGTTCCCAAGACGTTGTGAACAGACGTATTGCGTGTTATGCATGATGATCCAACTTCTGGGCATTTGGGATCGGTTCGAACACTTCACCGTGCTCAAGAAAGATTTTACTGGCCCAGAATGCGCTCGACAATTGAACAATGCGTTGCCAGTTGCAAGCAATGTCAGCGCCACAAACGTCCAACTGCAACTCCGTCTGGCTTGCTGCAGCCTGTGAAGACCCCGACAGCTCCGTTTGATCAAGTAGGCATTGACCTCGTTGGTCCGTTTCCGAAGTCCGTGGATGGAAATCGCTGGATTGTAATCTGCGTGGGCTATCTCACACGCTACTGTGAAACCGCCGCTCTTCCCTCTGCTACGGCGCATCAGGTGTCGCTTTTCTTGCTGCACTCAGTCATCTTACGACACGGGCCGCCACGAATTGTCATCACTGATCGGGGCCGACAATTCACTGCTGATGTTGTTGAAGAGCTCATGCTTTTATGCGCCGTTACTTTCCGACACTCGACGCCATACCATCCAAAGACAAATAGCTTGACTGAGCGCGTCAACAGAACTCTTATCAACATGCTAGCCATGTATGTGGACGCAGGGCATAAGAACTGGGACACCATACTGCCCTTCATCACATATGCGTTTAATACCGCCACGCATGAGACGACTGAGTACAGTCCATTTTTTCTGCTCTATGCCAGACCGCCACGCTACTCTCTGGATACTATCCTGCCTTTCACAAGCCGTGGAGACCCCTGCCTGACTGAGACCCTCTGTCTCGCCGAAGAATCTCGCAGAATCGCCCGATTACGGTATGGTGCTTCACAAGAACGTTCTAATGTGCGATACGATGCCAGTAATCGGCGGGTCACGTGCGCTGTAGGTGATTTAGTCTGGCTATGGCGTCCAATTCGGCGCCGTGGCCTACATCAAAAACTCTTGGCCACTATGACGGCCCAAATGTGGTTTTCAAACGCATTAGTAATTTAACTTATGGAATAGCCCGCCTGACCGCATCGGTTCGCCGGTCTGCCAAAACCGAACTGTGTCATGTTGCCCGCTTGAAGCCGTGTCAGCCTCGCACGACCCACGAACACGCCCATAGGGCTTCGTCTGAGTAAGGGGGAAATGTCACGCTAATGACGACGATGAATGATGGTGATGGTGTGGCAGAAGAGCAAGAAGAAGCGTTGGTTTCTGGGCGCTAGTAGGCTTCATCTTGTTCCGCTACATCAGCACCGTAAATAAACACCCCTTCTTATTTCATCGTAACAGTATTAATCAGAGGGTAGCAGGCATCGTAATTAGGCTTTATAAACGGTATAAACTGAAGGTTGTAAAGTCCTATGCACCTACATGTAGTTATGATGCCCAAGCAGTTAGAAGCTGCTACGAAGATGTAGAATCGGCAATGCGAAAAGTAAAGACGCAAAATACTGTACTAATGGGCGACTTCAATGCCAAGGTAGAGAAAAAGCAGGCAGGAGACCAGTCAGTAGGTGACTATGGCATTGGTTCTAGGAATAGCAGGGGGGAGTTACTAAATGTGTTTGCAGGGCGCAATAACTTAAGAATTATGAATACCTTCTTCAGCAAACGGAAGAACCGGAAATGGACATGGAAAAGTCCTAACGGGGAGACTAAAAATGAAATTGATTTCATAATGTGTTCAATCCCCGCCATTATGAAAGATGTAGAAGTAATCGGGAAAGTGCGACGCAGTGACCACAGGATGGTGAGGTCCCGAATTAGCCAAAGTCTGAAGAAGGAACGCAACAGATTAGTAAGAAAGAAACCTATCAATGAATTAGCGGGTAGGGGGAGGGCAGAAGAGTTGAGGATCTCGTTACAGAATAGATATTCAGCTCTAACCGAAGATGGCGACATTACCCTAGAAGCAATGAACAATAATTTCATAGATATCATTACTGAGTGTGCGGTAGAAGTAGGCGGTATTATAGTTAGAGAGGACACCGGTAAGCTGTCTAAGGAGACGAAAGATTTGATTAAGAAGCGCCAGAGTATGAAAGCTTCCAACCCAACAGACCATTTCGAATTGGCCGAGATATCAAAGCTAATCAATAAGCGCAAGGTGGTCGATATAAGGAACTGTAATATGGAGAACATTGAGCATGCTGTAAAGAACAGAGGAAGCCTTAAAGCGGTAAAGAAATTGGGCATAGGCAAAAACCAGATGTATGCGATAAGTGACAAGGCGGGCAACGTCATCACGAATATGGACAAGTAAGTCAAAGTAGCCGAGGAGTTCTATACAGATCTCTACAGTAGTCAAAGTAGTCAGGACCGTAATGAGATTGGTGGTAGGGAAAAACAGTCAGACGTTGCACCAGTGATGAAGGACGATGTCAAAAAGCATTAGAAACTATGAGAAGGGGGAAATCAGCTGGAGAGGATCAGATAACTACAGATTTGCTGAAGGACGTGGGGATATCGTGGAAGAAAAACTAGCCACCCTGTATACACAGTGCCTGGTGTCATCGATGGTACCGGAGCCATGGAGAAATGCAAACATTATCCCCATTCATAAAAAAGGGGACCCTAAAGACCTTAAAAATTACAGACCAGTCAGCTTACTCTCTGTTACGTATAAGATATTTACGAAGGTAATCGCTAATAGAATCAGGACAACCTTAGACTGCAATCAAGTAAATGATCAAGCAGGTTTTCGGAAACGGTACTCTACTGTCGACCATATCCATACCATCAATCAGGTGATGGAAAAATGCTCGGAATATAACCAGCCCTTACACATAGCATTGATTGATTACAAAAAAGCATTTCACTCTGTTGAAACCTCGGCGGAGATGCAGGCATTACGAAATCAGGGGGTAGACAAGCCGAACGTGAAAGTGCTGGAAGATATATATAGTGGCTGCACAGCAACCATAGTTCTGCATAAACAAAGTAACAAAATTCCCATAAAGAAAGGTGTTAGGCAAAGAGACACAATCTCCCCAGTACTATTCACAGCTTGCTTAGAGGAAGTATTCTGAGGCTTGGAATGGGAGCAGTTAGGGATACGGGTAGATGGAGAATAGCTCAGTAATCTGCGATTTGCAGATGACATTGCCTAGCAAAGCAACTCGGGGGATGAACTGCAAATAAAAATTGATGACCTAGACAAGAAAAGTAGAAAGGCAGGCTTGAAAATCAATATGCAGAAGACTAAGGTAAGGTAATGTTCAGCACTCTCGGGAAGGAGCAGCAGTTTACATTAGGTAACGAAGTACTGGAAGTAGTAGGCAAATATGTCTACTTTGGATTGATAGTAACCGCAGATCCGGACCGGGTCAAGTGGAGAAATATGGGAGAGGCCTTCGCCCTACAGTGGGTATAATCAGGCTGATGATGATGATGATGATGATGATGCAGATCCGGACCATGAAAAGGAAATAACAAGAAGAATAAGATTGGGATCGAGCGCATTTGGCAAGCACTCGCAGACTATGACTAGCAGCTTATCGGTATCGCTCAAGAGGAAAAAATATAACGACTGCATCTTACCTGTACTCACCTATGGGGCTGAAACGTGGAGGCTAACCAAGAGAGTTCTTAAGTTGAGGACAACCCAGAGGGCTATGGAACGAAAAATAGTAGGGGTAACATTAAGAGATAGGAAGCGTGCAGAGTGGGTCAGAGAAATAACTCAAGTTACTGACATTCTAGTGGAAATTAAGAAGAAATGGGCATGGGCAGGGCATGTAGTGCGAAGAGAGGATAACCGATGGTCGCTTAGGATAACAAACTGGATTCCAAGGGAAGGAAAGCGTAGCAGGGGGCGGCAGAAAGTTAGGTGGGCGGATGAGGTTAAGAATTTCGTAGGGGTCAAGTGGATGCAGCTAGCACAGAACCGGGTTAAGTGGAGACATACGGGAGAGGCATTTGCCCTGCAGTGGGTATACTCAGGCTGATGATGATGATGATGATGATGATAATAGATACCGTAGCCGACTACTCTGTCATCAGTGGACCTTTTGCCGCCCAGCTCAAGAAGGTTACGGCCACTTGGGACGGCCCGCTAATCCGCCCCGCAGGTGGTCACCTTATTACGCCGTCGGGGCGATGCACCGCAAGAGTTACAGTAAATGAACGTGCCTAACCTACCAGCTTCCTCGTCCTACAGCACTGCTCCTGCGACGTGATTCTGGGCATAGATTTTCTGAACGAACATCGAGCGATTATCGACCTCCGATCCAAACTCATCAAGCTCTCGACTGACAAAGCCATACCTGCTAAGAGAACTTCGAGCCATCACGTCGCTCCCATGGTCTTCGACGGAGAATTGACCGTACACCACCGATCAAGCATCATCGTCCCTGTGTTTACAAAGGAGTCGATATCGCGGAAGGGGTTGTCGAAGGAAACACCCAGTTTTACTGGATAGAGGAATTGGCATCTCAAGAGGCATCGTCCGTTTCCCTTATGGACAAGCTCATGTGCTCGTCACGAGCTTCCCCGACTAATACTGGCACCTGAAAAAGGGCATCACGATTGCTTTCCTTGACGAGCTAGCGGAATCCCGAGCAGTCTTCGCCCTCCGCAGCCAACTTGAAGACGATGCACCCAACCTATCCTAGCAGCCTAATTACAACATTAACCCAGCGCTCCCTCGAGGTAGACAAGACCTGTTTCATACTTCTGCTATGTCTCTAACCAGACAGACAGCAGCATTTGAAAATAAATAAATAAATACTCTTCTTGAAAACCCCACTGAGTGCTTTTCCTCAGCGTCGAAGGTGCGGCAAACTCCGCTGGGAAAGAACCGAATCATCACGGACGAAAACGCTCGACCACTACGTCAAAGTACCTACCGTGTATCGCCGTGAGAACTCCAAGCCATATACGCGATAAAGTTGAGGAAATGCTGCGTGTTGACGTGAGCCAGCCATCCAAGATCCACTGGGTGGCACCAGTCATTTTGGTGAAGAAGAAAGACGGCGCACTTCGATCCTACTTTGATTACCGCCGCTTGAATGGCATAACTAAGAAGGATGTCTACCCGCTTCCCCGCATCGACGACACACTGGACCGGTTCTGTAACGCCAAGTACTTCTCGTCGATGGACCTGGAGAGTGGGTACTGCCAAATTGAGGTCGACGAAAGAGACCGCGAGAAGAGGGTGTTCATAACGCCGGACGGCCTCTTTGAATTCAAGGTAACACCATTTGGCTTATGCACAGCACCAGCCACGCCCCAACGGGTAACGGATACTGTCCTGGCAGGCTTCAAGTGGCAGATCTGTTTGGTACATTTGGACAACGTCGCTGTGTTCTTGTCAAACTTTGAAGACCATCTGAGAAGGCTTCGAACAGTGTTTAACGCAATAAAGACCTCAGGTTTGACGTTAAAAGCAGAGAAATGTTTATTAGCCTATGAAGAGATGTTGTTTCTTTGTCATATCGTAACCCAGGAGGGAGTTCGCCGCGACACACAGAAAACAGCTGCGATCGTACAGATTGCATTGCCCGGTGGAAAGAAAGCTGTGCGCATATTACCAATGATTCGTCAAGGACTTTTCGCGCCTCATCAAACCTTTGACGCAGCTTACAAAGGCATACGTGCCATTTCAATGGCAAGCACCGCCTGCGGAAGCCTTCGAGGAACTTGAGCGCTATCTACAGTCCCCTCCTATGCTAGGCCACTTGGATGAGAATGCCGAGACTACATACCGATGCGAGCAGTCTGGGCCCAGGCACCGTTTTCATTCAGAAAAATGCCGGACAAACGAAAGTAAACACCTACGCTAGCAGGTCCCTCTCGAAAGCCGAAGCCAATTACTCGACCACCGAGAAGGAGTGCCTTGGGATCATCTGGGCCACCTCAGAGTTCTACCCGTACTTATACGGCCGACCATTCAAGGTGTTAAGCGCTCTACTGGCTGGAACATATAAGAGCCCTCCGGCCGCCTTGCCCGATGGAGCCTACGTATTCAAGAATTCGACATCATAGTCATCTACGAGTCAGGCAGCAAGCACTCCGATGTAGGCTGTTTGTGACGAGCCACCTTTTATGCGCCGGTGAGAAAAGACGATGAAGACACCTTTTTGGGACCGGTGAGCGCCACCAGTTAAGCAGAACAACAGCGATTTGACCGTGAGCTGAAAGCGCTAGCTCATTACTTGGAAGGAAAGACCGCTGTCCCTCCTGGTCGGTTCAGGCGACATTTATCATCGTTCAAGTTACGCAACGGCTTCCTTATGAAGAAGAGCTTCGCACCAAACAGGACCATGCAGCTCCTGGTTGTGTCTAAAAACCTCCGGCAGAAAATTCCGCAGGCGTTGCACGTTGCACAGCTGGCCATCTCGGGATTGCGCGCATGTTGCGACGAATCTAGGAGAAGTACTACTGGCCGCGAGTGCCTGCCGAGGTTGCCCACTACGTGAAAACGTGTCATGAGTGCCAGCGACCCAGGACTCCGCCGATCAGACCGGCAGAACTACAAAACCCAATTCCGCCCCCAACCTTACCCTTTCAACAAATTGGGATAGATCTCCGCGGCCCCTTTTCATATTCGTCTATGGGTAACAGGTGGACATTTGTGGCCACTGACTAGCTTACTAGCTACGCCGAAGCAAAATCACTACCCTATGGTACCACGGCAGAAGTCGTCAAATGTTTTGTCGAACAAATTCTTTTGCGACACGGTGCCCCAGAAGTGCTCATTACAGACAGGGGAACGGCGTTGACGGCAGAGTTGACGCACGCCATCCTGGCAAACAGTCATACAACCCATCGACGAACTGCGTACCATCCCCAGACCATGAGCGCCTAATAAAGACGATCGCGGACATGATCGCCATGTATCGTATTTGCCAAAAGTAACCGAGCAGCCCAGCCGGCCGGCGGAGCAAGCGCAAGGCCGTGTGGCGGCGTGGCGGTCGCCGTCAGTGGACGCTGGTGCCCAGCTGCGAGTGTATGTTTGCTGACGTAAGGCTGCTGCCTCGCTATCTTTCTTGGAAATTTAGAATGTAAGCGGGTAATATCTCTGGCGTTCGATTTCGTGCCTTTAGAACGATGTGCTAGCCATAGAGGGCGCTGTGCACAGCAAAGCACGCTCAACTCTTATTTTGGGCTGGCGTCGTGAAGCTGCGCTCGTTGTTAGAATGTCATGCCGGTTGAATCCCAGTACACAGCTCGCGTAGGTGAAGCGATTTGGAAATTGACATTTTGTTGCCTCATTTGGAATGTAAGCACAGTGATACAGGATTACGGTATTAACCTCGGTTTGGTTTTCCCGCGATTCCTAGTCTTCGACGACTTAGAGTCGCTGAGCTAGAGAGAAACAAAACTTAGGCAATATTTTTCGCCTTTTCAAGTGCGACTATTCCTGCAAATGTATTGAGGCTAATCCGTTAATGTCGCATTTGCCGTCACTAGTTCAGGTACGGAAGTCCATAACGGTTTTCGCGATTGCAACGTCAAACTGAATGCCGAAAATCCGAGCAGAGATTTCAACTGCCTCAAAAATATTTGGCAATAGCGATTGAGTGATTTAAATGTTCCCCTAACATATGATCCCCCAAGGAAGCCTTGGTATTGCGTAGGATGGCTACGAAGAAGGTTGTCTTCCACTTGCATTGAAATTCCTTCCGAAGCTTTTCCTGTTTGCGGCCAGGGATTTCAGCAAAGGCGGGAGTGTCAAGTTTTCTAGCTTGATTTGGTGTTGTACTTGAAGGTTACATTCCAATAACTTGGTCATCAAGTTACCGAAGCACAACTCTCTCAGCGGGCACTAATCTATCAATCAAGCATTTAGGTATTAGCGAGTAATGCAAAAATAGTTCGCCGTTTAGGTCCGCGTGTTTGGAGTTCTCCATTTCCAGAACATATTGAAGATAGATTGGTCGCACGTGTTCCCTCATAAGACAAGAGAAGGAAATACGGCTGCAATCATTGAGGGAATGGGCGGCGCATCTTTGAGGTAGCAGGATGATATTTTTCATGCAGTTAGCTCATTAAACGAAGAGATTGACTGCAGGCTAACGGATGAACGTAATTACCAACGCGGAAAACACTACGTGTTCTTTTTTTCGTTAGGAAATATAGGGGATTAAGGTTGCAGCAAGAGGGGCACTCGAAACAGAGGGAAATATTTTTTTTCTCTCCTTCAGCCTAACTGACCATTACTGCAATTCCGGCAGTGGGCACAACTGACAACTAGGAACTACAGGACAAGCACATCTAGTTTCCAAAATCTATTCCTCGCCTTACTTTCCCGACAGTCGAAACGAGTAGAAGAGATTGTGTTTGTCCGTTCGTTGCAACTACAGGAACACTGCGCCGATATTAACTGCAAAGACATTCTGTCGGAGACCACCGCTTCACAGCGCCAACCAAATAGAAGGGTTGAGCGAGTAATGCTATGCGGAGCGCCCTTCATCAGTAGCTCAGCGTTCAAAAGGCGCCTAATCAGGAACCGCACATAATACTTGCTTACTTTTTATCATCCCAAAGAGAGCGAGGGAGCATGCTTACTTCCGTCATCTTAGACTCGCCGGCGGAGAGCAGCCATAGAGAAAGAGATTGGTAAAGAGCGGACACTCGCATTGGGCCCAGCGGCCCTTTTGACTGTAGCGCACCAAGCGGCCGGCGGCAGCTACTTCCGGTCTTGGTTAAAACGCGTGATTTAAAGGCTAGCATGCGCTGAGCCCTGCCCTTTTGACGCATTATTTTAGTTTTATATGGTCTGCTAGTGCTTGTATTGATTTTCAGCATGAACATGAAAGATTCACAGTGCTCTAAACTGCCCATCAACGCAGCTGCGCCACAGCCTTTGCAAAACAGAATTGCAGAAAAGAGGCGAAGTGTTTTGTGAAAGGAACATTTATTTTTCTGCATATAAAACACATAAGAGATGCAACAGAGGTAGACAGGCATTAACAAAACTTTGCACAAATTAGGCGATGTGCGCAGTACAGAAAAATAAAAATACACAAGGCGAGAAGAACACAAGTAGAGACAAACAATAGCATGATGTTGATTTCCGAATTATGGCAAATGGTATGTAACAGAACAGGCACTATACATCAACTACACAGTCACAGTCTAGGCTATCGTAGCAAGTGTAACTTGTATTGTTCAGGGCAGAGAGGAGTACTGACGCTCGGGGGAAGGCCACACCGTTCCCTCGTCGCATCTGCCGTGCTTCGGCTGCAGTCCGTGGGTTCATGCAGTGCTGTTGAAAAAGGAACGAACATGATGCAGAAGGTTGCAATGAACTGTAAGGCCACTGCACCAGGCACACATATGTGCATGTGGGTTCACACTGAAGCTTCGTGAGCAGCAGTTATGGTCCGGAACACGAAAGCTTTTATTCGTAAAATTGGTGCAAAAACTTCTCTTGCAGCGTACAGGTCAGGAAATGCAGGCTAACCGAACCTATCTGAAAATGCATTTCTACAGTGAGTAGAATAACAGCCACTAAAGTACCAATGTTCCTCAAAAGCACTGAGCAGCTGAAGCAATGAAGCTTGAAGCATAAGACATTTCTCACTTTTAACGTTGTCCAGTTAAATACAACGTGACACCACGCAATACTAGCCGTTCGCAAAACCGCGGTCGGCTAGCACGCCGTGTTGGCTAGCCCTTCATACGCGACTTTGTGAAGCGCAGACCTCCAGGCTGAGCTAGACTGCCTGAAATGCCGCGCAGTTTGACAAGAAAAACATTTATCACCTTGCGATTTCGCTGTTAAATGCGACAGTAAGCAAAACCAGCCTCTCCGCGAACGGCGTAAGTCCTGGCAACCGCTTCAGGCCTGGCCGCACCGGCCGGCGAATACGCCATTTTGGCGCAACGGCGTGCCTTGATGCATTCACATGCCACTTTGTCCAGCGGGCTGAGCTAAACGACTGGAAATGCAGCGCAATTTCGCAGGAACACAACATATTACACCTCGCCGCGGTTGGAAACTGCCGGAGCGTCACGAACTGCGCCTGAACTTCTCCTGTCTGAACAGCGTGAACAGGCGCGCCGCCTGTTCACGAACTGCGAAACTTAATTGGCACCGGCCGGCGCGGTCACCGTAAACTTCTCGAAATGTAGCGTAGTTTAGAAAAAACGCTGTTCATCTTGCCATCGTTCCAAATCACAGTTGTTCCGCTCAGCAGCCCACGAGAGATAAAAATATGCGATCTGTGCTCAGCCCCTTCGACAACTTTCTGTCGTCTTCTCCGGCGGGCTTCCGCTGCCATGGAGGAAGAGATTCGTAAACAGCGTACACTAGGCGAAAACTGGCCATAGGAAATGACGCGCGACTTGTTGCGCTGCCGTCGATTGGTGGATGGCGGCACCAGCGCGGACATGCACGGACGCGCGCGCGACGGCACTGGCTGCAGTGGTAGCCCCATGGTAGCCCGCCAGAGCAGAGGACAGAAAGTTGTCGAAGGGAGAGAGTGGCTGTCTGCTCGTGCCTCGTCGCGCCTTTGCGGCACAGACCGCATATTTCTATCTCTCGTGGGCTGCTACGCGGAACGATGTCAAGGGGAGCAACGTTTTTTACTGAACTACGCTGCATTTCAAGCCGTTTACCATGTCCACGGCGGCCGGTGCCAAATACGTTTCGCAGCTCGTGAACAGGCGCGCCAGCCATTCAGGCATGGAGAAGTTCAGGCGCAGTTCGTGACGCTCCGACAGTTTCCAACCGCGGCGAGGTTTAATATGTTGTGTTCCTGCGAAACTGAGCAGCATTTCGAACAGTTTATCTCAGCACGCTGGGCAAAGTGGCATGTGAAGGCACCAAGGCACGCCGTTGAGCCAACATGGCGTATTAGCCGGCCGGGGCGGCCAGGCATGACGCGGTTTGCCGAAAGGCTTTTCGCCTATGCGTCGCGTTTCACAGGTCGACGGTAAGGTGAGAAATGTTGCATTCTTGACCTTTTTGTCAACCTGCGCAGTATTTCAGGACTTTTAGGTCATTACGGCGGTGACTTCGCTTCACAAAGTCGCGCGTGGAGAGCAAGCTAACAGGCATGACAAGGCGGGCTGGCTGCGGTGACGTGACATGACGTGCGGCGGTTCTGCGAACGCCTAGTTTTGCGTGGTGTGGCGTTTAACAGGTCAATCGCAAGTTAAGAAATGTTTCATTCTTGTCAAATTGCGAGGCATTGCGGGCAGTTTAACTCAGCACGGCATCTGCGCTTCACAAAGTCGCGTATGAAGGGCTAGCCAACATGGCGTGCTCGCCAGCCGCGGTGAGGCTTGGCCGCGGTTTGGCGAACGGCTAGTTTTTCGTGGTGTAGCGTTGGATTTAAAGGGACAATGTTAAAATCGAGAAATGTTTTATTATGCTGCAAGCTTCATTGCTTCAGCTGTTCAGTGCTTTTGAGGAATCTTGTTAGTTTAGTGGCTGTTATTTCACTCACTGTAGAAATGCATTTTCAGGTAGGTTCGGTTAGCCTGAATTTCCTGTCCTCTACGTTGCAAGACTAGCTTTTGTTTCAATTTTACAAATGACAGCTTTTCTGTTCTGGACCATAACTGCTGCTCACCAAGTCTTCAGTACGCACCATCAGGCACAAGTGTGTGCTCGGTGCAGTGGCTTTACATTTCATTGCAACCCTCTGCCTCATATTCATTCCTTTTCCAACAGCACTGCATGGATCCATGGACTGCAGCCCAAGCACGGCACATACCATGAGTGAGCGGTGGGGCCTTCCCCCAAGCGACACTGCTCCTCTCTGTCCTGAACAATACAAGTTACCCTTGCTAAGGTAGCCGCGACTGCGTCTGTGAAGTTTATGTGTAATTCCTGTTTTGTCACATATCACTTGCCACAATTCGGAAATAACGTTATGCTGATTTTTGTCTCTACCTAAGTGCTGTTTCTAGCCTTGTGTATTTCTATTTTTCGGTACTGTGCACATCGCCTAATGTGTGCCAACCAAAATAATGTGCCAAAAGGGCAGGGAAGGGCTCTGCGCATGCTAGCCTTCTAATCGCGCGCCTTTCAGCAAGACCGGAAGTAGTTGCTGCCAGCCGTTTGGCGCGCTACATTGAAATGGGCCGCTGGGCCTTATTGGAGTGTCAGCTCTTTAGCAATCATTCTTATGCCGCTGCTGCGAGTGCCGCCGCCCGCGCGCCACTCTGGTGGCACCATCTATCAATCGGCGGCAGTGCAACAAGTCGCGCGTCATTTCCTGGGGCCAGGTTTCACCGAGTGTCCGCTCTTTACCAATCTCTTTCTCTATGGAGCAGGGGCTAGCGACGGCAATGATAGTGCCGCAGCCCGGCCCCTTGACTGCTTCGCCGGCCGGCTGGGCTGATCGGTTGCTTTTGGCAAAGACGGTACGTCGACGCTGAACACAAGGTCTGGGACGCCATCTTGCCGTACGTGATCTTCGCGTATACCAGGAGACGACCACAGCGATCCCGTTCAAGTTTGTGTACGGTGGGGAGCCCACGATGACCCTAAACGCAATGCTGCCGCACGTAACAAACGAGGAAAGCTTTGACGTCGCCGCCTACCTGCAGCATGCCGAGGAAGCCACACTACTCGCACGGCTGCGTAATAAAGACCAACAGCGTACCGACACCCGACGATACAACTTTGATGACGCCCTGCAGAGTACAATCCAGGAGACCAACTGGGGGTTTGGACTCCAATTCGTCGTCGTGGACTAAGTGAAAAGCTACTGTGTCGATACTTTGGGCCATACAAAATCCTTCGCCGCGTCGGACAACTGGTCTATGAAGTCTCTTTCGAAGGTATGACAGCATTAAAACGGCTTCGCGCGCGCCAAGGAAACGTACATGTTCGCCTGAAGCCTTATTACGCGCGGTAAAGAATCCGTGATATTAAATTTTGTAATGTTTCTATATAAGTTGCTCTCTTTATTTTGGAACATCGAGGCGATGTTTCTTAATGTGAGAGTAGTGCCACGAAACCTACAAAACTGTAATTGTTTTTAGCAGCCGCCGGAATTCCTCCTCACCACTGTGATTCTGGATCGCGTATCAGTTCTGCATTGGTTGTGTTAATGCTCGATCTCGCGAGAAGCACCTTTATCGATTTCGTTCTCATGCAAGATGCGCCGAGATCTCTCTCGAAGATTCCGATCCCTCGCGTATGTTTCTACAATTTTCCAGGTTGTGCTAGTAGCAGTTTGCGACGCTATCTGGATTGTTCTGAGCAGCATTTAAATTGAGCGTTGACGGGAGCTACGGGGATTCTTAGTTTAACGATCGTAGAACCCGTTTATTGCTATCGCCGCCGCCGAATTGCTTAATTATTTTGCGGGCGCAAGTCAGCACAATACAGAGTTTCTTCGGTGCAATCACTGACTCTTTATTTGTGTCAACCGCCTTGTCACCACCACGTGACACTATTGCAAAAAATCCACTTTTGGCCCGCTTCCGTGTTCGAATTTTACTTTACTCTCGCCTACCTGGGACACGTGTGGTGGCAGGATAAGTAGATATTATAATACATAGGTTATACGATGCTTTCGAACTAATTATAAATTATAGAAGGTATCCTGTACTTTCATCATCATCAGCAGCCAGGATTTCCGATGAAGTGCGAATGCTCCTCGCATATTACTCTACAAAAGCCCAGTTCGATTCACTTCACCTCTATAAGCATTTTAGCCTCTTTCAACTACCTAACTTTCTGCCACCCCCTGCTACGCGTTCCTTCCCTTCCAGTCTAAATTGTTACCCAGAGCCATCGGTTGTCCTTTCTTCGCCCTAGAAGTCCTGCCATTTGTATTTCTTGATTTTCACTAGGATGTCATTAACTCGAGTTATTTCTCTTACCAACAATGTGCGCTTCCCATTTCTTAACGTTAAGCCTACTCTTTTCTGTTCTATACATGTCTGCGTTGTCCGCAACGTAAGTAGACCCCTTTTCGCTAGCCTCCAAGTTTCAGCCCCATAAGCAAGAAGAGGTAGGACGCAATAGTATGCTTTCCTCCTGAGTGATACCGGCACGCTGCTAGTCATAATCTGCGAGTATTTGCCAAATGCGTTTCATCATAACCTTATTTTACGAGTTATTTTGCTTTCAAGATGCAGATCCTTCATGGTCCTATATCTTGCCCCTGTGTTGTAACTTGTTATGAACACGCAAAAACACCCGCAAGATATAATAAAACTGAGCTTAAATATATTTTGTTGAGATGTGGTTGCGTGTTTCTGTTGTGGATTGTTAAATGTATTGCCACAAACCATTGAAATGTTTATTTGTCCCTTTTGCGACGGACGCCGGCATGCGACCTCATCACTATGATTCTGGCTCGCGTATCAATTCTGTATTCTTAGTTTGTTCGTGCTCGTTGTCGCGAGATGCAGTTTTCTCAGCTTCTTTGTTACGCAAGATGCACCGAGACGTGCCTCGAAAATTCCGAGCACTCGCGCGTTTTTGTGCAATGTTCCAGGCTGTGCTAGGCACCGTTTGCTGCTTTACCTAGATGTTTCATCGCCGCCTTTGAATTGAGCGTTTACGAATGCGATGGGCATTCTTAGCTTGATGACGGACGAATAGGTTTGTTGATATCGGCGCCAGCGATTCTCTTAGATCTTTTGCGGGCGCATGTCAGCCCAATAAAGTTTCATTCAAGTTCAACAGCAGTGTCTTCATTTGTGGCTACTGGGCTTGGGACTTCTATGTGACATCCTGTGGAGGTGCTGCCCTTTGCGATCCGGCCTACCCCTTTAAAGCGAAGACCTGAGCATCGATCCCATCGCTTTTGGGGAGCAGCCTGCTGGTCACCGAGCGAGCCGCTTACTTCAAGGGTTCAAATACCAACACGGTCTTCGTTAAACCCCGGAAGGGGCTCCCAACATTACCAATGACCCACTCTAGAGTACCGGTTGTCTTCGTGCAATCCCAGGAGAGCCCCCATCAACCAAAGACTACCCATTGAAGGTGCGGAAGACTTGATAGACATCTTTACAGCGTTGCAGTATTTAATGCCTGAAACGACGGTGCGAAACTCAAGCAAGCTTATTTTGCTCTTTCAGACCCTGGCACAATCTGGTTAACACAATATGAGAGTTCTTTAAAGGACTGGGAGACATTCAAAGTGGAGCTTTGACGGCTTCTACGAGTTCTGTCCGAAAAGAAAGAGCACTGTCCCTTCTCCAATCAAGATTTCAGCTCCTAAATGAGCCCATCCTCGTTTACGTTGAGGAAATGAAACGCACTTCCACCGGGTCAACCACATGACTGAAGGTGAGAAAGTGAATCGATTTAGTGAATCGTCTTAAGTTAAAGTTTACCGTTCTTACCTGATGATGAGAAAGTTAAATTCTTGATGCGAGACATACAAGAATCACTTTTTGTTTGCCTCGTCAGAAATGCACCCAAAACCGTGGCTGATTTGGAAGGAGAAGCATTCTCAGTTGAACGGACTTTAGACTACCGGACTCGAGTCTACAACAGGACTGGCCAAGTGGTCTCTGCAAACTACTAAGCCACAGCTACAATATTAATAACCTCCGTGATATTATTCATGAGGTGGTTCGAAAACAGCTTCGCCGACTCCTCCCATCGCCAACGCAGCCGCAGGTTGCTTCGCTCACGGACGTCATGCGTAAGGAATTCCAGCAAACATTGGGCGTTCCTCAAGCCGCGGCTTCGACAGCTCCAACAGAAGGCCCCACAGCGACGAACTACGTTGATGCGTTACGCTGTCCTTCGTTCCGACGAACCAAAGCAAGCCTCCCTCATCACAAACAAGCCGCTCCTGAAAGACCCAGATTGGCGCAAGCTCGCCATGCCTACTCAACCTCCAAGCTCCAGGAAATACGACGCCTGGAGGGCATCGCCCAACTGCCAAGTCTGTTTCCACTGTGGTGAGGCCGGCCACATCCATTGTCATTGCCTGTACCGACGAATCGGCCTCCGAAGTTTCGTAATCGACGCCCCACGACCCCGCCCCAGTGAACGACCGCAACAAAATCGAGAGATATCTGCGCAGGGAAGAGTTTGTGCCATCAAGCCGTCCATTCAGGTCACCCTTTGCTGTGCAGGGCCCGCTGTGTGTTGCAAGGCCGCAACTACGATGACAGTGTGCGAGGAAGGTTCCCTAGCCCCGCAGGGAAAACTCAAGGTAGCAATCTTTGGAGGTAAGATTGCTTCACGGAGAAAACACGAATATCCTCCGCAGCCGACTACTCGTGATGACGACGCCGCTTTTACGCCGATTCTCATTATGAAAACGTCCACAGCGATCACGCGCCCACACTTCAGAGACGTGCCGCCCAGTGAGAGCAAGACGGCTTGCCCCAGACGCGACTACGGCTCACGACGAAGCCGAGATCGAACACCGAAGCCAACACACAATAGGAGGACACGATAATGTGATCTCGAAGTTCTCGATAGTCCCATGATTACCGCCTCACTTGACACGGGAGCCGACTATGAAGTCATCAGTGAACCGTTTGCCTCCCTCCTTAGGAAAGCAGCGATAACCTTGGATGACCTACTGATTCGCACCGCTGGTGGCAACCTCATTACTTTGTCAGGGCAACACACTGCAAGAGTAATCGTAAAGGGGCTTACTTTCCCCACGAGCTAAGTGGTTCTACAGCAGTGTTCTCGTGACGTGATGCTGAGGATGGAACACATCGACCTCCGATTTAAGCAATCAAGCTCTCGACGGACAAAGCTATGCCTGCTACGACGACTGCTATGCAACACATCACTCTAAACGTACTCTACAGAGGGTCGACCGTACCGCCTCTATCAAGCGTCGTAGCCTGCGTCCGTAACGGAGATATGGATACCGTCAAAGGCGCCATTGAAGGAAACCATCTGTGGCTCTTGGAACGTGGTCTCGGCATCGGATGCGGCATCACCAACTTCCGGAGAGGACAAGGTCACGTGCTGGTAACAAACTTCACAGAATATCGGCATCTAAACAAGAGCATGACGATCAATTTTTTGACGAATTAGCTGGCATACGAGATGTATTCGCGTTCCCCAAAAAATCCGTAGAAGATGGAACTGATTAGTGTCGTCATCTTACATTTTAAATCAACCCAAAATTGCCTCACAGCAGAAAGGACTAGATTCGCAGTCTTCTTCGAAGCTACAGGGAGTGCTTGTAGTCAGCATCGAAGATGCGACAAACACCACTTTCCAAGGACCGCATTATGACATATGTACACGTCCGACCTCAGCGCCAAAGCCCCTACCGGGTATTGTCGCGAGGGCGCCAAGCCATCCGCGAAAAAGTTGAGGAACTGCTTCGCGATGACGTCATTTAGCTACAAAAAAGCCCGTGGGCAGCACCAGTCGTTTGGTGAAGAAGAAAGACGGGGCACTTCGTTTCTGTGTCGACTACCGCTGCCTAAACAGAATAATAAAGAAAAGAAAAAACAGTGCCCTCTTCTGCGCATCGACGACACAGTGTAAGGTACTTTTCCGTAAAATTAATGTAGGAGGCTAAGGAAAAAAGCTGCACGGAAGCAGCATGAGAGGCCGTTGGCTCTTTTACAGGACCAATGCACGCACGTTCCCCGAAGGCGCTGACCATTTTTTTTTTTAGATTACAACTATTCTCAACATAAACAAATAGTAAAATTTATACATAATCATAAATCACGACACCGGCAAATTTTCAAGGAAACGGAAAAGATTGTTGAAGCGCAGCTGTTTTAAAATATCCCTGAGCATTTCTCGACACAAGAATGAAACCAAAAAAGTGAAAAAGCATCGAACATTCATTTCTTACATACAAGGTTAGTGAAAACATCCGAGTATTGAAAAGATTAGAATTCTGTAGAGGTCAAGTTGAGAATGCTTATGACTAGGTTTTCGAGACAGTTTAGGGGTGTAGGCCAGTCGTGGCAAAGCATTTGGAGCACACAGTTTGTTCAAGTTCGAGGTATTTGCCAGAATTCTGTGAGTCGTGTAGAACGCGAAGAGATTCTTTGGCGTAGATTTGAAATGTTAGCTAATGCTGTCCTATTTTTCTATTGCCATGACTGTCACAAAACTGTCACAAAAGTTGTAAGCGTACATGCATTGAATGCTTGTTTTATGTTTCTGGAAGCATTCTGTGGTGTGTTCTGTGTATGAAGCATTTGCAATAACAAGCATAGCCTTCTTTGTAATAATAATATCTTATTGAGGTTCAACTGAGTTGTTGTGTGCAACACTACATAACAGTAATTTATGTGGGACGTGAAGAATATTTTATAGAGTTATACTTTTACTGACGATGGAAAGTTATAGGGATTTCTATTGACAGGTCCCACTATATGGCAAATGTTTTGGACAAAAGAGTTCACATGATTATCCCACTTAAGAGTGTCGGAAGTATGACCTTCCAGGGTATTAAAGCTATTTACAATTTCAGTATGAGCAGTGGTAAAGGTTGAGAGAACATTTGAAGGCACTCGCGTACCTCTATTCCTGAAAATGAAAGTTTTTTGTTTGTTTGCATTCCCTTTTAATCTATTTTATTTCGACCAGTTGTTCAATTTAAAGACCAGGTCGTTCGCCTTACTAATTAAGTCGGTTAGAGAAGCCGATGGAATAAATATACTTATATCATCGGCATACATTATGCATTTTACATGTTCCTGAATGAAGACAATATCAATAACGTAGAGACTGAGGAGAACCGGGCTAACAATGCTTCCTTGCGGAGCACCTGAGGCTATTTTCATTACTTGGGAAATTACACCATTTATACAATCAAACTGGCGTCTGTCCGCTAGATAAGATTTTATGACTTCATATGAGTGACCCCTTATTCCGGAGCGTTGAAGTTTCTCAACTAAGAGTTCGTGGTTTTTGTGGTCAAAAGCCTGTGAAAAATCAACATGTATTCCGATGGTTAAAATTTTCTGCTCAAAGTTATTTAAAAGGTACTCTTTTGGATCAAGCAGCGCTAGCTCAGTTGATATTTTTTGTGAAAACCATATGAGTTTTTTGTACGAGTTCAAGTGTGAAGCAGAACGAAGACAACTGAATGCGTATGAGTTTGCCGAGCCCTTTGGATAATACAGGAAGAACGAAGATTGGACGGTAATTTCTAACATATAGCTTATCACCTTTCGTATGCAATGCCCTAACTCTCGCAGTTTTCATTCTTTTTGGAAACGTTCCTGACGAAATACACAGGCTGTATAACATGTTTTACCGGCCGGATCTGTAAACCGTTGTTACGATTCGTCACCGCCATGTGCGACAACCGAAGCTGCCGCATTGTAGCATCAGGCAAAGCAGCGAGCGTTTCGGTCATTTCAGCGCTGTCCGGCCGGCCGCCCATCGCTTCCTCCCGCGAGCATGCTGTGACCGTCTGACCTGTCAGACACACGTGCCTTGTGTGTATGCATGTGTGTGTGCGCAAATCCTAGACAAGCCCGGCGCTCGAGGACCCCACTATTGACATAAGAGACGTCATAGGTTACATAAATAAATCAAGAATGGCATTTTATCTTTCAGTAACTCGTGTTTTTATTCTATAATATTGACAAATCTATTCTAAACAAGCACACTGTCAATTTGCTCTCTTTTATGCTGTGTAGGTTCATGTTAATATTGAAATCTCCTGCAAAACAATTATCTTATTATTTTTATTACATAACATTAGGAAGTTATCCAAGAAGAAAAGGAAAACTTCGACACAACCATCAGGTGAACGGTAGAAAACTGTAAAAATTACACTTTTCGCCTCAATACAAAGCATCTCATAATCCTTCGTGATACAACAAACATCAGATAGTAGATCGCATTGCATTGAATTTCCTATTAACAACGAGACACCTTGACTAAGTTTGTGTTGTCGATTTTGATAGAATGTTTCCTTTCCTGGCAAATTAGAGATCCCAAAACTGTTCTCTACCAAATCTCACTTAACAAATGACAGCACATTTGTCAATATTCTTAATAAAAATCTATCAAGTTGAGATATTTTGCTATTGACAAAATAGGCATTAATGTGCAAAAAGCCTACTCACTTCTTTATTCTCAATTAAGTAAACCACTCCTATTTAGTTAGCAACTGAAATGAGCCATATTCAGACAAGGATATGTTAAAGAAACCGAGGGTCATCTGCAAAATTTATTAAAACCGCATTGTCAAAGACTCATCGTCGGGCTTGAAAAGCGGCTATTGGCAAATTAAGCTCGACGAAAGAGATCGCGAGAAAACTGTCTTATTAAACCCAACGTCCTATTTGAGTTTAAAGTGATGAAAGTTGACCTCTGCTCAGCAGAAACGAAATTTCGACGAGTTATGGATACTTTGCTGGTGGGCTTGAAGCGGGAGATGAAGCGGGCGTATGGAATACTTGAAGTATGCCGCTTCCTTCTCCCAAGCTCCAAAGGCCACCTGAAAAGGCTGTTGACAATGTTGGAAGCGATCGATTCATCAGGGCTAACGCTCAAACCAGAGAAATGCCACCTCGCCTACGATGAACTGCGGTTCCTGGATACATTGTTAGCAAGGATGGTATTTGCCCAAACTCGGCGAAAACAGCTGCAAATGAAGATTTTCCACCTCTTGCCGACAAGAAAGCTATGCGCAGCTTCCTTGGGCGGTGAGCTCACTCCAAGTTATTAGTCAGCATGATGTTTGCGAGCATCGCCGAACCGCTAACGAACAGGCTGATGTGTCTTTTAAATGGCAAGCGTCGTAAGTGCAAACGTTCAAGGAACCTAAGCTCGCTCTTTACAGTCCCCTTCTGTCCTCGGACTTTTCGGTGAAAACGCTGAGACAGAAATACATATAGACGCAAGCAGCTGTTGTCTAGGTGCTGTTCATGTCCAGAAATTTGGCGAACAAGAAAAAGCTATTCGTACGCTAACCATAACCTGTCGAAAAGAAAAGCCAACTATTCGACGACGGGGAAACAGTTTCTTACCATCACTTGGGTGGTGATGGTAAGAAAATGGCACTCAAACCGATACGCGATGGAATGCTGAAAATGAAAAATCCGAAAACTATTCAGCAGCCACTCAAGAGCCTGACGGATCACTACATTGATATCTCCGAGGTGCGACCTTTCGGGAGACGAGGTATAGTTTGAAAATCTGCAAACATTATTTTTGTGTCAGATCTGCTACGCTGCAGTTCTTTTACCTCGATTCCTGTCAAAGCCTTTATTCCTGAACAGCTGGCTTGCACTACGCGTATTGTGCGTGCAGTGGATCCTGCCTCTACTGCTCAAGAAATTGTGGAGGAATTTCGGGACGCAGGAGCTGGTGTTCTTTAAGTGTATCGCTGTTCTCGCATGGTGGCCGGGGTGTGCGTTGCTACAGTGTCAGTTATAACAACTGTTGCCGGTCTCTTGTGTCCATCTGAGTTAAACATTCGGCCAATTGTTTATCGCATTGACCCGCTACGTCCTCGCCCCCTTCAATGTACCAACTGTTGGCGATTTGGACACATTGGCACATTGGAAGAGCATGTAAGTCTGCGACAAGATGAAAGGTCTGTGGGGAAGGACACTCTTCTAATAGCTGTACTGCTGCAAAATTTAGCTGTTGTCTATGTAGCAACGAGCACACAACTGATGACGCCAGTTGTGAGACACATTCTCAGGAGCAGGCGTTACTAGAATTAATTCAAGAGAATCGTTGCTCTCGCGCAGATGCTTATGCCCTTCTTGATCGGAAAAGGCACACTTATGCCAACTGTGTGCGCCCTTCTACTTCAGACTTTGAGGCCACGTTGTCTACCGCAATTGTGAAAACGGTTGAAAAAGCCCTTTTTGTCGTGATTGACAGTATGCTTACCAGCTTTACTGAAACCTAGTCTGGTATTTTTGGTAGCCAGTCATCTTGCCCACCTCAACCTGTGCTGACTCCAGCAGCTATTTCATCTCAAACCTGTGCTTAAATTTTAAATGCAGCTTTTCCTCTAGTGCTGGCTCAAGTGCAGCCTATCGACAGTGTCCCTGTAAGAATTTCTCGCAAATGTATTTGCTCTAATGATGTGGAAATGACATGCCCTACTCAGAAGCGCCGTGCTTCTAGCTCGCCCTCCAAGTCCTCCATTTCCCAGACCAAAACTAAAAAAGGGCCTTCCAAAGTTTAACAGCAATCTGATGTGTTAAAGGAGGCTGTTGCGGCCTCAATTTTAGGTAAGTAATCATGGCAGGTGTACAAGTTCTGCCGTGGAATTGTCGCTCTATTGTATCTTCACTTCGATATTTATATCTTCTCCTTTCAACACATAAGCCAGACATAGTGCTTTTGCAAGAAACTTGGCTCTCCCCCGGAAGGTCATTTACATTAAAGAAATTTCATGTTTTCCGCGCCGATCGTGTAAACGGAAAGGTTGGTGGCTTACTAACTTTTATATCGTCAAAATTATGTCACCGGGCAAAAATAAGTAAAACAATAATGAATGCTGAGTGTGAGATTTTGGCTTTAGATATCACATTGCCGCATTGCGGCCCTGTCACAGTCGATAACGTCTACTGCCCCACAGGTGTTTGTAGCACAGACTATTTTGACAGATTACTTACAAATTCTAATAGGGTCGTTATTGCAGGCGATTTTAACTCGCACAATAATCTTTGGGGTAACTACTCTGACGCATGTGGACAGCCGTTATGGACTTGGATGTCGGCAAATGCTGTGCGATGCTGCAATTCTCGGGCTCTAACCTGCACGCGCGGAAATTCGCGATCTGTCATCGATTTATCCTTGGCAGCAGGTGGGATAGGTATAGGAGGATGGTCAACAGTACACAGTGATACATCTAGGGACCAGTTTCCAGCACGAGATAGCACTATTGACCGTAAACTAGTAAACAACGCCAAATATGCAGCTTTGCTACGCTCCTCCCTCAAAGCAAACCTTTATTCAGGTAGGACCGACAAAGCACAAAAGATATTTTTCTCAATTGCGAATGCTACTGCAAATTCCCAGTTCACCGTGCGGTCTGCAGTAAACAATAAGTCGCCATCCCCATGGTGGAATGACGCGTGTGAGAAAACCTTCCGCCGTAGAAAAGCAGCATGGAAAAGCCTTTCTTATAACCAGAGCCCAGTAAACTGGATAAACTACAAATTTTGTTCGACGTCATTTAAAAGAGCCATAGCGCAGGCAAAGGACGAGTACCACGAATATTTAAATACTTATTTGTCAAACCCTAAGCACAGGAAGGCTTTGTATCGTTTCATGGAACGAAATAGAAACTCACACCTTTCTCATTCATTAAGCTCAGTAGTGTTGTCTCCACAGGAGAAAATGATGAGTTGGAACACAAGGGCTAACATTACGTTTCCAGGAGTAGTGCAGAGTTCCCTTGTACGCTCCCATTTCCTGCTTAGACTAAGTTGAGGTTGATTGATCGGAACTCCTATCTGTGATTTCTTCCATGCAAAACTCGGCTCCAAGTTGGGACGGGGTTACGGTAGGTATGCTCAAAAGTTTTGTAAATGAATCCCCTCAGGATCTCCTGGATCTGGTTAATGAAGCATTAGAATCTGCATGACTGCCGCACGTCTAGAAATTGGCGAAAAGTAAATTGCTCTTGAAACATACTGGTAAATGATTTCATGTTGAAAACATTCGGCCGAGAGCTTTGACTTCGAATCTAGTAAAGTTAAAAGAAAGAATTGTGCATGGCCGCCTCTCAAAACATATCTCAGAGGTTAATGCTTTGAGTTGTTCCCAGATTGGTTTCCGCAATGGATGCTCAATATGTTCTGCACATGTAGATTTAGAAAGCAGGATTCGCCTTGCAATGTGCAACAAGGAGGTATCAGCGTTAGTGACGCTCGATATTGCTAAGGCCTATGACAGAATTGAACATTCCATTCTACTAAACAAGTTGTCATTATTGCGTCCTCTGTTCTACATTTATGCGTGGATCAAAGAATTTTTGAAAGGACGAGAATTCTTTTGCACTGATGGCTCAATAATCTCAGACACCTATGCACAGACAATAGGGGTGCCTCAGGACTGTGTGCTCTCCCCACTCAATCAATCAATCAACCAATCAATCAGCCTATATATTATTGTGGGATATTCTGGTTCATCCTGATGTCACTGTATATGTATATGCAGATGACATAGCATTTTTCGCCTCTGCAAAAGATATTCATGAACTAAATCGTTCACTACAGGCTTACCTAAATGCACATGAGGTCTGATTGGACAAAATTAAAGTGGTTTTAAATGTTCCAAAAGTAGCGTGCTAGTTTTTAGAACCATAACCCCTATATATGTTTCGTTAAACTATCGCTCAGATGTCATACCTCAAGTGGAATCTGTGCGGTATTTAGGCATTACGTATGATGCCAGTATGGATTGGAGGCCTCACATCAAGTCTGATGTTCGGAAAGGTGAGCGTGCCCTTGGTAGGCTGATATGGATAAGTAACAGGAAATTTAGTATGCGTCGAGATACTTTTCTACGTTTGTACAAAGCCTATGTGAGACCGATTCTGGAATTTAGCTGCATTCTTTTTTCTGGGTGTCCAAAATATAAGCTGCATCCTTTGCTGCTTTTAAAAAGACGGGCGCTGCGCTTCTGCCTAGGGCTTCCACAGTCAGTCTCTACCACAGTTCTGTACTTGGAGGCCCGCATTCCGGACCTTAACTCCCGTTACCGCCTTCCAACTGTCAGATCATTCTTGCGATCATTTTGAGTCTACTCCCGGTGTGGCTATACCTATTTTTGTGTCAAACCTCGCCCTCTTTCTCACTCAACAGTAGCCAAGGGTCTGCATACCCCACGTTGTTTACACACAGAGCATTTTAGCAAACATTGGTGTGGACCTTGATTCTATATGTCCTATTGGTTGCTCAACGTCCTTTGTGATTATAAATTATGATTCTATATTTCCATCTATTAAGAAGCACTTACCCTCAAGTCTAATATCTAATTTATATCATCTCCTTTCAACACATAAGCCAGACATAGTGCTTTTGCAAGAAACTTGGCTCTCCCCCGGAAGGTCATTTACATTAAAGAAATTTCATGTTTTCCGCGCCGATGGTGTAAACGGTAGGGTTGGTGGCTTACTAACTTTTATATCGTCAAAATTATGTCACCGGGCAAAAATAAGTAAAACAATAATGAATGCTGAGTGTGAGATTTTGGCTTTAGATATCACATTGCCGCATTGCGGCCCTGTCACAGTCGATAACGTCTACTGCCTCACAGGTGTTCGTAGCACAGACTATTTTGACAGATTACTTACAAATTCTAATAGGGTCGTTACTGCAGGCGATTTTAACTCGCACAATAATCTTTGGGGTAACTACTCTGACGCATGTGGACAGCCGTTATGGACTTGGATGTCGGCAAATGCTGTGCGATGCTGCTATTCTCGGGCTCTAACCTTCACGCGCGGAAATTCCCTGATCACACTGTAATTGCCACTGATGCGTCTGTGATTGCGCACAAAGCAGCTGTTGGAATTGTTTCAGAGTCTCTTTCCTGCAGTTTTTCGGTGCGTGTCCCGGATTACACACCAATATTTCTAGCAGAGTTTATGGCAATTGGGCTAGCACTACTAAACGTTCCCTGCAGGCAATCAAAAATAATTATTCTATCAGGCTCTTTCTGTTTTGTTGTCACGGGAGTCAGCACGGGATGCTCTGTTGAGCCGCTCACTAAAGTACTTCATACCGGGGTGGGTGAAAGAAATACGCTTCATCTGGGTCCCCGTTGACAGCGGTATTTTCCAGAATGAAGCGGCAGATTTCCCGGCTAAATCAGCTCTTGATGCATTTGTTTCATGTACCATCCCTAATATCACCATTTTTGGTATGTCCCGTTTCTAGCGATATCAATACCTAGCCGCTTCATGCAATGATCCTTTGCTATCTACAGCCGAATCCCAACATCTCATATACTCATGGAAAGTTCGTTCATGTAAATCACGGCAGTGTGAGGTAACGATCACTCCCCTGAGATGCAGGATTACTCGCCTAAATCTTTATTTATGTAGATGCGGAATCAGCCCCACAAACCTTTGTGAGGCTTGCGGGAAGATTGAAAATATTGATCACTTCCTTCTCGCTTGCCGAAGGTTTTCACATCAGAGGAGGGTGCGTTTAAAAACTCGAATTGCACGCTTGGGATTTGCGTTTTCGGGAGCGCTTCTACTCTCCTTCGGTGCGAGTGCGAAAGAATTTGCGTTGCCTCAAATTTGTCAGTACTTACATAACTACATCACAGCTATGAACAGATTCCCTTGCTAATTGTATTCCAAATTTAAAAATTCCAAATTTTTGCTTCATATTTTTTCTTTCAATAACTTTTGTCATCTTAAATCTTATGTTTTTGTTTAGTTATCAATTACTTAATGCAAAAATTCAGTTTATGTAGGAAATTTGGCAGTCCACACTGAACCTTGGCCAATCCCCCTTTCTGGGTATGTGCCAAATATCAAGGCAGAAGAAGAAGATTTGAACTGCTTTCAACGAAGAGCAAGTTCGAGCACATCGAGCACATCGGACAATTTAAATCTTTCCCTTCCTAGTATTCTACCCATACAAACCATCGGCTCATCTGTTGAAATTGTCTTTGACGACATATTCCCGAATAATGCTAAAGGCTTATCATCCGTTATTCTAAACGGATTATTAGAATATCATTTAAGAAGCCTTTCTGCTAGTTTAGTAGTAGCTACTGACGCATCTCAATGTAAAGATAAGGCGGGTGTGGGTACATATTGTCCGCATTTAGACTGGTCTTTTTCTTTCCCGCTTCAAGACTTCACCCCAATTTTTGAAGCGGAGTTTCTGGCGGTGGTACTCGTATTACGGAAATTAGACTCCTCTTTTTCTAGAGTGGCTGTAATTTCCGACTCTCTATCCTTATGTTCATCCCTTTCTTCGTCGGCGGATTCTGGAATAGTAAAAACCTTTGCCTCCCTGATCCCTAGACATTTGAAAATTGTACATATGGTATGCGTACCAGGCCACAGCAATGTGACTTTAAATGAATATGCTGACAGTTTGGCAGAAGAGTCCCTCAATGGCCCCTATTATCTATCCTTCCAGCGACATTCTAATAAATTGGAAAAATGGACATCTTATAAGATCTGAGGACTACCTGCATCTAAATTATTCTTGGAATAGAAAATTATGTCATTCACGGCAACTTGAGATTTCTCTAACAAGGCTGCGATGCCGTATCCCACCTTTAAATGTCTTCTTTACAGGTCTGGTTTGGCACAGTCTCCCGTCTGCGCATTTTGCGGCGAACAAGAAGCATTAGATCACTTTTTATTGTTTTGCCGCCGCTTCACTACGTTGAGAAGACAGTTGATGGAAAGGCCATTGCAACAGCTTAGCCTTAGTTTACGTAGCCCGACATTGATATCATTTGGCGCCACCATCCTTGGGCACAGTCACAAGTATGTTTTTACCGCCATGCAAAATATTTTACTGGAATTAAATCGTTTGCTTTGCTAAACATTTAAACATCACTTGTTCTACATTTGCATTGTCAATCTCCCGTGAGTGTTACCACTTTTAATTTTTTATTTCACTTATTTCCCTTTTTGTTTCCTTTCCTCTACCCCTCAAATCAATTTTTTTTTATGCAAGTATACTTGAAAAATGAACACTTTTCTTTGCCACCCATTCCTTGGCCGATCCTCCTCTGTGGGTATATGCCATGAGTTATTTGGACAACAACAACAACAATAACACATCGCCACCGCCTGCGCTCTGATTTCTTGTTGCCTGACCTACTGCTGCTTGGTCCTCTGCCTGTCTTGGACTCTTCTGATTGTGAACTGGTGAGGCCGTTCCACGAGTGGGGGATTTGCTAGGTTTCTCTTTATGGTTAGGTTTCATGTCTAGCTAGGGCTACGACCATGACATTGTCTTCCCCGGGCTCAGGTCCGGTAAACTGGTTCGCCAGTATGCCTGCAGATAACCTACCTCTAAAATGCATTTTTGCCAATGGTGTGTGGCACGTATTCCTGTTTGAGATGGATTAATTAAAATAAAAAATCCTCGTCTAATCCAAAACCTACTAAAAGCTGCAACCACCCAATACCTGCAGATTTCGCAGGTGCGAGCATTTGGTAGAAGATATTTATTATGCAAATCTGATGACTTGGACTGCGTTGCTGACTTACTGCATTGCACTTCATTTGCCTCATTGCCTGTGAAGGCATTTATTCCAGAACAGCTTGCATGCCTGAAGGGAATAATCCGCGGGGTTGATTCCTCCGCTACGCCGGCAGAGATTCTTGAGGACCTTCATGAGGCCGGTGTTGCTATCATGTCTGTGTACCGCTGTAGCAGAGAGAGTGGAGGCTCACGCGTACCAACGTAATCAGTAATTGCCACATTTGCAGGGTCCTCTTGCTCAAGTGAAATAAAAGTTTTGGCCAATTATATACCGTGTAGACCCTTTGCATCCTCGGCCATTACAATGAAAAAATTTATGGCGTTTTGGGCACAGTTCCAAAGCATGCAAGTCGTCAACGCGCTGCCGCGTTTGGAGCTGTGATCATGCTTCAGAGAGAGAGAGAGACTCTTTAATAGAAAAACAGAAAATTTCGCTGGCATTTAGATTTCGCTGGCACGCTACTCTGTGTGGGTAGGGGAATTCGGGAGGGAAAGATTGAAAAAAGAATGGTGAGCGAAATAATAGAATTGAAGGGGGAGATAAAACACGGCCATTAAATAAGTGTTAAGGTGCTTCGTGAAAAAATGATATAAAATCAAATAATGAAATGCATGATCCGACAAATGTGGTTATAGAGTTCAAAGCTTGCAAAATGCCTGAGGGAAACATGCGAGGGGAATTTAGAGTTTGTCAAGGAGTGCAATGTCTTTCAAATATGTAAATAAAACGTTCATCGTGAGTCTCTGTTACCTAGGGAAGGCTAACGGACCTGAAACACTGTTCATTGTTAAAGGCACTGGAGAGAGTTTATCCATGCTGTGTTCATAGTTTGCACGCTCATCAGCGTACGCAGTGAACTCAAGTAGGATATGCTCCACAGTTTCAATCGAGCCACAGTTGTCACAATACGGGCTGATCATTTCACCGAAAAGGTAGCGCAATCCATTTGCGTATGCACTGTTTAACGAAGTCGGTGGTAAAGAGTTTCTAGTTGGCGAGGATACTTCGGAGGAAGTCTTGATTTTAGATGTGGGTCAACTGAATAAAGAAATTGATAGTGATGCGTCGGCAGGCTCCAGAGTGGATACTTTGTTTCGGAAGCAAATTTTTTAGCCAGTTGGGATGCATCAGATTTCATGAAGGTCCTAATGTATCTTTGATGTTGGTGGCCTTTTGCGAGCCGCTTCATCTGCTTTTTCATTGGCTTTAATGCCACAGTAAGCTGGTATTCACTGAAATGTTATGCAGTGGCCTGCGGCAATAGCCAAATGATGAAGATACCCGATGTAAAGGGAAAAAGGATGACGATTGTTTTTCTTCAGCAGGTTATTCAGGATTTGCAGAGATGCTTTGGAATCAGTGAAGATAACCCGTCGTCCGGGAGTTTGGCGCAGGATATAGGAGAGAGCTTCTTTATTGCCATGGGGCTCAGCTGCCGTAGATGATGTCTTCCGCTGCAGCCGGTAAGACAGGAAATGGTTTGTGGAGGGTACATAACGGTAACAGGATGAAGTGTCTTGAGCAGTTGAACCATCGGTGAATATGTGGGTGTGCTGCGTATATTCCTTGACTATATAGGCGAGAGCTTCAGATCACTTCACTTCACTGCACTTCTGAGTCTATTAACTGCTGCATTTGCCAATGCACTCACACAGCTGATGATTCCAGTTGTTCAAACAGGGCCGATGAGCAGAGTAAACTAGACATTGTTCAACGCGACAGGTGATCGCGCTCAGATGCTTATGCCCTAGTAGCAAATAGACTGAATTCAAACGAAAATGTCCGCAACTCATCTCCAGATGTTGAAGCCAGCTTAACAAAGACGATTGTTGCTGTAGAAGAGAAGGCTATTGCTGGGGTACTTAATCGCTTGATTAATACATTCAGCGATGCTTTGCAACAAATAATTTCCGCGCAGGCTGCATCGTCGTCTTTAGATACTCTAACCCAATCCACCTGCTCTATTTCTTGTAAAACAATAGATAACATTCAACCTACCTCCTATTCGGCGTCCACGCCTGTGGATGTAAACGATACTCACCCAATCCCTATTTCTACCACATTTCAGTAAGATGTTGAGATGGTCTGGTAATCTCAGAAGCGCCGTCCTTCCTCTTCTCCTAATAAATCAGACTATGCGCATGTCAAATCTAAGAAAGGTACTCAAAGAATTGCTAAGAAAACGGATGTTTTGAAAGAGGCTGTTGCTGCCTCATTTTTAAAGCAATAATCGTGGCGGGAATCTCTCTACTCCAGTAAAATTTTCACTCTGTCGTATAATCTTTCCACGACCTGCAGCAACTTATTCTTAAAATTATCGCTGATATTATCTTACTGCAAAAAAACTTGGCTCTCTCCTAATCAACCTTTCACAGTTAAAACTTACCGTGTTTTTAGAGCTGATCGCCCACACGACAGGGGCGGAGGCTTGTTAATATTGATTTCTTAAAATCTAGTTCATCGTGCTAAAGTGGTTCATGAATTTATTGGGCCTGATTGTGAGATAATTGCCGTTGAAATACTTGTTCCGCATTTTGTCCCGGTCCTAATTGCAAATATCTACTTTCCCACAGGCCTCCGTAGGACAGATTGTTTAGGAGCTTTGCTGACATGGGGTTTCAAAACAGACTATAATAGACAGTTACTTTGGTCTTGGTTGTCTAGAAATGATACTCAATACTATAATAATCGCGCCTATACTTATATGAGATCAAATTCTCATTCAGCTATTGAAATAACCTCAGCTACAAATGGTATTGGAGTAACATCGTGGTCTACAATAGACTTCCTTACGTCAAGTGATCCCTACCCTATCACTTTCAACATTGCATGTAATCTGATTAGGTCAACTGGTACATCGTGTAAATTTGTCGTCATTATACTGTTCAATAAATGTCTAGGAAAGGCCTACAGATCCACTGCCCCTTTCAATCAATTGAATCGCGGTCCTGAAATATTGTCTTCAGTTTTAGACGCAACTCGGCGATCAGAGTTTATTGTTCAGTCTGCCATCAAAAACAAGACTCCTTCGAGCTGGTGGAATGAAGAATGCGAAAAACCCTGTCCTCTGAGGAAAGCCGAAATGTAAGCGCAGAGGACATAATCTCTGCCTAACAACTGGATTATTTACAAATTCTTTGCAGCTTCGTTTAAAAGAACAATGTCCAAGGCTAAGGAGGAATACAATGCGAATATGAACGCCTATTTGTCTAAACCAGTCAACCGGAAATCTCTCTACAGATACGTGGAACTATAAACGTTTTGCTCTTCTTTCATACCACCCACTCCAATGTTTTGTCTAAAAAAGGTGAATTAGATCAATTGGACTCAACTGCCCTGGGCCTTGCGGCGCGCTTTCAAGCTTGCACTACGTTTTTTTCATCCCGATTGCAGTTTAGTACAAACTTCCCTCAGGTCAATACATCTTAAATAATGTCTCTAGTTAATTGCCTGCAATCGGCTGCCCCTGTAGTTGATAAAATATCTGTTGCCATTATGAAAATACTATTCAAAGACTTTGCCTCGGACATAATGCAGACTATGAGTTGGTCTTTAGAAAAAGCTTGGATTCCACAAGCTTGGAAAACATCGAAAATAACTTTACCATTGAAAACCCAGGAGAAAGAATTTCATCTCGACAATATTCGGCCGATTGCTATCACTACAAATTTAGTTAAGCTTACATAACGGATAGTCTACTCTCGTCTCACGGATCATGTACTATCCTTTCAAGGCTTTAGCGAGGCTCAGATTGGATTCCGACAGAGATGCTCGATTTGGAACGCAGGCGTAGACTTGGAGAGTGGTATTAGGGTTGCCATGAGGCAAAAAGAAGTTTCAGCTCTACTTACTTTAGATATTGCCAAGGCGTACCACAGTGTATAATATAGCATTATACTTCATACACTAGCTGGCCTACATCCTCCGTTATATATACATGTGCGTGGATTAGGGAATTTTTAATGGATATATCATTCTTCTGCACAAAGGATGCATTAAATTCTAACACTTACACCCAGTGAAGAGGTGTACCCAAGGAGCAGTCCACTCGCCGTTATTGTTGAATATACTCCCCCGGCCGTCAAAGTTGATGTGCATGCAGACGATATTGCTTTTTCAGCTTCTGCCACAAATATTCACAACCTATATTATTTGTTGCAAGACTATCTAAATGCTCTGGAGGTCTGGCTGGACAGCCTGAGGCTAACTTTAAATGTGAACAAATCTGCCGTTCTAGTATTCTCACAGACAACCCCCGTTAACATTTCCTTGTCTTATCATTCCGTCCTTATCCCGCAGGTTGATTATATTTAAATAGTTGGGTATATTATACGACCCACAGTTAGACTGGAGGCCTCAAATTAGAAACCTTGTGCTTAAAGATGAACGTGCCCTTGGCCATTTGATAAGAAGCAGCATTAAGAAATATGGTATGCGTCGGGATACTCCGCTCTTGCTTTATTAGACCTACGTACGACCAATACTTGAATTCGGCTCCATCTCTTTTCTGGATGCCCCGAGGTACAAGCTTGAATCCCTGTTTGCTTTGGAACGACGAGCTCTGTGCCTTTGTTTAGGTGTGCCCAAATTAGTGGCCAATGCTTTGCTATACCAAATTTAAATTCGCGGTTTCACCCTCTCACTGTGCGAGCATAATTAAGGGATTTGCAGCCTGTTCGGCTAACCCCATATTTACTTCGATCCCATCATACTTCTTTGGTATTATGTGGCCTACATATAAGCTCCCTCAGGTTGTTTACTAATTTCCTGATGTCGAAACTTTCCGTAACAATAACATCTTTAGTACAAGTTAACCACCTGCAACCTGATACTATAATCTTATTTGGTGACACCCTCCCAGAGAATGCTAAGCATTCGTCTGCCAATGTATTAAATGCCCTTATATAGTATTCCCTAAGCAATTATCTGAGCCATATTGCCATTTTTACAGATGGCTCTCAGCAGGATGAAAAAACAGCTATTGGCTTATACTCCCAGGCTCCTTACTGGAGTTATTCATTTCGGGTCCCAGACTATACGTCAATTTTAGCTGCCGATTTTCTGGCCATTGAGTTGGCCTTCACTAAAATTCCTAGTAATATTTCTAAGGTTATTTTTCTTTCTGACAGCCTATCCGTGCTGACATCGCTCGAAATTTCGAGGGGCACTCTGTTTTGCCGTTCCCTTTATTTTTTTCTTCCTCCTCACATTTCAGATTTGCGTTTTCAATGGGTCCCTGACCACTGTGGTATTACATATAAAGAAAGGGCAGATTTTGTAGCAAAATCTGCTCTTGGTGGACCTCTTGTTTTATGCATACCTAATACCGTTTACTTTAGCATGATTTCGAAATTTCTAACGTCTCCATCGCCTTAGTAACGAGCCTCTCCTTTCTGCACCAGGTTACCAACACCCCAGATGGCCTTGGGGTGGCCGCATGTGTGTTTCAAGGCTATGTGAAGTGTCTATGACTCTCTTGCGGTGCAGATTATCGAAACTAAATCTGTATTTATGTATTTCGGGGCTATCCGCTACTAACCTCTGTGAGTCTTGCAAGAAAGGGAATCCATAGATGAGTTTTTTGCGCTTCTGCCGGAGGTTCGCACCTCTCTGCAAAATACTTAGCGACTCCCCTTTCGAGATTAGGCCTTCCACTAACCATTGCAGTTCGCCTCTCCTTCGGGGCAAGCGTCAAGGGATATGCTTTAAACCTTAAAACCTGTGTGCGATTATATTCATGATTACATGATTTCAACAGGTGGATTCATTTACTAGTATGAATTTATTACTTTTTCGTTTCTTTTTATGTTTCCCAAATTATAGCTAAACATCGATATTTATCTGAATACTACAGTCCTTGAACATATATATTTACAATCTACAATGCACCCGTGCCCCAGCCGTGTGTATGTGCCATTGTGTCTGAGATCATCATCATCAACATCATCAGATTTAAACAGCAACAGTGCTCGTACCCTGGGTTGAATGACCTGCCTGGTTAAATGGCAGAATAGATCGATAATCTTCCTGCTTTGTTAAGGCGTCCTTTATCATCATTAGCCTTAAACTATGACATCTTCGTGAAGAACTTCGCAGCCAACAGAACCGCGTAGCTTCTTGTTGTACCCAAAATCCTCAGACAGGAAATTCTACAGGCGCTGAAAGATTAGCCGATAGCAGGGCATCTTGGGTTGCGCGCACGTTGCAGCGGATAAAGAAGAGCTATTACCGACAACGATTACCAGCCATGTGAAAACGTGCCGCGAGTGTCATCGACGCAAGACGCTCCCATTCCGACTAGCTGGTCTACTTAACCCAATACCCCCCGTGATAAAGCCCTTTCAACAAATTGTGATGGACATCCTCACCTCTTTCGAACTTCATCAGCGGAGAACAAATGCATCATCGTGGCCAACGAATAATTAATCCGTTAAGCCGAAGCGAAAGCCCTGCCCAACGGCACCGCAGCAGAAGTTGCTAAGTTTTTCGTCGAGCGAATTCTCCTGAAATACGGCGCTCCTGAAGTGCTCATCCCGGAGAGAGGAACTGCATTCACGGTGGAGCTCACGCAGGCCATCTTGAACTATAGTAAACCAGCCACCGAAGAACAACTGCAGACAATCGGCCGACGAACAAACTTACACAACAGCTTAACAAAATCGTCGCAGAAATGCTAGCCATATACTCTGACTCGGAACAGAAGACATTGGAAGCAATGTTACTGTAAGTTAATTTCGCAAAACGGCCATCCAGGAGACAACAGGAGTGATCCCGTTCGAGCTTGTGTAAGGCGAAGCTCGACGTAAGCTTCCGCACATAACCGACGAAACTCTGGACGTCGCCTACTCCTTTCAGCGTGCTGAGGAAGCCCTACGGCTTGCCAGGCTACACATAAAGGACCAGCAACACAATGATGCCCGAATATAAGACTAGAGACGACGCGGCACATAGTAAAGGCACCCTGCAATGAAGTTTGCTGTGGCGATCGCCGAGCCGTAACACATAGCCTAGTGAGAAGCGCAAATGCTTTTAAGCCGCTTTCGTAGGGCGTTTTCACGCCACCTGCATGAGCTTACAAAGATCAGATTGCACGCTGTGTTCAAGCTTTGCATGGTGCGTCAGATACCTAGGCTACATCGAGAGCGCCTAGGCAAGTACGTCATCTGTAACACGCGTATCTATAACAGTGATGAACATGCTCGGTCGTTTATCGCGAACCAAGCGGCTAACAGCAACATGTTTTAGGTGCGCTGTATGGATAGCTTCTAGGAGCGTCCCCTTTGAAACGGGTGGGTAGCAGTAGCTATCATGCTCCTTTTTCTTTCTTTATCTTAATTTTTGATTTAGATTGGTTACCTAAACCATCATTCAATTTATTAAATATTCTTTTCTACATTACTAATATTATGTCACTTCTCTGCTTTTAAGCCACCAATCTTCCAGGCGTTTTTTGCTAGTTTCCACCGCCGGTTTATTCACCCGGCCACTGGTATCTCTAAACCCCAGAGCTTCAGGAACAGTGACTGCGTCTCCATCAACTTCCCGATGGATACCATTACATTCGAGTATAATATGGTCAATTGTTTCACTGGAGTTACCACATACAGCACATGCGTCATCTTCATTGTTAAATTGCTTTTTGTAGCTTGTGTTCTAAGGCACCCTGATCTAGCTTCAAAAAGTAGGGCACTGCCTCTTGAGGTATCAAAAAAAGCTTCCTTCCTGATCTGCATTTTCCACTTTCGGTATAATTCCACACTCTGTTTCATTTCCATCGAATTTATTCAATTTTTACCTTATTTGTTTTTCACCTGTTCCTTAATGCTCTTTATTTCTCCGTGACTAGCATACTTACTAGTTAGTTTCCTAGTTCTTTTCCTCCATTGTGAGTCAACGCTTTTTAAGTACAGGTATTTAAATACTATGCCTCTCTTGTCGTGCAGATTACCGAAAAAAATCTGTATTTATATCTTTCGGGGCTATCCACTACTAACCTCTGTGAGTCTTACAAAGAAAGTGAATCCATAGATGACTTTTTTTTCGCTTCTGCCGGAGGTTCCCATCTCTCCGCAAAATACTTAGCGACTCCCCTTTCGAGATTAGGCCTTTCACTAACCATTGTAGTTCGCCTCTTTTTCGGGCAAGCGTCAAGGGATATGCCTTAAACCTTGTGTGCGATTATATTCATTATATAATTATTATATGCACAAGAAGAGAGTGAGAAGGTTGAGCTTTAATTGGACAATAAAAAGACTAAGATCATGGCGTCTTGCCCCATCAAGTCCTGGAGCATCAAGGGACAAGAAGTGGAAGCTGTGACAGATATTCTCTTCTTGTGCTCCAAGATAATCCCGGAAGGAGACTGCAGCCATGAAATTAGGAAACGCCTACTTTTGGAAAGGAGAGCCATGGCTAGCCTTGACCACCTAGTAAAGAGCAGAGACATTAGTCTGCCAACGAGGATCCGTATAACTCGTGCTGTGGTCTTTCCAGTTGTGATGTATGGATGCGAGAGTTGGACTGTAAAGAAGGCTGACCGCCGAAGAATTGACGCGTTTGAATTGTGGTGCTGGCGAAGAATCTTGAGAATTCCTTGGACGGCCAGAAGATCAAATCAGTCAATATTGTCGACCATAAACCCTGAATGCTCATTGGAGGGTCAAATTCTAAATTCAAATCTCAGCTACTGTGGTCATCTGATGAGAAGAGAGGAGTCGCTGGAGAAAGATTTGATGTTGGAAAAGGTTGAGGGGCACCGGAGAAGGGGTAGGCAGCGAACGCGATGGTTAGATGGCATCCTCAAGGCGCTGCAGATAACGTACGTTATGTGATGCTAGGAATATAGTGAGAGACCGGAAAGCGTGGCGTGATATGCTACATAGGGTCACGAAGAGTCAGACACGACTGAACGACTGAACTGAACTGAGCTGATTTAAATACTTTAGCCGCCCATCTCTTATTGTCCAATTTCCTCAGGCGTTCCTCATATAGTAATTTACTCTGAGCTTCCTGTACTTCGAACGATGCCCAGCCCATATCTCCCTGTACCGCCTGATTTGTCGTTTTGCCGCGGACATCTAGTGCTAATCGCCCAACGACTCTCTGATTTATTTCTAATGCCGACTACCTCTGATTTTAGGCACAAAACCGCATTTCCGATAGTAAGTCCGGAAAAAATGCAGCGCCGCCTAGCCAGTGCAGGTTTTCTATAGGCCGGGAGATCAAGTGTGGGTATGGAGGCCGATACCCAGTCGCGGACTGAGTGAAAAGCTCTTCCGGTGGTACTTCGGCCCATACAAGGTCCTTTGACACATCGGACAACTGGACTACTAGGTCATCCCCGACGGCAGGACCATATTGCGACGGCGCCGGGCGAGCCCAGAAACCATGTTGTGGGCCTCAAACCTGATTACCCGGACTAAAATTATTTTAATTTCAAGTTTGATGTTTACCTTTGTATTTTTACTGTGTTAGCATCGAGTCGAAGCCTTTTTAGGGTGATGGGGGGGGGGGGGGGAGTGTAATGCCAGAAACGATAGAAATGTTTGTTCCTATTTCGACAGCCATTGGAATGCGACCTTATCAGTCTGATTCTTACTCGCGGAACCATTCTGTATTCTTTGTTTAATAATGCTCGCTGTCGCTATCAGGGTTTTGTCGCGCCAGAAGCGCGGAGATGTGTGTTGAAGATTCCGTCCACTCATGTGTTTCTGCAACGTTCCAGGTTGTGCTAGTCATCGTTTGCGGCTTTATCCAGATGGTTCTTCGCCGACTTTATATTGCGCATTTACGGATGCGATGGGCATTCTTAGTTCGACGAATGACGAGCACATTTGTTGTTACTGCAGCCACCGATTCTCTTATTTCAATTGAGGGTGCAACTCAGCCATAATAATGAGTTTCATTCAAGTGCAACGTCAGTGTCTTCATTTGTGGTAACTGGCCTTGTCACCACTACGTGACAGTATTGCTTGTAATATTTCTTCTAAACATAATTATGGTCCTATTTACTTTCATTATATAATTTTGCGAATGTGTTTGCAATCAGTATGCATATATGTATGTTTTTATAATGATGTGGATATTTAGGGGTAACTGCAGATTTGCTGTACCATTCATATGCTTTTGCATATATGGGCTTCCTGTACCAAGTCAAGGTGCGCAGAGAACGTTTAGAGATTTTAGAACACCAAAAACTGCGCTCTATTTGGACTCGCGCTATTTGGGCTCAACGACAAAAAGGGAGTCAATCAGGCTATATAGGAAAGCGGGATGGTGTACGGGAAGCAGAGCCATCAGCGTTTTCGCATATGTTAATTTTCGGCACGCATATAAACGCTGAGAAGATGAGCCCGCACTCTCGTGCTAGTATTTTGCTTAACTATTGCATATGTTGGAACGATAGTGCGCTCGACTCTGTCGGTGCAAGACGGGACAACGTGGTCTCGGTTTGACACCGTTAACAACCTTAACTGAGACTGTTTACAGCGGCTGCATAAAAACAAGTGCTGCTAAGTACCTTGCCGTGGCAACCGTGGCAGCTACTGTTAGGCTAGAAGGCGTTTAGTTGTCTGAGTGACGGAACCAGATGGACGCTGGTCCTGGATTCTGTTGTCAGACTCGTACAGTTTTTCAAAGCATGACTTTTGGAGGCAGTCGTTATCTACCTTGGGGTCACAAAGCGACCGTTATGTGGTTGCTAAAGAATTGTTATTCTTTTATTGCAAACCCCCGGCTTCGCTGGTAGTACGACGAAGCACTTCCGCGCACCGTGGCTGTAAGGAACGCACACGACAGATCAAAGTAGACCAAAGGGCTTTAACGACGATGAAATGTATGAATCAAAAATAAATTACCTGGAGATTCCGTATACACTCATAAAATTTGTTTGGAGACCATTTAGAGAGACACTTGACAGTTCTCTTCCGCATCTGGGACATAATTGGAGTGTAAAACGAGATAAGTCGCGTCTTTACAGCGTATAGACTAGTTCAGCCTCGTAGCGCTGTAAAAAGTAATGTCTTTCCTTTTAGAGCGAGTCAGCAGAAATCATATATATATATATATATATATATATATATATGTATATATATATATATATATATATATATATATATATATATATATATATATATATATATATATGAAGGAAAGAAGCCAACAGTCGGCGGGGCCAAGGAAAGCGTTGGGGATGGTACTTTATGTCTTTTTTTTAATGTTTACTTGGATAATTACAGATATTAGTAATGTAATCTGTTTAGGGGAAAGATAATTAAACACAAAGTATAAGAAAAACAACGTACCGATGGTGGGATCCGAACCCACGTCCTCCGAATAACGCGTCCGGTGCTCTTCCAACTGAGCTACATCGGCCGCTGTCCCCCCTGCTACTTTCTTGGGTATTTATGTTGTCTGTATACGAACCTGGCGCTGGTGAATACTCTCAAGGTTCGTATACAGACAACATAAATACTCAAGAAAGTAGCAGGGGGGACAGCGGCCGATGTAGCTCAGTTGGAAGAGCACCGGACGCGTTATTCGGAGGACGTGGGTTCGGATCCCACCATCGGTACGTTGTTTTTTCTTCTACTTTGTGTTTAATTATCTTTCCCCTAAACAGATTACATTACTAATATCTGTAATTATCCAAGTAAACATTAAAAAAAAGACATAAAGTACCATCCCCAATGCTTTCCTTGGCCTCGCCGACTGTTGGCTTCTTTCCTTCATGTATTATAACGAGCACCCTCATTTCCCCTATATGTATATATATATATATATATATATATATATATATTGAATCTGTCCGTCATCGTGGACCCGAGAGAGGCCTTGGCGCAAAAAATTAACGCGCAGAAAACTGAGAGACAAAGGGACCACGGACAGCACCTGTCCGTTGTACCCTTGTCTCTCTCTCTTGTGTGTAGTATTTTTTTTTGCTCCAGGGTCTTTTCCGGGTTTTGAAAAGATGTGAGATCAACTAGCCCGGCAACATGCTTTATTGTGCATCGATCGGTTGAGACCATGCAGCCTGGAAAAATCGTAATTGCATCTTTGGCAGGATTGCAGTGAGAGAGCGATATATCAATCTCATGTCGGCGGAAATTGTGCATTGGGGTCGCCGCGTACAGTTTGAAGCCCCGAAGCCTTTAAAAATGTGATAATTCTTCCTGACAGGCGGCGATTCGCCGGTGAAAATCAGAGGGGCCCCTGATTCAGTTCATATAGCGAAAGCGCGCTTCCCCGCCTTCGGAGGTATATAGTGTTGCGAGCCGTGCGCGTACTTCGCTCGAGAGGCTTCATCCCCCTTGCTGCATAGATTTTTAGAATTGACGCATCTGATCCTTGCGGACTGATATAGGCGTGGTCCTGCTGACCGGAGCATCTTGACTGAATCGGCGCAAAGCTATGTTCTAGCTGGTGCAGGCAGAGCGGGGCATAAAAACGAGCGCATAACGTCGATCAGCTAACAAAATGGAAACAAAGGTTTTGTTGAGTTTTGTGAGAAAGGCAAACGTTAGGCAGTTTTATACTATAGTCGCCGTAGATTGGGACACTGTAACTGCCACAATCTACATAATTGGGCCTTTTAGTGCATATTACTGTGAGCATGCGCACTTGCTTTCCGCTACTCCCATATCCTGTTAACCGATTGCGTGACACTATTATGAAGCTCGCTTTTATACAGTTGCGGCATGGCGTGGACGACTGCGCGTGCTAATGTTTACCTGCTTTTCTAAGCATGCAAGATTGTCGCCACTCACTCAGCGATGCCGACTACATCTTAATTGCATACTACACATAATGCAAATTGCATACCTTGCGCATCATAAAGCCTCACTTAAAAAAAAATAAAGATGCAAGTTATTGATCTAAGGCAGCGCGTTGCCACGAGAAGTAGTTGTCAGGTGCTGTTCGAGTAAAGTGTGTGTCTCCGAATTTGTTTTGTCACGCTTGATTTGAGTGCTTGCTTTGTCCATTATAATAAAACCAAGCAAATGATATTGCGCAACATTTCTTCCTCATATCTCTACTAATTCTGACCTGCAATACGTTTAAGGTTTTAACTCGAGAACAATATAGATTTTACTTTTAACCTGACTGCCATGTCAGCAAATATGACAAAAGACAGTTTATGGTGTTCCAGCTGAGCGCATCTAAATTGGTTTAGGCGATGTTTCGATATGGTTTTATTGATATTGGTATGTGACTGCTTATTGAGTCTGTATTTCGTACATGAATATAGAATGCCGGAATCATTTTATTTGATGGACCTTTATTGATTATAGCATCGTAACACTTTTTCATCCTTACGTTGAAATATTTGTTGCCTCTAGAAATTCACAAATTACTCATAGCGCATACAGAGAGGATGGCCACAAGCAGTTTATATATGAGAATGGACCATTGAACGAAAGAAGGCGCTTAGCAGTCGACACCATCCTCCAAAGATGAAACTAGAATTGGTGCAATGGCGAGTGCTATTTCTTTTTCCTCCGTTAAAGATCTAAATTTTAAATCATCTCGTCTTCGGCGAGCACTGTCCCTGCAAGCGAGCACCGCCAACATTGCCGCAATGACCAGGCATAATACCGAAAATACTACGTAGAGTAAATTATATGAACCATTCTTGTCCCGAAAGAAGCCTGCAAAAAACAAGCAAGCAAATTTAGTATGGCGTCCATATCGCCATATTCATTATATTCATTCATAAGGAAATAAAGAAATCTTGTTCTTACCTATAATGGATGGTCCGCAAAGCCATACAGGAATTGTTGTCAGGCCAGCCACTCCACAACAAAAGCTTACCCTAGACACAGACATGTAGTCCGCGATGAGAACAGTCTTAATGCAGAGGATGTACCCTTGCGCTACGCCCAGTACGATTGCCAGAGCTACCAAGGCGCCGAATGTGTTCACAAGGGGCAGGAGGAGGAAACATCCAGCGGCAGCTAGGAAGGTAGCCGCAGTCATTGGGCAGCGGCTATTGCGGATCTTGTCTGTGGCAAAAGGCACGACCACTCGACCAACCAAACAACCAGCACCATTGTATATCACAATTTGGTTGCCGCTTTCTAGTGTCCATCCCTTGTCCACTGTGAAGGCCACCATGGTTATTGTGAAAGTCACGAAGACGTATTCAGAGATTAGGGAGTAAAGCACCAGCACGTAGAATGGTAGAGATTGAAAGCTCTGCAGAACAACCTGCACAATGCCGGTTGCCTTCTCCTCACTGTTCGTGCATTGTTGAGAAAAGTCTTTTCGCAAGGAATCAGCTCTTTTTTCCTTCTTAGTACATATGTCACTTTCTTTTCTTGAGCCTGAGCAAAGTTTAATTGCGCGGACCGCTAGGCTGGAGAAAGGCACCTCACATGGTTGAGGGTGCCTTATTAGCATAATGAGCGGTATGACGTGGGAAACTAGCCCGGCAGTTATGAGCAGGCAACCTTGCACTCCATACGTCTCTGTCAGCGCCCACAGAAGTCTTGTAGCAACCATGCTTGATGTAGCTCTCAGCACCCACATGATGGCTGTAGCCGTGCCTCTGTACTTCTCAAAGTAGAGAAGCAGGTACAAGCAAAGGCTCAGAAGGGCCACTCCTATTCCGGTACCTGCGGCATAACAAACAAGAAACGTCTTATTGAATGAACCTTGTTCATTCGTTTGATTCCTAGCCAGTGCCTGCTGCTTGGCACAAATGTGCACGTTGATTTTTGGACGACTGATTGTGAAACGCATAATGTTTGAACAACATTTATAAATATATTGTCCAGAGCTCTGACCCGTTCGTGGTCTGTTTTGTACGACCAACAAATTCATCGAAAATTTCTTCCTTCGCGTCCTTTGCTGAAATTTAAGAAAGCTATGAAAACTTTTTCGACAGGAAGTATGAGACGCTTATTGAAGACTGCATTGACTAATTTATGCATTGCACATAAAGAGGAATGCATTACATTCCTGCTTTGGTCTGGTTAGTCATGGTTCCATTTAACTCCTCTGACTCATCACCTTCACTTGAACAAGGGGGATATAATGTCGACTATGTTTTATTTGAAAGAAGAAAATCTTTAAATTTTGTTTTTCTCTCATTTTGCTGTAATACGAGACTCAATGAGTAAATCACGCACTAGCAGCGTCAAAGGTTTACTGGATGAGCGTTTTCAAAACGTCATTTATTGCTTTGTTGCCTCGCGGTGTAGTGGCTTTGTATGGTTACCAGCGTACTGAGGACAGAAGTATCCTGCCACATTCTCACTCTGGAGGTTATTCCTTAAAAAAAATTGCTGAAAACAATATTATTTTCTGGCAACTCGCACCACCTCAGTTACTGCCGCAAAACAACATTTCGTGGGTGTATTTTCCGGGGCTGCCAACCTGGAAGGCACATTTCAGGGGGGAGCAAGCACATACAGACAGTATGATTCCGAGTCGAATAAGCTCTTCCTAAGCCACGTAGGTTTGCCTGTACGTCTTCGTGAAATCAAGGCTTCAGTTAATATTTATAGTGGAGTGATTAGCTGAGGAAGGTTGCAAATGTTAATCGGAGAAAAATAGCGCAAGAAAGGTCGATGAAGCTCTTTGTTTATCCAGCCACACTACTTTTGTTTGCAGTTTTCTTACTATGGCCTTTAGGTTGCCTCTGCTAACTCATCATGACGAAAACTCCGCTGGCTGGCAGTTGGCAAGTTTTCAACAGAAACTACTATTTTAAAAGCCGTAACATGGAAGAGAACTTTACCAAGTGCCATTGAAAAATGTGTGGAGCTTGTGCAATTATCATGTGCACTCTTATCTCATATTAGTAGTAAGGACTCAATGCTCATCGTTAATATGCAACCTGCTGCGACTACGTTTTATGCAATGTCAATAATTTAAAAGAACATAACATTTCAGCAGCCTCACACATACACAGTCTTATGTGTGCATGCTTCGCTGCAATGAGCAGGAGGAGGAAGATGAGGAGAAAATTGCTGATGAGGATTTCTTAGGCGGCAATAAGGGCACTGTAGGGCCATTTTGCTTTTATTATTTTTGATGTGAAAACAACATAGGTAGAGAGAAAGAGAAAAAGGGGAGCCGTAGTTGAGGGCTGTGGAGTAATTTCAACCACCTGGGGATCTTTAACGTGCGCTGACATTGCACAGCACACGGAGTACGGACAGAAGTGAGAAAGTAGAGAAGAAAGAAAAAGATGAGGGAGAGAAAGACGGGCGCAGCCACAGCCGTCGTCTACCACCTAATCAGTGGCGGGGCAATGACAGCCTACAAAACATTATTTCGTTGGCCGTCTAGCCCCCGCCGCAAGCGGCGTTGAACTACCGTCCCGACCCCGTAGGGCCATGAACAGCCACCCTTTTGACTATATGCCCCGCTGTTGTGATGCAGTGATAAGAGGCGCGACTACTGTGCCGGAGTATCCGGGTTCGATCCTGACTGCAGGCGGCTGCGTTTAGATGGAGGCGACAAGAAGTGGCGTCCGTGTGCAGTGCGATATCAGTGCACGTTAAAGGTCCCTAGGTGGTCGAAATTATTCTTGTGCCCTCCACTACGGCACCCCTTTCTTTCCGCTTTCACTCCCACCTTGCTCCCTTCCCTTACGCGTGTTTCAGGTGTCGACAGAGCAAGTGTGACAGATACTGCTCTTTTCCTTTTCCGCGAACCAATTAGTATCATTATTAATACCAGTGACGGCCCAGAACATCTGATGCAAGTTTGACATCAGGCCATCCATAAGTACATAATCTGATTATTTTTGTACCTACAATTATTGTCATTTTCTCAAGTAGTGATTATTTAGACAATAAAGAACATCGAGCCGTTCTAAAGTCGACGTCAGCATCTCTAATTGTCTCTATTCTTAGAGTGTCTTTTTTCCCACATACGCAGGCTGCATTGCAGATTTTGCGACACAGGATAGAAATGTGCACTCCGCCTTTAACAAATAGCGGCAGGCCAAGAATATCAAATCTAAGGCACAACTTACCATACAATATGCCGAACGTGAACGTCAACCAGGTAATGCTTGGGGCAAAAGCGGACGCCACAAGACCAGCACACGCCAAGACGCTACCTATTAAACTGATGTGATAGACCGATATCTTGTGTTGCATCTGCGTGACGAGGAGGCCTGCAATGAAAGAGTAATATGCATAAGCAATTACGGAAAAATAAATGGCCCTAGCATTATTAATAATCATGACCCCGACGATCACGAGCTTAGATGACAATTTGGTTCGCTCCACAACTCCAATTCTCTAACCAATAACTCGTTGGGCACCCATTCTCACGACAGCTAGGTTTTTATGGACTACTGCGATCATTCTGGATATGAGATACAAAAGAAAGGGTGGCCAACGCTCGTAGCTCTTTTCACGAGTGCAGTTAATTTCAGTTCAGTCGTTCAGTCGCGCTCCGACACTTCGTAACCCTATAGACCATATCACGCTACGCTTTCCAGTCTCTCACTATCTTCCTAACATCACATACCTTCATCTGCAGCGTCTCGAGGATGCCATCTAACCATCACGTTCGCTGACTACCCCTTCTCCGGTGACCCTCAACCTTTCCGAACATCAAATCATTCTCCAGCAACTCCTCTCCTCATCAGATGATCAAAGTAGCTGAGCTTTAACTTTAGAATTTGACCCTCCAATGAGCAGTCAAGGTTTATGGTCGACAATATCGACAGATTTGATCTTCTGGCAGTCCAAAGAACTCTCAAGCGTCTTCGCCAGCACCACAATTCAAACGCGTCAATTCTTCGGCGGTCAGCCTTCTTCACTCTCGCATCCATACATCACCACTGGAAAGACCATAGCACGAGTTATACGGATCTTGGTTGGCAGACTAATGTCTCTGCTCTTTACTAGGCGGTGAAAGCTAACCATTGCTCTCTTTCCCAGAAGCAGGCGTCTCCTAATTTCATGGCTGCAGTCTCCTTCCGGGGTAATCTTGGAGCCCAAGAAGAGAAAATCTGTCACAGCTTCCACTTATTGCCCCGTGATGCTCAAAGACTTGATAGGGCAAGACGCCATGATTTTTGTCTTTTTAACGTTCAGTTTAAGCCCAAACTTCTCACTCTCTTCTTGCACGCGCATCAGGAGTCTCTTGAGTTCCACTTCACTTTCTGCCACTAAAGTGGTATCATCCGCATATCTTGTTGATACATTTTCCAGCTATCTTCACTCCAGCTGAAAACTCGTCCATACCGGCCTTCCTCATGATGCACTCAGCATATAGGTTAAATAGGCAGGGCGACAGTATGCAGCCTTGTCTCACTCCTTTCACGGGTAGCCACCAGGTATAGGCGTATTTTTTCTCCAGGGCCAAGCACATGGTTTCGGAGTCCAACGTTCGGTCAGAGAGCACTTAGAACAATAATACTCACGTTTGCAATATTTCTTGTGGAAAAAGTGTGGCAAGAAAAGTAGCTTCTTCGTATTGCTCTTTTAGCAGAAACGCGTATTTTTGACTTTGCAGATCTTAAAACCTTTTTTTCATTAATCATGACTTACTTAGCTCATTTTCAAACTCGAACCAATTGCTTCCGAGAATTCCTGGTCACAGTAGTAGCTACAATGGAGGCCGGCCTCTCATTATTTGAACATATAATCCGTAATGTTTCCGTCTGTCTTCCTGGATACTATCTATTCGTCTTTAGCTCTTTGTTTCGTAGTGCCCGTGTATGTTTCCATCGACTTGTGTATGAGTACACGGCATAAAAGTATAGAAGATGAAGCTCTTGTAAAGAAGACAAAGAACAGAAAACGCACCAACAGCCTTTGCTCCCCCCTTGCGTCAGACACCATCTCCATGGCGCACTGCAGACAACAGGCCTATTTGCTACCACTGCGGCATCCCCGGACACACTACACGCTACTGCCGGCGCCGAATAAATATGGCCTTTGCTGCACGGCCTGCACCACCTTATTTGGCCCCCCAGTTCCCAGTCCCATCGGGTCCTCCAACAGCACCCCCTGAACCTCCGGACTTCCGCCCTCGTCGTTCGCCATCACCACGTCGCCGCTCCATTTCGCCAATGCGCCGACGACCCACTACCCAGCCGGAAAACTAACCGCCGCAGTTCGCGAGGCACGAACTGCGTATCCGACCGAATTTCAAAGTCCTCGTCTTAATCCCGCGAATGTTATTCCTGTCATCGTTGAAGGTGTTCATACTCTTGCGCTCGTCGACACCGGTGCCGCTGTATCAGTTATCAGCCAAAAACTATGCCGCTCCATCCGAAAGGTGACTACGCCTCTCGAGGGACTATCGCTTCGTACCGCATCCGCTCACAGTATACAGCCGACAGCTATCTGCACTGCTCGCGTCGTCATTGCTGCAGCCTTGTACATCATCGAATTCGTCGTTCTCCCCACATGTTCTCATGACGTCATTCTTGGCTGGGATTTCCTGTCCCAGCATCATGCTATCATTGACTGCGCCAGTCCTCAAGTAGAGCTCATTGAATCGAGTGATGCACCGTCTGATGCCCTGCTCCACGAGCCGTGTCCTCGTTTTGCGACCAAACTCCTCGTAGCACATGACACAACCATCCCACCCGTTAGCGCTGTTCTGGTTCCCCTCACTGCCTCTTTTACCACCGCCGCGACAGTCCTCTTTGTGCCCTCTAACGTTGTCTGCCGCCGCCGCCACTTACCGCTGCCGTTTGCCGTCCTTGACATGAAAAACGGCGCTAGCACACTTCTGATAGCCAATCCTCTTCCGTCTCCCGCTATGTTGATCGAAGGGGAGTGCCTCGGCCGCATCGAGCCCGTGGACCTTCTGTTCACCTTTGATGATGTGTCATTCCCTGTTTGCCAAGTTGACGCCTTGACTCCAACTCGTGTGGCTTCAGATCCGCTACAGCGGGACCTTTTTGACCATTCCGTGGACAGCGCTCTAGAACCGCGCCACCGCGAGCAACTTCTTGACCTTCTACACCAATTCCGCGCCTCCTTCGACATTCCGCAATCTTCCTTGGGCCGCACGACGACCGTTTCCCACCTCATCGACACTGGCGCTCACCCACCTCTCCATCAGCGGCCGTATCGGGTGTCCCCGACTGAGCGCCGTGTTATTGCCCAACAAGTCGATGACATGCTGCAACGCGGAGTAATTAGAGAATCCTGTAGCCCATGGTCGTCTCCTGTGGTTCTAGTTAAAAATAAGGATGGCTCCATACGATTTTGTGTTGATTATCGCCGCCTCAACAAAATCACTCGTCGTGATGTGTACCCCCTCCCACGAATCGACGATGCCCTAGACTGTTTGGAAGGCGCAGAATTCTTTTCCTCACTCGATTTACGCTCCGGGTATTGGCAGGTGCCCATGGCAGAGGCGGATCGTCCTAAGACCGCCTTTATTACTCCAGACGGACTATACGAATTTAATGTTATGCCATTCGGACTCTGTAACGCCCCAGCCACATTTGAAAGAATGATGGACACTGTACTGCGCGGCCTGAAATGGAACATCTGTTTATGCTACCTCGATGATATCGTCGTCTTTTCAACCGACTTCCCGACCCACCTGACTCGACTTCGCCAGGTCTTCACCTGCCTAACCCGCGCCGGTCTTCAACTCAACCTCAAAAAGTGCCGCTTTGGTGCCCGCCAGCTCACAATACTCGGACATGTTGTGTGTAAAGATGGAGTTCTGCCTGATCCTGAGAAGCTGCGCGCCGTCGCTGACTTTCCGAAACCGACCACTTCGAAACAACTGCGAAGCTTCGTGGGCCTCTGCTCGTACTTTCGTCGTTTTGTTCGGAATTTCGCAACCATCATAGCCCCCCTTACACAGCTCTTGAAAGGCACCCCTAACCTCTCCTCTTGGTCGCCAGCCTGCGATGATGCATTCGCGACACTGCGCAATGTTCTGACGTCACCCCCAATCCTTCGCCATTACGACCCTACTGCACCTACAGAACTTCACACCGATGCCAGTGGTGTCGGCCTCGGCGCCGTCCTCGCCCAGCGCAAGCCTGGCTTCTCCGAATACGTTGTCGCCTACGCAAGCCGTGCTCTTACCAAAGCCGAGTCCAACTACTCCGTTACCGAAAAGGAGTGCTTAGCAATCGTGTGGGCTGTAACGAAGTTCCGCCCTTACTTATACGGCCACTCCTTCGAGGTAGTTACAGATCATCACGCTCTCTGCTGGCTCACGTCTCTCAAGGATCCGTCTGGCCGTCTCGGGCGCTGGGCTCTCAGGCTTCAGGAATACGACATCCGTGTAGTGTACCGCTCTGGCCGCAAGCACTCTGACGCCGACGCTCTTTCTCGGTCACCGGTGCGCTCGCCTAACTCATCGTCCCCTCCTCAAGCACTCTTGTCAGCACTCACCATTGAGGATATGCCTTTCGAGCCACGACAAGATCCTTGGGTTTCTAACCTGCTAATCCTTGGCACTACTTCCGCGGCTACGCATCCTCGGGCACTCCGCCGACAGGCCTCCCATTTCGCCATTCGGGACGGTCTTCTCTACCGCAGGAACTACAACTCACACGGCAGAACGTGGCTTCTTGTCATTCCGCGCCACCTCCGCTCCGAGGTTTGTGCCCACCATCACATTGACCCTCAAAGCGCTCATGCCGGCGTCCTCAAAACCTATGATCGAATTCGTCAGAGGTACTACTGGCGGGGAATGTACAATTTCGTACGGCGCTACATTCGCTCTTGTACCGCCTGTCAACAACGCAAGATTCCTCGCCACCCCGCTGGCCCTCTCCAGCCTTTACCTTGTCCAGCTCGCCCGTTTGATCGCGTGGGAATCGACCTTTATGGTCCGCTACCATGCACGGCCGCTGGTAATCGATGGGTCATCGTCGCAGTCGATCACCTGACCCGTTACGCCGAGACTGCTGCACTTTCCGCGGCGACAGCCCGAGAGGTAGCCCATTTTCTTCTACACCACTTCATTCTTCGACACGGCGCCCCTCGCGAGCTACTGAGTGACAGAGGTCGTGTCTTTCTTTCCGAAGTAGTTCAAGAGCTCCTGTCGTCTTGCAAATCGATACATCGGGCTACAACCGCGTACCACCCACAAACAAACGGCCTCACGGAGCGCTTCAACCGTACGCTTGGGGACATGCTCGCAATGTATGTTACATCTGAATCGGGAAGCTCCAACTGGGACCAGGTACTGCCATTCGTAACGTTCGCGTACAACACAGCCACCCAAGCAACAACTGGGTTTTCGCCCTTCTTTCTCTTATATGGCCGTGAACCATCTTGTACTCTGGACACAATTTTGCCATACCATCCAGATGCCTCTGAGTACAGTGCCTTGTCAGATATTGCACAGAAGGCCGAGGAATGCCGTCAGCTAGCTCGCACGTTTACCTCCGACACTCAAGGCTATCGCAAAGATCAGCATGATACCGATACCCCTGCTCCCACGTTCCTGGCCGACAGCTTCGTTTGGCTATGCGTTCCTGCCACCAACAAACTAGACACCAAATACCACGGACCTTATCGCGTCTTGGAACGCACATCCCCTGTGAACTACGTCATCGAGCCAGTCACCCCTTCTTCCGACCACCGCCGTCGCGGCCGCGAGGTTGTCCACGTTAGCCGCCTCAAGCCATATTACAACCCTCTGGTCGTCTCTTCTCCCTGAGTCGCCAGGATGGCGACTTCTTCACGCGGGGGAAATGTAAAGAAGACAAAGAACAGAAAACGCTGCGGCATCGCCATCACCATCGCTTGTCTCAGGCGCCCATCTCGCTCGCGCTGAAGCTGTGCCCTGCGGCTGGTAATTCGATCCCTTGTGCCCAAAGTACTGCCAGCGCTAGACGTTCCAACCAACCATTAAATCCATATTACACTCTGAAGGAACTTGGGAGAGATTTTGCGTTGCCTTTCAAGGCGAAAGCCCTTAAGGACGCATCGTTGTAGACAAAAGGTCGTCAGCACAGATGTCACGCTTTCGTTAGAGAGAGTTGAAAATAAATTATTAAATCTTGCTGCCACTGGGAATCGAATTTCCATTTTTTTCGGTCCCCAGCCCAGCGCTTAATCAACTGTGCCACGCCCCGACTTTTTTTATTTTTGCCTGGCTTTGGCCCACGACATAAGACGAAAGGAAACTCCGATCAAAACATAAACAAATACACATAAATCAATTGGTTGGTTGGTTCACAGGAAGGGAAAGGCGCAGTATCTGTCACACTTGGTCTGTGGACACCTGAACCGCGCCGGTAGGGAAGGGAGGAAGGTGGGAGTGAAAGTGGAAAGAGAGAAAGGGGAGCAGTAGTGGAGGGCTACGGAGTAATTTCGACCACCTGGGGATTAACGTGCGCTGACATCGCACAGCACACGGACGCCACTTCGTTTCACCTCCATCGAAACGCAGCCGCCGAGGTCGGGTTCGAACCCGGGAACTCCGACACAGTAGTCGGGCGTCTTATTTATGTCATGATGAGCCAAATCAAGTTCAAGACAACTTTAGTGCCACCCATGAAGAGGCGCCTCCTCTCCCTCATGAAGACCCTATGGGGCCTGCAAGGGCGAAGGAGCCCCGCAGGGGATGTCTTACGCAAAGCGTCCCTTGTCAGGCGGATTACTCGAGAATGCTGCTCTAGATCCCGGCACCGGGGGAGGGCATCCCAGGTTTCTTTCTCTCTGATTCCATCAATATTCCCGGGAGAATCGGGGCATTCCCAAATGAGAAGATCCTGATTGGCTATTATCTCGTATTTGGTGAAGAACTTTGGAGGTTCCTCTCCCTGCCCGTAAAGATAAGATGGAGAACATCTGTTTTTAATTTTCGCCAGTCTTTGCACTCGTTAGGTGAGAGAGACCGATCTGAAGTTGGAAGGCCTAATCTTTCATTCCTGTGTGCAGCCGTGATTTCACTGTACGTGATAAGCGGATCTTTCGACCCGGGTAAGGGTGATTCCACGGCCGCCCATGTGTAGATATCTCGAGCGAGACTGTTAGCAGCCTCATTGCCTGGAATCCCCTCGTGAGCCGGGACACACATGACGGAGATCTCTCTATCCAGTACCAATTGTCCAAGTATCCTAACTGCTTCTTTCCAAACAAATCCATATAAAGGTTTCTCACCGCTATCTTGCTCGCGCAAAGTATGATTTTGGCTTTGTGCCAGACTGGCATCATCCCTTTAAAACTCCCGCAGCGACAACAAGGCCTTTATAAGCTTGAGAGCTCGTGAAACGCTCTTCATAATTTTCCTTCTCAACCGTGAGAAAGATAGCGGGATCCAGGACATACCCGCCGGGACTTCAAAGTGCTGTACAAAATACAGACAAGAACATTCAACTATGCGCAGTCCAGCAGGCCCGGGGTGAGCACAAAAAGCACAAGCCTCACAACCCACCACAAACGGCCTAGACGACGTAGTGCAGAGTAGGGCATAACCCCGGGTCGACGCTTGGCCAGCGTCACGACGCTTTAACCCGTCGTTTGCCAGCTCCTTAATAATGTTATACATTCATAGCGGGATTCCGCGAGGGTTAGGTACTGCACCTTTCATTTCCTGCAAACGAGTTATAGCACGCCGATGAACTTTGAGGCCTTCAATGAAATGCTAGCTGTGTTCGACAAGGGGCGCGTGATTTACCGTCACGAGAGGCCATGACGTTACCAGGCCTTGCATGCATATACGAAGCTGACCCCGCCGGGCGTCCGATCCAGGCGTCCGTGCGGTGAATTTCAGTTGACATTTCCTCAAACGCTGCACCACACAGCAAACAGAAGGTTGGTTGGTTTTTGGGGTTTAACGCCCCAAAGCGACTCAGGCTATGAGGGACGCCGTAGTGGAGGACTCCGGAGATTTCGACCACCTGGGCTTCTTTAACGTGCACTGAAATCGCACAGCACACGGGCGCCTAGCTTTTCGCCTCCATCGAAAAGCGGCCGCCGAGACCGGGATTCGATCCCGTGTCCTTGGGCACAGCAGTCGAGTGCCCTAACCACTGCGCCACCCCGGCGGGGCCACAGCAAACAGAAGCAGACCGACATGTGGAGGCGTTAGTACAGCAGGCATAAGCGCCATTTGAAATTGATGTGCAGGATAGAATAGGTACCGTATCTGTCACAATTCTCCGCGCACACTAGGAAGCGAAAGGCGCGGTAACTGTCCCACTTTTTTTTCTGTGGACACCTCAACTGCGCCGTAAGGGAAGGGAAGCAGGTTTGAGTGAAAGTGGAAAGAGAGAAAGAGGAGCTGTAGTGGAGGGCTACGGAGTAATTTCGACCTCCTGGGGATCTTTAACGTGGCGCTGACATCGCACAGCACACGGACGATTCTTTGTTTCGTCTCGATCGAAACGCAGCCGCCGAGGTCGGGTTCGAACCCGGGAACTCCGGCATAGAAGTAGGGCATCTTACCACTGCACCACCCCTGCGCGGCCTCTCCTGATGGGGCTGGGACAGGTTGGCCACAGCCGCTTGTGGCAGTGGCTAGCCTGCCACCGAATATTAATCTGTTGTAGGCCGTCATTGCACAGGCCACTGCTTCGGTGGGGGACGACGGCTGTTCCGGCGCGCGTCTTGCTATCGCCCCGCCGGGGTGGTGCAGTGGTGAGACGCACGCCCGACTACTGTGCCGGAGTACCCGTGTTCGAACCCGACCTTGGCGGCTGCGTTTCGATGAAGGCGAAACGAAGAGGCGTCCGTTTGCTGTGCGATGTCAGCGCACGTTAAAGAGCCCCAGGTGGTCGAAATTGCTTCGTAGCCCTCCACTATGGCTCCTCTTTCTCTTCTTACGCTTTCACTCCCATCATTCTCCCTTCCCATACGGCGCGGTTGAGATGTCCACAGAAAACAAGTGAGGCAGTTACCGCGCCTTTCCCTTCCAATAAATGAATCAGTTTTTTTCTATTGTTCTTCCTTTTCTTCTCTATTTACTCTTCTGTCTACATGAGGAGCGGAGGTGGCTCAGCTTCAGAGCGAGTTGCAGGTCCGTGCATTTTCATTTCCTTCTTCCTACAGCCACAACAACGCGGTAACTGATTTATTTATAGGAAGGGAAAGGCGGTAACTGTCTCACTTGTTTTCTGTGGACACCGCAACCGCGCCCTAAGGGAAGGGAGGAAGATGGGAGTGAAGGTGGAAAGAGAAAGAGGAGCCGTAGTGGAGGGCTACGGAGTAATTTCGACCACCTGGGAATATTAAACGTGCGCTGACATCGCACAGCACACGGACGCCTCCGTTTCGCCTCGAAACGCAGCCGCCGAGGTCGGGTTCGAACCTGAGAACTCCGGCACGGTAGTCGAGCGTCTTACCACTGCGTCGCCCCGTCGGGGCGAACGTGGTCACGTACCATGCCGTAATGGAAGGGAAGGTGAGAGTGAAAGAAGAGAGGGAGATGAAGGTGCCCTAGTGAGTGGCTACATTCAGCGCTGTATAATGATACTCGCCTCATCGAAATTTATTCGTCCAAAGTACCCTCAATTGTATTGCAGGCATGAAGGCTTGGTACTTCTTTCGCTATGATTTAGTCAACCCTACTTATCAAAATTGGCGGTGTTTTGAAATGATTTAATAGTGATTTTCAATAAATAGCATTGTAAATTTTATCTGGACGTTTACAGCCACGCAGAAAATCGTGAAAGCATTAGAGGCGCTAGTGCAGCTTAACATTAAAAAAAAAATAGTTTGGATGGAGGCGAAACCAAGCGGCGTCCGTGTACTATGCAATGTCACCGAAAGAACCCCAGGAGGTCAAAATTACTCCGGAGCCCTCCACTAGGGCTCCCCTTTCTTTCTTTTTTTCCATTTGCACTGCCGCCTTCACCCTTTTCCTTACGGTGCGGTTCAGGTGTCCACAGACCAAGTGTGACAGATAAAGTGCCTTTCCCTTGCTGAGAACGCCTCTTCGTTTGGCATTCAACGAAATGCAGCCGCCGCGGTCGGGATCGAACCCGGGTACTTGGGTACAGTAATCGGTCGTCTTACCACTGCACCACCATGGCGGGAAATGAAAAGCTTCATACGAGTTGAATTGTAGCTGCTCTCGTCTACCTTCACTAACGGTACGCTAATCTAGTGAGGCCCACGACACAGCTGCTTCCTTGTTAGTGCAGAAAAGTAATCTTCTAATTTTCAAGCTTGAAAATCAATATGCAGAAGACTAAGGTAATGTTCAACAGCCTCGGGAAAGAACAGCAGTTTACATTAGGTAGCGAAATACTGGAAGTAGTAGGCGAATATGTCTACTTAGGACAGGTAGTAACCGCAGATCCGGACCATGAAAAGGAAATAACTAGAAGAATAAGATTGGGATGGAGCGCATTTGGCAAGCACTCGCAGATTATGGCTAGCAGCTTACCGGTATCGCTCAAGAGGAAAGTATACAACAGTTGCATCTTGCCTGTACTCACCTATAGGGCTGAAATGTGGAGGCTAACCAAGAGAGTTCTACTTAAGTTGAGGACAACCCAGAGGGCTATGGAACGAAAAATGGTAGGGGTAACATTAAGAGATAGAAAGCGTGCAGAGTGGGTCAGAGAAATAACTCAAGTTACCGATATTCTACTAGCAATTAAGAAGAAGAAATGGACATGGGCAGGACATGTAGTGCGAAGAGAGGATAGCCGATGGTCGCTGAGGGTAACAAACTGGATTCCAAGGGAAGGAAAGCGTAGCAGGGGGCGGCAGAAAGTTAGGTGGGCGAATGAGATTAAGAACTTCGCAGGGGTCAAGTGGATGCAGCTAGCACAGATCCGGGTTAAGTGGAGAAATATGGGAGAGGCCTTCGCCCTGCAGTGGGTATAATCAGGCTGATGATGATGATGATGGATGTTCCTATTTACGCGAACAATTTGGAAAGCGCTCATTAAGCATAAGCAAATTTGTCTCCAAAAAAGTTAATGCAGTACAGTAGTAGAAGGGAGGCGATGCCCATTGGGCAGCCAAGACGAAGGAAAGTGTTCAAGATATCTGAAACAATATGAAACAAGCTTACTGAAATTTTTCGTACACAGCGAAAAACCGCCTTTTTTGCCTCCTTGCAGAAGCAGCATGTTCCAGCTTCGCAATTTGCAGAGGGGGGCAAAGCACATTTTCTATATTGTATATAGAAAAGCATTACTCTTTCGTGAGAAACCACGCTCACGTTTGCTGCCAGTTTGCGCACGCCATAGCTGCCAGTTCCAATTAAGCAAGGAGTGACAAATACGTGACATCAGCATCGTGCATTTCCGCTTATCCGCACACGGAATGGTTAACTGGTGGAGAGGGATAGCACTGAATGAGTTGTGTACCGATTTCTCCCGGACACTATATACATATGTGCAAATAGATATCAAGAAAGCTACTGCGAGAATTGGGAGGGCGCTTAAACTTTGCCTTAAGAGTAGACGCGATAGCTTGCGTACTTATTGCCTAACGTTTAATGATTGTACCTCGGCATGCCGTCTTCGCATCAACCATCTGTCTCATATCGAGCGTTTCCCGCCTACTCGGCATCTGTCCAACTAAGCCTCCTTGGTAGTTAGTCATGTACTATAGCATCACGGGAGCAACCTGAGACAATGCGCCTAAGCCGGTACAATGCAAGGTGACGTTGCCGCACTACTAGCAGCCCCAAGATCCATCAAACGCGTACAAACTCAGCGATGCAGACGCGACATTATGCGTCTAGGCCATGCTGGTTTCATTCCCTAAGCACCAATTACTACTCACTAATCAATCTATTAGTCAACCACACTGCAAACCACTTCCATCAATGAACCCACACACTTCACTACACATACACTCATATAAGTCGTCAATGAAATTTTCTGGCCAATTTTGCTACCCATCCTTGATGTTGATACTCAGTTCCCACCGCCGTCTATGCTGGTAGAGACATATCAAGTCGAAATTGCGGTGGCCTCCGTATCGACGTCACATAACTATTTTCCCTGGAACGGTTTTCTTGTCCTTGAGTAGTCCGTTTTAAACCGGGGTACGACGGTATCTTTTAGCCGCACCGGACCAGTACGCACTGCTTAAAATTCACCTAATGCAAAAGCAACGACAAAATGTGGGCAAATCATGACAATATTACAGTGAAACAGGTATTGGGAAAGATAATATTGGCTTCTCATTTTCACAAAAGTAAAACGCGAGAAAGAGAAAATTGCGGACATTTTGTGAAATCAATGAACGTAAAGCAGTTCGTTACCAATAACAGTCAATTCATCTTGCTGTTTCTTTTCAGGAAGATTTTACCTTTGACTTAGTTTCCCCAATATTTGGAGACCATGTGTAGTACACAATTAGTAAAATGCTCTACACTTGATATTGCCGCATAGAAGACGACGCAAAAGATGACGACAAGCGCGAGCCTGGAAGTGAAAGAAGCTTGAACACAAGACTTGTTCTGGTCGACCATTCAAACCATCTATCGCTAGGTTCTCCTTGGTCTTCTACCGAGACGTGACACTGGTGGAGGTGCTGGGTATGCATAGGACTCCTTCCGGCAGTCCACAGCGGATCCCAAACATCGACACGCCTGTCCATCGTGCTAGCCGCCGCCTTCTAGGCCTAGCGCCGGAGTACAGTCATCTGCCGAACGACTCCTCAAACGCCCAAGTTCCTAAGACCTCTCAAGCCATGGCACATACCAATCCTACACCGGTGACTCTACAGAACACCAAGGTGCCAGAGTGCTTTCGCGGGGAAGCGTTTGAAGATGTGGAAGACTGGCTCGACCAGTTTGAGCGAGTGTCAAAGATCAACCAGTGGAGCGCGGACCAGAAGCTTTGTAATGTTTATTTTGCCCTTCAGGATAATGCTAGAACGTGGTTTGAAAACCATGAGGCCAGCTTATCCACATGGGATGACTTCCGCTGCCAGCTGGTCGACACTTTCGCGAGAACTGACCGACGGGACAATGCGCTGCGCCTGCTTGAAGTGCGCATCCAGAAGCCAAATGAGAGCGTGGCTATGTTTGCGGAAGACATGGCTCGCCTTTTTCGCCGTGCCGACCCTGATATGAGTGAACCAAAGAAGCTACGGCATCTCATGCATGGCGTCAAAGAACAGGTGTTTGCCGGCTTGGTCCGCAACCCCCCTAAAACCGTGAGTGAGTTCGTTAAGGACGCTACGGCTATCGAACGAGCCCTCCAAGACCGGTGCCGCCAGTACAACCGACCGGTCAACTGTGCCCCGACGACTGCGGCGGCGCTGACTGCAACAGATACGACCACTCTTCGAGACATCATTAGAGGCATTGTCCTTGAGGAGCTGCAGCGAATTACGACTACGAAGGCTCAGTCGTCAGGGGCCCTCATGGAAACAGTGAGGAATGAAATTCGATACGCCCTATCACCGTCTACACCATGCAACGAGTCTCATCCAGTCTACAACGCGGCACCCCTTTCCGAACCATACCACGCTCCAAAACCGATCAGCTGCACCGCCAACATTCCTGCAGCTTACCTCGAGCCGCAGCCCGAGAGCTATGCTGCGGTCCTTCGTCGCCCACCTCCAGACCACGCCCCACCGAGCTCACCGAACCGTCAGGAGATTCGGTTCCTCCAGGGGCCTCAGTGGGCGCCTCCCAGGCGCTCTCAACTGCGCCGAACTGACAGGTGGCGCAGTTATGACAGCCGACCACTTTGTTTCTACTGCGGACAACCTGGCCATGTGTATCGGTACTGCCGCCACCGCGAAGAGGGGCAGTCCTTTCCGCTTGCTTCTGCTCGCCGCCGCTTCGACACTAATTCTGCCCAAATCGACGACGACCCTCCGGTCAGCAGGGAAACCGAAACCCCGGGTTTCCGCCGCCGCTCCTCCCCATCGCCACAGCGTTATTCGCCGACACGTCGCAACACTACTGGCGTTAGCGGACGGCGGTCTCCTAGCCCTCACCGGGGAAACTAAGAGCTGCAACCTCACGAGGGGAGGTTGCAACCAGTCTAAAAGTGTCGAAACCCTCACCACCGCCGCAATTGCCGACAACCCGGGCTTCTGACGCCGCCGCTAACATTGACATTTCCGCACTACCGCCGAAAATGCCGTACCAGATGATCAGCCATGACGACGAAGCTGACAGCGCCGACCTTGCCGCGCTTCCGCCGCAAATGCCGAAAGGGACGATCAACCCAGATAATTTTGTTAGCGCTGACCTCGCCGTTTCCATTGATGGGCTGGCGGTACATGCTCTGGTGGATACCGGGGCAGATTTTTCAATTATTAGCCAGAAACTGGCCGACACCCTGCGCAAAGTAAAAACTGAATGGACTGGGCCAGTAATAAGAAGTGCTGGGGGTCAGCTACTGGCACCGACAGGGAAATGCACTGCCCGGATAGGAATAGGAAACGCGGTGTTTGTTGGCAGCTTCGTTATTCTCCCTGACTGCTGCAAAGACCTCATCTTGGGCATGGACTTTCTGCGTCTTCATGGGGCTGTAATCAGCATCCGTGACAGCATCGTTGCCTTCACCAATAACCATGAAGACCTTGGTTATGCGCAAGTACCACTATTGCCCTTACGCGTCGCCAATGAGACGGTGACATTACCTCCGAGATCATGTTCTCTTGTTCAAGTGAAATGCGACGTGGCGCATACAGGCGATGGCGTCGCCGAACGGGCAGTTACCCTGGTACTCAGCCGAGGTGTTTCTATAGCTCGAGGGCTGGTCAACTTGACCAATGGGCATACCGAACTGCTGCTGACAAACTTCAGCGACGAGCGTCAGCAAATTCCGAAAGGCACAACTGTGGCCTTTTTCGACAGCCTCCCAAATGCGCAGCACTGTTGCTTACTGCAACAGAGAGGATCAGTGTGCAAGACACCCGTAACCATCGTTGATGTGAGCCCAAATCTGTCTTCTTCAGAGCGGGACCGCCTTTTGGATCTCATAGATCAATTTCGAGACTGTTTTGCTTCAGAATCGCGGATCGGCCAAACGCCTTTGACAAAACATCGAATTATCACGGATGACTCGATTCGCCCGATTCGACAAAATCCTTACCGTGTGGCTCCGAAAGAACGTGAAGCCATACAGCGCCAGGTGGCCGAAATGCTTAGAGACGACGTTATCCAGCCGTCACAGAGTCCCTGGGCTTCCCCCGTGGTACTTGTTAAAAAGAAAGACGGCAGCTTACGATTTTGCATAGACTATCGCAAGCTCAACCAAGTGACCAAAAAAGACGTGTACCCTCTCCCTCGCATCGACGACTCCTTAGATCGCCTACGAAATGCACGTTACTTCTCGTCGATGGACTTGAAAAGTGGATATTGGCAAATCGAAGTGGATGAGAGGGATCGGGAGAAGACAGCATTCATCACTCCCGACGGATTGTATGAGTTTAAAGTCCTTCCGTTCGGTTTATGCTCGGCGCCAGCAACATTTCAGAGACTGATGGACACTGTGCTTTCGGGACTTAAGTGGCAAACATGCTTGGTGTATCTTGACGACGTGATAGTGTTTTCGGCTACATTTGAAGAGCATCTACTCCGTTTGCTAGCTGTGTTTCAGGCCATACAATCTGCGGGCCTCACATTAAAACCCGAGAAGTGCCACTTCGGTTACGAGGAGCTGCAGTTCTTAGGCCACGTCGTCAGCCAAGAAGGTGTTCGGCCGGATCCTGAAAAGCTCTCCGCAGTCGCCAAGTTCCCAACACCTACGGACAAAAAGACATTGCGGCGCTTCTTGGGTCTTTGCGCCTATTACCGTCGGTTTATTGCTGGCTTTTCACGAATAGCCTGGCCATTAACTTCACTGACTCGTGACAACGCAGTCTTTCGCTGGGGTGAAGAACAGCAACAAGCTTTCAATGAGCTGAGGAGGCGTCTACAGACACCACCTGTCCTGGCGCACTTTGATGACGACGCCCCTACACTGCTTCATACGGATGCCAGCAACGTGGGCTTAGGTGCTGTGTTAGTACAGCGCCAGGATGGTGTGGAAAAGGTAATTGCTTACGCCAGCAGGACCCTATCTAAAGCAGAAGCGAACTACTCGGCAACCGAAAAAGAATGTCTTGCAGTGGTATGGGCGGTTATGAAATTCCGCCCTTATTTGTACGCTCGCCCCTTTCAAGTCGTCAGCGACCATCACTCTCTCTGTTGGCTGACGAACTTAAAGGACCCTTCAGGGAGACTCGCGCGTTGGAGCCTTCGATTGCAAGAATTTGACATGGCAGTTATTTACAAATCTGGAAAGAAGCACACAGATGCAGATTGCCTTTCGCGAGCGCCGGTCGAACCTTCCACTATGACCGATGAAGACACTGCGTTTTTAGGTGTCATAGATGACGCAACGCTTTCCCAACAGCAGCGAGAGGATCAGGAATTGCTCCCTCTTATTGATTTCTTGGAGAAGCGAACTACGGTTGTGCCGAAGATTTTCGCCCGAGTAATCTCTTCATTTTTTATTCGCAACAACGTCCTTTACAAGAAGAACTTCCGTCCTGGGGGAAACAGTTTTCTGCTCGTCGTCCCATCGGTTCTCCGCACTGAAGTTTTGCAAGCGTGCCACGACGAGCCAACCGCCGGTCACCTAGGCTACACCCGCACGTTGGCTAGAGTACAGCACGGATACTACTGGCCAAAACTGCCGGCGACAGTGAAACGCTATGTACGTACGTGCATTGACTGCCAGCGCCGTAAATCACCCCCTGTAAAACCAGCTGGCCTACTCCACCCTCTTCAAGTGCCAGCGACACCTTTTAAGCAAATTGGCATGGACCTCCTGGGACCATTTCCGACGTCTACAGCCGGGAATAAATGGATAATTGTCGCCACTGATTATCTGACCCGCTACGCGGAGACCAAGGCTCTGCCAAGGGGTACCGCCGCCGAAGCAGCTAGGTTCTTCGTTGAGAACATTGTCCTGAGGCATGGCGCTCCGGCACTTATTATAACTGACCGAGGAACTACATTTACGGCCGAACTTTTGGAAATCGTTCTTCGCCTCAGTGGTACCAGTCACCGTAAAACTACTGCCTATCACCCTCAAACCAATGGGTTGACGGAACGCCTCAATAAGACCCTCGCAGACATGCTTTGCATGTACGTCGACGTAAACCACAAGAATTGGGACGAAATACTTCCCTACGTTACGTTCGCCTACAATACGGCCCGCCAAGACACCACTCGCATGACACCATTCAGCCTCCTTCACGGGCGACCAGTAACAACTATGCTGGATGCAATGTTGCTCCCGAATGCCGACACCGATGATCTCGACCAGGACACCGAGGAATTCGCTCAGCGTGCAGAGGAAGCTCGCCAACTAGCTCGTGTGCGGATTCAAAATCAGCAGGAGCACGATGCACAACGCTACAATCAGAGACACCGGCATGTAATGTACGAACCTGGCGACAAAGTGTGGGTCTGGACACCTATTCGCCGCCGTGGACTCTCCGAAAAACTATTGCGACGATACTTTGGACCCTATGTTGTTCAGCGACGTTTAACCGACGTCACTTATGAGGTGATGCCAGACGGGGTGTCGACATCAAAGCGACGCCAGCACCAAGCTGACGTCGTCCACGTCGTGCGTATGAAGCCATACCACTCAGTCTGACCTTAACCTCCTACTTCCTTTTGTTCTCATCGGGACGATGCTTCCTAAGGAGGGGGGCAAATGCCGCATAGAAGACGACGCAAAAGATGACGACAAGCGCGAGCCTGGAAGTGAAAGAAGCTTGAACACAAGACTTGTTCTGGTCGACCATTCAAACCATCTATCGCTAGGTTCTCCTTGGTCTTCTACCGAGACGTGACAATATAGTGTCACTTAAAAACATGTGCGCCAGTTCGCTTTATTAGGATGGCAACAACCTTAAGTGACAAAGAAGTTCACTTCGCAGCGGCATATTGAGCTTCTGTAAAAACGAAAATTTAACAAATGAATGGATCATCTCAGTTGAAGAAGGTACTCAATCAATAAAATTACCATCCTATCTTCGCTCTTCGGCGCAGACAAAAACGTTAGAACTTCAACATAATGTAGTGCATTGAGGTCACTATGTATTTTCAAACATATTCAATTTATTTTTATTTCAAAATGTTAAAGGAATCCCCGACAAAAAGCTGTAAGAACACCTTGAAGAGGTCAAGGGGTCGGCAACAGGGAACAGCGACAGCTTAGTTTAAACAATTGTATATGAAAAAAATGACTGAAAATGGCTATCATAACCATGAATGATACAGAAGGTCAGATTACTATGCACAAAATAATACATTATTATGCACACAAAAATAACAGTTCTAGGTTCAATACATGAAGTACAATTTCACAATAAAAACAAAACACCGGGCATACTAAGAACATTGAGTGCAAAATTTTACGTGTGATTGGGGTATGCGCAACAATTGTATTATGGGGCACCGTATATCTTAAGGACTGGAGAAGGTAATTAGGTAGTGAGGAATCATCCATTTTTTCGAAGGCGCGTGTGTTTGAAACGTGGGGTTGGAGGTGATTGGGCCTGTAGGAATTGTTCATATTGTTTCTCCGGCTTCCCGCCTCGTGAAATTATTTTTGGGTATCCATATACAGGTGGTAAATAACACGGTAAATATAGAGAGACGTGGTGATGATAATTTGATGCTTAAAAACGCTGCAGAAGCCTTCAATGACCCTATTTTGTAGGACGTTGATACACTGCGCTTATGAATGAAGGGAATAAAATTAATCGCAAGATCATTTAGATGCACTGCTAGTTCTTTCGGAGATTTGCTTGAACCATACTGCGGTTAGGACAATGTGTAAGCTACTTTATGTGTTACTTTATAATTTATATATGAAAGATACTTTTGGTCAAACCTGTATACACAAACATGCCTATTGTTTTTACATAAGCATGGTTATTATTACGAAAGCTATTCTTGCCTCGTGAGTGGCGTGTAGTCGAATTGACATAGAGCTTGCCCCTGTCAACTGACAGTTGAAAACACTGCCATTACAGGGATTTGAAGCCACGCCATCAAGAACAGATAACCTCCCTGGCCATGTCGCGAGAGCCTTATATGCTATCGCCGTTTTAAGGCGAAAGCATTTACAGGCTCATGTAGTGTATATAGGTCTCCAGGCTCATTTTCACTGATTTCGCCTCTGAACTACGGTGGGAGAAAGAGAGGTGCTCCGACAGCGCGGCCGCGTTGCAGCGAGCGCGCGGCCGCTTAGTGTGACCGGAGGAGAGGGCAGCCGCCAGGGGCAGCGCATGTTCTGGGGGCCATCCTCTTCGCCGCTTCTGCTGGCGGGCCTATGGGGAATCGGCGCGCGCTGATAATTTTCCACTTAAATCAGCAATAAAAGGCCCCAACCCTTAGACGTTTCTTTTTCGATATCTGCAATTCGACTTCTGAACAGGCAGAAAACTTCGTAACGCTGACTGAACAAATAACTCCGTTTCCGAGTAAACAGCCTGCTCGAGCAGACGATACGCTGCGCTCGCCGCTCCGGAGCGTGCACCGGGCGCGCTTCTACTGAACTGTTGCCCCGTGTGGCCAATTAAAGAGCAGCTTCGTTACATCATGCCGCCTTTGAAATGCCTCTTTGGTAGCTGTTGAACGCATGTGCAATGAAGTTTCGCTATTCTATCCGCCCGTTGTTCGCACCGCAACCTTGCCGCGACCAGACCCGATAACACGGCGGTGAAGAAAGCAAGGTCAAAGCGCTGTCGGGGAGGTTTCAGCGCCCGCTTCAAGCTCGCGGACAGTACAGCCGCTGCCACATGAGAAACTGCGCTGCGCCAGATGGTATCAGACTGAACGTGGCGCATACCGAAGACTGGGGAAGCACGCGGGACAGACTTCTCACCTGTCATGACATAACACTTCACTACCGAGAACAACGACCCTTATATCCCCCCCCCCTCACACCTCTCTCTCAAAACCCCAACAAACAATCTGGCGACAACTACAAGCCAAAACCTTTCCCTCCACAGCTTGGTTGGCCTTGGCACACCCGGCCCGGTACGACCCCACATAATCTGTATGTGGCGCACCTAGAGCCACCTTCAATCACATAATGTTTCTATGCGAAGATTTGAAGCCGCCGTCCCAATGGGGCCTCACGGACCAAGAGGGTTGGGAGATCGCGGTCTCCAGCTCGGACCCGGCAGCGCGAAAAATGCTGGTTGACTGGGCTGAAGCGCTCGCTGCCAGGCACGGCCACACAGGCACAGCCTGACAGACACCAGCCGGGATCAGGAACCACCTCAACCCTTGTAATGTACCCTGGTTTCCACAATAAATGTTTTACAACCACCACCACCACCACCACCACTCCAGTGGCAAAGTGAAGTATCGAACACAAAAAAGCAAAGCTATCTGTAGCCGGATGCGCGTGTATATCTCAGACGACGGCATCCACACGGTCAGACTGGGGCATTTGCCGCGCGTTCGATCTGAGGTTTACACTTATGCAGGCATGCGTAGCCTGGACTGCATGAAAGAAACAAAGAAACTGTGCACAGGAATGAAGGTAATGTGTGTCGTCGAATGATTAAAGTAAACAATTGCAGCCAAGAAACTTCCTGCTTTAATGAGGGAATTCTCCATGACCTTAACAATTTCTTCATTTCACTAGTATTGTTCGGAATACGTTGCTTGCTAATTGAACTTCATCGTATTTTTGTGCAATCCGTGTTTTGGTGAAGGTAAAATTCGAAAAACACCTCTGCTGCCAGATGCCACAAGCGTATCAGGAACACCACATCTACAAATTTCCGAATCATTCCCTACAGTGTCTGCCAGCTAATATGCAACGTCGAGACATAAATGACAGAATACAATATTATGCCGCAGTTGAAAAACAGTGTGCAATTCACAAATGTCGGAGAATCTTGAAAGCTGCGTCGTGCGCTGAGAATTAAGCGAGGGCGTTATTGGGATGGCCATTATTACTAGCACGACGAAATTATGCAATATGTTTTCAATGAATTTGAAAGCTGAAGTAAAGGAGAGTAGGGGGACAAAGTTTAAAAAATATAAAAAAAGTTGTCTTCAGAAATTTTTATTGTTCGCTGTTTTGTTAAAACTAGCGCGATCGTGTGTCTGTATTGAAACGTTATATATACCTATATAAGCTTTCGCAGTTGATAGATAAATATACGGAGAACATAGTGTCGATGTATTTGCCGCTCAACCAAACACTTTTTTTAGACAAAGACATGCAAAATAGACGCAAATATTATTATTATTATTATTATTATTATTATTATTATTATTATTATTATTATTATTATTATTATTATTATTATTATTATTATTATTATTATTATTATTATTATTCATTTCCTGGCCGATTCCGCCCCGCCGCGGTGGTGCAGTGGTAACGATGCCCGACTATTGCGCCGCAGAACCCGGTTTTTATCCGACCGCCGGCGGCTGCGTTTCGATGGAGGTGGAAAGAGGCTTCCGTGTGCTGTGCGATGTCAGTGCACATTAAAGATGCCCGGATGGTCGAAATTACTCCTTAACCCTCTGCAACGGCACCCCTTTCTATTTTTCCGCTTTCCCTCCCACCTTCCTCCCTTCCCTTAAAGCGCGGCTCAGGTGTCCACAGAAGATTTGTGACAGTTACAAAGCCTTTCCTTTGCTCTGAACGAATTATTATACTTAAGCCCCCCTCTGACCTAGCCGTACGGACGTGCCTTAGTAGCCTATAAGGGTAACGTGAATGCCAGGGTCCTAGCAGGCTGATTCTGACATAAGAAATTATATAAAAGCAGGTGTTTCTTATAGATTTTGAAGAAAGGAGTAGCCAGAACGGCTATGCGGCATTAACCTTTCATTTATTGTTTATTTAAATAAAAAAAAGTCTAGACTCCAAAAAATCAAAATTATTCGAATACAAACAAAAGCATGCATATTTTTAGTGAGACCATTTTCAGCTACCTAACTTTATTACACTTTTTGTAATCAATAACCAAAGTTATCAAAAACAACAGAGATCATAAGCGCGGCACTCCACTCCTTCGTTATTATTAATTTCCTATGCCCCGAAAAAAATAACATTGGCAGCAAAACCGATTGCAGATATCTTCTTTCCAGTCATCGGTCAACAGTATATCAAATTTTAAAATCAATTTATAAGGTCGGTCGACAATCTTTTGTTTGATCTTACATGAAACCACCCTACAGCATCTAACCTGCAAATTGTGCTGTAATGGACTACACGCACGTGTGCATGGTAATAAAAATAAATGCGAATAAAGGCATGCCTACGTGTTCCGCTGTTTAAATGTCTTGCGTCATGTTTACATTTGGGCTCCAGCAAAAGCCTTCTACAAGCCTTGTACGGGTGCTGCCCCTGGCTGGCGCGTCATGCGTAAAAGCCACACTAAGCGGCCGCTTCTCGCAGCGCCATCGCAGCACCTATCTTTCTTCCCCCGTGCTCTGAACTCTGTGGCCTATTACATGTCCTTGCACGCGAATTGACGATATGCTGCCAAAATTATGGTCTATACTCACTAATCACTCTCCCTATTCGATGCGCGGAGAAACGAAACGCTGACATCGCATAGCACACGGACGCCTCTTCGTTTCGCCTCCATCGAAACGCAGCCGCCGAGGTCGGGTTCGAACCCGGCTACTGTGCAGGAGTACCCAGGTTCGAACCCGACCTCGGCGGCTCCGTTTCGATGGAGGCGAAACGAAGAGGCGTCCGTGTGCTGTGCGACGTCAGCGCACGTTAAAGATCCCCAGGTGGTCGAAATTACTCCGTAGCCCTCCACTACGGCTTCTCTTTCTCTCTTTCCACTTTCACTCCCACCATCCTCCCTTCCCTTACGGCACAGTTGCGGTGTCCACAGAAAACAAGTGAGACAGTTACCGCGACTTTCCTTTCCTATAAATAAATTAAAACGCTCCGGCATACTATTTGATCATGCTGTAACGAGTCTACTCTCTTCTCCAGACGCTTTCACCATAGGCATTAACCTGACAGGTCATAACCAAATCACTCTTCACTTCCACTTGGGTAGTTCTCGCCCGGACACACGTTGTTTAAAAAGAAATTTCAATAAACGAAACCTCAGGAAACTTGTTACTAACGCTGATTTGTGCGTGGTCACATCCTACCAAAGTTACCAAACAAGCTCAACTGAGTTTTCTTTTAACTAACTACTTTAATATCATCCTCGACCACCTGTAGTTCTACATGAAAATAATTATTGAGTGCCTTCGCGTCTTCAATTTCAACTTTACTAAGTAGTCTGCAAGACTTGCAAAGCAAACCAGTGAAACAACTGTTCAAATTTTATTGCTTGATCGGTATAAAAACTGTTAAATGTGGTTCTTAAGCTTTTAAAACCTGATTAAAAGAAATATTATGAAAAGCAGATATTAGAAGCAGGTGGCAACGTAGGAAAGCAGTGGCACGGTTTTATTCATTTATGAATCGCACTTCCGAAAACGCTTTAACTGACGCATATTACGCCGGTAAAACATTTACTCAACCTGAAAGCTTGCATTCAGTAATTTATTTGCGACTCCAGCTCAGATAAATACTTTGACTCTCGTTCTTAGTTGTCATCACGTTCTACATTCGTTTTATTCTTTTTCGCACATCATCATACGAAGTGTGCTCAACTATTCTTTCTCCAACCACTTCAGACCACGCGCGGCGCTTGAAGCAGGCGGACACGCGTCACTTCGGCTCCGCAAATTTTGACCGATTTCACCGGACCAACGCTTTTTCGCCACCAGATTTCATTCGGAACTGGAAGACATCGAGTGCTGGATCCCCTGGATGCCATATTTCAAGCGGTAGGGCCATTTTTTCGGATCTTTACCGCACTTGAAAGTTCCAAAGCGGGCGCCAGCCCGCTAACCCTGACGGGACGCCCAGCACGACATCGGGAGAGCATGGGACGCTAGGCTTATTGACGACGGCGACGCCTTGCACCGACGCTTCTTCAAAGAGAGACAATATGGCAGGGCCAAGCCAAGCCCCAAGTGCGTCGCCACAACCACCAAATGCCCTCCTTGACGAATTCCAAGGGATGGATGAAGACGACTTTGGAGACGCCGAGTCAGGAAGCGAAGACGGAATCCCGTCAGATTACTCATCGGAGCGCGTCGGCTACAACAACGATGCCAGTTGGGAGCTTGTTCAATCCAAGCGCCAGAAAAAAAAAACCAGAGACAAGGACAACGGAAAGGCACGGGAACCGGCCCGGACGCCCAACCTCATGATCGAAAATCACTGGGTAATGCAACCGGCTGCAACAAGACCGGAGAGGTGGAGCAGAGGAGGCCTAGGCGAAGACTGCCGCCACTCCCCAAAAATGACATCAAAATAATTTTTCGACCCAAGAAAGGACTCATGGTGAAATCACTCACCACACACCAAGTAGCGCGCGCCGTAATCATGGCGTGCGGCCAACAATGCAAGGACGAGGACATACTTGTAAGGCTTCGCACAGGATCAAATATCATTATCGTTAGCACCCCACATGAAGAAACGGCTCACCTGGTGCGGCGCATTACCCGCCTTAAATTCGCCGGAAAGTCGTACGAGGTCAACACTTACGTGGCAGCTCCGGAGGACGTCTTTCGCGGCGTAATTCACGGTGTTGACCCAGGTACGTCTCCCGAAGAGCTGAAAGCACACCTACGAGTCAGAACTCAAGGAGTAACCATTCTCCAGGCAAGGATGCTTGGAAAATCCAAGACCGCCGTGATCACGTTCGACGGCCCGATCTTGCCGAAATTCGTAATATACTACGGAGGTGAACTACCGTGCTACCAGTACCGCCCCACGAGGCAAGTGTGCTACGTCTGTTTCCAGCAAGGACACCGCTCCGACGTGTGCCCCACACCGGACATTATTGTGTGCGGACTGTGCGGAGATAAAAATCCGACGAAAGACCATGTGTGCGAGCTCAAGTGCCTAATATGCGGTGAGGCACATCGCACCGGATCCAAAGAGTGCCCCGAGAGACTGAAAAAAGCAAGACCAAAGCCCAGCGGGGAAAGAGGGCGCAGTGGCCAACGCGGGCGACCACGTAAGCGATGGTTCAGCTCAGAAGGAGAGACCTCGAGGAGCCGATCAAGGTCCAATTCCTTCCCACCTTTGTCGCCGGCCGGTTCACAGGAGGGGAACAAACAAGAAAAGCAGAAAAATAAGCTTTCCCAGAAAGGCGGCAGCAAGGTAAGCTGGGCATCTACCATTGATCCGCACTCGGTAGAAAATAGTAACACAAACAATACAAACAACAAAAATATTACTGTCAAAGAAGCTAAAGACGCGAGCAGTGATGCACTCAGACGCGAGCTTTAACTCGGTCGACTCAAACAAAATGAGCTCGAACGCAAGGTCGAGGAACTAACAAAAACACTAAAGGCACAACAGCGGGAGCTTGAAATCACTAGAGCCTTTCCAAAACAGCCACAAGCATCCAACAATGGAGAACTTGAAACACGAATGCAACAGATGATGCAGCAGATGATGCAGCAGATGATGCAGGATATGATGCGGCAAATCTAATCTCAAATGCAACAGATGCAAGCCCAATTTCAGGGGCAGATCTCAGAAATCAAAAGGGCTTTTCGAAAAAAAAAAAAGACATAACGAAAACATTAGGGAAAGAGCGTACAACCGTCCAGCGTTAACGGCGTTCGTTGTCGAACAAGGCAACAGCACGAACGCGTAAACATGACCAAGACGCGTCAGCAAGACCAAGAAAACTTAGAAATTTGGCAATGGAACTGCAGAGGCTACCGCAAAAAACAGGCCCTACTAAAACAATACATAAACACACAGCTTACACCCCCCATTGTGATTGCGCTCCAAGAGACTGGAACAAGGCCCTCTTTACAGGAGTACGATGTTTACGAGAGCCAAAACGGAGGTAAAGCAGCCGTTCTAGTCATCAAAGCCATCACCGCAATCAGGCACGACACCATCGCCGACACGAACATCGAGCACGCGCTTGTCGAAATCATTCCGAAAAAGCGAAAGGGAAGGAGCACATTCGTACTAAACGTGTACAGCCCGCGAAGACAAAGAAAAGCCAAATTCTTCGAACTCTTCCACGGAGCGCACAAGCTGGCCAAAGAAAATGCACTCATTATCATGGGAGATTTCAACGCCATGGACACGAGTTGGGGATACCGGAAACAAGATATCAAGGGAAAAACATTAGCGGACGTAGCCGAATATTTTGGCTGTAAGCTAATCACAGATCCCGCGACCCCCACGAGAATCGGTAATAGTGTGAGCACGGACACTTGCCCGGACCTCACGTTCGTAAGGAAAAGCAAGGAGTCACAGTGGGAAAACATGATGGAAAACCTAGGTAGCGATCACTTTATCCTCCGGACGCGAATAGCATCGGAAAGGGTAAGATGCCGGATCGGACAAGCAAAACTCACGGACTGGAACGCGTTCCGCGGGGCTTGCAAAAAATCTGAAGGGGGCATTCAATCACTAGAAGACTGGAGCGGCATGTTGACAGAAACGCGAGACAAATGCACAAAAAATGTAAGACGAACAACAACAACGCCCGAAGTAGACGGGCACCTTCTGCGACTATGGGAAGCCAGACGCTGTCTCACCAAAAGATGGCGGAAGCAAAAACACAAAAGGAAACTAAAACTAAAGATAGCAGAAGTTACGGCAAAAGCTGAAGAATACGCAGCGCAACTCGTGAGACAAAATTGGGAACAATTCGGCGACTCGCTTAAGGGAACCTGGAATCTAATCGATCCGACCAAAACAAAATCAGAAAACAATAAAAGCATCCACAGATTCATCACTCCTTCGAGGGTTCGGACACCGACCTTTTAGAGAAGGCACGAAAAAAATGTTTCGGTGATCGCAACCCCTCACGATACCAAGGAAACTATCGCGGAGCCGAAAACGAGAGACTCGACCGCCCAATAACTGTGGAAGAAGTTTATGTGGCCATAAGGAATACGACCAGAAACACGGCAGCAGGAGCCGACAGAATCGACAATGCCCTGATCCGAAACCTGAGTGACGACCTCATACAAGAGCTCGTAAGTTTTCTAAACAAACACTGGGAGGCGGAGACGGTTCCCGAAGACTGGAAACACGCCGAAGTAATTATGATACCTAAACCTGGCAAACAGCTCCAAATTGAAAATCCCAGGCCATATCGCTAAAGTCGTGCCTCGGCAAGCTTTACGAGCGGGTGGTGATGCTCAGACTGCAAAATTTCATGGAAGATAATTAACATGTACCCCATACCATGTTCGGCTTCAGAGCAAAACTCTCGACGCAGGACGTGCTGCTTCAAATACAAGAAGATGTGCTCCGCAACGTACCCCGAACAGGTGAAAATGTCATAATGGCCCTTGACATCAAGGGAGCATTTGATAACGTCAGTCACGAAGCGATCCTTAGAGGCCTAGACGACCTGGACTGCGGACGCAGAATCCACGGGTACGTCAAAGCCTTCCTGTCAGATAGAACTGCCACCATCGGCATTGGAGACCTTCGATCGAACAGAATTGACGCGCCAAACAAAGGAACACCACAAGGATCAGTCATATCACCTATCCTCTTCAATATAGCTATGATAGGTCTAGCACGAAAACTTGAGAAGATCGAAGGCATCAGGCACGCCATGTATGCAGACGACATAACAGTCTGGACGAACACCGGTTCCCTCGGGGAGAAGGAAGAAAAACTACAGGAAGCGGCCTCCTGTGTACAGAAATATCTCGGAGAAAGAGGACTCGCATGCTCGACCGAGAAATCGGAACTGCTTCGAGTGTGGAGAGGCAAACAATACCGGACCGTCCCAACCAGTGAGAACCTGAAACTCAACATCTACCTGGAAGGAATGCCCATCCCTGAAAAGACAAAAATAAGAATATTAGGTATGTGGGTTCAATCGAACCAACGCAGTAGTCACACTTTTACAATGCTCAAAACAACAACGCTACAAGTGACACGCATGATCACCCGCATCACCAACAGGCGGCATGGCATGCGCGAAGAGGACACACTAAAACTAGTTAGAAACCTGGTAGTGAGCCGAATTAATTATAGCCTGCCCTACCAGTGCCTCAACAAGAGTGAAATACAGCAAGCGGATGCCCTGCTACGCAAAGCGTATAAGACGGCGCTCCGATTACCGCGCAACACGTCTACAGAACAGCTCATGGCGCTTGGATTGCAAAACACATTCGAAGAACTACGCGAGGCGCAGCTTGAGTCGCAAAAACTCAGGCTGCTGCAGACAACGACTGGAAGAGCTCTCTTACAGAGACTCGGATACTGTGAGCAGATGCGAGAAATAGCGAGGACGGTAACGATCTCCGACGAACTTCGCAAGTCCCTCAAGGTAGCTCCAATCCCGAGAAACATGGACCCTAACCTCCACCAAGGTAGAAGAGAAGCAAGGGCCAATTTTATTCAAAAAACATACGCTCCTGAAGACACGACTGTGTATGCAGACGCGTCCTCGAGAGGAGGACAGAACAAAATTGCAGTGGCCACGGTGGTTAATTCGTCTCTACGCGTAGTGACCAGCGCCTCTATCCGACAATGCACAGCAGTAGAGGCCGAGGAAGTAGCCATTTCTCTAGCGGTGGCGGAGGGCTATAGAGCTGGGCGGTCGCTAACGATACTCACGGACTCTCAAACAGCCTGTCGAAATTTCATGAATGGTAGGATTGGTCCTCACGCGCTTCGTATACTCCTCGAAGCGAGCGACAGATTCAAAAACCACGAAGAAAACAAGACCAGACACAAAATTATATGGGTACCGGGGCACATGGGGGTGGCAGGGAACCAAGAGGCTGACAGGATAGCTCGAGCATACACTACTTTCCGAGCATCCGACGGGTCCGCGGAACTTTTGCCAGCACCCAAGGCATACTCGGCCATACTAGAAAACTATAGAGGAAGAAGAATGCGATATCCCCCACCGCACAGTTCTCTCACCAGAGAGGAAACTGTCATATGGAGACAATTACAGACGGGCTCATACCGAAACCTACACATACTAAACAAAATGCACCCTACCATATACGCTGACAGGTGTCCGTGGTGCTATGAAAAACCAACACTATATCACATCACATGGGCATGTGAAAACATAGATGTGGTCCCCAAAATTCGAAACTCGAGTGCGGAGCAATGGGAGACTCTGCTGTCCAGCGACCGCTGCGAAGACCAGCAAGGTCTGGTACAGCGAGTCCAACGGGCGGCAGCAGCCAGCGGAGCCCTGGACTGAGGGCAACCGACCATTGTAAAAAAGTGGACGAAGTCGACGGAGAAGACTCTTGTGGATACAACAAGCAGACATCTCTTAAGACGTCCAAAAACCGCCAAATAATATAGGACTAAATAAAGTTTTTCCTCCTCCTCCTCCAACCACTTCAAACTAGTGGCTTCGACAGCGTCTATAAGAAGTGTTATGAAGTGACGTTATGGGCGCCGTTTTGTGGTTCAGAGCTCAGCTTCAGTCGTGCAAGCCGATTAGGGGCCCTATTGTCGATAACATAACGGCCGTTCGGCGTCATATCATCTCTCTGATTGGTTCTCAGAATAATCACGAGCTTTAAATTTCTGGCACTAAAATTTTAGATGTCGAAATAGCTTTTTGTGCTGGCGTAAGAATGACGCGATCATAAAACGGATAATTAGCAGAGCTATTCATGCTACCTGGATGGTAAATTGAAGTAATTGTTGAAGGAAAAGGAAGGCACTGTCGGTAGAGAGGAAAGCATTTGTACTTGTATTAGGAATGGGCTGAACGGGAAATACGTAACGCATACATATCATAGGTGATGTCAAAATGACTTTTCATTATCTGAAAGATGTGGTGGCATTGTCGTAAATGGCAGGATTTGGGCTCCACATTTCTGGCCACATTGAGGTGAGCGCCTAAATCATAGTGAATTTGCGTGGAGTATAGGCGGCTGTTTGCTCACCGCACTGTAGTAGACAGATGCTCTTGGGGGTGAAGTAAGCGCAGACATCTTTTTGCAATTGCAGAAATCACTGAAATGACGGCATAAATCTACTTTCCCCCTTCGCAACCATTTAGAGGATTAGGAATGAAGGCGCAAATTTACAGCCGCCCGAGGACACTAGCTGCCCTCCCGTTGCAAACGCTTCGCACTCATACAATAATCTCTTGATCTACTTGGTTGTTGCCAAGCGCAGAGGTGAGGTTCTTCTAGCTCCACCTTGGCTAGCTCAAGCGATTGAGCTGCGAAAGACAGGGCATTTCAGAGAGCATCGCGATGCTTTGAGTTCTCCATCTTTATGGTTCGTGAGTGCGACAAACCTGAGGAGTCATATATTATGAACAATTTGCAAGGAACTTCGCGGAGTGAAGGAGGGAGTCATCACCAAGACATCTATAAATTTTGCAGTTACTGGCCGTTGCTAGCTACGATCAGTGATATTTCATAGAGTGATCGCTGGGTTGAGCGTTTGAATGTTATTTATTTAAATTCTGGCTTCTCAGTATACACTCTATCTGAATTGATCAATTTCTGCTCGAGTAATGCGACTGTGGTCTAGGTTTTGTCTGCCTGCTAACATTTCTGTGCCAGCAGTACCATCTCCAGGTTACTATTGCGGTCTTCGTTCTTTTCTCCCAAATATTGTGCAGTAGACCATATAAGCCTTGAATCTCTTGCCTTTTTTCTTTCTTCTTACATATTTGGGATTACTTATGCTTTAACCCAAATGTTCCAACCTCCATCGCTGAAGTCTGGCTCCATTAAATAGGCAAGTAATGCCGATTGTATTTCTTCCCTCTCTTTTTTTCCAAAATTCTTTCAGGTCTTGCAAGGATGAAATGAAACACAATAACCCTTCTATTACTTGTAGTGTGCATAGGATTTAGTCATTCTTGTTCTCTTTGATCTCAGGTTTGGAGCTGCCTGGTTGTGCAGTACACACAATTTTGTCACAGGTGAATAGTAGCTGCTTGGTTTTAGCTACCACTATGCATTGACATCAATGTTCATGAGATTAAGGGCTTTCTCACGTTGTGAAAAGCAATCAAAATTACTGGCAGTCTCCCCTATTTTAATAAAATAATGTATCTGCCATGTGCATGGCAGATGCTTGATTGCCATGTGTGATCTGTTTCGTGAACAGTTTTTGCTGAGGTATGCACGCAGGCTATTCGAGTGTTCTTTTTTCACAAAACAAAAATACGTGCTACACAGCACGTTTTGAAAATACTCTACAATTACACGATGTTTTTAATATACATTTTGTTGTGCTTGCCTTTTCAATAAAGGCAGATAATCATCTCTTTATTCCTTTCCGTCTATAGTTTTGACAATAAGAGATAGGTGTTTAGTTCCTGCATTTAACTGTCGGTGATAAGAGAATGTTGGCTATCATCGGCGCTATCAGGAGCAATTCAACTTTTCACTCATAATCTACAGCGGCATCGGGTTCGACCGCTTCATCCCTGCACGGGAGCATGGCGTCCAGCATCGTGCGGGCCTCCCTTCCATATAAGAGACGGAACTGCGTAAACTTCATGGCTTTCTGCGGCACCGTATTGTAGGCGAAGATGACATACGGCAGGATCTCGTCCAACATTTTATGTTCAACGTCGATGTACATTGCGATCATGTCCGCCAAAGTTTTGTTCAGTCGTTCCGTTAGGCCATTTTTCTGAGAGTGATAGGCTGTTGTCATGCGATGCTCGGTATGGCTCAGAGCTAACGTGCCCCGCAGTAGCCGAGCTGTGAACGCCTTTTCTCAGTCAGTAATGATGGTCGACGGTGCACTGTGTCTGAGCACAATGTCGTTCATAAAGAATCGAGCAACTTCGCCGGCAGTATACCTCGGATAAGGGCCTTTGTTTCAGCGTAGCGTGTTAAGTAGTATGTGGCGACTACGATCCACTCATGTCCATTCGAGCATAAAGGAAATGGGCCTAAAAGGTCCTTGCCCACTTGCTCGAAGGGTGTGAGGGGTGGTTCAACAGATTGCAGCATGCCGGATGGCTCGAGTGCGGGTTTTTTCGCCGCTGGCGTTGTCTGCAAGTCTGGACGCAACGTTTAACGCTCGGAGTAAGATATGGCCAGTAATAGTTCTGTCGGACTCGGTTTAGGGTGCGTGTAAAGCCAAGGTGACCGGAAGTTGGTTCGTCGTGGCAGGCCAGGGGGATTTCGTGCCTTAGATCAGCCGGTATGACTAACAAGTATGTTTTTACACTCGATGTAGAATTTTTCTTATAAAGCACCCCGTTGCGGAGGCAGAACGATGACAGCCTTCGAGCAAGGTACCGGGGCATTGCAGGACGCCCACCTTCGAGATGGTGGATAATCAGTCGTAGCTCGGCGTCGGCACGCTGTCTGGAAACGAGGTCGGACGTACTGACTGCTCCGAGAAAGCTATCGTAGTCGGTTGCGTCTGACGGAGGAGGATCAACGGGAGCGCGGGACAGGCTGTCAGCATCGGTGTGCTTTCGGCCGGACTTATAGATAACGTCGAAATCGAACTCCTGCAAGCGCAATTCCGCGTGCCTATCTCCGCGCGACTGCTGTGCTTGGTGCCGACGACGACGAAGCGGTTGTTGTCTCGAGAGGCGTGCTGGTGCTGGACTCTGTTATCGGAACTAGAAGCCGACCTTATTCTCGGGTCCTCGTCTACGTGTACCTTCACGGCTCCCTGTGGCTTGAGCCGTGACACTGGTGGAGGTGCTGGTAGTGGCAATATGTGTGCCTCAGTCAGTACACTGCCAAATCCTTACGGTAGAAAAAATGCGTATTCTTCTCGTGAACTTGCCCTCTCTGAGCTTTAAACTGCGAGCTAGCTAGACATTGCCTCTTGTGATGACTACTGAATTCAGCTTTTTTTTCATTGTGACAGTAGGTAATGCTTTGTCACTTGCATACCTATCCTTGACTGTCTATCCTATGATATCATTATTTTCCGATATAGCAACAGTTCTACATTTAGACCGCCGTCGAAGTCATGCCCATGCACAATCCGCTTACGTAGCCATACGATGCTTACGCATTAAAATCTGGCGTATGCGTGAAACACCGTGCTCAGACGCGAAAGGATCTGAGTATAACCAACACACTCAGACCCTGTGGTGGCTGAGCTCGACGTTCCGCATATCGCCAGATTTATTAATGCGTAAGCGCTGTATGGCTACGTATTTGGATTTCGTACGGACATAACTGGCGGCGCTGTAAAAGAGACACTATTTGGTATATCTGAAAAAGAATGCATGTTGGTTGTGGAAGTTGGACCCGCCACCTTTTCAGTGGCGGACGACGGCTGTTGCGTCTTCTTCTTATTCTTTGTTCTCTATTTTCTCTTCTGTCCGCGCGAGGCAGCGTAGGTGGCTCAGCTGCAGAACCAGTCGCAGGCCCGTGTATTTTTTTCTTTCTTTCTTCCTACAGTCGCAACAACGGGTTGGATAGGCAATTGCAGGCTACTACTCGCTTTTCGAAGAACCGCGATGTGTGAAGCTGATTTTGTGTTTGCGAGCATGAACGGAGGTAAGAAAGAGGACCGACACATGAGCCTTCTACTGCCTAGCTTATTAGAGCTAGTGTTCTTAGTCTCGTGAGTAAAAACAAGGAGCGTGCTGCAGAAGGTATGATTAAGATGCGGCTCTAATCAAAAAGCGATGCGGCGTCTATCGACCCCTCTCTAATCGGGCGAATAAATGTGATGGGGGAATGACACGTGCGAAAGGCGATTCATAAGCGAAGCGAAAAAAAAAATGACGGCATTGCCTTTGCCGCGGAAGCTGCAGCGAATAAAGTAAATACTGATCTTGCTTCGCTTTGCATTCACTGCTAGTCGTGCTTGACCGCTTTGTTCCGTGACTTGACTGTGCTTTTCATTTTGCATGGAGGCTGCTCTCTTTGGCGAAGAGTGTGATCGCGTGTTGAGATAGACAACTGATAAGACGACAGAGGCATCGACAATCAAAAATGCTGATTTAGTTTCTAAGAAACAAACAACTCGAAGCACAAAGGGCGTAGGTGCAGATAAGATACCAGCATAAAGCTATGATGAACAGAAACGTTACTTCTAAAGATACCGTCGCTGTGGTGAACGTGTAATGCTGCATCAAGAAGCAGAACAGCTGAAATAACAAGTCAGATCAATGATTACTAATTGATAAAATAACATGCATGAACCTGCAAAGCCAAGAATATGTACCAGATTGACTCGGCAAATAATATGTAATAACTTAAAGACAGCAAGCAAAGCCATGTAAAAACATATTGCAGCTGCACAACATCCCGCGATTAGCCGAGTTAAACCGCCAGTATTTTTGTTGCTGTTCTTAAGTGTACCATAATAACCTATGAAGGCGTCCATTTCTGGAGAGCAGTTATACCGAACGACCCAGTAATTTTGTTTAAAAACCATCTAAACCTAATATGTATGTACGTGCAACATGTCTGAGACGCTTTTATTCAAAGTTGACAAGGGACATGCACATCTCTGGAAACACGATGCACGCGACATGTTTTGTCTCGCCAGCTGTTCTGTGCGGTTGACATTTCAGCTGTGACATGTGAGTTGTGACATGTCAGCCATTAGACGCTGACTGAGTTCAGCTCATATGGCAGCACGAGTAGTGTCACTTCAGCTGGAATAAACATTGAACAAAACTTTCTGTGTCGTCACGGGACAGATGGTTCATACAAATGAATTTTCAACTTTATATAAACTTCCTGGAGCACCTCTATTACCTGCGTCAACACTGAAAGGACAGATGCATAGCAGTAAAAATGGCTGAAGCAGCAAATACGTTCAAAAATATTGCATTCACCTGACACTAGAAAGGGTTTATGTGAATCGAATAAAAAACTAATGACTAAGTGCCGGGGCGATCTGCGATTTCATCCATATGCTTTTCTTGGTTAATATCGTGGGGTTTTCATAGCTCGCGAAACGTAAGGCCTTTTCCTAAGCAAGGTCAGTAGGATTTCGGCCCAAGTACTTTATTATACCATAGTGAGGAATACTGCACCGCAGTGGAGGGCTCCGAAACATTTTCAGTCTACTTGAGATTATTAACGCGGTCTTTAATCACTGTTTGCAGTGAGGTTGATTGCAATTATGAGAAGGGCCGTGGTAACAACAATAGCTTTCGGCGGCGTGCGTAACGTGCGCGAAAGTCTGATTGTCGCGTTAGATTGTGGCGTTCAGTGCGTCAATGCTGTGACATAATCTACAACGCTGCTTTGACTACAAGTCCTGCTTCGAGCTTAGCATGAAATGGCCTGGTCGCCAAGTTCCGGAATCAGCCACGCGCCTGCTATCAGCCGATGTCTACCCGGAGCCCTCCAGACAGCTTCGGCACTTGCTGGCAGCCGCCTGCCAACGGTCTCTGCCCGCACGACCGGCGCCTGTAATGACTACGCAAAATATTTTAAATGCACCGTCTTGACGCCCAGAGGTGGGTGATCGCTTCGTCGCTCTCTTTTGAAGCGAATACTTCCCCACCCCGCATCGGGCCAAGGGCAGCGACGGCTCACGTTTGACCTTCAGGGATCCAGAGGACAAATTGTAGATATAAGCAAAGAGCATCACACCACATTTGACCTTCGATTGGAATTGTAGGAAAGACTATAATAAAGAAAAAAATGTGCCTCCACCGGGGATTGAATCACTATACCTGCGATCTTCAGTAGAGCGCGCAAACCAGTACTCTACGCCACGATCGTGGAAATAGATTGTTTTACGCCAGCCTAACGATGATGACAAAATGATACTAGCAGCAACAATGACAGTACATTTGATGATAATGTTTAACATGAAACGTAACAATCCCAACGAAGCTTTCACTTTGTCTTGATGTAATAGAGGTAAACCAGGGCATTATTTCTTTCAGTATTTCGTCGTCTGCTTCGTAAAGGGAATATGTTTTTCATGTACCATTGTTATGCCTATCTCTCAACGGCAGCGCTATGTGGGCATCAGTGCTGTAACCTTATTATACTTCAGTTAAGCGGCTATGTGGCGTAAGCACTACACTATACCACTGGATACACGTTGCATATTGCAAACGTTTACATATAGCTGGTAACAATACAAATTGTTGACAGCTGGCAGCTGACGCGGTCTCAAGTCGGGGAAAATTCCGGGAAAATGATGTTTTTGCTTCACGCGCCTGTGGTGGATGCCGGACTGTTGTGGGTGTAAGGAATAATGCAAGCATTGATCATCTCTAGAATTTGAAATGGTGTACTTGTAAATTTGACATTTTGGAAAATGAAAAACGCTGAAAATTATAATTTTACAAGCAAAACATTTATCGGAGGCCTAAGGTTGTATTAAAAATTTCTTGTGGTAGTTTCAATCGCATATTCCCCACAAACTAAGACTATGCGAACATCTTGCATTATACTGCCCTGGTCTGCGCATGTCTTAAATTTGGAGAACAGTCTCTTGCCCGCTGCGACAAACAGCCTCCCTGCCTTCAAATATACACCGTGCCCACAGCCATTTCTACTACTTGATTTCCGCCAGAATCATGTTACATTATTACAATAACTGATGTTTATTTCTTTAAACACTTTGCCAGCACACTTTGCCTGCTTCCCGTCTAATAATGCTACACTAATCGTTTAATTGCTGTTACATAGGTATCTGTGTTGTCCTGATTTCGAGTTGAATTCCTTTGGCTGACTTACATGTTCCTGCCCCAAAGCTCAGTAGTGTTAAGATATAGATTTGTACACTTTTGTCGAGGAATACTGAAACGAGACAATACAGAACTTGAGAAATCCAGTAAAATGTGCCCCGGTTTATCCCGATTTTTTTTTCACTGATGTGTTTCAGATATAGGGTGACCAGAGGTTCTAAACAAGTGTATTATCTCGTCATTTCTAGTTCCCAAGCTAAAAATCATAAAATACTGATACCTTTTGAGGACAACAAATATACCCTTAATTTTCTGCAAAAAATATTAGACATACTATCCCACTGTCTCTACATCAGTAAATATGTTATGAAATTTTTCGTCTTAGTTGTGTAAAAATGCATTGTTTGCGGATACCAGATTGGTAAGATAGTCTCTGTTGCAATTATTTTTAACGGGTCCTCGCAATAAAAAAATCTTAATTTTTCCTGTAAAATTGTGCCGTATAAAAGCGAAGAGATTGTGTACTCCTTGCGAACATCCTTTTTTATTGTAAGTTTATTATCCTTTTATGGGGTTTTGTGCAGCTATTAAAAATATCTTCTAATCCTTCACACTTGGCTTATTTAACTGCCTGATGCCCCAAACGTTCTCTAAAGTTGAGGTTTCGACTTACTCAAATGTTTTCCCGTAATCACTGTAGGCACTATCAATGGGTGAGTTACATTCGGCGTTTTTCTTATCACCTGCTCGGTAGTGATGGTATGATATTGTGCAGAGTCACCTTTAAGGAAGCGTGCTTGGTACTCTGGGGGCTGAAATCGAAGGGTGTCCTGATTCTATTATAGAGCACCTTAATAAATGCTTTTTATAAAGCACAGTAAGCTGATCGGTCTGTAAATTTAGACGCCCTTACGCACTTTCTTATGAATTAAGATAATAATTGCTTTCTTCCAAGGTTTCGATATTGTCCACATTATGAAGGATAGCTAACTTATCTAGCGTCATATCATGACCTTCGATCAACAGGTTTGAAGTTTCAGATCTGAATGGTCAGTTTCAGGCTGATTGTTAACCGAGGAAAACGTATCCTCTGCATATGGATGCTAAGGTAGGCTGGCACTGTAATAAGGGCTCTAAACCACATTTTAAAGTGGGTTTCATATCATGTGGACCGGCTTATCGCCTAGACATAGCAATAGTATGTATTTTTGATATTACAGGAAATGTGATAATTTCGATAGAGTTCTATTTTCTCGTTGGTCGTAGATACAAAATGCTTGCAGCAAATGGGACTGCTACAAGGCTGAATATATGTAAAAACAGGTAGTAATTTAGTTTGGCCAAGCACGGATATGCATTTAGAAGGAACATATTGGATTCCCAGCTCATTTTGAAGCGAGAAGATTCACTACGCTAGTTAATACAGCGCTGCACATGAGCCAGCGTATGTCGGAGCACGAGTGTTGTCACGCACGGTGCAAGTGGCCGCCGCTGACTCCGTCACAAGAAGGGAAAGACGCAGTATCTGTCACACATGGACACCTGAATCGCACCGTAAGGGAAGGGAGGAAGGTGGGGGTGAACGTCGAGAGAAAGGGGAGTCGTAGTGGAAGGCTACGGAGTAATTTCAACCATCTGAGGATCTTTAACGTGCGCTGACATCGTACAGCACACGCACCTCCGTGGTAGCACTTCTGTGTCGGTGTATGTATCGGCGGTATGTTAAAGACACTTCGTGTATATTCTTATTTCAATATCATTTTTCCGGCTAGCATGGCGCTATGCTTTCGTGCCTAAAAACTGGATGCTTGGGAGTGAAAGTGGAAAGCGAGAAAAGGGAGTCAGAGTGCAGAGCTACGGAGTAATTTCGACAACCTGGGGATCTTTATCGTGTGCTGTACGATGTCGAATGCGGTCCTGTGTTGGGGTGTTCACGATATATTGCTGCATAGGTGCCTGCGGTACTGCTGCCTGCTGTTGTGGTACCTGCGGCATTGGCGCCTGTTGTGGCGCCTCTAGTGAAGTTTGCCTGTCGATGGTGCTAGTATTTAGCTGCTGTGGCTGTTATAGAGCCACACGCTGTTAGGACGCAACAAGAACGAACACTTTATTTAGGTAGCTCCTTTTATAGCCCGCCGGTGACGTTTTCATGACCACGTGATGACATCACGTGACCATGAAAAGGTTTGCCGACGACGCATCATCTCTTCCCCTTAAAAATTCAAGCGTACAGGTGGCCGTCGCTGTCTGTTTGATCTTCGCAAACATGGCGGGGCAGCTTCTATCTCGGAGGCTGCTGGGCTATCTTGCGACGTGGTCGGAGCGTCGCAGGTTCATGCTTACTAACTTCTCCAGGGGCTCTGTCTTCTGATTTAGTCCGATGTCTCAGTTGGTCTAAGTGCCGCTGCTGAAGACCTTGCTCCGAGCCAACGGAGACCATCCTGGCCCCCTGTTGGCCATTCACTACTCCTGGAAACCACCTGCGTCTTGCTCCAAAATTGCGCATCCAGACCGGTTCTCCAACATCAAATGTAGCCGCACTTACTCTTCGTTGGCTTTCTGCCGACTTCTCATCGGGCGTGATGCAGTCCATCTTTCTTCTTATCTGGTAACCGAATAAGCGTTCCGCGGGCGATCTGCCACGCTTTTCAGGCATTTCGCAATGTCGGAACAAAACCTGAGCTATACGCATTGCCAGATCTTTTCCAGGGTTTTTTAGCCCTTCCTTTAGTGTGCGGACACCTCTTTCGGCTAAACTAATCGATTGTGGGTGATAAAGGGCTGTTGTGAGTTGCTTTACCTTGTTTCGTTCCAGAAACGTGTGAAAAACGGCGCCCGCAAATTGCAGACCGTTATCGAATAAGAAAGTTTTTGGAAGGTCGAAGCGTGCAAATTGACCGTAGGGCGTCGACCATTGTTTGCGATGTGGCAGTTGTCATTGGGATTGCTTCCATTCATTGCGTTTCGGAGTCTACAACGACCAAACCCATATGTCCGTCCATTGGTCCTGCGAAATCTGCGTGTAGTCTGCTCCATCTTTCCCCGGTTGCTGGCCACGACAAAGGTATCTGTACTGGCGTCATCGCAGAGGCCTGTACACAAATACCGCATGATTTCACCAGTCGCTGTATGTCACAATCGAGACCCGAATACCACAGCAGCGTTCTCGCTACGCTTTTCATGGCCGTCATACCCAGATGCGTCTCATGGAGCAGACACAACAAACGCTTTGCCGCCGCCATACGTAGAAAAATGCGACGTCCCCAGTACACAAAATTGTGGTTCACGGTTAGCTCTGTTCTCCTGTTGAAGTACGGCCGCAGATGCTCAGGATCCTGCGGTAGATACGGTGGCCATTCGTCGGCAATCCACCTTTTGACTTGTTGAAAAGTGACGTCTCGGTTTGCCATTTGTTCAACCTCCAGGGCGCTGACCGCAGTTTCCTAAAGACACTGGGCATACAAAACGTACTCGTCAGCAGCTACATCCGGCGGATTCGTAGCCGGCAATGGCAAACGACTGAGGGCGTCGGCATTGGAACTCTCGCCGCCCTTGCGGTACTGCACTGTGTAGCTGTAGTTGCAGAGAAACAAGGCCCAGCGCTGGATTTTCGCCGCCGCCATCTGTGGTATTGCTTTGTCTGGATTTAATAAACCAGTAAAAGGCTTGTGGTCGGTTATTAACACGAACCGTACAAGTAGGCCTTGAACCGTGCGACACCGAATGCCAGGACCAGCGCTTCTTTTTCTAACTGAGAGTAGTTATGCTAGTTACGCTAGAGTGGTTACGGGTCGAAATGAAAAAGGAACTTGGAAGTCACAATTGCCTGCTAAATTTTCTGAACATGTTTCTCATGTTCCTTGTTCCACTGCCACGTGGCCCCTTTAGCTAGGAGGGCGTACAGCGGAGCCAGCACAGTGGCCAGATTGGGCAAAAACTTGCCGTAATAATTTGCAAGTCCGAGAAAAGCTTTCAGCTCACTCACCGAAGTAGGAGCCGGGCCTTCGACAATGGCTTTGATGTTATCGTCCTTGGGTCGCAGACCCTTTCTGTCGATCCGGTAACAGAGAAAAGTTACTTTGTCTTGTCGGAATTTGCACTTTTCCTTGTGCAGTCGGAGACCGTACTCCCGCAGCCGCTGCAGCACTCTCTTCAGCCCAATGCATTTTTCTTTTTTTTCACCGATGATAATATCATCCAGGTACACCTGCGCTCCTGGAATGTCACCTAACAGCGCGTACATCCGCCTCTGGAATATAGCTTGGACAGAACCTATGCCGAAGGGTAATCGGTTGAAACTGAAAAGGCCTTTCTGAGAGTTGAGGATTGCTATTTTTTTGGCATCCTCGTCTAAAGGTAGCTGGTTGTAGGCTCGGCGCAAATCCAACGTAGCAAATACTTTTCCGCCACTTAGCTTAGCAAAAGCGGTCCGCGCGAGGCAACGGGTACTGTTTCATCACTGTGGCTGCATTCACTGTCATACAAAAGTCTCAACAGACTCTGATAACGCCTTATCGCCTTTTGCAACGGGTACCACTGGTGTTGCCCATTCGGCACTTTTCATTGGCGCTAGGACATCTTGTGCAACCAGTTGGTCCAGCGCTTCCGACATCTTATCCCTCAAAGCGCAGGGGACCGTTTGGGCCTTAAAAAAACCTTGGGCACGCATTCTCTTTCAGCTGCAAAGTCAACGGTGGTCCCTTGCATACGCCGAGTCCTGCAGCAAACACGTCAGCATATTTGTTGAGCAGCTATTGCAGTTCCGTTGTGGCAGCTTTTATCTCGACCGGTTGCACAGTCACGACCACACGCGACAGCATTGCCACCCCAGCCTCGTTGAATACTTTGATTATGTCTCTGCCGCACAAAATGTTCCGACGCTGTCGACCACTATGATCGTACTCTGAATGCCTTTCCCGTCGCACGTAGCAGTCATACTCAGCTCACCGACAAATAGTAGTTCGCCCAAGAGGCAGGATAGCTTAAGCTGTGATTTGCGCAACGGTGGCCACAGCGTCTCGTACTTCCGGAACGTAGTTAGGAGATGACAATCACGGGTGATCCTGTGTCCACCAGCATAGTAAGAGGGACGTTATTCCAATTAATGCCCTTGTAAATTGGCCGAACATTGCGGATGCTTCCTTCTTGGTGGAAAACCGTTGAAATTGTGTACAGGGCTTCGCTATCGTTCGAGTTCGTGTCCCCTGCAGCCGCCATTGCGTGTGAACCCTTGGCCTGCTGGGCGCAATACGTGCCAAGAGACTTGTGCTGGACTGGCACATTCGGCGGAGATGTCCTCGTTTGCCGCACCGGTGGCACACCGCGTAAAGCTGTTTGCATTCCGCTTTGGTGTGCGACTCGGCACCATACCTTCCACATGTATCGCGCGTCTCCAGCCTTGTACGCGGCTTCCATGAAAGGCTCTTTTGTCGGACAAAATGTACCGTTTTTGCCAAAAGTAACCAGGCTGCAGGGCCTGCTTCTCGGCCGTATGATATCAAATTCCAAAAACATCTCAATTTCACCTCTCCTATTTTTAATGAGTTGGAATCCTCTTGGAATTCTTACTGGGTTTGTAATACTAGTGATAAGCGAAACATGCAGCCTGGTTACTTTTGGCAAAGACGGTACCTCTCCTATCTCTGCAAAGTGCATGCTTTTGGCGTTCTGGGGGGCTTTCTGTGCCAAGACAGTTAAGTCTTCCGCCTGTTCTAGTGTAAGCTTCCGCTGAGTCAGTCAATGTCGCCAGACCGCTTCATCTTGCACACCGCACACAATCCTGTCCTGTGACATGCGTTCCAGTGACTTTCCGGAGTTGCACTTCTCCGCTAATCGTCTACTTTCCTAATAAAGTCATGGACAGATTCCCCTTTCTCTTACGAGCGCATGAAGAAAGTATAACTTGCAGTGATCGTGTTAACTTGTGGAGCGTAGTGGTCTTCCAAATGCCGGACGACTTTGTAACTCAACTCATTCGTTTTTATTGGATGACGCCGCCCCTGCACCACTCGCACCGCACTGTCCATGAGCGAAGCTATGAGCAGCGCTCGCTTCTTCGTTGGTTCCGCGATGCTCTTGGCCTTCGAAGTAAGCCTCTAGCCGAACACGATACGTAGGCCACGTACCTTCTGCATCTGTGCACTCATTCTTGCACAGGTAAATTCGTCTAGCGCTAGCGCGCTTCCTCGTGGGCACTGTTATAGAGCATCACGCAGGTAGCAAGCAAAGACCGAACGCTTTATTCAGGCAGCTCCTTTTAGCCTGCCGGTAACGTTGTGATGTTACGTGATGACATCACGTGGCCAGGACAAGGTTTGCCGACGACGCATCAGTGGGTACGGAAGGTGTACCTCTTAATTGCCCTCCTGCATCGGATACGCCTGTTGCGTCAATGAAGGTAATCATGCAGAGTTCGTGCAGATCCAGAAAAGGCAAATTCAAGGATATTCAAGGAATTTCAAGGCCCAGTTGGAGTATTTTCAAGGACTCAACACAATGCTACATGCTGCAGTTTTCAATGTCAGGTACCAATTTTACTGAGCAAAATCGAAAAAGAAACATTTCGAGGAACAGCTTGTATTGCACTAAGCCAACGTAATAAAGCCAGCATTGAACTAAGCCAAAATAATTAAAAAATATTCAGTCTTGAAAAACACCATGCAATGCATTGCACCAATGTCGAATAACAATCCATTCTGCAAAACTGCTAATGGCAACTTCAGGGGAGCTCCTGCCGCCTTTCCTGAATCTTTTCGTTGAGGCTACACAGTTCCTCAAGCCGCGTTCAGACTACGTGCGCAACGCACGTATCGTTCGTAAGGATCGTAAGCGTAAGCGCGAAAAACGTAACGTGTCTGTTCAGACTGCTGTCGTATTGAGCGTAAAATGCGCAACGTACGCAGCCAGCATGGGCGTACATGTCGGTGGACCCGCGACTTTTACGACTAGCACAGATACGTCTGTTACGCGCGACTGATGCGCACAGCCGTTTCGGTTTTCCTTTTCCGGTCACGGGGCTTCCGGTCCTCGCAGATTTCGCGCGCAAACCCTTGTAGGCGACATCATCCAACGCTCCTACTCTGCTGCAGTGTCTCGACTCGCCGGTGTTGTGTTGTGTCGGTGATTGTGTCTGTCCGCAGCTTGATCATGTGCAGTGCGGAATCTTCGCTGTGGAATTATCAGCCTCTGATAAAAAAGTTTGGCAGATGCCGGCTCTCTACTACGTGTAGCTGAAATCGCGCAGATAGAAGTGCAAAACGATGCCTGGCTTCAAATTGTCAATGCGCTGAGTCAAAGTATTAAGTGGTTTATCAATCGGTTTTTTCATGTGCGAACAAGCTCCCAACAAGCAAATGTTTCTCTAGTTTAGAAAAGTGAGGTCATGGAGGCGGGGGATGCTCGCTTCATCACCGTGCATTCTCGCAGCCCATCGACTCTGTTGACAAGTGAGGAAACAGTTGGCCTGCAGGGAAAGGCTGATGTGGGGCGACGTTGCGGTCGGGCCGCATAACCGAACTGGTGCGGACTCATCGAAGTTTGAAAGAAGCTCACCGTAAAATAGAAAAAGAAAACAGCATTTTCTGAGGGGGGACGAGGTTCCGAGGACGTTTCCGTGTCTGCCGCGCGCCCTGGCTCATTGTTTGATGTCAGTAGTACGGCCTTTGAGTCACCGCCCCGGCCCGTCTCCAAGATCACTCCGTGGCACTGGTAAATCGCAAGCAGGGATGCAGGCGGACCGTACGCCTGTTTTGGTGCGAGAGAGTACGCTCACGGGACACCGAGCAGGAGTGCGCTGTACGTTGACAATGAGAGCGGGCCCGTGAAGAAATGTGCGAAGGAGTGAGCGGTGGGTCAGCACGGCGAGCGGACGTTTGAAAACTGTGTGCGAACGTGCGTGCGCGAAACGAAGAAATCTATTTGTAATCGAGTGCTTAATTGTTAATATACCCATTGTTTTTTTCTCGTATTTTATTTGTGTGTCCAGTCTTTTCTTTCACATCTCATTTTGAGCTTCAAGAGCCCAGACCCCCGTTGTCAGCCGCTTGCTAACCTGCGCCATGTTGAGAGCGCTGATTGGCCGGTCGTAAAGAACGCATCTTACCGAACGGCCCAGTGTGAACATGCGCGGTCGCAAGCTACGTAAACGGGAGATCCAGCCGCTATGCGCACTGCGATAAATACGATACTTACGACGGATGCGCACGTAGTCTGAACGCGGCTTCAGTCTTGCTTCGTGCAGCCTTCCTCAGGCTAGTGGATCTGACAATTTACTTCAGATTATTAGCTGCCTCTGCCTTTTCAGCATACGTATCTGCTGAAGCCGGTATGAAACCGGTGCAACAGCAAGCGGTGCAAGCCGGTGAAACCGGTGTTCAACAAAGTGCAGGGGAAAAGCCTCCTGACCGGTAACTTCTGAGAAGTCTTCCCTTCTTGTAGAAGAACCATGGAAAAGCGCGCTCAGACTGGAGAGCAGACAGTCAACTCTCCACTTATTTGCTGTAATACCTGCCCTGCAGGCGTTGTGGACGGTGTAGAGGCCACAGGTCCCAATGTCCAGACATTAAACTTGGTGTGTTTGATGCAGGTGCTCTTGGAAATTCTTGAGTAACTTAAGGTTAACATTAAGGTCATCCATTGAAATCTGAAGAATTTTCTCAAGAGGGAAACGCTTGAGCACACTCAGCAGCTTTCCTTGGATGTCCTCGGATGGCGAGTGCCCCATAAATACCGAGGTATAGTACCTCGTTGCCGCCTTGTGAGACGAATTCTAAAACCGGATGTGAACATCCATTGGTTTCCACTGGAGATAGTCGTTTGTGTACTCGTCGAAGAGTAACACGTAGTAACCACAATATTTCATCTCCCGCTGCAAAACAGTTAAAAACAAGGGCCTCAGACCATGGCACGTCACGTAGGCACATTTTTTCTCTCCACGAGAAAATGCTTTCACCACGTCATCGTCTGGGAACATACGCTGGAATAGCTGGCCTGCTTCCGATGATGACCGACAGGAGAAATGCGATGTGACAACCTTCAAAGTCCACAGAATCTCTGCGTCCGTCACCAACTCCTTTTCCTTGCAAGCATCATCTAGCTTTCCCGATTTTGAAGGAGGCGGGACGGCTGACTGTTCGCTCGTACTTGGAACTAAATCCTTTCGCACCGAGCTGTTCACTGCAGTCTTCATGACGCCAGCATGCGTAGCACTCTTTGTATGGCTGTTTAGCGCCGACTCGCCCAGGGTGGTTATATCGAAGGTATTGCTGCAAAGCCTGCATCTTGCGCGGTGCTCACTCGTCGTATCTGGTGCAATCCAGTCTTTGTAAGCGTCGCTGTGAAGTCACGTGCCTTGAAATTCGCTTTTTCCAGGCATTAGCTTTGCAGTCGGTTGCTACAGCTCCAACAAGTCGGGTGCAGAACCGACGTAAAAATACGATGCTATCAACCACCATAAGTAAGCGCCAAAATCTGATTGGATTGAATAGGCTCAAGGTGGCTTCAGAGCGAGTAGCTCCAATGTGGCTAACCGTCGCGCAACGTTGGTTATTAAGCACAAACTGATTTTTTAGGCCTGAAACGCAGATACTCAAACACCCCGCCGGGGTGGCGCAGTGGTTAGGGCGCTCGCCTACTGCTCCCAAGGACGCGGGATCGAATCCCAGCCTCGGCGGCCGCTTTTCAATGGAGGCGAAAAGCAAGGCGCCCGTGTGCTGTGCGATGTCAGTGCACGTTAAAGAACCCCAGGTGGTCGAAATTTCCGGAGTCCTCCACTACGGCGTCTCTCATAGCCTGAGTCGCTTTGGGACGTTAAACCCCACAAACCAAACCAAACCAGCAGATACTCAAACACATCATTTTAAATACAAATATTTTAACCGCGCTTTTTTTTTCTGATTAATAACCATTTGCATGCAGTACGCTAGGAATTCCATGATTTTCAAGGAGCATAAAAATTCCAGGATTTTCAAATGCCTTGAAAACGATATTTTCAAACTCAAGGGTTTCCAAGGTTTTCAAGGACCTGTACGCACCCTGTAACGGGTTGTTCTGGGCGGCTGCGATGCCGAGTTGCTATTTTAGTTTCTTATTTTCTGGCTTTAGTTTCTCGATCTCTAAAGCCCAGCTCACCTTGCCGTCGTTGCGCTGCGCCTTGTAATCGGGTTCTGCTGTCTTCTCAGCTGGACGACTGCCGGTGGGGTGCGACGCCTTGTGGATAGTGCCAGGTCCTTTGCTTGATGACCGTGAGCCATGTGGTGCTGAGTTGCTGCTATTGGACTGGGCCTTTTGGGCCAGTCGGTCCCCGCTGCTCGATGTGCCTCTGCGGCTGGATCAGTCTCAAAACTTGGCTCTAGACTGGTAACTGTCTTGGCCTGTCTTGGATTTGGCTGGCTGTGATTCTCGGGACTTGTACTTGCATTGACTCGACCCCATGGGATGTGGGCCTTCGCACACCGTGCACTTGGGTTAAGATTCATGAGCTTCTTGAATATCGTCCTGACCCAACTGAGGACATCGTGACTGCGCAGGGCAAGGGCAGACATTCACCCGGTGTCACGTTTCTCGCACAGTAAACAGGCTGGTGTTGGTTTCTTGTACAGGTGCACGGGAAGTGCCTCACCGTCGTAAAAGACGTGAAAACGGACCTTGTTTCCTTCGAAAGGGGCGGCCGCTATGTTGGAGTGCCATTTTATCTGAGCTCATCATCATCATCGCTATGTTGGAGGAACCTGGTTTTCCCAGGCTCACCAGTGGTGCGTCCGGGGAACGAAACGCTTCCGTGATGCCTTGTTGGAAACCCTAAGGTCCACGTGTATTACTCCTTTACATGTGTCATCGTAGGGCACGACGTAGGAGTACCCTGCGTGTGCTGTGTCTCCTAGTTTAAGTTCTTGAATTGAGAGGATCTTTCTGATTATTTTGGCGTGTCGCACACCGACGACGATGATGTTTTGTTCCCAAATGGGCCATATGCTGAGCGCTGCTGATGCGCTGTTAATGCCTGCTGCCATGAGCAAGGAACTTCCGAAAGTGTTGCTTCCCCTGAATTTGCTGAGATTCAGCGTTTCTTCAGGCTTGATTACGATAACTGCATCTTGCTTGTCGAGTCGCGGCTGTGGAGGAGGCTTCCAACGCTTGACTTGAGCGCATGGCATCGGTTGCAGCGGCGTATCAGCTACGGCGGTTAAGTGGTCATCTGACGTGCCGAGTGGTTCTTACGGGCTGATGCGCGTTCCAACTCTTCTATCTTGCGTTGAATATTGGCTTCCGTAACCTTGTCGAAAACTGTAATTTTCGCTTGTGGAATGGAGACGATATGCATTCCATCCGGGTCGTACCCCGTCAAGGTCGTCATGATTTGCGGCAGACTTTGCCCGAGGAGCCGCGGTGGGCAACTGAGTCGAGGACTATCTGTTAGGCTTAGCAACTCGCTCGATCCGCTTGAATTTGAAATCCTCGTTGGATTTGAGAAAATGGTCCCACCTTAGAAACGGTGGTCTCCTCGTTGTTCGGAAGTAACCGGGAACACGCCCTGATGCTTTTGAAGCGCCTTGGAAATTCTTATTCGAGAAAGGTGCATAAATTCGGCAAAGCCGATATAACTCACGGCTGTCCTTCCCGACTGCTTAACGAGAAGAACGTCTCGCTAAAAGATGCAGCAAAGCCGAGTCTAAAACGCCTAAAGCATAACTATAAGCTAAACCATGAGCAACACGCAAGCTTTTCGCTTCGAGATATCCAGGCTTAATCTTAACTAAGGCTCCGGCAATTTTTTAATTCGATTCTCTTTGATATTCTGCGTGTTGCCATGTTTCCTAAATATTTAACGACGGTTTGAGACTTTTATCAGTTTGCAGTGTCCTATCAGCCTTTAGTGAAATTTGGTGGAGGATACAAGGTGGCATCCGAAGCCCATCATGAAAACCGCAGTAAGCGCGAAAAGTAACCGGCTACCGAGATTGTCTTCTCACGCATCGAACGGCCTAGGTTGAAAACTCACTGGTAGCAGCATTTTGTTCAGCCGACTGCTCTAACAAGGCTCAGTGCCAATACGGTGAAATTTTAGGTTGTTGGCAGCAAAGCACGGGCATAGTAGGATTTGACTCGATTTCTTCTTGTATGATGGCGGTTTAATAAGCATCAGCCCTCCAAATCACAAACTGAAGTCTCCGGTTTGCTCCTTCTATTCACGTCGATTCGATTAGAGCAGCCAACCCTGACTGCTTGTTTAATTCATATTTTATTGCGAAAGCAACATTACACCAAGTTGCATCTCGTCGCGTATGCCGTGGCCGCGGCCACGAATAACCTTGAACAGCCGCGAAAAAGGCGAAGACGAAGAAGAAAAAAGATGAAGAAGAAGACGAAGATGAAGAAGAGGAAGAACACTCGGTCACTCGCAGTTAATGCTTTCGCTCCACATTTGATTCAGTAGCGTTGAACCCTACTCAATTTTTATTTCTTCATTGTTTTGTTCTCACTTGAGGACAACAGACATATCATCAAATTAGGACCCGTCGTTTACAAAAAAAGTGAGTTTAAGCGCATCGCTACGAAATGACAGCAAAATAGAATCTTCTGACTTGCGGTTGTGTCTACCTCCGAGAGCATATAACTATCAGATGCTTTGTGCTGGCTGCTCACTGCTTTGGAGCATAGCAGAGCTCGAGCGCGTGTCATGGACAAGCAGATTATCATAACAAATTGTCGCAGCGACAGGCACCTTACCGGAGATGCTTTGCGCGATGACTGCTGTGACGGCAACCCAGGAGGCCTGCTCGTGGTTGACCAAGTACTTGTCCTTGAAGAGCACCGTTAAGTACCCGAGGCAAGAGCTCACCATGACCAGCAAGAGAGCTGAAAATGCCACGACGATGGGCACGCCCCAGCAACGGTCCTTCAGGGAAGCTCTCCTTGCAGCATCCATCGTAGGTGATGCGAAGTGACACTTATTTCTTTCGCTGTTTTTCCTTTCTGCAAGAAAACAAAATTAAAGCAATCAAGGAAGCAATGTGAATTACTATTTTTTTCATGTTTTCAGCGGCTGAGCCAGCATAGATGATGGAATGCCGGTGAATAAATGGTAGCGAAGAGTGAAACGTGCTTTGCTGAAAATGCAGCATGGTGGAGGATAAGCAAATAACATTTCCCAATATAGTGCGGACAATGATTTTTGCTGTAAAATATAATAAAGCAAAAGTCACCTTGCTCACCCATGGTCTTAATTTCGCTGAAAACACCTATGTACGGTGATTCTTATACGCCGCGCATTGAGAGTTACAAATAGAAAGTGCCCGGAAGTTTTCAATAACGTGAAAAACATATTTGTGATATTGATTCCGACAATTTGCAAAAAAAAAAGAAGACTGCAACGATGCTTTTCGCACGACCCCAGTTTACTTCCGAATGTGCGGTGTCATAACTTTGATAATAATATGCTAGGGCGCAATTCATGCTTTGCCATTTCATATAAAATATGAATATTACCTCTCTAAGCAATAAAACTTTATTTGCCCGAGAGTGGCCTGGTTGATTCTTATGGGATGTAGATTTAAATACCCTCTGAGAAACTAAACAGCTACAACGGTGTTTCCTTCACCTCTACGAATTCAAAAGGCAGCAACCGCCCAATTGGCTGCATGCAAATTATTATCAGCCTCACTACACCCACGGTAGGACTATGACTTCTCCCGCAGCTTTAGATATGCCCATGTGATGAAATTTTCGGAGCCCTTCACTATGGAATATATCATAGCCTGAGTCGCGTTGGCACGTTAAACCCGCGAACGAAACCAGAACATGTAGACTGTAGCTAAATCAACTTGATCCGAGGAGTCATAATAAGGCAACCACACTCAAATTGAAAAATGCAAGATTTCCGAATCTGACGCTACATGGTAGCATGAGCAACCTCCGACTTGGCTATTCTAGTCAACAGCGATGCACCCTCTCCCTGCGCGTGCAGTTTCATTTCTTGGACTTCAGTACCCATCCTGTAGTCGGACTTGGGAAATTGGGAAATCGGCTTTCTCAAGTTCTTTGTGGTGATTGTCTACTCACATCGGGTAGATAAACCTCGCCTGCCCTACCTTGCCACACCGTAGTGCGGCAGTGACTGATGGGGTTAGGGCGCTCGACAGTCGAACCCAAGGACGCGAAAACCTGTCCTAGCCGCAGTGACCACTTTTCGATGGACACGAAAACCAGGGCGTCTGTGTACCGTGGAATATTTCTATATATACCATTTCACGGAGAGCAAGCAGGACAGGTGAAAAATACTCTCTAACCAGAATCTTTGCGCCGCTACATTGTTGCCAGTATGCGTAGCATAGCGGCCTAGCACCATGGTCATTTGAGAGACCTAAATACCTTTTATAGTGCCCCTTTAAATGGTAATGTCATCAGAAACGCAGTGCGTGTTCTTGGACCGCACAAATAATCAAGGAAATTGCAAGATGAATTGCCGAGAGCGTATGCGGGAAGCATGAAACATTAATTAGTCCGAGTGCGGATGTGATATGTTTCTGCTTCGCCGCTTTCCAGTCCTTCCTGTTTTAATTATCCCCTGAACGTTTTGTATAAGCCAGACAGACTTAGTACCAATGACGACTCACTAATATTATGCCCATTTTAACTCCTCCGCTGTAGTAAACACGTACGCCGGACAGGCTGTGCCTCCCGTTAATATTCCGCGCCAACGATAGGGTAAATCTCTTTCACCAGCTCCAGAAAAGAGTGTTGAAATCTGTTCCCCACAATAAGTCGAGAGTAAAAAGCTCTTTCTTGCGGATCTGTGACCTACAGCGTGCTGTTAATAATTGCAGCACAAATAAGTTTCTCAGCACAGTCAGCTGCCGCTGGTGCGGCGCGCGGCTCATCGTCTGCACGCTGGCTCCGCTGCTAAGGCGTCACCGAAATTTACACCTCTCCTTTACTGATACAACGAGATCGGCAGTAAGGAAGTCCCACGAACAGTCGTTTACTCTAGCGCTGTGAAATCACAAAACGCTGTCGGATATGCATCGATGCGAAACAGTTAAGCAACGACTAGGGAGCAGCGCTCGGGGAGAGTGCCGTCGTCCGCCGCGCCAGCGTGGGGCGTCGCTTTCGTAAGCGCTGCTGCATTTCTTGCGAATTTGTCGTCTTCGTTCATGGTGTAGCTGAGAGCGCACGTTTTTCGATGTTTTGCTCAACAATACATAGTGAAAACGATGCTGCTACAGGACTGGACGGCGATATGATGTTGCTCTGCCGCCGGACGTACACCAAGGCTGCATAAAAACGTCGACGGCTGGTGCTTTAGACACTGATTTTTTATGTGTTATTGAACCGTAATTTAGCTTGGAAGTATACATTGTTGAAACAGGACAGCTCAATCGTATGCTTTGCGCACTAGGTCGTCGGCGCACACAGACTCGCATGCATTCGCCAAGCTCGGTACGCAATAGCAGCGGTTAACGCGGTAACCGCGCGGTGAACGCTGCTCGTGCCTTTAATGCGAAACCAAGGCAGCGCAACATCGAATATAAATATGCACCGTCGAGAGGAAATAAGCGACATGAAAAAGGTCGCACTCCACGTTTGATTAATGCGGCGATGACTGGAAAACATCAAGGCTGAGTGAGTTGGTAACGGTTCATTTCAAACCAGTCAGAAGACGAGACACGGGAAGGACGGTAACAAGACAAGGCTGGACTAACAACTGAATATTTATTGAAGGAAAGAAGAAAACGAAGACTCGTTCTGAAATGCGCGTGCACAACCCAACCGGTGAAATGGCAGGAAAAGGAGAAAAAGAAAATTCAGTCATGGCCTAACTATCGCTTTTTCTAACAGAGCTAATAACTTGTAACGAAAGCTAATCGATGCCTTAGCCGCACACTTATCATTTGCCATAGATATGCCGTGGTGGAGGACTTCGGAAATTTCGACCACCTGGTGTTAAAGAACTCCAGGTGGTCGCAATTTCCGGAGTCCTCCACTTCTGTCATAGCCTGAGTCGCTTTGGGACGTTAGACCCTACAAACCAAACCAAACCTGAACTGCGCTCTGACTGGTACGCACTTTATTTTTATGATAACAAAATAGCAGGCAACCGTGACAATAAAACCAATACAAATCCAGGCTGATGGGCGTTGTCTAAATAGGTAGCCAGACAGCTGTCAATGTAATGCCCAGAAAAAAATATTGCACGTTTGCTTTAGAACCTACTAAATGCTGCATGTGTGAAGTCGTACTAACCTGCAGAGACGAACACAATCTGGGTACGTACTGCAGGACCATGCAGCGTCCACTACGCCGAATAGGGAACTGTGTAGCATGGAGTGAAAATGGCAAGCGATGTAGCTGAGCTGTACTGATGGCAGTTGTTGCGGCTAGTGTCACTCAAACGACTAGAATGAGCCGCCCGAACCGCCAACGTAGCATTTCATTAAATCCTTGACTCTCCATGTTTCATTTTTATCTGCGATCTAAGCTTTTTTATTTCTTTCTGTTGTTTTTCTCGCAGAAACACCTATATATTTTATGTTCCTCGTGAAGTGCTTTGCGGCTGGCGTCAGTGTTTCATTAGGCACTGACGACGGCATGAACTGCGACCTTTTACTCTCTTTGGTTCTTACCGGTCCCTGCTAATTGCGCAGTGTTGTCCCCTCACTCTAGTGCTGTTGCGTATAAAACGTAGCATGCACAGTGCCGCCTCTCGATGGATGATCTGTATACATGTCCGTTCACTCATTTTCGTCCACCTACGAGACGCGTTTTAAGTAATTACAATTTAGTCAAAGTTTTGTTGCATTGATTATGTTTGCAAGAAGAAATGTTTACAGTAATCCCCTACCGTGATGGCTCAGTGATTACGGACACTGATCCGATTCAGGCAGCGCCGGTACCTTTTAGATGGAGGCAAAACGCAAAGCGCCTGTGTTCTGGGCGATGTGACAGCGCGGTAGAAATGTCAGTAGAGACGTTCTGTTTGGGACCTGCTACGTGACAAATGTGATGGCGCCATCGCGCGATGCACTGCCATGACGCCCGCTCGCCATGCTTCCCCCTGCAGGGCACGCCCCTACGTGACAAGCAGGGTGATGCCCTCTGCCTACACTTTGTGTTTCTCTCTCTCAACCCTCTTCACTTATGCTTTTCCCTTGACAGAGCGCGCAGCACTCAATGTTTTCTGGCGGCGTCCGCAGTTTGAGACCAAGCAGTGCAATGACGTGAAAATGCATACAAGCAGGAAGTGGACGTGTAATCGATTTCAATCCTTGTTAAAAACCTAGCCCCAACTTGAGTAACAGGACCATGACGAATAAGAAGCAAAGTGGTGAACCATTACATCGGAGGTTAGTGAAAACTCAATATTCTCCAACTATCACATTTTCCTCTACAGAAACCCGGAGTTTCGGAGCCATTTCGGCTGCGTTTTGAATCGTGACGCGGGCTTCTCGTTCCATCGTCATTGCGAACAAAAGCGGTCGTGGTTTTGCCGAAACGTCAATGGCTTTATGTGTTGTATATTCTTCTCTCCCTCTGTGACCTCGGAGAGTGTTTTTTTTCATTAAAAAGCTAAAGTTCCCTCACTGGACGGGCTTCCGTAAAATCGTCAACTATCCCCCCTGCGCATTCGCATTCTTTTTACACGATAAGACGTTCCCTTCGACTTGCTTCATCGGAAACAAAACTTTTGGCGTACACTTCACTTGTTCGTTCTTTAAGAGAATACGGTATTATTAGCTGGATGCCCTACACCAAACAACAGATCGATAGATTAGAGAGCGTCCAGCGAAAAGCTGCCCGATTTGTCTTCAATAAACATAGTCGTCATGGCTCACCCACACTGCTTCTGCAAAAAGGTGGCCTTCCTACGATCCACACACGAGCCAGATTGTTGAGGCTCAAGTTTATTTTCCTCCTTTTAAACAATAACACTAAACTTGATAAGTCCAGATATCTACTTGAACCTAGTACACATGTTACAGAACTAAACATGCAAAGCATCTATACGAAAACAGATACCATAGTGATACAATAAAATTTTCATTTTTTCTAAATGCGATTTATCAGTGATATACGTTGTCCCCGAAATTATAAACCAGGTGTGCCTTGAAACCTTTCTGTCGCATTTGACAAGCTATTTGGATAATTGTAAACACATTGTCATCATGTGCGATTTATTATTTTGTTTGTATAAGAGTGAAAAGGTTGCTTCTCTGCTCTGTCTTTTTTATATTTCTGTAATCTTTCATATGCATGTAAACCCAATCCTGTTACAGCCTCAATGTGAGGCCAACAGTATGTAATAAATAAATAACTAATAAAATAAATTATTTGCAAATATATTCATGCATTCAAGTGTAGTGTGCGTTACTGGATATACTCGAGAGAGCGGATCCCCCCAGCCCTTCGAAACTATGCTGAAACTTTAGTTACGCACCGCCTATCAATTTTTGGTCGAACGGGGGCCTGCAACATGCTTCTAGAAACAACACACTTATCTTTTAGCCGCACTCCACTGCGCGAGGCATAAAACCAAAAGCCTTAAGATGGTGTTCGCGATATTCATCTGGTCCTCTAGTTTTGATTAGATGCGCCACTATTGATAACCTATTCACCCCTGTTTCTGCTGACGAGTAGGTTTGACACTTCTGTATGCGAGTCAGTTGGTCGCCCAATTCTTTTTTTTTTCGTAGTAGCTACCATTCAATTATCAAAGCATCCCTGCAAACTAAGTTTGCGAACCCTCTTCCCCACTTAGTGGTCTCTTCCCATTTACCGTTCGGCCTCTGTTATTCGGTTTCATGAAAGCATTTTACATTTCTGTGCGTTTTCTGACAGTTCGCTTTTCCCGTGAGTACTTATTCTACATTTCACGTACACATTTATACAAAGTAATGATATGTATGCGGTTAACGCCTCCACTGTATTGTCCCCTCTGCTTTAATTGTGGGTTCTTTCTACTCATGATGTGTTGATAAGCAAACGTAAATTGCCGGCTTTGGCTTCTACTTTTTAAAATGTGTTTCTTTGAACTTCACACTGAAATTCCCCCTTGTGCCTCCACAAAAATAATTGTTGCTCCTTCTGTTAACTGTCGCTATCCTGAAACTATCGATCCTTGCTTTATCGTCATAAAGATGCGATGTTATCTTGGGATGTTTTACTAAGAACGCAGAAGAAAAACGTTGTTTTTAATTATCGCAGCGTGTGTTACCTCACGGCCATTGAGCATGACAGAGAACGCTTTGACATAATTTTCCTCCTTGGACAGCGGAGCCTGCCTAAAACGCGCACCTTGGACCGGAATGCTGGGTCGGTCTTTTCCCCCAGCGCTCAATTTAGCCTAATGGGACAGCAGATGAGAGACACGATGACAGTAACTGTCAACCGGACCGGATCCTAATATTGATCTGTTGCCTTTTCTTGCCACCGTTTTAGTGGATTTGTATTAAGACGTGTTTTAGTTGTGTGTTGCGTTGTATATTTAAATTGATCTTGTACCGCTAGAGGCTAATTATTTTGTAAATAGTATATATAGCTCTTTTCTGCATTTAAACAAGTGTAATGATTACCATGTTGAAAAAAAGAGCCCGGCGTGCTGTATTGGTTTGTGCGCACGACTGGGGATCGGATCGATATGGTTTGATTCCCGGTGGCGGCAGAAAGCGTCCTTCGAAATAAATTCGTAGGTTGGTTTTTCGTCACACTTCCTGTCCACGCCACGCATGAAAAACTTGCTTTCGCCTTAAAACCTAAGCTGAGTCACGGTGCCAACAGCGGTGTCCACTGGGATCTTTTGTCATTTCGCAAGGCGGCCAGCGACGAGCGAAAACCCTGTAGGCAAGCACGATGAAGATTGCCTCTTGTCCGGTGCCCGTCGTTTGGTGTCGTCAGTATATGCCATATTCAATAAGGCGCCTTAATGTCGCGATAATTGGTCTCGCTCTCCAGGATCGATGTTTTATGGAAGTTTGTTTTGTGCTCCCATGATTCGGAATGTTTAGCTATAGGGTTGCGTTCCCTTAAAAAAATTCGTTACACTCATTATTGCTTCACCGAAATCTTTCATTTGGGTTGTTTGTTTCGCCAGTGTAGCTAGCGTTCCAGACGATAGAGGGAATATAGTAAACAATTCATCAGGCTTTTTCTCTATGTGGTCTTCCTTTGGGAAGCAGGTAGTGTGCCCCTCAAGGTGTTCGAGGACTTGTGCGCTACACGGATACCTTCGTTTTCCAAAAATTGGCTATGGCCTAGGTCGGCTATGCCATGATATACTTAGCGAAACTCAGGCAGAGCAGCATATTCACGGCTTTTAGACAGTCGTTCTGCAGGCTGTTCTTCTGTCCCCTGTAGACCGGCGTCATGTCTTTATCTTATTCTAAGTCTCCTCCTGCTCATCAGCCTTGTCGCTATCCATACGTGGCCTCAGCTTTGGTTGCTACGCACGTAAGTCCCCTTTTCAATCTCTCGACCGCTTATCAGACATATGACACAGCTGGCGCAGCGAGCGGAGGCGGGCGCAAAGACGAGGCAAGCGGAGGCGGGGCTGCGAGGCGCATGGTGTGACCAACATTACTAGAACAAACTCTGCTAGAAGGCGCGGCGAGAATTCGGCATCCGCCAACTGCGGCGCTTGCTAGACAACGGCCTGCGTGCTTTCCGCCGCGCGAAACTCGTCGTTCATGGCCAATGTCGCTTTCGTTGCAAAACGAGCGATGGTCTAGCAGGAACCTCGGCGTAAAGAAGAGGTGCGTATTTTCGTGATGCAGAACGTTGCTTGCGTTTAGTTGTTTTTTCTTCCACAGCCTATCGTTACGTTTTTGGAGGCGTATGATTTTCGGTATAAATTAGAGTAGCCATTCATGGATAGTCCCTTGAAATAAATGGGCTTTTCTGTTCCTTTTTTTTCGACCTCCTGCTGCAGTGTGTCTTGATGCTTCGTATTAAAGTCGTCCCAACTTACCTCTTATAGCTTGTCGGGTGTTCTGAAGTATAGTAAATCAAAGAAAATATTTTTATCGCGATAGCAATACTGCGCCAGGTTTCTAGCCGTCGCGTGGTCCCGGCGGGGGCCACGCGTGACCTTGAACAGCCAATGAGGAGGAAGAGCAGAAGAAGAAAAAGAAGAATGTTCCTGTGGGTTGTCAGCGCACGTAAAAGAACCCCAGGTAGTACACGGGGATTCAGTTGAGTGGCAATTTAAATGCTGTTACGTTATTCTGAAGGGATGGTATACGTAGAGGAGAGCATGTTGCCGGGCTAGTTGGTGATCCATTAAGTAATAAATTTAGCGCAAAAAAAGAACACAAAGGACAAAGAAGAGCACATAAGACGCTTGACGAGCGCTCGTCAAACGTCTTATTCGTCAAACGTCTTATGTGTTCTTCTTTGTCCTTTGTGTTCTTTTTTTGCGCTAAATTTATTACTTAATGATATACGTAATATGGTACGTGCTTTGTGTAACGGGAGCAAGAATGCTGCCCGGCTGTCCACCAAGGTGTGACAGTTCAGCAACTAAAGCTCTAACCTAATTAATCCTAGCTCTTATGCGCCCGTTAGGACGACTCGCCATTGGTGACGTTTCCGGTGTCCCAGTCACGATTTTTCAGACGATTGAAAAGAAGAGGGACAGGTTCCGCACCGCTGGCTCGTGGCTCTTGTTTTGGATATTCTGTGAAATTCTCTTTTTGAATATTGTGAGAAATATAAGGAGTGCTTTTTTTGCGGCGCAACATCCAACAGCACACACATAAAAGAATCAATCCAATTCTATAATATAATATATCGCGAAAACGCTTAAGTGTCACTGCCAAAATTTTGCACACCAGAACATCGTAATCGTTCTTAGAACTTCCACTCCTTGCTCTTGTACTTCCCGACTGCTCCGCATTGCAAGGTCTAGCTTCAAGTGAAATCCTATGGTGCTATTTATTTGTATGGACACATTCGAATACTGAGAACTTGCCAAGAAGGCTTAGGTTACAATGAGACACTGAAAAAGGTTTATAGAATTTTATCAGTGCATACGTGGAAAACCATTTTCAATGCCTGCATGAACTTTTTCCGACAGTTTACAACTCAACAGTCCCGGTACCCAGACTAAATTAAATGCGTTGCTAATTTAGTAATCAAAGTATCTGTATTGCAGTAATAGAGAGAGCGAGAATAAAAAGGCAGGGAGGGTAACTAGGTGTAGCGAGTAGGCTATCATACACTAGGGGAGGAGAACAAAGGGAGGAAAAGGAAAGAGAGCCAAGACAATTAATCTGTCACATGTCCAAAGAGCTATAGTAAAAGGAGATAGCTAATGTGCACTTAGTCTACAACTCAACACCAATTCCTTTAACAACCTAAGGAGTGCTTTCAATGTTTTCCTTTCCGGTCAAGGCCTACAAACTTAGCTTGTGTAATAAGGCGAGAGTCCAAGCCGCGGAGTGTAGCAGCCAGGAAGACACGCTCACGCTTAACGTGAGCGCAGTCGCAAAGTATGTGCGCATCGTTTCAACACACCCACACTCCTCACACGTTGGAGAGTCTGCCATTCCGATGAGATGGGATTAGGAGTTTGTACACGCCACTCCTAGCCACTGGCGACATAAACTTGTGGCATGACAGCAGGGCAGGCTGATCGGTATATGCGGTTGAAATAATTGGTCAAAGTGGTGCCAGTGGGATGTTCAGCCTCCAGAAGTCGACCATGATTCTCTAATCCCGTTTCGTGCAATCAGTCGTAGGTGTCTTGCTGCTTCGGTCCTTCTCAGTGGTGTCTCGACAATATTGGTTTTCTTCTTGAGCCGATCGAGCACAATCGTCAGCTAAGTCGTTGCCAACAATTGCACTATGGCCTGGTATCCACTAATAGATGATTTCGCGATCCTCTTGTAATACCTGGTGGTGCAGATGTCGAGCCTCCGCTAAACGTTTCTCATGGTAGCCATGGCTCAAGACCGATTGAAGAGATTGTAGGGCATTTTCGTAATTACAGTACACAGCCCAATGTTTGAGGAGTTCGTTAATAGATAAACTTTACAGCAGCAAAACTTGCGGCCAGTTCTGCTCTAGTACAGGTAGTCTTGTGCGAAATTGGATGGTAAATATTTTCTTGTCTCGCAGGAACGATGTCGGTGCATGCAGAACTATTAGAGGTTACCGAGCCATCCGTATAGACCAACACCGTTTACAAACAAAGAGGGCGCTCGCGGCGTCGCAGCCAACTGGGTGTGAAAAATAGGGTTAGCGCACATAGGAATCCATGGAACCGAAATATTTCTGAGCAGTTTTCTCATTTCACGGGGCACCACTGATGTCGTTATTCGGTACAAAACAACTATGAACATCCTAGAACAGATGGTCAAAATATGAAATCTGATTACCGAGGCGAAGTATTTTTAAAATACCGCGAAACGTATGGGGGTGCACGTTGGGAGGGCGACCCGTAGAAATACACGTAAACACATCTTACCGGAACATTTTTATCATTTCGCAGAGCATCAGAAGTGGTGGCCGGTCGTTAAACGTTAACCAGCGCTTTGAAGAAGTGTGCGATGAAGTATGGTGCGTCATTACGGAGGCAGTCTACTTTTAAAACTCCCCGAATAACCTGTGTTGTGAATCCAGACACCGCCAAAAGGCAAGCTGGGTGTAGCGAATCGCGCAGGTTTGCTTACAGTCTAATATACTGCTGTATATAGGGTAAATAAGCTTGATAAGACTGTCGCTCCAGTGTTACGTGCTAGACAGAATTACATTTAAAAAGTAGTTGTCAAACGCCATACGACAATATGAACTGAACGAATTCGCGCATTATAGCAGACGACAGCGTAGCTGGCGATATCCACCGCGGCAGCCTCCAGCTCCGGAGCGTCTGCTAGCGACAGCGGGTGGTGCATGGTCGTCTGCAACTGTGCGCGGTCAGTTTATCGTGCTGTGAGCGGTCCCGCAAGTCGCCAGACTTGCATTACTTGCAAGACAATGTAGTGTGTCATGCAACATGACGTCGGGGCGTCGCACAAGACGTTCACCAAAAAATTAGAAGGGTTCAAAGCTGCTGAACCGAGCAAAATGTTGCGGTAAGCTGTGTTAACATGTGTTTCTATGGGTCGCCCTCTCAATTCACACCCCGATACGCTTCGCGGTGTTTTGAAAAATACTTCGCCTCGGTAATGAGATTTCACACTTCCCCGGTCTATTCCTGGACGTTCATGGTTGCCCTGTACCGAATAACGACATCACAAATAACCCGCGAAATTAGAAAACTGCTTTGCAATATTTCGCTTCCATGTATTCCTATGGGCGCTAAGCCTATTTTTCACCACCAGTCGGACCACGCTGGCGATAAAAGCGCCACAGCATCGTGCTTACGTCACAGATCGGTATTGGTCTATAGACGTGAGTACGGTCCCAAAAGGCATTGTGTAGCAGGAACAGTGTCAGTTACTGAGGGGGCTGGCGTTTATATATTCGGTTTCTTGAATATCCCGGAACAGCAATGCGCACACATGCGAGCCGTAGACATCACAGGGAGGTCCTGCTGCTGGAGTGAACTGTTTTGGATGGCGGACTGATGCGTTGCTGTGGTCTTTGTAAATGCGGAATTGCAAATTTGGAATATGTTCTCTGGAGAGGCATCTGCCCAAGCTGATGCTGTGGAACCCTTGAAATAAGTCTTATATATATTCGCAAAGAGTCTAGAGCAGTATACGTCAAAAGCCAGTGGTTTTGGCGAGCGCAATACTTCCCTATGCTGATGTGCTCCGAGGAAGGCCCAGAAATGTGCGAAAGGCCTCATGCATGCTCGCTTTTCTAAGGGAATTAGTTTTGTAGTAGGTTCTGCACGAGCCAAATGACAAGATCATTCGTGGTGTTCGGGCCTAATGCCGCGAAATCAATCATATTGCTCAATTCAAAGCTCTGTAGGTACTTTCGGAATCTCCTTAAAGAACTGACCGCAAAGGAGCAAGACACTGATTACAGAAGGGCACATAAAGTGGAAATAAGAAAGATCTTGATAGCACGAAAACCGGTCGCAGCCAAGCAGAGTAGTGTCTCTCAAGGTGATTGTCACAAAGAATGGAGGATGATGATGCGAGTGGGGGAAAATTGATTTCCGAGTTTAAAGCTGTGACGTGTGAGCGTTTGCGGCTTCTCGGCAAACATTAGGGATCCTCGTTCGCCTACAGGCTCGATGAAACTCTATTAACCACTACATTTCTAATTCAATCCTACATTACCTCATACATGCTCTCTAGCATACTGTTAGAAGACAAGTACATCATTATGTCAATGATTACCAATAAAAATTACAATTCCTCACTTAACGAAGCCTTAGCAATGCGCCTATGACGCGTAGAAGTGCAGAGCTCCCCCTTCTCCCCTCTCATACACCTGAATTGAGGAGCACGTTTTCGAAGCTCTTTCCAAATCCGCGATATCATGACACCGCACAATCATATGCGATCAAACGGTACCAGGCCTTGTCATCTGTAAACTACCACCTCCATGATTTATGCCCGTGCCGCCGACACAGACGCGGGATTTGAAGCAGAATGCGGTCATTGATGCTGTAGTGAAAACGAATTTGTGCTTTTATTTGCACCACCATTCTCTAATTCAGCGCGAACGCGTGATGGCCACCCCGTTCGCCACAAAATCCACCGTGTAGAGGTATCGATGCATTGAGCGAAAAATCATAAACTACCTCAGTCAGGTGTTTTTTGATAAGGTAATTGCTACGGCATGATTGGTCGGTATCTTGTCTGACTTCACGGACGGGCAAGATATGGCTGAGTTGGTAACAGCTGCCACCTTAGCCATGTCTTCTGTATCGAGGCGCTGCCAACTTGGACAGCTCTATTCATAATAGAATTGAATATGGGAACCTTAGATCCCGATTCAAAAACTCTGCCCCTTCGCCACATATGAAACTTCATACGGCAGGCTTAAAACTGGACACTCCATCTCAGTCGGCTGGTCATTCCCATTATGTGGTTGCTTAGGACAGAAATGTTGTGAGTATGTGATTGCTAAGGCAAATATATTAGATTAGGCGGGAAGCGAAGTGAATATATAGCAACAATGATCCTGAAGGGCAGTCGCTCACTGGAGAAATAAACGCAGTCGAGAGACACCATTAAAGAGGGAGCGTTAGCATTCCCAGATGTTTTTAAAATAAGTGCCCATTGTTTCAAGCGGGCGGAATCACTCGTTGTAGATAATTTTCCTCCAACGCACCTTGATTGTCTCGCTGTAACCCAGAATCTCGTTCATGGCTCAGTGTCACATACGGTTAATAAAAAGAATACGCGTGTTCATTTGATTAGGATAAAGCAAAACTGTCCGTCTGAACGAGAAAAGTATTGAGAAGAAAGGAGGCCAGCTAAAACAACGGTGCACTCACGGGTCACCTTACCTATTGTTTTACAACTGCCTGGTTTGTTTCGAGTGATGAAAAGAAAGCGTTGTTCTGTCGTGTATAGTGTTTGCGGCGCAGGCAAACTCAGAGTGAATGTATATATGCATATGAAATTTTATCTTTGCAGAGCCTTATTAACGCGAAAGCGTTACTTCGCTATGCTCACAAATTTCTGTCCGCGGACCTTGTCCGCAGACCACGTCCGCAAAATCGTGTTCGCAGCAGTTGCGGGTAATTGAGAAGCGGTAGAGGTTAATGAGTGGGTCAATCGATAAAGGCTGACGCAGGGTTGCTGCAGAAAAAGTAAATAGGTCATTTATTACAGGCCAAAAATATAAACGTTGCCCGCGGTAGTTGTGAGTAATTGAGAATCGGTAGAGGTTAATGAGCGGTGTCAATCAATACAAGGTGACGCAATGTTGTGTCTGATTAATAATTAGGCTAATAAGGTAATCAAGTATTTAATTAGAGACAAAACACGCAAAATCTTGCCTGCAGCAGTTGTGAGTAATTGAAAAGTCCTTGAGGTTAATGAGTGGTGTCAATTGATAGAGGGTTATGTAACCTTGTGTGCGAAAAAATAATTAGGCAAATAGGTTCATTAGGTAAATGTTTAGAGGCAGGAAATGAAAAAGTAAACGCGAAAATGATCTCATTAGCGAATGAATGGCTCGGAGCCACTCGAAGACCATCATTTAAAATTTCTGTACATTTTCATATTTTCCTCCTTGCTTACTGCCGCTGTTGCCCTGTCCTTCTGCGCCTTCCGGTGTCCTTAGTTTAGACAAGGAGAATTACCGTCTAGTTCTTAGGAAGTCAGCGTAGAGTATCGGTTTGCGCGCTCTACTTGGGGATGGAACGAAATAGCAAGCCGATTCTTAGCACGGCTTTGAGTATTTTTCCCTAATGAATGACAGTTCGTGTGGACACGCTCTGCCGATACTTCCCTTCACTTCATTTAATTACCCCTAAAGACCCACTTCCGGGGGTATTACATATTAGGTTGGTTATATATACAACAATAACAAAAACATGTAATTGCCTTACGATAAAAGCAGAACATGTAAGAAAGACGATGGGCACATGATAGTGGCGACGTTGGTAGGAAGGGCATTCCATTCCACTGCAGTGCGGGGAAAAAAAGAACCTGAGAAAGTTGCAATACGAGATAGCGGCCGGTCAATCGGAAATGCATGTGAAGTGCGGTGAGATATGCGGGTCGGATGAGCAATGTAAGGTGTTTAATTCAGAGTGCTGTGGTACAACTTGTAGAGAAACAAAGGCTCGCGATACGTCGGCGAGCTTTGAGGCTTTCGAGACACGAAATATTGTTCAGGCATGAAACGCTAATGGTATAAGAATATGCAGAATGAACGAAGCGGATGTCGCGGTTTTAGGCTGTTTCAAGTGCATTTGTTAGGTATATTTCATGAGGGTTCCAGGTAGGACTAGCGTACTGAAATTTACGTTTGATAAGGGATTTATAAATCAGAAGTTCAACCTGCCGCGGCTCATGACGAAGACATTTTAGGAAACCTAGAGATCTTTTGGCAGATGATATGATTGTGGTAATGTGTGTTCGCCAAGAAAGATCACTACACAGGGTTACACCGAAGTACTTGAAGGATTCGGCGCTTTCTATGGATGAATTAGCAAATTTATAGGAAAACACAAGGTGGTTGTGATAACGCTGCAATGAGACCAGTTTGCATTTGTTGGCGTTCGGCGTCATTAACCAGCTTTCACACCATTCACGGACACGGGTAAGGTCGTTCTCAAGGGCCATTTGATCACAAATGTAAGTAACAGTGAAAGATTTGACAGTCGTCGGCGAAAATGCAAATTTTTCATAATACGTGTAGCACCAAATGATTAATGTAAATTAAGAACAAAAGCGGGCCGAGCACAGATCTCTGCGGAACGCCGGATGTTACAGGCAGTGTGCCTGAGCTGTGATTGTTAATAGAAACCAACTGAGATCTGTTAGCAATAAATTCTCTAATGCAGTCTAGAACGTTAGGATCTTATTTAAAAGGGTGAGTTTTACTAATAGGCGTTGTTGTGGTACTTTGTCAAATGCCTTCGTGAAATCAAAGAATAATGTGTCGGTCTGCAGGTTGCGGTCGAGGTTAGCATGCAAGTCGAAAGTGAAGATTGCCTTTTGGGTTTTGCAGGAGAGACCCCTGCAAAACCCATGTTGAGCCGGATGACGGAAGTTGCTGCAGTATAGCAAGATTATGACATGAGAATAGATGACATGCTCCATGATATTACAAGGCGCACTTGTTAAGGAGGTGGGCGATAATTCAGTGGAGAGTCCTTTTTACCTCAGTCGTTCAGTCGTGTCCGACTCTTCGTGACCCTATTGACCATATCACGCCACGCTTTCCGGTCTCTCACTATCTTCCTAACATCAAATAACTTCATCTGCAGTGCCTCGAGGATGCCATCTAACCATCGCGTTCGCTGCCTGCCCCTTCTCCGGCGACCCTCAACCTTTCCCAAAATCAAATCTTTCTCCAGCGACTCCTCTCTTCTCATCAGATGACCAAAGTAGCTGAGCTTTAACTTTAGAATTTGACCCTCCAATGAGCAGTCAGGGTTTATGGTCGAAGATATCGACTGATTTGATCTTCTGGCAGTCCAAGAAACTCTCAAGTGTCTTCGCCAGCGCCACAATTCAAACACGTCAATTCTTCGGCGGTCAGCCTTTTTCACAGTCCAACTCTCGCATCCATACATCACAACTGGAAATACCATAGCACGAGTTATACGGATCTTGGTTGGCAGGCTAATGTTTCTGCTCTTTATTAGGCGGTCAAGGTTAACCATTGCTCTCTTCCCCAGAAGCAGGCGTCTGCTAATTTCATGTTTGCAGTCTCCTTCCGAGGTAATCTTGGAGCCCAAGAAGAGAAAATCTGTCACGGCTTCCACTTCTTGTCCCTTGATGCTCCAGGACTTGATAGGGCAAGAGGCCATGATCTTTGTCTTCTTAATGTTCAGTTTAAGCCCAAACTTCTCACTCTCTTCTTTTACGCACATCAGAAGTCTCTTGAGTTCCACTTCACTTTCTGCCATTAATGTGGTACCATCCGCATATCTAAGGTTGTTGACATGTTTTTCAGCAATCTTCACTCCAGCTGAAGACTCGTCTAGACCGGCCTTCCTCATGATGCACTCAGCATATATGTTAAATAGGCAGAGCGACAGTATGCAGCCTTGCCTCACTCTTTTCTCAATCGGAAACCAATCAGTAAGACCATGCCCAGTTCTGACTGTGGCCTCTTGCCCTTCATACAAGTTCCTCAGAAGACAGATGAGGTGAATTCCGGCCTACCTCACTTGTAGGCCGGAATGACCCTCCCCGCCTTCCAGTCGGCCGGTAGCGTTCCTCTCGAAAGCGATTTGGAATACAACAATGAAAGATAAATAGCTAAGCTGTGTTCCGTGTTTTTAAGCCGTTTAGACTTAATTTTGGCCACTCCTGTGGTTGATGAAAGGTTAATTATGTCAATGTGGTTTATGATATCTTGCACAGTAATTTCGATGGATGACATTGCTGGTAATACTACGTTAGGCGGGGTAGGCTATGAGTAATCAGTTTCATATGCCAGCAAATTCATCATCAGTGGCTTCCTCGTCCGCGGCATTCATCAGAGCGGTTGGGCACTTGCTTGCCGGTTTATTATTTCCCAAAACCTCCTTGGGTTATTTTTAGGATATTTAGTAGGTCAATGTGAAAAAGGTATGTTTGGTGGCGCCAACTGCAGCATAATAACAGTACTCAGCTGTGTAGTACCGTTCCTATGCTCCAGCAGGTGGATTCCGTTTCGCTCTATTATAAAGTCGTTTTTTTTCTTCTTTCTAATCTTCTCAAATTATGTGAGAACCACGGTTTTTGGCGGTTTGCACAAAAGCTGATACAGGGAATAAATTTGTTTGTTAGTTCGTTTATCTTGTTTTTGAAAAATGACCAATTATCAGTAACAGACAGCAGATGAAATACAGACTAGTAGCAGGGCAGAAAAGCTTCTAGTTCGTTGTTTACTGTTTGATAGTTTCATTTGTCTTAAAGGGGATGATTTTCTTGAACGTTCGGCGGAATGCGGGCGAGAACTTGAACATATAATGATTACCTCTATGATCACCGATTTCACGCCAGTAAGTAATCGATGATAATCTTTCAGGGATGTTGGTTAGTAACAAATCCAGAATTTTTTGAAGACCCCTGGGTACCCAGAGTCGGTTCAAGCACCATTTGCCTAAAGTTGAAGTTTAAGCCAACATCTATAGTTGTAAGGTGTTTATTGGGGCAAGACCGCAAGCAACGTCCGCCAACCAAAGCGACGGGGGTAGCGTTCGAAACAACAGTGCAGTGCCAACAAGGCTCCGGCTCCATTTCGTCTACCTCTTCGGGTTGGCGCGCGAGCTGATGGCAATCGGGATTACTACAATACCCCCCGGCAGAAAAGGAGCCATCCTGGCGACTCATGGTGAGGAAAGGGTAGGGGGATCATAATACGGATTGAGGCGGTCGACATGTACAGTTTCTCGGCCGCGGCGGCGATGATCTGGAGATGGGTTCAAGGGCTCTACTATGTAATTGACGGGAGAAGATTGTTCAAGAATGCGGTAAGGTCCATGATTGCGCGATAGGAGTTTGGATGAGAGGCCGTGTGCAGAGGAAGGCACCCAGAGCCAAACGAGGGCACCTGAGGGATATGAAGGCGCTGGATTTGTAGGGTCCCGGTTATGCTTTTGTTGAGCCTGGTTCTCCGTTGTGAAGGAGCGCGCCAATTGTCGGCATTCTTCGGCAAATGTGTGCGCTTCAGACAGTAGAGTGGTCTCTGAAGCGTCGGGGTGGTAGGGCAGGATAGTATCCATGGTGGACATGGGTTCACGACCATATAAAAGAAAGAAGGGGGAGAACCCAGTCGTAGTCTGCGTAGCCGTATTGTAGGCGTACGTTACGAAAGGGAGCACTTGGTCCCAATTAGAGTGAGCGCTATCAACGTACATGGCTAGCATGTCACTAAGAGTGCGATTAAATCGTTCAGTCATGCCGTTCGTTTGGGGGTGACACGCTGTGGTGCTCCGGTGAACGATCTAGCACTGTTTGAGGAGGGCTTCGACAGTGTCGGAAAGAAACGCACGTCCGCGGTCACTCATCAATTCTTTCGGTGCGCCGTGACGAAGAACGAGGCGACGCAGAATGAACGAAGCAACATCCCGTGCGGTGGCAGACTGCAAGGCCGATGTTTCCACGTAACGGGTTAGGTGGTCAACGGCTACGATGACCCAGCGGTTGTTAGCCGACGTTGTCGGAAGCGGGCCATACAGATCGATACCGACACGGTCAAAAGGGCGGCTGTGGCAAGGCAATGGCTGCAACGGAGCGGCTGGCTGAGGGGATGGATTCTTGCGACGTTGGCAGGCGGCACAGGGTCGGATGAATTGACGAATGAGGCGGTACATGCCGCGCCAGTAATATCTCATACGCAGTCGAGAATAGGTTTGCATGACACCTGCATGGCCGCATTGGGGATCGGCGTGGAAAGAGGCGCAGATTTCAGCACGGAGATGTCGCGGAATCACGAGAAGCCACTTTCGTCCTGTAGGATGGTAATTGCGGCGGTATAAAAGTCCATCACGAGTGGCGAAGTGGTGGGCCTGACGACGAAGTGCACGTGACGGAGACAGCTCTGCGGGCGTAGACAGGAATGTTAAGAGGGAGGATATCCATGGATCCTTCTGCTGCTCAGATTTCATGTTGGTAATGTTGAGCGGCGACATATCGTAGGCACAAACGAAGCCAGCCGTCGAGTCGTTAGGAAGCGGTGAACGGGAAAGGGCATCAGCGTCGGTGTGCTTGCGTCCAGATCGATAGATGACGTGGATATCGTACTCCTGAAGACGTAACGCCCAGCGGGCGAGGCGGCCGGAGGGGTCTTTGAGGGAGGAAAGCCAACAGAGCGCGTGGTGGTCGGTAACAACGTAGAATGGGCGACCGTAAATATAAAGGCGAAACTTGGTAATGGCCCATATGATGGCCAGACACTCCTTTTCGGTCACCGAATAGTTCGATTCCGCTTTCGTGAGGGTACGACTAGCGTACGCGACAACATACTCGGAATATCCAGGTTTCCGTTGAGCAAGAACAGCGCCCAGACCTACGCCGCTTGCATCAGTGTGTATTTCGATCGAGCAGGCAGGGTCAAAATGGCGGAGTATAGGGGGAGAGACCAGTAGACGGCGTAGTGTACTGAACGCAGCATCACAGGCTGGTGACCAAGAGGAGAGGTTCGGGCCTCCGGCGAGAAGTTGCGCTAAAGGGGCGATGATACTGGCGAAGTTGCGGATAAAACGGCGGAAATACGAACATAGACCGGTAAAACTTCGAAGTTCTTTCAAGGTTGTGGGCTTGGGGAAGTCTGCGACGGCACGAAGTTTGGTAGGATCCGGTAGAACGCCATCCTTGGATATGACATGACCAAGTATTGTGAGCTTGGTAGCGGCAAAGTGACATTTCTTCAAGTTGAGCTGTAGGCCGGCTTCAGTAAGGCACGTACGGACACGCTGAAGGCGCAGAAGGTGGGAAGGGAAATCTTTCGAGAAAACGACAATGTCATCTAGATAACAAAGAAACGTTTCCCATTTGAGCCCACTGAGAATGTTATCCATCATTCTCTCGAAGGTGGCGGGGGCGTTGCACAGTCCGAACAGCATCACATTGAATTCATACAAGCCATCGGGAGTGATGAAGGCTGTTTTCGGGTGGTCAGCGGAAGCCATCGGTACTTTCCAATAGCCAGAGCGCAAATCTAGCGACGAAAAGAACTCCGCTCCTTGCAAACAATCTAGCGCGTCGTCAATTCGTGGTAGTGGATAAACATATTTGCGGGTTATCTTATTCAGACGCCGGTAGTCCACACAGAAGCGGATCGTGTCATCTTTCTTCGTCACCAACACGACGGGGGAGGCCCAAGGGCTATGAGATGGTCGTATGATGCCCCGTTGAAGCATATCGGCGACATTGTCACGAATGACGCGGCGCTCAGTGGGCGACACGTGATATGGTCGCTGCCGCAGGGGAGCATGAGGACCAGTGTCGATTGCATGAGAAACGGTCAAGGTGCGGCCCAAGTAAGGCTGGGACACGTCAAAAGATGCACTGAAGCGCTGAAGGAGGCCGACTATTTGGTCCCGTTGGGCGGGCGGAAGGTCGGTCGCGATAGCTCGATGAAGGGCGTCGACAGGAAGCTCATCACTCGTAGCTGCACAAGACGTCAGGGCAGCGACGTGAGGAAAAACTTCAGGTTCGGAGAACATGTAAGTGCGATCAGGGTCCAGCTCTTTATTGTAGCCGAGGCACGCCCCGCGAAGAACAGCCGTTGGGCAGGGAAAAGGGTTGGAAGCATAGATGACACAGCTGCCATCAGAAACTGTTAGAACGGCGAAAGGAAGAAGGAGGCGGTTATGGTGGGCGGAGGCGTGTTTGGGCGTAAAGAGAACAGGACTAGGGAGGGCAGATGTCGAGATAAGGGGAACGAGAACAGAAGAAAAGGGAGGAATGTCGGTGTCTGCAGCTACAAGGAGTTTAGCAGGGAGCACAGGCGGGTCACACAGGGAAACATTACACACAGGGGAAAGCTCAACTTCAGTACGGGCACAATCAATCACAGCACTGTGAGTTGACAGAAAGTCGTAGCCGAGGATGATGTCGTGGGAGCAGTCGTAAAGCACCACCATCTCGACGAGATACGTAATGACTTTGATGCAAACTCGTACCATGCACGCTGCCACAGGGGTGATGCGCTCTGAACTGGCCGTACGAAGCGAAAAGGCAGAAAGCGGCGTCGTGACCTTGCGAATTTTGCGGTGAAGGGCATTACTAATTACGGAAACGGCAGCACCTGTATCCACCAGCGCAAGAACGGGAAAACCTTCTACGAACACTTCAATGACGTTGGTGGGAGAAGGCGGAGGACTTAACGAGTTCGTCAAACGCGCATTTCTTGCCTCCGGAACTGCGGCATTTATTTTTCCCCTTGCGTAGGGCCCTGTCGCCGGAGCATTAGCGAAATGGAACGTCGGCGAGGCGAAGGCGAACGGCGTGTTGAGTACTGAGCCCGAGGTGGAGACGATCCAGAGGAGACGTTGCTCAAGGGCTGCTCGGGATCGTAGTGGTACTGACGGACTGTGTTCACAGGATGATGCGGGCGCTGACGGCAAAGGCGAGTGACGTGACCCGGGAGCCCGCAAGCATAGACAATTGGGCGATTGTCGGCGGTTCACCATGGGTTCGTAATGCGGCGTCGCTGTCGATGGATCTGAGACTGAGGGGCCATGAAACGAGGTGGAGCATAAAATGTAGGGCCGTTCTGGTAAGACGATGTTGGAAGCGGACCGCGCGTTCCAGCGGTTACTTGTGCGTAAGTGAGTGGGGCGTGCACAGGAGCGATGGGACCACTATAAGGCAGCGCTTCGGCGACTTTCTCCTCGATAACATGGCGGATAGCCGGCGAGATGGATGGCGCGTTGGCCGGCGCTAATTGCGAAGTGCAGACGGTCGGCTGAACTGGATGGAGGAGGGACAGCTGGCGCGCAACTTCTTCGCGGATGAAGTCTTGGATATTCTGCCTAAATTGAGACTGTTCCGCAGACGGCGTAGCCAGTGCCAAGCCAGCAATGTCGTCAGGTGTGGCTGCCCGCCGCGTAGAAGCGCGTTGCTTTCGTAGCTCGTCAAACCTCTGGAAAAGTGTTATAATGTCGGATACGGAAGTAGGGTCCCTGGCCGACATCATATAGTACGCATCATCAGTGAGACCTTTTAGAATATGTGTGACTCTTTCGGGCTCGGGCATGGACGGATTGACGCGCTTTCAGAGGTCAACCACGTCCTCAATGTAGCTAGTAAACGTTTCTTCGGGACGTTGAAGCCGTGCATGGAGGCGTTGTTCGGCGCGGAGTTTACGTACCGCAGGACGGCCGAAGATATCCGCGAAGTTCTTCTTGAAGGCAGACCACGTCGGAAGATCGGCTTCGTGGTTTCGAAACCACAGATTCGCCACGTCCGTGAGGTAGAAGAGGACGTTGCTCAGTTTTATGGAATCGTCCCAGCGGTTGTAAGTGCTTACGCGCCCGAAAGAGGCCAGCCAGTCGCCAACGTCGTGGTCGTCGGTACCACTGAAGAAAGGTGGGTCACGGGGCGTTGTGCCCCGGGACAGAAGATGGTGGCAGGAGTGGCAGTGATGGGCGTCGATGGTTGGCTGGGAGCGTCCTGCATGGCTGTGACCGAAGGCGGTAGCGTGCGGTTCCGAAGTTCCAGGGTGAAATTTGCGAGGAGGACTGGGGCGACAACCGCACCTCCACCAAGTGTAAGTTGTTTATGAGGGCCAGACCGCAAGCAACGTCCGCAAACCAAAACGACGGGGGTAGCGTTCGAAACAACAGTGCAGTGCCAACAAGGCTCCGGCTCCACTTCGTCCACCTCTTCGGGTTGGCGCGCGAGTTGATGGCAATCGGGATTACTAAATAGATTTTTTTTTTGCTTCAGCGTTACCAGCTGTTAATAGACCTACGTTTTGCCATATTATACTTGGGAAGTTGAAGTCCCCGAAAAGCAGTTGTGCATTGGGATTTTTCTCAGTAATTTGGACTAGAACATCGTTTAGTTGAGGTGCAAAAACCGGGATTGCTGTTAGGGGCCCTGTAGCAGGCGCCAAGCAGAACGGTTTGCGGTGGAGCGTTGCACTTTACCCATAATATTTCCAGATCTGAAGTAATGTTAACAACAGAACATGTTATTTGGTTATTATTTGCAATAAGAGCACCTCCTCCGCGTGCGCTTTGACGATCTTTACGCTACATAGTAAAATTCATTAAGTCATCTAAAACTTCTTTATCACTGATGTCGGTTGTTAGCCATGTCTCAGTTAGGATTTATACGCTCCTGCCGGAAGATAAAAATAGATTCGACAAGGCCTCGTGCTTTGAAAGGAAACTGTGAGCATTAGTGTAGATTATGGAAAAGGAAAGGTTATCTCGACGGTTAGACCGCGACTGCTTGCGCGTTTTCCGACGGCGAAAGGATTCCGATGCGGTTTCTTTAACTGATTGTGTAACATGGTCGAAGATAAACCGTTTGAGTCCCATGGGCAGCGTTTTGTATCGGAGGGAAAATGGTACTGGCTTAGCTCTAGCAAAGGCAACAATGTGTGCCCTTGCTTTTTGAACTGGTCGAAAAAAATCTCCAATACCGAAACCATTGTACCTATGCTGAGGGCCTTTGGAGAGTATACCTTTTTTTTTTGAGAGATGACAATTTCACTATTATTGGCCTTTGGCGTTCTGTGCAGTGGTGGCCAAGACGGTATGTGCGCTCTATGTATTTAGGCTCGATTATAAGATTCAGGCTGTCAAGGCAGTGCTGAGTGATTTTTTTTTCAAATTCCTCGCAAGATTCTTTATTGTTTGGGTCAGGAATCCCATAGAACACTAAGTTGTTTCTTTTCGAGCGGTTCTCGAGATCATCCAGATGTGTGTCCAAATCAGAAAGATGCTGAGTAATTCTATCTATGTTGGCTTGAAATGTTTCTACTTCTGTGCGCATGGTGTTAATACATTCACAATTAGTTTCAAGATTATTGATTAGTTTGCCTAGGGCAGATATTGCTTTATGTGTTATTACTGCTTGATGTTTGAGGTCGTGTACTTCAGTGATAGGTTGTGATTGTCAGGCGGAAAACTTTTGTAGTTCGCTCAAAACAGCATCAAAGCCACCTGGTCCCAGAGTGGTTTCAACATCGCCCGAGGTCACCAGTAAAGCGCGAAAGACATCGACACACTGGGCGGCAAGACAGAAGAAACTGTTGGCTCGGCAGCTGTACCAATTACTAGTTTTCGTAGCGAAAAGCGTATAAGGACCAGCAATTTGCACGGCGTAGGTAAGCGTATTAGCGGCCCGTGCAAAGGCACAGCCGGGGCCCTATTCTCGAAACTTAGCCATTTTGTTCAAATTGGGACGTCCGCGTGACGTTTACAATAGGACGGTGTCAGATTACGTAAGCACACAATCGGGTTACGCATTCTGAAGAAAAAGATAAATAAAGTGACTATATATTGGCGCCAAGTATGAAAAACGACTGTGCTCCTTCAGAAACTGATACGCTGCGGTGCATTCCGTGATTCGGAAGCCTCGGGTTGCAGTGAGACGAGTGAAGTATGTTGTAGCGTTGCAGTAGCGTGTCAAATACGCGCGAAAAGGCGCAACGAGTTTCAGCTGTAGAGCAAGAACGGCAATGGAATGTTAGCAGTGGGGTGGTGCAAAATGGGAGCTGAAAGTAGCATAACTGTTCATAAGCGCCGATGAACTCTCACGTTCACTTATCAGCGGCATTTAAATGCAGGAAATAAAAAGTTTAAGAACTTGATCGTAAACAGAAGGAATCGACAGATTTCCAAACTAGCTCCAGCACTGACGAAGAGGCGCCGGCGCACCCGGTAATTTCCATCTCTGAGCACAACGCTCGTAGTCTCAAAGTATCAATTACTGTTGGGTACAGGATGTGCTACCCACCTTTTTCGAAAAGCCTCGTTATGATCAGCTACCGTCAGGTCACCAAGTCAGCTTCAGTTTCTAACATATTGTCACGACTCAAGCCACGACTGAAGACACGACTCAAGACAGGGAGCCGTGAAGGTACACGCACACACGCGAAATGGAAGGCATACGCTGGGCCTTACACCTAGTTGGTTACATTTTCATGCGCTGGCGTGCGAAAAGCTCTTGCGAAACGCAAAAGATGTCCGAGAAAGAGAGCGAAACAGAATAACAGAATAGCAGGAAGGCTAAATAGCCGATTCTCAGGCAAGAGTACACATGCAGAGGAAAGATAAACGGACAGTAAGGAAAGAAAACGAAAGATGTCTGATAAAATGATTGTATGAAGACAGGGCGGCTCCGCGCGCGCGTATTCCTTACTGTCGAAACGGCGAAATGCAAGTTAATAAAGGGAGTGCAAGGTGTTTCTTGGGGTACCAAGACCGTAAGCAACGTCCGCAAACCAAAGCGATGGGGGTAGCGTTCGAATTAACAGTGCAGTGCCAACAAGGCTCCGGCTCCACTTCGTCTACCTCTTCGGGTTGGCGCGCGAGCTGATGGCGATCGGGATTAAAACAATACCCCCCGGCGGAAAAGGAGCCATCCTGGCGACTCATGGTGAGGAAAGGGTAGGGGGATCATAATACGGCTTGAGGCGGTCGACATGTACAGTTTCTCGGCCGCGGCGGCGATGATCTGGAGATGTGTTCAAGGGCTCTACTACGTAATTGACGGGAGAAGATTGTTCGAGATTGCGGTAAGGTCCATGATAGCGCGATAAGAGTTTGGATGAGAGGCCGGGTGCAGAGGAAGGCACCCAGAGCCAAACGAGGGCACCTGAGGGATATGAAGGCGCTGGATTTGTAGGGTCCCGGTTATGCTTTTGTTGAGCCTGGTTCTCCGTTGTGAAGGAGCGCGCCAATTGTCGGCATTCTTCGGCAAATGTGTGCGCTTCAGACAGTAGAGTGGTCTCTGAAGCGTCGGGGTGGTAGGGCAGGATAGTATCCATGGTGGACGTGGGTTCACGACCATATAAAAGAAAGAAGGGGGAGAACCCAGTCGTAGTCTGCGTAGCCGTATTGTAGGCGTACGTTACGAAAGGCAGCACTTGGTCCCAATTAGAGTGAGCGCTATCAACGTACATGGCTAGCATGTCACTAAGAGTGCGATTAAATCGCTCAGTCATGCCGTTCGTTTGGGGGTGATACGCTGTGGTGCTCCGGTGATTGATCTGACACTGTTTGAGGAGGGCTTCGACAGTGTCGGAAAGAAACGCACGTCCGCGGTCACTGATCAATTCTTTCGGTGCGCCGTGACGAAGAACGAGGCGATGCAGAATGAACGAAGCAACATCCCGTGCGGTGGCAGACTGCAAGGCCGATGTTTCCACGTAACGGGTTAGTGGTCAACGGCTACGATGACCCAGCGGTTGTTAGCCGACGTTGTCGGAAGCGGGCCATACAGATCGATACCGACACGGTCAAAAGGGCGGCTGGGGCAAGGCAATGGCTGCAACGGAGCGGCTGGCTGAGGGGATGGATTCTTGCGACGTTGGCAGGCGGTACAGGATCGGATGTATTGACGAATGAAGCGGTACATGCCGCGCCAGTAATATCTCATATGCAGTCGAGAGTAGGTTTTCATGACACCTGCATAGCCGCTTTGGGGATCGGCGTGGAAAGAGGCGCAGATTTCAGCACGAAGATGTCGCGGAATCACGAGAAGCCACTTTCGTCCTGTAGGATGGTAATTGCGGCGGTATAAAAGTCCATCACGAGTGGCGAAGTGGTGTGCCTGACGACGAAGTGCACGTGACGGAGACAGCTCTGCGGGCGTAGACAGGAATGTTAAGAGGGAGGATATCCATGGATCCTTCTGCTGCTCAGATTTCATGTTGGTAATGTTGAGCGGCGACATATCGTAGGCACAAACAAAGCCAGCCGTCGAGTCGTTAGGAAGCGGTGAACGGGAAATGGCATCAGCGTCGGTGTGCTTGCGTCCAGATCGATAGATGACGTGGATATCTACTCCTGAAGACGTAACGCCCAGCGGGCGAGGCGGCCGGAGAGGTCTTTGAGGGAGGATAGCCAACAGAGTGCGTGGTGGTCGGTAACAACGTAGAATGGGCGACCGTAAATATAAGGACGAAACTTGGGAATGGCCCATATGATGGCCAGACACTCCTTTTCGGTCACAGAATAGTTCGATTCCGCTTTCGTAAGGGTACGACTAGCGTACGCGACGACATACTCGTATATCCAGGTTTCCGTTGAGCAAGAAGAGCGCCCAGACCTACGCCGCTGCATCAGTGTGTATTTCGGTCGAGCAGGCAGGGTCAAAATGACGGAGTATAGGGGGAGAGACCAGTAGACGGCGTAGTGTACTGAACGCAGCATCACAGGCTGGTGACCAAGAGGAGAGGTTCGGGCCTCCGGCGAGAAGTTGCGTTAAAGGGGCGATGATACTGCCGACGTTGCGGATAAAAGGCGGAAATACGAACATAGACCGATAAAACTGCGAAGTACTTTCAATGTTGTAGGCTTGGGGAAGTCTGCGACGGCACGAAGTTTGGTCGCCATCCTTGGATATGACATGACCAAGTATTGTGAGCTTGGTAGCGGCAAAGTGACATTTCTTCAAGTTGAGATGTAGGCCGGCTTCAGTAAGACACGTAAGGACGCGCTGAAGGCGCAGAAGGTGGGAAGGGAAATCTTTCGAGAAGACGACAATGTCATCTAGATAAAAAAGACATGTTTCCCATTTGAGCCCACTGAGAATGTTATCCATCATTCTCTCGAAGGTGGCGGGGGCGTTGCACAGTCTGAACGGCATCACATTGAATTCATACAAGCCATCGGGAGTGATGAAGGCTGTTTTCAGGCGGTCAGCAGAAGCCATCGGTACTTGCCAATAGCCAGAGCGCAAATCTAGCGACGAAAAGAACTCCGCTCCTTGCAAACAATCTAGCGCGTCATCAATTCGTGGTAGTGGGTAAACATATTTGCGGGTTATCTTATTCAGACGCCGGTAGTCCACACAGAAGCGGATATTTCCATCTTTCTTCGTCACCAACACTACGGGGGAGGCCCAAGGGCTATGAGATGGTCTTATGATGCCCCATTGGAGCATATCGGCGACATTGTCACGAATGACGCTGCGCTCAGTGCGCGACACGTGATATGGTCGTTGCCGCAGGGGAGCGTGAGGACCAGTGTCAATTGCATGAGAAACGGTCAAGGCGCGGCCCAAGGAAGGCTGGGACACGTCAAAACATGCACTGAAGCGCTGAAGGAGGCCGACTATTTGGTCCCGTTGGGCGGGCGGAAGGTCGGTCGCGATAGCTCGGTGAAGGGCGTCGACAGGAAGCTCATCACTCGTAGCAGCACAAGACGTCAGGGCAGCGACGTGAGGAAAAACTTCAGGTTCGGAGAACATGTAAGTGCGATCAGGGTCCAGCTCTTCATTGTAGCCGAGGCACTCCCCGCGAAGAACAGCCGTTGGGCAGTGAAAAGGGTTGGAAGCATAGATGACACAGCTGCCATCAGAAATTGTTAGAACGGCGAAAGGAAGAAGGAGGCGGTTATGGTGGGCGGAGGCGAGTTTGGGCGTAAAGAGAACAGGACTAGGGAGGGCAGATGTCGAAATAAGGGGAACGAGTACAGAAGAAATGGGAGGAATGTCGGTGTCTGCAGATACAAGGAGTTTAGCAGGGCGCACAGGCGGGTCACACAGGGAAACATTACACCCAGGGGAAAGCTCAACTTCAGCACGGGCACAATCAATCACAGCACTGTGAGTCGACAGAAAGTCGTAGCCGAGGATGATGTCGTGGGAGCAGTCGTAAAGCACCACCATCTCGACGAGATACGTAATGTCTTTGATGCAAACTCGTACCGTGCACGCTGCCACAGGGGTGATGCACTCTGAACTGGCCGTACGAAGCGAAAAGGCAGAAAGCGGCGTCGTGACCTTGCGAATTTTGCGGCGAAGGGCATCACTAATTACGGAAACGGCAGCACCTGTATCCACCAGCGCAAGAACGGGAAAACCTTCTACGAACACTTCAATGACGTTGGCGGGAGGAGGCGGAGGACTTAACGAGTTCGTCAAACGCGCAGTTCTTGCCTCTGGAACTGCGGCATTTAGTTTTCCCCTTGCGTAGGGCCCTGTCGCCGGAGCATTGGCGAAATGGAACGTCGGCGAGGCGAAGGCGAACGGCGTGTTGAGTACTGAGCCCGAGTTGGAGATGATCCAGAGGAGACGTTGCTCAAGGGCGGCTCGGGATCGTAGTGGTACTGACGGACTGTGTTCTCAGGATGAAGCGGGCGCTGGCGGCAAAGGCGAGCGACGTGACCCGGGAGCCCGCAAGCATAGCAAATTGGGCGATTGTCGGCGGTTCGCCATGGGTTCGTAATGCGGCGTCGCTGTCGAGGGATTGGAGACTGAGGGGCCATGAAACGAGGTGGAAAATAAAATGTAGGGCCATTCTGGTAAGACGATGTAAGAAGCGGACAGCGCGTTCCAGCGGTTACTTGAGCGTAAGTGAGTGGGGCTTGCACAGGAGCGATGGGAACACTAGAAGGCAGCGCTTCGGCGACTTTCTCCTCGATAACTTGGCGGATAGCCGGCGAGATGGATGGCGCGTTGGCCGGCGCTAATTGCGAAGTGCAGACGGTCGGCTGAACTGGATGGAGGAGGGACAGCTGGCGTGTAACTTCTTCACGGATGAAGTCTTGGATATTCTGCATTAATTGAGACTGTTCCGCGGACGGCGTAGCCAGTGCCAAGCCAGCAATGCCGGCAGGTGCGGCAGCCCGCCGCGTAGAAGCGCGTTGCTTTTGTAGCTCGTCAAACCTCTGGCACAGGGTTATAATGTCGGATACGGAAGTAGGGTCCCTGGCCGACATCATATAGTACGCATCATCAGTGAGACATTTTAGAACATGGGTGACACTTTCGGACTCGGGCATAGACGGATTGACCCGCTTGCAGAGATCAACCACGTCCTCAATGTAGCTGGTAAACGTTTCCTCGGGAAGTTGAAGCCGTGCATGGAGGGGTTATTCGGCGCGGAGTTTACGTACCGCAGGACGGCCGAAGACATCGCCGAAGTTCTTCTTTAAGATAGACCACGTCGGAAGATCGGCTTCGTGGTTTCGAAACCACAGATTCGCCACGTCCGTGAGGTGTAAGAGGACGTTGCTCAGTTTGATGGAATCGTCCCAGCGGTTGTAAGTGCTGACGCGCTCGAAAGAGGTCAGCCAGTCGTCAACGTCATGGTCGTCGGTACCACTGAAGAAAGGTGGGTCACGGGGCGTTGTGCCCCGGGACAGAAGATGGTGGCAGGAGTGGCAGGGATGGGCGCCGATGGTTGGCTGGGAGCGTCCTGCATGGTTGTGACCGAAGGCGGTAGCGTGCGGTTTCGAAGTTCCAGGGTAAAATTTGCGAAGAGGACTGGGGCGACGACCGAGATACCTCCGCCAAGTGTAAGGTGCTTCTTGGGGTACCAAGACCATAAGCAACGTCCGCAAACCAAAGCGACGGGGGTAGCGTTCAAATTAACAGTGCAGTGCCAACAAGGCTCCGGCTCCACTTCGTCTACCTCTTCGGGTTGGCGCGCGAGCTGATGGCGATCGGGATTACTACAGGAGATTATTTTCAAGCTGTATTAAAAAAGCAATCGGTACAAAATGTCGCTCAACTACATCATATGATTAGAGCGTACCGTTATAACGTGCTCCAGAGTACCTTTTTTTTTTTTCTAAAAAATGAGCAAATGGTGAGCCCGCATGCATACTAAAAGAAATCTTTATATATGAACCAAATCACATGTGACAAGCAAACATGTGCCATGTACATGGAACATACATTCCTTTATTAAAATAGAAGCTGTGAGTAGTTTTTCTTGCTTTGCCCATCGTGGAAAGGCTGTTCCATTCATTAATATTGCAGTGAGTGCATAGCGCAAGGCAAAAAAGACAATGTTCAGGGCCGACGCTTAACAAAGTTTTTGGTGATCCATCGCGGCCTGTCGCGCTAAGTTCCTGCACAGCCATCGAACCATATGACCCCTCAGGTTGTACTCACGAACCGATCAGACAGATGTTTAGAAAGTATCGCAGTGCTCTCTGAAATTCATTATGGCTGGTGGGCGCTGTTTAATAAAGAGACAAAGAGAAAAAAACAAGGGACTGGCGGCTTTATTTCTCTTCTTTTCTCTTTCTCTGTGTTATAGAGCGCCGACGAAACCATATTGAACAACCTACAACTCGCCCGACTTCCCCTTCTGTTGCTCTCTGAAATTCCTCGTCTCGAGCATTTCAACCACATGAGTTAGCGGGCCGTAATGCTGCGCTTGGCATCGACGGCGCGAATGATGGTTTCTATAGGAGAACAAAGAATTTCCAACCGGAGGGTAGCTACGACCTTCGTGCGGCTGTAAATTTGCTTCATCATTATTAATCCGCTAACAGATGACGCAGATGAAGAGTTCCCTTATGTCGTTGTTTCAGTGCTTTGTGCAATTACAACGAGATGTGTCAGCTTACTTCAGTGCCCACCAAACTCTCTACCAAACTGCTGTGAGCTAACAGCCGCCTTCACTGCACGTCGAATTCGCCATGTTTCTTTCGCGGCCACCTCAAGTGGTTCGAAATGCGGCACCCAACAGCAATGACAGAACATCCTTTACGTAATGAAACGTCATTTGGATGTCATCATTAAATGTTTATGCATGACGTATTTCCCGCCACGCAACGTCAGCCAATCAGATTTCAGGAGTCGGCTCTTAACAGTGGGCGGTTCATTTCACCCCATTCGTAATACAAGCGTAAGTGCGTCCCTATCTATCATATATACCTCTGTTTTCCCTTCGCAGTTACTTATATATACCCTGCGTGCATTATGAATACTGCTGCTAAGAATCCGTTTTCACGCTCACGTCATTTTTATGTCGCCGCAAAAAGCCATTTCTACACACCTTAATTTCGCGGCACAAATTTGAAACACGTGACTGTTCTGAGAACCAATCAGAGAAACAAAATGGCACCCAATGACGACCATGTGTGTCGAGAACAGGGCCTTCGCAAAGCAGACAGTGTGCCGAGGGTGGTTGTCGTTCTTTATTAAGCCGCACGGTGCTGTCGGTGACGATGGTGCCGCTGATGTAATTTCGTTGGTCCAGCATTCCAGAGATCGCGCTGCCGGTGGTTGTCAATTGTCGGTGCCGACTAGGTGTAGTACACCAGTTCGCTTTCTTGATGTGGCGTCCGGATGACTGCTGTGTAGCCAGTTGTCAATGCCATCCAGGCTGGCAGAAGAACAAACGTGACGATTTGGACAACGGCCTGCTTGGCGAAGCTAAGCGGATTGGCGGCCCGTGCAGAGGCATAGCCGCGGAGCCTACCCATACATGCTATTCACACCACGTCTGAGACAAGAAATGCTTTCAAATTACTTTTAAATGAAGTTTTGTTTTGTCTCGTAAATTTTTTTATGTTTTCACAGGACCATGTTAATTTGCAGAAAATGGGAGAGGCCTTCGCCCTGCAGTGGGTTATAGTTCAGGTGATGATGATGTTTGTGTTATGCCTCAGGGGAAGGTGTGAAATGCAATATTCTAAACCTTGCAGAAGTGCATATTTTTACATGCTCTGGTGAGGACGAGCTCTATTTTCGACAGCGCATTCAGAGGAGAGCTTCAAAGATTTTGGAAATTCTTTTTTGACACAATATGGCACACTGAGCCTAGTGTCGGATGCGTCGGGCCTGAATTCGTCACAACTCCTCGCAAATTTCCTGTACTGATTTGGTGATGTCCATTTATTGCAGATTGCGCAAAGAAGCACCTGGGGCATGCTCAATAATAATGGGATCGTAAATAACACAGCAAAATGAACATCAGACTTGAAGATTTTGTAAAACATGAATGAACTGCTCAGAGCTCGAAAACCAAAACTGCCAGTGGAACCTACCGGTGTAGATCAAATACTCTAAAATTGTTGTTCCCTTTGTGAGGGGCAGTATGGCGTGCCTAATCATGAATGTGTCACTGCGCTGAACAGACTCCGCACACTCGTTCTTGGAAGGGATTCGTTAAGATAAAAAAAGCTTCTACACAAATGGTTTGTCATGCACGTGCGATAAGAACTCTAGCGTCTTTTTGTACAGTATCATTTCGTAACCTTGCTGATGTCATACGCGTCAGCGGTACTACGGTCTAGTGCATGCCAGTGAGCCAGGAGAGAGTCGGTTTTAAAATCCAAAAATATAAGTGCAATGGGCTTTGTAAACTGCGTATGTATAAAACGGACAGGGATTTCCAGCTGCCAGTGTACCGTCACAATATTTTGATTCGTAGCCGATAAAAGGCATTTGATGTCAAAAATCCAAAGGCTTATTTAGCCAGGTCAGCATATTCGTGTATTACAACAAACAGAAGCTCTCAAACTTGAGGAGATTGCTCCTGACAGCAGCTTTTTCTGAATTTTAGGTGAAGAATATACAGCCTGTTTAGCCAAAACGTTTTTGCCGTTGCCGCAAACCAAATTGAGAAACGTGGTGTTGAGGAAAATGCGCACGTGATTTCATATCAAAAGTGTGGGATGATTGTTCTTTCTGTAGTATTCCAGGTGGTGTCGTATTATTTTGCTTCCCATTTATAATAATAATTGTTTATTTTTTTCCATAGAATATGAAGGGGTTCGTGTGTAAAAACTGCAAAACAGCTTGACAAGAGCCAACTGTACCCTTTAGAAGGCGGTACAAAGGCACACGTGAACACACACAATGCAAATTTATTATTCATGGCTGGGCAAAATAATGAAATTATTTAAAGCTGTTAACATTCATAACAAATAAAGTGGCGTGGCTCGCGAAAAGTAGTGCGACGTAAATCAATTCCATAATTATTTAGCTCATTAAGGAAAGTAGGCAGGATATAGGACTGTTTTTTCATCAATAGTTGGCACGAGGAGTGACCACCTTCTAGTATTCAGTGTGGCGCATAGTATATGAAGCCACTTTTATTTCAATCTCGGCTAGGTGCTGGAGGTAGGAGCGTTTTTTTTTATTTCACGCTCAAATGCTATACTAAGTCTATAACGATATAATTTCCATACAGGTATAATTTCCATACAGCATTATATTTGACACCAACTCTAAGTATCGTTTTTTGCAGGACGAACACCTTTTCTAAGTTAGTTGCGGTAGTAGAGCCTCACACCAAATAGCAATAACAGAGGTGACAGAAAAAAAAGAGAATCATAGATAAGTTTTTTACGCCAAATGGTAGTATTATTCTACATCTCGAGTGCACCCCAGCAACACTTGACAATTTAGTAAAAACGGGATCGCCACGAATATCACAGGGCATATGTTGTGAAAAAGTGACCCCAAGAATTTTATTACTGGTTACTATTTCAAATTTTGTGCTGCAGTACATAAGATTTACGCTTAGATCGAGATGTCTTGATTTCGGTCTGAAAAGTATGGGTTTAGTTTTAATAGTATTGACTCCTAAATGGTTCGCATGACGCCATTGCCGAACGATTTCAAGGGCAGAGTTTGCTATGTTGGCAAGGCCCCCACAGTGTGCAGCAGAAAAAAATATGCTAGCATCATCGGTATGTATTTGGCGTCAGTGCACGTATTTACAAGATCATATATTGAAAAGAAAAGATCCGAGAATGCAATCTTGAGGAACACCTTTTACAATCTGCTTTAGGTCAGAGCAGTGATCACGTATTTGAACGTACTGTCGGCGGTTCCTCAGGTACGATATGATATATTGAAGCTATGACCATTTCATCCGTACACTTCTAGTATAGCAAAAAACATTTTAGAGTTGATGCAGTCAAACGCGTTTGTGAAGTCGACGAACAAGCTGAGTACGAGCACCTTTTATGAAAACTGTGATAGAGTACACTCGTTTTGTTCCAGTAATGCTATTTCGGTAGACTTATACTTCCTGACGCTAAATTGAGCTCCAGTACCAAATTATATTTATTGAAAAAACGTGAAAGACGGTTGTGAATAATTTTTTTACCGCTTTGGAAAATATAAGTAGCACTGAAATAGGACGATAGTTCTTGATGTCATTCACATCCCCTTTCCTTAATAGTAGTGTAAACCTAGCAACTTGCATCCTTTCTGGAAACGTAGCACTTAATAAACAAAGTCTTGTTTGCCATAGGGGTTCGAAAAAACCGCATTTGAACTATGACAACTGTAGGTGTTCAATGAGAAATGTGATGCCCATTCCTTACCCCAAAACGTTTTGAGGGGCTCAATGCTGCTAAGCGAATGTGGAGCGAAAGCGGCTGCGGAATCGGAGTACCCGGCTGCGAAAGTCGACTGCCGGCAGCTGCAATTCAGTGGAGGCAAAATAGAGAGTCGTCTGTGTTCTGTGCGATGTCAGTGCACGTTCGAGATTCCGAGTTGGTCGAAATTACGTTGTTTTAGGCGGAATCTACTTTCATGCTGTCATATTCGGGTGCATATGGTTTGTCCCTGCCTGGTCGTCGGGCAACTGTGGTTGCCTACTCTGCCATCTGCTGAGTAGATTAAAACAACTATAAGACCTCGTCTCACCCTCTTTGGTAAAATGTCACAGTAAGCATGTAGACGTGCTCCTATAATAAGCGTCCAGTTCTTCGGTGCTCAGGTGCCCAGCTGCCTCACTTCTTCAATTGCAAAGTACAGGAGCAGAATACTGGCACGAGGCTAGAATTGAAAAAGCGTGAAATCTTATGAAGCAGCACCAAGCAGCGACAGTGAGCCAGCAAATGATGTATTCAGTAGCACAGTGAACGTCGCGCCACTAAGCATGAGTAAGCATGAGACTTCTGGGGCACATCGAGCCGTTCGACGAGTAGACAAGCGGCTTGTCGTGGTAAGAAAAAGACTTACCTCGTACTTGCAAATAAACTAACTTGAAGAGGATGATAAAATGCACCGGAGCTGCCGTCGGCACGGATGTTCTAGACGATGAAGGGCTTGCTGAGAGGACACCTGATACCGCAGACGTCTGTTACCTCAGAAAGAGTGAAATTCTACAATATCAAGGCAAGAAAACTATGGCGGAATTCGTCCTAATGCGCAGTTTGGCTCAGGTATGGGAATTCGAAAACTTCTTCGACCAAGCGCAACGGGGTCAGTGGCCTGAAGCGAGAAAATATCCAGCGGGTCCTGTTTCCAAATGTAAAAAGCTGACATTCGAAATGGTGCAGGAAAAGCACTAGCTCTGAACGCAGCAACGAAGAACACCGCCCTGGCCCGCATACGGAGGGAGCGGAAATGGATGTGCACAAGGTCCACCAGACCGAGGCACTTTGACGCCAGCTGTAGTCTCAAAAATCTGCAAGCGCCACGCGGGGAGCAACTGAGGACGTCAATCTGTTTTCAAGGCAATTAGCCGAGGCATGTAAGCGGGAACTGTCAGCACTTGTGGAATAGGGGTTTTAAGTGGCGGTAAGAGAGCCACATTGAGCGTGCCTGCACTGATGCTCTACCGGACAACGAAAGGCCCCGGAAACAAGAGCAAATGCTCACGAAGATGGACGACGATGGCACTGCCGACATGAATGCCTTGGAGAGTAGTAACCAGGAGCCAATCACCTTCGAACTAACGTTCAACACAAAGTCACTTGTTATAGAAATAGACACCATTGCAGCTTTGCCCGTCATTCCATTCAAGCTGAGTAAAAAGAGATATGGTCACTACAACAAACTTCCGCCGACTTCGTTAAAGCTCCGCACATACTCGCGCGCTCTCGCTGACAAGGTCTGACATGGCCATCAAGAAGAGGTCCTGCCACTCTACGTCAGAGACGAACGCGGACATCCCCTGTTCGGTCGAGACTGTCTTCGAACTACCTCTCTGAATTAGAGCAGCATTTTTGCTCTGAACATATTTTCGTCTGCATACCTTTGTCAAAGTAATGACCAGGTTCGTTAGGAGGCACAGTTGCAATATGAAGACTTTTGAGAATGAGCTGGGAACCATTTCTGGTGAATGCGCGACCCATTCCTATGAGAAGGCGCGCGCCCGATGTTTATAAAAGCAAGAAGTGTTCCTTCCGCCATTCTACCAGCTGTCGAAGCTGAGCTGAAAATCTCGCAAGAGTTATAATAAAAGCTCCTATCAACACGAGTGGTACCAAGAGTCACGGCAGCATTCGCTGGTGCGGAGGCTACGGAGCAGTCGTCAATCCTTGCTTTGATACGGACCGGTACCGGATTCCAAGGATCGTGCATCTTTTTGCCGCTTTAGCCTACCAACAATTGTTGTTGGCACGGGAGTCCAGGAAATGTTTGACGCTTAACGCCCACAAGCAACTGTGCACTGTCACCCGCCCTTCTTTTAGAATGTCTTCGGCACCTAGGATTTTTCAGCGTATTACGGATACGATGACCTAAGTATTAAAATGACTGAGCTGTCAACTGTACAACATTCTTATCCCAAGACCGACAAAGGACGAACACATCGAAAACCGCGATGCCGTTCTAAGGCTTCTGCTGGAGTATGGTGTGTCAGTGCATAGCGAAACATATTCGTTCTTCATGGGAAAGCTCCATTATCTTGGCCATATTGAGAGATGCCTCGCTCACGGGGCTCCCACGCCCCGAACACAACACTGTCGAATAAAAGCACGATGTAGATCAGTCAGTTCAGTTCAGTTCAGTCGTTCAGTCGTGTCCGACTCCTCGTGACCCTATGGACCATATCACGCCACGCTTTCCGGTCTCTCACTATCTTCCTAACATCACGTAACTTCATCTGCAGCGCCTCGAGGATGCCATCTAATCATCGCGATCGCTCCCTACCCCTTCTCCGGTGACCCTCAATCTTTCCCAACATCAAATATTTTTCCATCGACTCCTCTCTTCTCATCAGATTAGCAAAGTAGCTGAGCTTTAACTTTAGAATTTGACCCTCCGATGAGCAGTCAGGGTTTATGGTCGACAATATCGACTGATTTGATCTTCTTGCAGTCAAAGGAACTCTCAAGAGTCTCCGCTAGCACCACTTTCACTAATAACGCCCCTAACATCAAAAAAAGATTTGAAGGAGCACTTTAATAATATTGAGCAGAGTGACCGACTGTCCAAAATTTTCCCAAATCCCCCACAGAGGCCACAATATATACAAAATTACGTAGTTCGCACTGAAGTAAACAGACCACCTCCCACAGGTTGCCTATATTGTAGCAACAGTCGATGCCAGTTGTGCAAAAACATGCAGACAAAAAAACAGGCTAACAGCACACATTCAGCTTTCAAACATGACATTAATGAAAACCTTAACTGCGATTAGGGGAACGTTCTATACCTACAGAAATGTGGCCACTTCCAGATGCAATACTTGGGTCAAGCCCACACTCCCTTCAGAATCAGATTCAATAACCACCGCGCACACGCCAAGGCACTACCTAACCTTCCCCTATCCGAACACACTAATCAAACAGGTCATGGATTCGAAAAACTAAAAGTTATTCTACTACAAAGCAACTTCTGAACTAATTGTGAGCGTGTGCAACGTGAGTCGCATTTTAATTATAAATTTAATACAGTGAATTGCGGCATAAATGAACATCCGGGAATCCTTTCGGCCCCTCGGGGCCACTAGCCCATCGAAGCATTCCAAGTAACAGACTCACTGTGAAGAATGAAATAAAACAGCGCAAGGAACGGGACGAATCACGAAGGAAAGGAGACAAAGATACAGGCGCTGACTAACAACTGAAATTTTATTCCGAAGCAGGACACAAATATAAGGTATAAAGAGAGGGGTGTGGCTAAATGCGATCGTGCACAATCACCGAAACAGTGTAGTCCCGTCCAAACGTAAAAAAACGATAAACAGGTGAAAGACCGAAAAGACTAAAAGCGATAAAAACCACGGTGTAAGAGGCCGGGACGGAAAGTAAAACCGGTAAAACCAGATATATACATAGCTAAAAACGCAAGTAAAAGCATTAAAATATAACGGTAAAATAACAAAACGCGGGACTAAAAACGTGGCACAACGTTATTAACAAATATAGCGGAAAGGGGCATTCATGAGAAAGATTAAACATTTACCCTGCCTCTGAGAAACTCCAATTCTTTTTGCGACAAGCACAGGGAGGGTGCACTCACACATTGCACCCTACCTGTGCTTGTCGCAAAAAGAATTGGAAGTTCAAAGAGACCATACCGAAAGTGTTTTGTCGTGGTTCTCTCCATTCCACCACCCTCTCGCTTCCGCCCCCCCCTCCCCCGTCTCCATTTTTTTTTTTGCTAATCTGCTTGTCCCCTCTTACCCGGCCTTCAAAATCTTCCCGCTTTCCTCCCTCTTTCCTGACATTCAGTAGATCTTCCATAGCCGTCTTTCTCCTTTTTTTACTGGTCCTTATTTCCTGCGCCTGTACAATTTTCAAACCTTTAAAACGGAAAGTCAAGCAAAGTAACCACTGTCTTGCGAGGGAGCGCACCCCGGTCGAAACGTCTACGAAGAATAAGGGAAGTGTTAACCATCTTCGCTATTTATTTCCTCTGCAGCCAAAAACGTCTTTTTTGATACGGACCGGTACCGGATTCCAAGGATCGTGCATCTTTTTGCTGCTTTAGCCTACCAACAATTGTTGTTGGCACGGGACGGCACGAGAGTCTCTTTCCAACGTCTTTCTCCTTCACTTGTGTTGTGAGCTTTATCTTCTGTACTGTTACATTTCCCCCCTGGGCAGACGAATCCCCCGGGAGAGGTAGTTATTCGTTTCCACGAGAGTTACACAGCTTCATCCAGGCGACATGGGCAACTTTGGTTCTGACTGAGCGACGACCACTGGCTGTCATACGTGCTATTTAGTAGCTCACTTCACTGACGCGCTCAAGCACAACGTAACGGCCAGCGTAATGCGGCAACATTTTCTGGGCTAAACCACGCTTTCAGAGAGGTCGCCAAAGCCACACTAAGTCTCCAGGGGCGTAAGACATATGGTTATGCCGGCTGTCGTGGCGAGCTTTTGAACGCTCTTGCGAAGCGAGAATTCGCAAACGGGCGAGATGGCGAGCTTCTTCGGCTCGACAAAGAGTTTCCGCGATGCACGGGTCGCCAAGGAAAGGAAGGAGAAAGGAAGAATGGTGTCGAGACAATACCGAGGAGGACGGGCATATAGCAGGAAGAACGGGCTGTAGCCGGTCGTCTCATGTGTTGCAGTGTTGAATGCAAACGTTATAAACGGCACATATATATATATATATATATATATATATATATATATATATATATATGTAGGATGCGAGAATGTTTAACGTACTTGGCGGCTTAAAAAATTATAGAGCGAAGTGTACGCTTCATTTAAAGAAGCATTTTATTGGACTCGACGTTTCGACCAGAAGCTTGCCTTCATCAGGAGTGCGAATGCAAGCGATGGGGGTAGGTTCTATATGCAAAGAGGGGAAAAAGAAACAGGTGGCGCAGAGGCGTACACAAGTTCAACGACTGATCGCCGAAGGTTTCATTGCCTGCTGATGGCGTAGCGCCCTGTTCGAGGACTCCTATTACAAGTGGTGGAGGTGTGGAGTGATCCCCTCAGCCTAAAGCTTCGCAGCCGAGCGTTGCCTACCACTTCCGCGATGCCTGGGATCGCCAACCAACCACCAACCCCATCGCCTGTCATCGGGCTCGGTGCAGCGCGTCAGCGCGACCAAGCCAGCTTCAGCAGCACCGATGACACGGATGTAGAAGACTGGTTGGCGTCGTATGAACGCGTAGGGGCGTGTAATAAGTGGGACGAGCCCTTGAAGCTCACAAACATTTTTTATTTGAGCGACGTTGCTAATCTATTGTTTCGCAAGCGTGGAGTGATATCTCTACCTGGATGGCTATCAAGACCAGCCTGACCGAAGTTATTGGCCGTCCCGCTATACGTAAGCTTCGCGCCGAGCAACGCTTGCAAAGTCAGGCGCAACTAAGCGGTGAAAACTTCACCAGTTTCATAAAACATGTCATCGAACTCTGTGTGCGCGTAAACCGCACCATGAGCGACGAACATTATGCAAGGCATCGAGCACATTATGCAAGGCATTGACGATGACGCCTTCCAGATGCTCGTCGCCATAATCCCCAAACTGTGTCCGATGTTATCAGCTTCTGCCAAAGCTTCGATGAGCTACGCAAAAGGTGGCTTTCCACACGACGTGCTGGCCTTCAGCAGGCCACCCTCTCCAGATTGGCTTTCTCCGGGGACGGTGCCCTGGACCAGCAGTCGCTCATTCAGCACATTCAACAGTTTGTTCGTGAGGAAGTCGCACGCCAGTTTTCTTTGTCTGCCTGCCCGCCAGCGCCTGCGCCTGCGCCGTTGCTCACTGCCCCCCTTCAGCGTGCCATACAAGAGCAGGTCGCTGAGGTTCTGCCTTAAGCTCCTCGGCAGCCCATGGTGGCGGCTCCTCTCACGTATGCTATTGTTCTGGTGCTGCCACCACCCCCTGTAGCCCCTGTGTACAGCCGGCCTCCCCTCCTATACGAGCCTCAGGGACGTCAGCAAATTCAGGAACCTGCAATCCCCCTTATCGTCCGGTTCTCCGCCGCCGATCACAGCCACAGGCTTCCAACGCCTGGCGCACACAAGACGACCAACCTATTTGCTACGCCTGTAGAGTCGCCGGCCATGGGGTTCGTTTGTGCCGCAATCGTGGCCCTCGTCTCTACGACTATACACGTGAGCCGCCATACAGTCTTCCCCTGTCCCCCTCGCCCGTGTTCCCTAAGCCTACTTCGTAGTCCTCTTCAAGTTACGATCGCCGATCCCACCGCTCGCCTTCTCATGGCCGTCGTTCCCGTTCTCCGATGCTCCGCCGCCAATCAGCCGTTCACACGGAAAACAAACGGCCGCAGTTCCGGAGGCAGAAACTGCGCTATCAGGGACTAACTCACGACCTGTTTCCGTACCAGCCAACATTATTACCGTATTAATTGAGAGAGTTCCTGTCGAAGCACTTGTAGACACTGGAGCAGCCGTATCAGTTCTTAGTTACACCCTCTGTCGCAAACTCAAAAAGGTAATGACGCCGCTTCCTGCCATTTCTCTTCGCAGCGCCAGAGCTCAGGATATTCGATCATTATCCGCCTGCACCGCCCGCCTTGTCATCGACGACGTTCAATAAACAGAATTCCTCGTCCTCGCACGCTCATCACACGATATCATCTTTGGTGGGGCCTTCCTCTCCAATCATAACGCCATAATAGACTGCGCCCGTGATGAATTTGAGTTATCACCCCTCAGTGACACTTCATTCGACGCATCCACTGCTGCTGCCGCTACCGTGTACGTCACAGAGGACACCGACGTTCTGCCTTTCACCCTCAGTGCTTGTGCCTTTTTATTGCGCTGCTCGTTCCGACGCCACTGTTATCTACACACCCTCGTTACGATGCGCTTATCAAAAATTCGTGTTGCTGCCCATGCTGTGCTGACAATTTTTCGCAGCTCAAATGCTATTTTTATTTGCAACCCGCGCACCTTCACCGCAACTTTGCTTCGTTACCAGCCAGTGGGTAACGTTGCTTTGCTCGATTCCCCTCCCACCTATCCCTTCGTCGATAACACCGCCGGCCTTCACATCAGCGCCATAGCGCCTCTTCCTGTCGCCACTCCATCTTCCCTCGAAGTTTTCCACCGGTCCATCGACGCTGGCCTGACGCCCTTACAACGAGCCCAGCTTGTCGCCATCCTACAACGTTTCGCGGCTTCGTTTGACTCCCAGCAACCTTCGTTGGGGTGCACAACTACCGTTTCTCACCGTATTGATAGCGGCACCCATGCCCCTTTGCGCCATCGTCCGTACCGTGTTTCAGCCGCGGAGTTTCGCTTTATTGACGAACAAGTGACTTACATGCTCCAGCGCAACGTGATCCAACCGTCGCACAGCCCTTGGGAATCTCTGGCCGTCCTGGTCAAGAAAAAAGACGGTTCCATCTGATTCTGTATAGACTACCGCCTACTGAATAAGATTACGCGCAAGGACGTTTATCCTCTCCCTCGTATCGACGACGCCCTTAATTGCCTGCAGGGGGCTGAGTTCTTTTCTTCAACAGACCTGCGTTCCGGCTATTGGCAGGTGCCGATGGCAGAGGCCGATCGCTCAAAAACTGCTTTCATCACACCCGATGAATGTCATGCCATTCGGACTATGCAATGCCCCTGCCACATTCGAACGCATGATGGAACACCTACTCAGAGGGCTCAAATGGCACACTTGCCTATGCTACCTGGATGACGTTGTCATCTTTTCCCCAGATTTTCCATCTAACCTCCAGCACCTTGAGACGCTTCTGCGATGCCTGACCGACACTGGCCTCCAATTAAAGTTAATTAAGTGCCGTTTCGGAGCACGGCAGCTAGCCATTCTCGGACATGTCTCCAAAGATGGCGTCCTTTCCGATCCGGCCAAACTGCGTGCTGAGGCAGAATTTCCCAAGCCAATTAATGTGAAAAAACTCCGCAGCTTCGTCGGCCTCAGCTCGTACTTCCGCCGCGTCGTGCGCAATTTCGCCACAATCATCGACCCTCTCATCAAGCTTCTGCCCTGCCACAATCTTTAAGCATGGTCTCCGCACTGTGATGATGCCTTTGCGACACTCCTCCACCTTCTGATGACTTCGCCAATCCTGCGTCATTTCGACCCTTCTTCTCCCACTGAAATCCACACTGATGCCAGCGGCCTCGGCGCAGTACTTGCTCAGCGGAAGTCTGGCTTTGATGAGTACGTTGTCGCTTACGTCAGTCGGAGCGAAACAAAAGCTGAAGCAAACTATTCGGTCACCGAGAAAGAGTGTCTCGCTATCATCTGGGCGGTAGCAAAATTTCGCCCCTACTTGTATGGCCATTATTGTGATGTCGTCACCGATCATCACTCCCTCTGCTGGCTGTCTTCTTTGAAACATCCTTCTTGTCGACTGGCCCGTTGGGCTCTGAGGCTCCAAGAATACGACATTAGCGTCATCTATTGCTCTGGCCGCAAACATGCCGATGCTCATGCTCTCTCACGCTCTTCCTTGCCGCCTGAAGCCACTCCTGCTCTATCCGTTCTACATCCCACCGACATGCCAACCGATATGACTTACGAACAATGCAAAGCCGCATGGATCGCTTCACTCCTAAAATTTTTATCTGGCCGCGCTTCACGACCTCGTTGCCGCGCTCTCCGTCGCCAGTCTCACCATTTCGCTATCAGAGACGTGCTCCTCTACCGTAGGAATTACCTTCCGGATAGTGGAAAGTGGCTGCTTGTAATTCCGACCCATATCCGCTGTGATTTGCTCCCATTACCACGACAATCCCCAGTGTGCCCACGCCGGCCTATTGAAAACCTTCACTCGCCTGCAACAGCGGTACTCCTGGCATGGGATGTACCGTTATGTTCGTCGGTTCGTCCAGTCCTGCCAAGAGTGTCAGCGCCGAAAACACCCACCTTGCCAGGCCGCCGCTCCTCTGCAGCCGCTGACCTGCCCAGCTCCACCCTTCGAGCGCGTTGGAATCGACCTGTACGGCCCGCTTTCTAGCACATAAATAGGCAATCGCTGGATCATCGCTGCAATTGATCATCTCACGCGCTATGCCGAAATGGTGTCTTTGCCACATGCTACAGCCCAAGACGTTGCCTCCTTCATCCTCTATCATATCATTCTTCTTCTTCGCCACGGGGCTCCCAAAGAATTGCAGAGTGACAGAGGTCTCGCCTTCCTTTCTGAAGTTGTCGAAGCTGTTCTTAGAGAATGCAAAATCGTTCACCGCGCCACCTCCGCATGCCATCTGCAACGAAATGGAATGGTTGAGCGTTTTAACCGCACCATGGGCGACATGCTGGTAATGTATGTCGCTTCCGACCACTCCAAACGGGGCCGCGTTCTTCCATTCGTCACATTCGGTTATAACTCTGCCACTCAAACAACCACTGGATTCTCGCCATACTTCCTCCTGTACGGTCGTGAGCCCTGTTGTACCATGTACACAATTCTCTCTTACCTACCGGATTCTTCCGAATTCACGACTGTTTCACAAGCTGCAACTTATGCTGAAGAATGCCGCCAGCTAGCCCGGTCCTTCACTTCTCACGCCCAGAAACAGCAGAAAACCACACGAGATCAAACTGCACTTCTTCCTACTTACCGTAGAGACTCTTTGGTCTGGCTATGGGTGCCTTCCTCCATTCCCGGCCTTTCATCCAAACTTTTGATCAAGTATCAGGGCCCCTACCGTATTGTCAAGCAAGCATCTCCCGTCACTACCTCATCGAACCCCTTACGCCATCCACTGACCACCGTCGCCGCAATCGTGAAATAGTACACAGTAACCGCCTGAGACCTTACTACGACCCTGCCATCGCCACATTGCCATAATCCGCCAGGATGGCGTCTTTTCGCCCGGGGGAAGTTGTAAAACAGCTATTCGGCTCTGATATGTTGAGTACCTGATGCCGAAGAGAACGACAACCATATTCAATGCGCGTGACGGTCAGGAATAAAAACGAGGACGAAGCTCTCTCTCCGACGCTCGTGCAGTGCAACGACTGATCGCCGAAGGTTCCATTGACTGTTGACGGCGCAGTGCCCTGTTCAAGAACTCCTATTACAAGATATATATATATATATATATATATATATATATATATATATATATATATATATATATATATATATATATATATATATATATATGGATGCGAGAACATAATCTTCCCACATAACATAACGGCCACTTAAAAGTTATACAGCGAAGTGTACGCTTCATTAAAAGCAACATTTTTATTGGAATAGTCGTTTCCATCTGGGGACCCGATCATTTACTGCTGCTTCCCTTTTATAGGGCATGGGCAAGCGAGAATAGAAGTAAAACTTCGGCACATGTATATATATATATATATATATATATATATATATATATATATATATATATATATATATATATATATATATATATATATATATATATTGTGTATGTGCAGCTGTGAAGTAGCGGTAGAGCATCCGCCTCACATGCAAGAGGACCGGGGCTCAAATACCGGTGCCGCGCAATTCTCCACAGGGGAAAAAAAAAAAAGGACAAAAAAAATCCGCGTGTCGATGGAATCGCATAAACAGCTTTGGGGTGCAACCTGATGCCGGTGAACGCACTCCCTCAACAGAACAGAAGTTGGCCACCCTGGTGCAGTAATTCGCCGCAACCTCTCACGATTAGTTCCATAAAACCCCGGCTCTCCGTCACCAGCAGCTGCGGAACAACTGACCACGGCGGCGGTCAGACCTGTAACGCAGCGGGGGGTGCTAAGAATTCCTGGCTCCGCTGGACAGGCTGTCATTGGAAACTGACCCTGGCAAAGTCTAACGCTAGAACCCTGGCTAGTGGAGCTTGTTTTGCAGTGCTGCTAGAGGAACTAGAGGGTATGAAATTGCATGTCATGGGACTTAGTAAGGTTAGGAGGCCAAATGAGGCATATACTGTACTGGAGAGGCGAGAACTAGGAGTAGGTTTCTTTGTAAATAAGTATATAGCGGGTAATGCAGATGCACTCTGTAGTAATAATGAGAGGGTGGCAGGCATCGTAATTAGGCCTAATAACCGGTATAAACTGAAGGTTGTACAGGCCTATGCACCTACATGTAGTTATGATGACCAGGCAGTTGAAAGCTTCTACGAAGATGTAGAATCAGCAATGCGAAAAGTAAAAACGTACTATACTGTACTAATGGGTGACTTCATTGCCAAGGTAGGGAAAAAGCAGGCAGGAGACCAGGCAGTAGGAGACTATCGCATTGGTTCTAGGAATAGCAGGGCGAGTTACTAGTTGAGCTTGTAGAGCGTAATAAGTTAATAATGAATACCTTTTTCAGCAAACGGAAGAACCGGAAATAGACATGGAGAAGTCCAAACGGAGAGAATAAAAATGAAATTGACTCCATACAGTGTTCAACCCCCGTCATTATGCAAGATGTAGAGGCAATCGGAAAAGTGCGATGCAGCGACTACAGGGTGGTGAGGTCCCGAATTAGCCTAAATATAAAGATGTAACGCAGCAGATTAGTAAGAAAGAAACCCATCAACGAATTAGCGGTGAGGGGAAGGGCAGAAGAGTTCAGGATCTCGCTACAGAACAGATATTCAGCTCTAACCTATGATGACGACATCACGCTAAAAGCAGTTAACAATAATTTCAGAGATATCATTACTGAGTGCGCTATAGAAGTAGCCGGTAGGATAGTTAGAGAGGATACCGGTACCCTGTCTAAGGAGACGAAAGATTTGATTAAGAAACGCCAGAGTATGAAAACTTCCAATCAAACAGACCATATAGAATTGGCCGAGATATCAAAGCTTATCAATAAGCGCAATGTGGCCGATATAAGGAAGTATAACATGGAGAAAATTGAGCATGCTGTAAAGAACGTGGAAAGCGAAATTGGGCATAGGCAAAAACCAGAGGTATGTGCTAAGGGACAAGGCGGGCAACGTCATCACAAATATGGACAAGATAGTCAAAGTAGCTGAGGAGTTCTGTGCAGCTCTCTACAGTAGCCAAAGCAGTGAGGACTGTAGTGAGATTGACGGTAAGGAAAAACATTCAGACGTTCCACTAGCGATGAAGAACGATGTCAAGAAAGCATTATAAACTAGGAAAAAGAGTAAATCAGCTGGAGAGGATCAGATAACTACAGATTTGTTCAGGGACGGGCGGGGGATATCGTGCAGAACAATTGGCCACCCTGTATACGCAGTGCCTGGTGTCATCGATGGTACCGGAACCATGGAACACTGCAAACATTATCCTCATTCATAAGAAAGGACCTTAAAAATTACAGACCAATCAGCTTACTGTCAGTTACGTATAAGGTATTTACTAAGGTAATCGCTAATAGAATCAGGACAAATTTAGACTGCAATCAATCAAAGGATCTAGCAGGTTTTCGGAAACGGTACTCTAATATCGATCATATCCATACCATCCAGGAGGTGATAGAAAAATGCTCCGAATATAACCAGTTCTTATGCATAGCATTCATTGATTACGAAAAAGCATTTGACTAAGTAGAAATATCGGCGGTGATGCAGGCATTGCGAAATCAGGGGGTAGACGAGCCGTACGTGAAAGTGTTGAAAGATATATGTAGTGGCTGCACAGCAACCATGGTTCTGCATAAAGAAAGTAACAAATTCCCATAAAAAAAGGTGTTAGGCAGGGAGACACGGTCTCCCAAGAACTATTCGCAGCTTGCTTAGAGGAAGTATTCAGAGACTTAGAATGGGAGCAGTTAGGGACAACGGTAGATGGAGAATACCCCTGTAATCTGCGATTTGCTGATGACATTGCCTTGCTAAGCAAGTGGGGGGATGAACTGCAAATTTTGATTGATGACCTCTACAGGAAAAGTAGAAAGGTAGGCTTGAAAATCAATATGGAGAAGATTAAGCTAATGGTCAACAGGGTCGGTAAGGAACATCAGTTTACGTTAGGTAGCGAACCAGTGGAAGTAGTAGGCGAATATATCTGCTTAGAACAGGTAGTAACCGCAGATCCGGACCATGAAAACGAAATAGCAAGAATAATAAGATAAGGATGGAGTGCATTTGGCAAGTACGCGCAGATTATGACTAGTAGCTTACCGATATCGCTCAAGAGGAAAGTATGCAACAGTTGCATCTTACCGGTACTCACATATGGGGTTGAAACGTAGAGACTAACCAAGAATGTTCTACTTAAGTTGAGGACAGGGCAGAGAGCTATGGAGCGAAAAATGATAGGTGTAACATTAAGAGATAGGAAGCGGGCAGAGGTGGTCAAAGAAATAACTTAAGTTACTGACATTCTAGTGGAAATCAAGAAGAAATGGACATGGGCAAGACATGTAGTGCGAAGAGAGGATAACCAATGGTCGCTTAGGGTAACAAATTGGATTCCAAGGGAAGGAAAGCGTAGCAGGGGGCGATAGAAAGTTAGGTGGGCGGATGAGGTTAAGAAGTTCGCAGGGGTCAAGTGGATGCAGCTAGCACAGCACCTGGTTAATTGGAGAAATATGGGAGAGGCCTTCACCCTGCAGGGAGTATAGTCAGGCTGATGATGATGATGATGATGATATATATATATTATCAAGGACGAGGAAGAAGCGAGCGGTGGCGCGGGCAGGAGCGTCCGCGCTGGGACTGCCGCGATTAATTCAAATCATCTCCCGGTCATCGGTCATCTCATCGTTCCCTTTGTCCATCGGCTTCTGCCTCGCACGATTTAGCAGAGAGGCAGAGGTACGTTCTTCAGTCCTCATTCTGGCTCCGAGCTTCGGCGTCGTACGTATTCTTATACCGTCGACAGGTCTAGTGGGATTTGCTCGGCGGGTCCCCAGCAACTTACCCCGCCCCGCCCAGAAGACACGACGAAGTTGTTTGTTTTGTGGGATGTAACGTCCCAAACCGACTCAGGATATGAGAGACGCCGTAAGGGGGGGGGGGACTCCAGAAATTTCGACCTCCTGGGGTTGTTTAACGTGCACTTACGTTGCACAGCACACTGGCACCGTGCTTTTCTCCTTTGTTGAAAAGTGGCCGCCGAGGCCGGGATTTGATCCCGCATGCTTGGGAACAGTAGTCGAGCGCCGTAACCACTGCGCCACCCCGGCGGCGTATGAAGACGAAGAAGAGCCTGACCCTATATGCCACCCACACGACCACAAGAAACAAAAAAACTAATTGACTATATGACCCCAGTAACCAGAAATGCCCACTGAAGACACCATCTACCAAGACGCCGCCACACATAAGCACATCAAATCTGCGCATGTCTTGCGGTAGGAGACTGGGCCTTCGTCTTCGGGTCTGGGCGACCTAGGGCACACCTGGTATATATATATATATATATATATATATATATATATATATATATATATATATATATATATATATATATATATATATATATATATATATATATATATATAAATATATATATAGAAACCCCGCCGGGGTGCCGCAGTGGTTACGACGCTCGACTACTGTTCCCAAGGACGCGGGATCGAATCCCGGCCTTGGCGGCCTCTTTTCGATGGAGGCGAAAAGCAAGGCGCCCGTGTGCTGTGTGATGTCAGTGCACGTTAAAGAACCCCAGGTGGTCGAAATTTCCGAAGTCCTCCACTACGGCGTCTCTCATAGCCTGAGTTGCTTTTAAACCCCAACAAACCAACCAAACCAACTATATATATATATATATTAAATGTGGTTAATCCTAGCACCGTGCCAGCAATTCAGAGATGTTCAGAGTGGCCCACGCTAGCCTGTAGTTGTTTTTGCACTATAAAATTCATTAGTGAAGACTAATTACTCGTTTTGTAATTAATGGCCTGGGAGAAAACGTGTGAATGCAAAAGCTGAAGATCTCGATAAACAGATCACTATGTTGTTTCAATCACGCTACGAATTACGCCGCCTTATTTATAGGCCTTCGAAATTGCTGTCGCGTGAGCAGCTGTTATTTTAAATCATTCGCCAAGTGCGTTCAACAAGCTTCATCGTAGAGTACATGGCCCAGTAAAGCAGATTTTGCTATCTCGTAGCAATTCGAAGCTTTAAAAAGACGCCGCAGTCACGAGGAAGGTTTTTTTTTCTGCGCCAGGTGTCGTTTTCGACTGGTAAAAATGTCACTTTGCGTAAACGCTAGTTTGATGGAAACAGTGTAGCTACCAATTTTCGAGATGTTCATATTTTGCATTGAAAATGTTTCTCTAGCCTATAATTATAAAAAAGATAATTAATCTTCCCTAATTATTTCTTTAGCGAACGACAAAATACAGATGGTTACTGGTATATCGTAGCTAGCCAGATAAGGAGGCGGTAGCCGCCTCCGGCTTGGAACGGGCGTTGCCAACTCGAACAGCGCATGAGCAGCACTCGCCATCTTTACCCCTCCCTCCCCCCTCTTCCGGGTCACGGGTTAAAAAGCACTGACCGGTCACCAATAAAGGTATTCTATTCCTGCTCCCTGGATGAATTGTTTTTAGAACCTATGACGCGAAATAGCATTGGCTACGAGGATGTGATCCCAGGCGTTGGCGGACAGCAACTGAAGGCAAGCGGGATGGTGTCCTCGTTTTTGACGACACTGTGAGCACTTGGAGTACCTATCGGGTGCGACTAGATTTTGAAGGCAACGAGATTACCGAAGCGGGAAAATGACGGCCTCTGGTAGTTTCGTCATTCATCGACAGCGTCGTCGCGTCTTGCAAGCACGCCAACAGAGTTTCCGTCAACTCCCGGACGTATGAGGATATCGTGAAATGCCTGGAGGAGCACTACAATCCGGAGACCCACGAAATAATGGCAAATTATTCGTTCTTCATGCGCAGGCCAATTAGACGGAGAAAGTGTGCGAGATTACGCCACCGAGCTGCGGTGTCTCGCCGAAAACTGCAACTTTTGCACTGCTCTGGACCGTATGCTGCTCAACCTCATCGTGGGTGCAATTTGAGATGAAAACACCCGCTGATACTTACTGACGCGTAAAACGTTAAGCCGAGAACAAGCCGAAGAATTCGCCCTGCCCAGCTAGCACAGAATGCGGGGCCCCAGTAGGTCCGATGTAGGCAAGTGGGGCTGGGGCAACCATCATAAAACCTGCATCGGTCCCCGATGGGGCAAATGTGGGCAAGCCCCATTTGGGCTTGCCCCTGCTCATCCTGCATGGGTCCCATAGCGGCGTTTCTTGGGCTAATGCAGAGCACATTCCTACATCCAGACCACAAGGGTCCCTTGCCGGATATTTGAGGGCAATCCAACCTAAATGTGGGCTTTTTATGGGAAAGCCTTCATAGATCCGAAATGAGGCCACCCCCCTTAAATCCTTGTGGGACCAACATCGGCCGTAGTGGGGCAAGAAAACGGACATACCCGCGTGCTGCCCCAATCGGCCCCTTGTAGGTTACTTGAGGGCAAATGAAATATGAATAAGGGCTCAATTTGGGCAAGCCCTCGTGAAGCCCAAATGAGGCAGCCTTAGCTAAACCGATTTAGATCCCACATAGGCTGTAATGGGGCTGGAAGGCGGGCGTGCCCGCATGGTACCAAAATCGGTCTTTTGTGGGGATTTTGAAGGCCCGTGCAACAGCAGGTGGGCTCTAGGTTCAAAAACAACGTCCAGCCAAATTGGGGCTGCCCACATAAAACTGCTTTATATCCCACATGGGCCGTAATGGGGCTCGAAGGCGGGAGGGCCCGCATGATACCAAAATTGGTCCTTTGTGGGGAATTTGAAGGCACGTGCAACAGCAAGTGGGCTTCAGGTTCAAAACCAACACCCAGCCCAATTGGGGCTGCCCACACAAAACCGCTGTAGGTCCCACATCGGCCGTAATGGGGCTAGAAGGCGTGCATGCAATTGCGTAATCATTGTTTCCAACCTTTATTTGCATTAGATGTTGCCGTAAATTACTATTATAGATGATTTGTATAACAGTTGTTGCCATGTTTAGTCGATTAGAAATTTACATGGCTTTAGTTCTCGCGCTCGTGCAAATTGCGCTACAAATACTAAAACAAACTGATTGCTAACTGTTGCCTCTTATGTGGTTGCTTTGGACAGCTTGCAACTCCCAGCACAATATTGCTGTTCAGAACACACATCTCCATAGCCTGAACAAGCATGTCTTATTTTTGCAAGAGTGCAATTTACGCACTCCATCCGATGTACTATCTTTTCGTTCTCGCTTTCATGTTGATGCTTTTTTTTCGCTAACAGACTCACGGTGCTGTGGTGTAGGGGTTATTTTCATATCTCCCGCGTTTCGCAATGGAGCGCATTGCACATACGGTCCTGACGGGCGGGTTATTGCGGTGGATTTGTTCTTAGAAGGGCGGAAGACTCGTTTCGTGAACGTGTATGCTCCAGTTACAAGGGCACTCACCAATGACTTCTTCAAATCCATTGCGCCCTTCTTTCTGGATTCCACCCCTCATGTTTTGTTGGGAGATTTTAACTGTGTCCTAGATTCGGAGCGAGACCTTAGAGGACCAGGGCAGGGCTCATCCTGCTACCACGCAAAAGAGCTACGGAAACTCGTGCGCCAGGTCCACCTCTCGGATGCGTGGGTGGTGCTACATGGAGATGAATTTATGGCCACTCGCACGAGCACACGTAGCTCTAGCCGTATAGATAGAGTCTACGTCCCTCCCTGTTTGATGCCCCTCCTGGTCTCCTGCGAGGTGCTAAATCTCCCGCAAGATATGGCAAAGTTTAGTGATCATGTACCTGTCATGGCCACATTGAAATGTTCAGCAGGCCGCCCGACGCGCCCGAATCTGTGGCGTATGGACGCATCGTTAATGCTGGATGGCAAGAGTGTCAGCGACATTCGGGCGGAGGTGTCGAACTCTATTGCTGACATTAACCAGCTGTCACCCGAGGGGTGGGACAACCTCAAGACCGAATGGCGGGCAATTCTCGTCCGGGCAGGAAAGAAGAAAAGTGCACGGCGTACCGCTGCGCTGAACGATGTACTAAGAAGGATGAAGATAATTCAAAGGGCCGACGAGTTATCGTTCGCCATGCGAGAATACCTGGATATCTTGAGGATAAGATATCACCGCATCCTGCAAGATGGGTACCAGGATACACAAAGCAGGGATGCGCCGCCCACAGCCGAGTGCACGGCGGATTTGATGCACAGTCGAAGCACGCGCAGGCACGATGGCCGGACAGAACGGGTGGAGAGTGTGGACATGGGCGAGGGCACAATTTTGGAGGATCCGGCTGTGATCGCGCAAGTCTTTCGAGAACACTTTGCCGCGCGATTTACGTCGGCCTCCCGAAACGAAGCTGATGGAGAGACAGATATTGCATCCTTCTGTGACGACTTACCAGCTCTGCCCGAAGCCGAGGGTGCGGCACTTAGTGCCCCAGCGTCACGCACAGAAGTGTTGGAAGCCTTAAGAGACATGACACACTCATCCGCGCCCGGTCCGGACGGCATTATGGCGGCCTTCTACTGGCAATTCTTTGATGTTCTTGGCGGCCTGATAACTACCTTGGTCAACATGGTCATCAGGGATGGACGGAAACCTGCATCCTTCTCAGCAGGACGCATAATTTTGATCCCCAAAGAAGGAGCATCGCCGTCATCTCCAGAGGCATGGCGACCAATAACGTTATTAAATAGTGATTACAAGTTGGTTACTTCTCTGCTTGCCAAGCGCCTCCGGCCCTTTTTGGCAGATTTAATCTGCCCCTATCAATCGTCGGCGGTACCGGGACGCTCCGTATTTGCAGCGCTCACGTTCACCCGGGACGTTTTCGCATATGCACAGGAGAAAAGAGTGAGCGGAGTGTTTGTTTCACTGGATCAGGCTAAGGCCTTCGACAGGGTTGAACACCCATATTTATATCAAGTTTTAAGGTCCTATGGGATCCCAGAAGAAGTCATAGGGATCATAAAGCTTCTGTATGAAGATGTGTCGTGTGACATGTTATTGAACGGGGAGTTGCTCCCCAATTTTGCGGTAACCCGAGGAGTGCGGCAGGGTTGCCCATTGTCTCCAGCACTGTTTGTCCTGTCACTGGACCCACTGCTGCGGCGCGTCGTCAGCGAGCGTCGCATCCGCGGCTTTCCGGGGATAGGACAAGACGAGGTGAAGATAATGGCGTACGCCGATGATATCTCCCTGTTTGTGCGTGATGGACAAAGCCTGCAGAGGTTCATGACAGTCTTTAGAGAATATGCATCGCTCTCGGGAGCAAAACTGAATGTAGGAAAAAGTCACGCTCTCCGCTTTGGCAGCTTCCAAGAGGCACTACCAGAACCGATCCCCTTGGTAGAAGCTGTTAGGGTACTGGGAGTACTCTTTCAAGAAGGAGGAGTATCCCCAGCTACTTGGACCCTGAGTATCGACAAAGCCAACAGGGTTTTCGCAAACGCTGCGCGGTTTGACTTGTCAACGGCCGCCAAAATTGCGGTAATTAAGAACAGCGCGCTTGCCTTTGCGTTCTACGTGGCAAGAGTGGCAGTGATGCCAAGGCGCACGGCAGGGAGACTCTCCTCCCTTGTAGGCACTTTCCTCTGGGGAGGACAGACAGCCCTAGTGGCGCGACATCTTGTGCAACTTCCCCGTAGTAGAGGAGGCCTCGGTGTACCGTGCGTCCAAACGGTTGCGCGGACTATGCTGACCAAGCTTGTCGTCGGACTTTTGGACCAAGCAGATTACCCAGGACGGCCCCTGCTCTTGTACTGGCTAAGCACTGCGAGGAGGGCCTTCACCCCTCAAAGACATTTGGGGCCGCGAGCAGAAACGCCGCACCCTTTCTACCAAGCGGCCGCCAGGTTCCAGGAAACGCTTAATGTAGAGCTGCCAGAGGTAAACATAGAGGAAGTGCCGCCAACCGAGATAAGCGCCCTCATGGCGTGTGCTCGCCTCAGCGCAGAAGAGGCGGAGCGAACCGATTCTAGGAGATGGAGAACATGGGCCGCAAGCACAATGCCAGACCAAGTTAAAGACTTCGAGTGGCGACAGCGGTGGGGCGTACTCCCGACCCGGGATCGCCTCTATCGATGGGGGGTTGTCCCCAACAATCAGTGCCCGCAGTGCGGAGCACCGGAGATTGGCGATCATTTCGCTTTTGAGTGTCGGGTGTCAAAGGTTATGTGGCACCTAGTACACCGTATGTTTTCGGTGCGGAGAAACCAACCGCGGGGTGCATTCGCGCGGCTAGTTGTGGCATGTACCCTTTTTGTCTTGTGGAAGCGCCGCTGCCTGGCGGAAGCACGCAGGCAGCCAGTACGAGCCATGTACCCGGCGCTGCAGAGCCTGCGCCTCCTGCTCTGGGAATACCTGTCAGAGCGGCTCGAACTAGACGGGGAGGCGCGGTTTCTGCAGCGTTGGCACACACGGTTCTTTGTTGTGAGACCAAATGGGCTAACGATGCCGACATTGTTGTATTGATGACCACATGTAACGCGCGTTGGATCATAACATGTATGCATGTACATCCCCCCCCTTTTTTTTCCCTTTCCCCTTCTAGTGCATTGGGATGGAGAGATTTGAGTGGTTCTCCCATTATTATTGTATATCCCTTTTTTGTACCAATTGATTGAAATTGTATAAAGGATAAGCAGACTCTGATACGAAGATAAGACTGTTAATGTAAAGTGACTTACAACATCTGTATTGTATTGGCACATTATTCGGTATCCTTTACATATAAGTGTATGTATATTGTGGTTCACATTGTCAATGTATCGTGCTCTATCAGTTTGGAAGTCAATAAACTTCTCTTTGTGTACATGAAGTCATTTCGGCTAGATGAATGTTATGAGTTATTGTAAAATTTAATATTGTGGCTGTTTAGAAAGTGCAGACATGTATAAAATAATTACTTAATTACGTGCATAAGTATTGATTGGGAAAACTTGGACTAGGGCTTTCTATCAATTTCCTGCGTCGGACCCCTATGAGAATAATGTGGGCAAGCCCAAGTGCGGCTAGCGCTGTAGAACCCGCATTGGTCCTATGTCATTTTCTGAGGAGCTAACTGAAATTAAAAAAAATGTTCCTCCAAAGCGGCTGCCCAAATCGGTCCAAAGTAGGACCATCGCGGGGAGTTGGCGGGATGTTCCCTTTTAACAATGCCGGAAAAATGTGGGCAGCCCCGCAAGGGCTGCCTGCATCGGCCCCTAGTAGGGCCCATTGGGGCTTTGTCGACAGCCCGCTTCGGGCCTACGTCGGCCCCTCTTGCAGCACCCACATTGAGCCCACCGGGGCTGTCCTGCATTGCCTACATCGGGCCCACTGGGGCCCACCCTTCATAGCCCATTTTGTGCTACCTGGGTGGCTTCAGAGAAACCGAATGAAGACGCTCGCGGCATGTGGGAGACTGGCAGACAGAGCAGTGACGTCAACGTAGTACACCAGCAACGGCAAGGACGGCCCTGGAGGAAGAGCTGGAAGTGAGGAGCACCTAGTCGTCAGTGGGAAAGATGTAAGGGGGTTTACGAAACGTCTGCGTGCCGACATCGCAACACCGCCTGCTGCCAATGGGGCAAAAGAGGGCATCTGGTCAGGACTTGCAAGGTAGGCCATTCTCGCTCATCAGGAACGTACGCTGTCTGGGAAACGGATTCCGAAAGCGAAGGAATGCTGCATGCGCTTGTCGCACACAGATCGGCTAACAAAGACATGCTCACCCTACTGAGCACGTGTTGACGTGGGAGGGCCGCAAGCTGCGCATGATTATCGATACGGGGTCACCGCTCAGTGTGATACCCAAAAACGTCTTCAAAAAGCATCGTAAATGGTGGCCGGCGTTACGCAAACCTTCTCTTCGCCTTTCATGTTTCCTGGAGCCGCTGCCGGTTTTCGGCAGACTGGATATGGAAGTCCAGAAAGTCAACGGCGGTGAACAGCTCACTGGTTGTTGTGGATTGTAAAGGGCCTCTCCTTAGCGGTCGAAACACGATAGACGCGTTTCACAGAGCGGGTGTGCCCCTTTTGGAAGATAGCAAGCCTGCTCGCGTAAATGTTGTTTAGGCGACATAGCAGCTGCCATAGGCGACCCTGAGCAGCTCTGAAATTGTTTGATTGTCCTAGGGCTAGCCCTATTTTTAAAATCTTGGTCCAAATTAGCTGGGACGCCCTAAATATATATATATATATATATATATATATATATATATATATATATATATATATATATATATATATATATATATATATATATATATATATATATATATACATATAAATTATGAGCCTCCGCACGAGCAAACGTTTTTACTCCAGCTAGAATTTGGAGCTCTACGCGTGATCCGAACAACGGTGCATGGTGATGATAACGATGCTGCGTACTGGGGAAAGATGTGAATGTTCTGGCACTGCGCTCAAACAGATCCCCCCGCCAAGAAAGCGGCCATCTGGTCGCTGCTTAGATGGAAGCCGGTCGGAGAGTGTACGGCTTCATGGGCGAAACATGAACCTCTGAGTGCCGACGCCTATCGGTGACGGTATGCGCAGCTCACGATGTATGCTGGAGCATGGTGTAAGGACTGATATAGCGGTGAAGAAACTTTCGCACAATCCAGGAGTGGGGACTGGCGTCAAGAGTAGAATTCATCACCGGGTGAAAAAGAGGCAGTGCGGTGGTGCTGGTAATAGCGGTGCTTCCGTTCTTGCTCGGCGGTTTCCGTGTTGCGGCTAGCAGTTTGCCGGCAACGAGCCATACGTGTAGCAAACTGGTCGCCCAAGGAGGCACATGCGGAGGTAGCAGCAGAGAAGGAGGTGGTGTCTAGTAGTGTTGTTGGTTGACGGCTATAAACTAAGAGGAGAGGACTAAGGAAAGGAAAGAGGAAAGGAAAGGCGCGTTGAACGACGGAATTGTAAGCATAGGTAATGAAAAGCAAAATGGCGTCCCTGTTTTTATGGTCAGGACGATGTGTAGTGAAAGCGCTCGACGAGGCTATTGGTCAGATGATGATAGCTGCAAGACGTCTTGTTGACAGTGTTGGCGGCGCGGAGTACTTCCGTCAGGACTTGGGAAATAAATGTTTTCCCATGATAGCTAATCAAGACACGAGCAGCACTATGGCGCAAGATGATCGCTTGCCGGAAAAACGTTTCAGCGTACCGCGTCAGATGGTCAATGGCGGTCACACCCCAACGGTGACCAGCGGGTGTGGTATTTTGTACATCCAGCATGTATGCCTAGGCGAAAAGGACAGCTTGATGCCAAAAGATCTGATCTCGTTATCTTTATGAACCTCGCAGGTTAACATCAGCGGATGAAGGCACTCTTCAAAAATAGATTTATTGTCCGGCATAATTCTTTCGAAGTCATTAATGTCAGTGCCGATCAGGACAAGAAAATCATCAACGAAGCGGAAACACTGCACAACCTTCGACCCTTCCAAACTGCTTCTCAACTTCCTGTCTTTTTGCGCTAAAAGAAGATTGCTTAGCACAGGTGCGATATATGAGCCCAAACATACCCCTTGTTTTTGTAAGTAGATTTCGTTATTCCAGGTGACAAAGATGGAAGTGAGATAAGTTATTAATAGTTCTAAAAAACTTGTCATAGACAAGCCTGTCTCGTTCTGGAACGCCAAGACACCTTGACAGTCCATACAGTCTTCTATGCATGAAAGGCGCTCGTCATGCGGTAGCGACGAGCTCAGAAATAGTAAAGGCCTTAGTTTAGAGTTATTCAGCGCTAAGACCCATAAACTTGAGTGCCCCTTTCGAGTAATTGTTTCCGAAAAAGGCACGTGACAAAGCTATCTGGAAACATATTAGAAAATCTTAGATTCCTTAACCTTAGACGAGCATTTCCAGGTAAAGAATTCAGAGCAGGTGTTAAATTTTTTACAGTGCATAAGAACAAATGTCTAATGGCTTGCTCGTTTGACGTGAAAGATCTGTACTACTCGCTACCGCATGACAAGTTGCTGTTGAATAGCTTCTCTTTCCCGAGAAGATATATAGGTCGAGTTCCTTCATGCGTGATAATCCGGTGCTTAATGACTGACGTTTGCTACACTTTAGACGAAGACGTGAGGCAAGCACGATAATACATCTTGGAGTTGCCTCTTTGCAGCGGAGGAAAGGCTAGAATTGATGTCGACAGCGTGTACGGCATCATCCGGTTCAGTGCTAGGCGTAGCTTCCTCTGAAGCAAAACATTCGGCGACTTCGTGCAGATGGTCGACGTTAGCAATGACAGTGCCACGGAACAGATGTCGATGTTCATTGGAGAAATGGGTGATGAGCACCTCCGTCTCTCTTCCACGAAATAAACAAAGACCTCTTGACACAGTAACTCCCACGGCAAGTGAAAGGGACACATTAGGCTCAACAACCCGGAGGCCATGATGTGACTCGTCGCAGGTACCTCTGGCGAGGATGCTGGCGCGTGGTGGCACGTGGCACTGTGAGGCTATCATCGGCGACTCGCAATGTGGAGTGAGACCCGCGGTACTCATGCTTTTCGGTGGCCAGTTTAGAGAAAAATGTCACCGAGCGATTCGCGAGATCTACAGTGACACCATGCTCACGAAGGAAGTCGAAGAATAACATCGCTAGAGCATTCGCGCACAACAAGAAACGTTGCGACAAATGTGTAGCCTCGCACCGTAACCCGAGCCGTACACATACCCAGTGGTGTAACCACATGTCCAGTGGTGTAACCACAAAGATGATACAAAGGCTACGCAGTGGTTTGCCCGGTTTTCGCGCTGTTCGTTTCTTATATAGCTTATTATCCTGTAAGTTAAGTATATGAGAAAAAGAGCCACATTAACAGCTTTCTATTCGTAAGCGACCTCCGCACGTATATATCAAATCTAATGATCCTTTCTGTCGCGAGGAATTGTCTAAGGGAGTGCTGTGCTATAAACTTAAAGCGTAATTGTGCAGCATAAATCAAAATATGTAGACTGTACTTTTCTAAAACTGTGCTAGATCATTTGCTTTATAGCTTGTTTCATCCGCGCAATGCTGGACAGTACATGCTCATGGCTTTCTTCTCGCCACTGGAACATTATGATACTACAATTGCGTTAACAATTCGTCATTTCATCGCTGCTAAACTCTCTTGCACTACAGATAAACACAGCGAAGTACTTGCGTAGAAAAGAGGAACTGGTTGCGCTATATAATTTCGCATGATAAGCCAACAAGCCAGCGACAGTGTATTTAGAAAGTTTAGATCTTGCGCTAGATGTTGACGACCGTGGTTTTCCTGAGAGCCCGCCTTCCGCCGATGATGAATAATGGCTAAACAATGGGATGAAGGCGCCTTCTTCGAAATCAGAAACCATACGGAGGTATGCTCAAACTATTTCAAAACTAATGACTTTGTGCCAGGAGTGGCGAGTGGTAAAATAATTCGCGTTGAAGGGGCGTGCAAAGTGTTTTCGTGCAGAAAAAGGAAAATCCAAGACCGCGTATGCATTCACCAGCCTAAAAGACGAAGCCGGGAGAGGTACAAAATTATTCCCTACCACAGGTATCTAAGGAGAAGGAAGTGGCCAAAATAAAGCGGAAAAATATTTGAGCCTCTAAGCTGTCCCTTAAGTGGAGAACGGCGAGAACCTGCCCTTCCTCTCCTATCATTTGCCTCTCATCGTTTGCCTGTTTTCCCCGTTTCCAGTCATTTGCAGTCACTTAAAGTTGTCGCTGGTCATATTGATCGTGTCGTCGTCATGCTGTGTCACGCCTAGCCATTGTATTCATTATCAGACACAGCTAAACAGCTTAATTCCAGTGCAGGTGCGCTCAATATAAGTCGTCGTTGGACGTGTTGGTCGTTCCGTAGTCATTCTGAGTCATATGACGTTATTCCTAGTCATTGTAGTCCTTACCACTCATAGCTAAGAATGTTTACTAATTTCCAATTTCGTGCGGGTATTACAAGTCGTCAATTGACATATTAATGGTTCGATACTCATCTTTAGTTATTTTATGATCATTTTATTAGTTATTATCATTATTCAATAACTGTATCGGTATCTATCGTATAACGTTTATTCATTAGCGATGACTATCGACTGCTTTCGTTCGTAGTTTCCCTCCGACGCGCCGATCCAATGCAGAAACCAGAGACATATCTCGCGCATAACCTACGCAGAAGGGATTTCGATCCATGAGCCTTGAAAGGCGTTCGTCTTAATAGAAAACGATACCTGCATCGACCAAATTTTATACAGAAACGTAGGAGAATTTCACAAGTCAAATCACCGCATAGAGAAGAAGATATCACAACAAATACAGTGATCACATCTGCAGCCAAGTACTCTAATGGATGAACTGTCGCAGCGAAACACTGCAATATACCAGTTAGTCGGCGATAACCATGTTTCCCCGTCCCATTCACAAGCTGAAAGATCAAATACCAGTGCCTCCTGCTTAGACTGCTCTAACAGACCGAATGATGATCTTATGATTTACATAACGCATACCGAATACGATCAATTTCTTCCGTTGCTGAAACATGTCCATCTAGATGACTCGCTCTGATGTGCACGTTGACAGAGAGAAACCTCGAAGAATGCCTCAAATTCAAAGCAGTAGGAAAACAAAACAGCGCACTCTTGACACATGTGTCAACAGTGCGCTGCGTTGTGTTCCTAAGGTGAACTACCAACTAGCCCGTTATTCCATCCTTGAAAGCAGTTGGCCTTGCGCGGCTACCTGCTGCAGGAATGACTGTGTACGCAAACCGCCGCCACAGATTCATTAGCTTGGGACGCAAACTGATGTGTTGATTTTATAATAGGCACGAAGGTGGCTGTTGCATGATTAACAACATGGGGGAAGGAAAGCTACGAAGAGGTCGTGACGTCACGTTTTGCGAAGATGGCGTACGACCGGAAGAGGCGGTCGCGCCCCCTGCACTTGGGGCAGCTGTCTTCTTCGCACTGCTGTGCGCGCCCTTTCTCATAGGTCGAGAAACGTTTGGTGCACTGGTCAAGGCATGCCCATTTATTGATAAAAAACACAGATGGATATCTTGCAGCAACAAGGCACTTTGATAGTATTGCTTTTGCTGTGTCTCAAATAATAAACGTTATTTTGCTGTGTCAATCAGGCGTCCATGGTTAGGTAGCGGTCAATGAGCAATAACTTACCTCATCAAATTGCCATCAGCCCGCGTCCTCTGCAACGCGTGGAATATCCCTATCAATGAATAAACATCCACTTCAACCACTGCAGAACAAGGTAGGTGCAAACTATCTGTAGCAGTTGAGTGTAGCAGTTGCCAGAACACGCCGATAGTCATGCTGCTCCTTAGCAACGCTGACGCTGTTGCTATTTCACTCAGAACTAGGCTTAAAAATAAGACGTTACTTACGGCCCATTTTCGGCAATGCATCTGGGATACATGGGCCTATTATAGTAGTTAAAATCCTCCCAAGGCGGCACCAGTTCAAAGTTGACAGGCACCGCCACAGAGAGAAACAATACCACTGCGCTCCAGCTACATTACGGTAGCTACCAATGTTTCCCTAACACTTAGTATTTTGAATGCCCCCGCATTCACCATATTTTCTAGGCTTATTCAACGAAAACCAATATTTCCATTGCAGTTTTTATGGGCCACACAATCTTTATGTCTGCCATTTACGGAAACAGCGAAAACATCGGCAATTGCAATGAAGATGGTCAATCATATTTACTCTATCCAACACATTGTCGCGAGCCATTCAAATCTCTAAGTGGTTTTTTCTAAAGATTGCACAATTAGGACTGGGTAAAGCATAAAAAATAAGCATCTATTTCGGTTGAGACAACGTCTTGCAGCATCATCTCTAATTAATTCTTCATTTCCACATAGTCTGCTCAGATAGCAATCAAGGCTTCCTTTGTGCAGTAAACGAATTGGAGAGTTATAACCTGAGTGCGACATTTCACTTATGTGTAACCTCTATATGATCTTACCGCTTTCAAAATCATAGGTATAATGGTGTGTGGAATGCGATGGAACGAAACTACAAAATCATGTTTCGATGCGGACAAGCTCGCTTCCTCCATTTTTGTTGCCGCTGCATTATTAGCAGGTCATTTTCGCAGGCACATGGCGTCGAAAAACGGAGCCTATTTTTATTTACTCCTTTGCCATAAACGTCGTATCGGGAAAACATGCTTCGTCATCCCCGCTTCGAGACAGAAAATACAGAAAATGTGGAAAGGAACATCTAATTCACCATTTACACCATTGTAATCAGCAGGGGTAATTATCTCGAAAGGAATTTTAGAACTCTTTAAATATTGTCTCAGACTAGACGGATGAAGAAGTCGAGGAATTGGGGCACATCGTTGGAAGCAGGCGTTTTAGGGCACCGCTACGAGCAGAAGGCGTGAATCGGCTAAGTATCGGGCGGCTCAGTTCAGTTCAGTCGTTCAGTCGTGTCCGACTCTTCGTGACCCTATGGACCATGTCACGCCACGCTTTCCGGTCTCTCACTATCTTCCTAACATCACATAACTTCATCTGCAGTGCCTCGAGGATGCCATCTAACCATCGCGTTCGCTGTCTACCCCTTCTCCGGCGACCCTCAACCTTTCCCAACATCAAATCTTTCTCCAGCGACTCCTCTCTTCTGATCAGATGACCAAAGTAGCTGAGCTTTAACTTCAGAATTTGACCCTCCAATGAGCAGTCAGGGTTTATGGTAGACAATATCGACTGATTTGATCTTCTGGCAGTCCAAGGAACTCTCAAGAGTCTTCGCCAGCACCACAATTCAAACGCGTCAATTCTTCGGCGGTCAGCCTTTTTCACAGTCCAACTCTCGCATCCATACATCACAACAAAGTCCTCTTTTTCTGTTTTCCCCTGCGCATTCGCGCTTTTCACCGTGTTGATAACGCTCGCAGAGAGATTGTAACTGTAAAGTGATATCTACGCAGTCTCCCGGCCAGGGGCGCTCCCCCTGGTCGGCTTTCATTACGTCTCACGGTCTACCTCTGGAAGCGTTCCAACGATCTGGCGTTCCAAACATTCCTGTGGCGCTGGTGCCCGAGGATGGCGGATTTATTTAAATGAATAACCCTGGGACTGTTAGAGCTGCTCTCCAGGCAGCCTCTTCCCTGTATGACTCGATCACAGAAGTAAGGCAGTTTGGGCGTGGCGGGATACTGTGCCGATCTCCAGACCTCAATTGCGTGAAGGATCTGCTTAAATGCAATTCATTTGGATCGCTTCAGGTGAGCAGCTTTATCCCTACTCATCTTGCATGCACAAAAGGATTGATCCGAGGAGTAGACTCTACTTTAACTCCAGCTGAGACCCTCGACCTTCTTTCGGCGGCTGGTGTGCTAGCGGTGTATCGTTGCAGCCGGGAGGTTAATAATACGCGGGTACCAACAGAGTCGGTGATTGCCACATTTGCGGGAACTTCATGCCCGTCAGAGATAAATGCATGGCCATTGATCTTCCGTGTGGATCCTCTTGAATCTAAGCCACTGCAGTGCACTAATTGCTGGCGATATGGTCACAGTGCTCGTGGTTGTAAGTTCTCCGTGCGGTGTTCCAAATGTGGCGATGGTCATCATTCGTCATCATGTTCACAACAAAACGACAAACGCTGCCTTTGCGGTGGCGCCCATGCTGGAAACTCCTTGGAGTGTCCATCTCGAAAACAGGAGCTGAAAATTCTAGAAGTAATAGATAGAAAACGCTGTTCGCGTCGTGACGCTGTAACAGAGGTTAAGGAGCGATTACACGGTTATGCAGGTGTGTCAGCCCGATCAGGAGTGCCTCTGGATGCATCAATCTCCAAGGCGATAATGACTGCAGTGGAAGCATCAATGACTAAAATGGTCGACCGAATAGTTGCTACTGTCACAGAGTGTTTTTCTAACGTTCTGGCAGTTCAGCTAACGCAAGCCCTGCACTCAGGAACAGCCCCTTTCATAGCAAACATGCCCTCTGAAAGCTCTCAACTGCTTGAAAGCACTACTGTTGCTTCGCCTCACAGGGCTGCTCCTCCAGATGACAATGGAAACATTATTGACGCAGAGATGGTGGAATCAGATGTAAGAATTCTAAAACGGTGTGGGTCTCCCATGTCAAATCATTCTTCTTCGCGATCCAACCAAAATCAAAGAAACATCAGCATACATCAAAGCCAAAGGATAATATTTTTGGGCAGGCAGTTGCGGCTGCCCAGATTTCGCAATCATAGTGGCACTAAAAGTTATCCAGTGGAACTGTCGTTCAATTCTAACAGCTTCAACAGATGTAGTTTAAATTTCTTCTCAATATAATCCACATATAATTATTTTGGAAGAAACTTGGCTAACAGCCGAAAAGCATTTGTATTTACAAAATTATCATTCATTCCGACAAGATCGCCAATCAAAAGGAGGAGGTTTAATTATATTTGTCTATAAAAAATTCTGTCACAGGGCTAAGATTTCTTTCCAGCTATCTTCTATAGATTGTGAGTTATTGGCCCTAGACTTTGAAATTCCAGGGCACTGTCCGTTTTCCTTAGTGAATGCTTATTTCCCTAGCGGTGTACAAGATACAAAACCTCTAAATCTGCTATTAGTTAATTGTCGAAACTCAGCTCTTCTGGCTGGTGATTTTAATTAGCATCATGTGTCATGGGGCTACAAGACAGATAGTTGTGGCAAGCGTCTTTGGGAATGGATAACAAACTTTTCCTGTAGAAATTCGGGTTCGGCCACTTTCATAAGAAAACACAGTCAATCTGTGTTAGACTTAACTTTTACCTCTGCCAGCCTTTTCGTTAATAATTTTGTCGACACTTGATTGTGGCACCTCTAGCGACCACATACCGATTGCGTTTGATGTTAATCGCCCTGTAACTCCAGCGACTTCTCAGTTGAAGTCATTTATCAACTATAATAACTTTCCGTTAACGTTACGCTCTAATCTTGAGTCATTGACTAACACGGATGAAGAACAAAAATCAAAACGCTTATGCTCGGTGATTGAGGATTGCCGTAAGAAGTCTGAGATCTTGGTACGGGGCTCAAAGGTGAATACTTCAGCTGTTTGGTGGAATGCTGATACTTCCCGAGATTACAGACGTAGAAAGGCGGCATGGAAAAAGCTTCTCCACAACCAGTGCCCGAAAAACTGGCAGGATTACAAGTTCATTGCAGCTACTTTTAAACGTACAGTTGCAAAAGCGAAGGACGAGTATGATGCTGAGCATTTTGATTTCCTCTCTAAATCTGGCAATCGAACTGCTCTTTTTAGTTTTTTATGCTCGCGGAAAACGATTCCGCAAGCACAATATCTACATTCCTTTATTTTGACTCCCCATGAAGCAATAGACACAATTGAAACAATTGCCAAAGGACTGGAGAAGCGTTTCTCGTCTGCACTTCCTTCGGGCTCGATATCTGTAATGCCAATGGAACCAGTTAATTATGATACTGAAATTTTCGTTTCTGAACTTTCTCCTATAGTTATGAGATTACCAGCCGCTGCTCCCGGTCCTGATAAAGCAACTTCAAAAATGTTAAAAATTCTTTTTGACGAGTCACCTGAGACGTTATAAGAGTTAGTAAATTATTCCATCAAACATGCTTGGATACACCCAGAATGGAAACTTGCCAAAATAATTCGTTTACTTAAGAATAAAGGCGGTGCCTTGTCCATTAATAATATTAGACCAATTGCATTAACATCAAACATTGTAAAAAATTGAAAGAGTCATGCTTATACGTGTTTCAGAGTTCATGAATAAAGAAAATATCCTCAGCCCTTGCCAAATTGGTTTCCGTCAAAAGTGTTCCATCTGGAATGCGCATGCTGATCTCGAGAGTCGAGTTCTTTTAGCGCGGCGCCAAAAAATGCACGCTGCCTTGGTAACGCTTGATATAGCCAAGGCCTATGATAGCGTTGAGCATAGCATTCTATTGCAAAAATTAAAATCTCTTCAGTTTCCACATTATTTAGTAGCCTGGATATCTGAATTCCTCTAAAACCGAGAGTTTTACTGTGCATTAAATGGCTTTCGTTCTGGCAGATATAAGCAAGCCAGGGGTGTGCCGCAAGGAGCAGTCCTTCCACCAGTCCTTTTCAACATACTACTCAGCACAATACCAGTTAATCATGACGTTCGCACTTACGTATATGCGGATGATATTGCGTTTTTTGCAACTGCATCGGACATTCAATCCCTTTATATCCACTTACAAACGTACCTAAACTCTATTGAGAATTGGTTGTGTGGCTTGCGTCTCACATTAAATGTGAACAAAAGCGCAGTCCTCGTATTCAATATAAAAAATTCTGTAAGTCTGTTTGTAATGTATCAGCAGCAAATAATACCACAGGTTAAGTCATTAAAGTATTTAGGGTTTACCTATGATGATAATCTTTCATTGCAGCCCCACATTAACCATATTGCTACGAAAGGGGCTCGGGGCGTGGGCATGTTGCGCCGAATTAGTCGTCCCAGGTCTGGAATGTGGAGAGATGTCCTTTTAATGATTTATCTTATGTATGTGCGTCCAATTTTAGAGTTCGGCTCAGTCTTGTTTTCTGGATCAGCAGCTTATAAAATTCGACCGCTTGTTCTCTTGGAGCGAGAAGCGCTTCGTTTGTGTCTTGGACTGCCAAAATTTGTTGCCAACAATGTGCTCTACCTTGAAGCCCGGATTCCACCCTTGATATATAGATTACAAATTCTAACCATTCAGACGTACTTAAAGATATATGAATCAGAGTTTCACCGATCTATGTCTATTTTTTGCTGTCAACCGACCTCCTTTTTCGGTGTCCATTGGTCTAAATTTCACACCCCGCAGGTTGTTTTGGTCAAAAATTTGCTGGACCCTTTAAATGTTTCCCTTTCTAGTATTCTACCCATACAAACCATCGGTTCACCTATTGAAATTGTCTTTGACGACATATTTCCGAATGATGCTAAAAACTTATCATCCGTTATTCTAAACGGATTATTGAAAGATCATTTAAGAAGCCTTTCTGCTAGTTTAGTTGTAGCTACTGACGCATCTCAAAGTAATGAAAAGGCGGGTGTAGGTATATATTGTCCACATTTAGACTGGTCTTTTTCTGTCCGGCTTCCGGACTTCACCCCAATTTTTGAGGCGGAGTTTCTGGCGGTGGTACTCGCTTTAAGGAAATTAGACTCCTCTTTTTCTAAAGTGGCGGTAATTTCCGACTCTCTATCCTTGTGTTCATCTCACTCTTCATCGGTGGATTCTGCAATAGTAAAAACCTTTGTCTCCCTGATCCCTAGACATTTGAAAATTGTACACACGGTATGGGTACCAGGCCACAGCAATGTGACTTTAAATGAATATGCTGACAATTTGGCAAAAGAGTCCCTTAATGGCCCCGTATTATCTATCCTTCCGGCGACCGCGTACATCACCGCAGCGAGGTTTCGAAGAAACGTTCTATTAAATATGAAAAATGGACATCTTTTAAGATGTCCTGCATCTAAATTATTCTTGGAATAGAAAATTATGTCATTCACGGCAACTTGAGATTTCACTAACAAGACTGCGATGCCGTATCCCACCTTTAAATTTCTATCTTTACAGGTCTGGTTTGGCACTGTCTCCCGTCTGCACATTTTGCGGTGAATAAGAAACATTAGATCACTTTTTATTGTTTTTCCGCCGCTTTGCTACGTTGAGAACACAGTTGATGGAAAGGCCATTGCAACAGCTTGGCCTTAGTTTAAGCAGCCCGACATTGTTATCATTTGGCGCCACCATCCTTGGGCACAGTCACAGGTCTGTTTTTACCGCCATGCAAATTTTTTTACTGGACTCAAATCGTTTGCCTTGCAAAAAATGAAAGCGCGGCATTGCAAGCCTTTGCCGAGATGCGGCGTTATCTTTATGAGCAGAGCCAAAGAATCCCCTACTCACCTCAGCATGATTACACCACCCTTGTGTAGCAGGTGGCCAACCCCTTTTTTTTCAATCTGTTGCTACAAACTGCTTGCTCAGGAGCACATTTCGACCTCTTTCGACAGCCTTATAACGTACTGCATTTGGATTATTGTCCACTGCATATTGTTTTACGAGTGGCTGTCGAGTTTCTTAATTTTATAAAGCAGTGAGCTACAGTGTTTCTTACAAGGGTTATCATTTGTTTGTTTACTTTTACATTCGAAAATAATATGCTTACGGAATTTTTCAACTACCTAAAATTTAGAACCGCTACAAATCGATAACAACACAATTATAAAAGATGAGATCTGGGCACATTTGAAACCAACGAATCTTAAACGTATCTGACTAAAGTGTAAGGACAACAGGATGCGATTGGTGCAAAAGTAAATATTAATAACCACGCTGAATGGATCTCTCAACAAAAAAGGGTGGTAGACAATCGTCGTACACAAACGTGTTAAACTATCATAAATCAACGTAGAACATGAGGCAGTACTGAGCCAGATATGGATACTAAGTGCCAGGTGATATTGAGAGCTGATTGCTTATCCATGAGTACTAAAACTTCGAAGGAGTAATTTTAAAGTTGGCTTTCAATCTCTTAAAGACAGATTTGGACTCTTTACAAGACACAACCAAACCAGACTTAAACTAAAGGTAGGTAACATTTCGTTTTTTCTTGTTTACGTGATTGAGAGAAGAATCTTTTTCATTTTAAATTAAATACACGATGTTATGGAAAAAGGACAATTCCTGTCATTGGGTATAACGGGCAAAAAACGTTCTGGCCTTTGCGGCATTAAAACCACATCGCCATGCAAGGTCGTCTGCTCAATTTGCGTTCGAGCCAAAAAATAACACTCAATGAACCTTTGGAGGGCAGAATGGAGAACTAGCATACCTCTATTGACAGAAAATGAAATGGAAATATGGGGAAGAAACACCGAAATTATTTCTACCATAATGAAGCCAATCATATGCTGCGATTGGATGGCAACATCAGCTGAAAAGTTGTGCTCAGTGAAAATAAATGCGATCACCGATGATGATATAGGTAAACATGGCTGTCTAAATGCGAGCCTTTCTAAACCCCTTTTGGACGATCCTCAGTGACTTCGTGCAGCAACTGTCACTCAAGAAGCAGTACAACACCGGAACGACTGCGAACTTTATGCTTTATTAAAGTATCGTAATGACAGCTTTGCTAAATCTAAACTCGCAGGCACTAGGTTAAAACGACTGTGAGGTAAAGAAAGTAAACCTGCACCAGCTATAAGTCTGCATCGCACTTCAACAGTTCACATCAAAACGGAACATTCTGTATGATATGGTGATGTGGGAGGTTTAGCGAAATTGAGGAGGCACGCTCAACAATCTAGGCCGCGTCTGTAGCCATGTATCGACTAACCTTGTGACGAGTGGTGTTCAACCGCGATAGGCTGTGGTCGTCATTGTCAGAAAGGACCTCTTCACTTGGTGCTGCGTTGTATGTGGAGTTTCAATGAAGCAGATTCAGTGCCCCTGCTTTAAAGGTTCGTAGAAGCGGAAATCATTGCCAGACCTATGAAAAAAACATTCCATGTATATCGTCGCTAACGGCTCACCCATGACGATGAAAAAGAAAAAAAAAACAAGTTCGAAGGGCAAATTCACTACCGATCAGCAGTCTGAAAACAGCTGCGTCGTAAATATTGTGCCTGAAAAATAGAGGATGTCACGAAATCGGCGCATATTTTTATGAAGCCGGCGCGGCGCGAGGCCCGCGCGGCGCCACATGGACATTTCCACAAAATATGCCTTGAAAGAAGCGAAACAATTTTTTTTTTAATTTCACACTGCCATATCGCTTCTGTTAAATAATCCGAAAAAAATTTGGGCCATTATACACGAGCCAGGCCAGTCAGCAATATCTCTTGTTGATTCTAAGTCTAACCCCATTCATGTGAGCAGCTGCGCTAAAGTTCTAAATCAGACCTTTGATGAAGCATTTTCACGCGACTATAGTTCCCCTCTTCCTGTTTACAAGAGTTGTTCTGAATTTCCAATGGATCCCATTATATTTGACTACGATGGGTTATTTAGTATAATTGAGCGTTTGAAACTGTTTTCTTCTTTTGGGCCCGATTACATCAATACCAAAGTACGAAAAAACACTAAAACTTATTCTGCGATTATGTTGTCTAAGATATTCAAACAGTCACTACAACATGGGATTTTGCCTGACGACTGGAAAATAGGCAGCGTAGTTCCACTCCATAAATCAGGCGACAATCATGCGGCTAACAACTATCGACCAATATCTCTAACTTCTATATCTTGCAAAATCATGGAATACGTCATTTTTTCACACCTAGCCACCTTTTTAGAATCTTCATTTTTTCCGCCTCTTCAACATGGTTTTAGAAAACATTTTTCATGTGAAACACTGTTAGTGGCATTCGTAAATGATATACATTCTTCACTTGACAGTGGGTATGAAATTGACTGAATATATTTAGATTTTTGTCCTGCTTTCGATAAAGTGTCTCACAGGCTACTTCTTTATAAATTTAGCATGCTTAATATTGACAAAAACTTACTAAAAGGATTGAATGCTTTTTAACCAATCGTTTGCAGTTTCTTCGCGCTAATAGCTACCTCTCCTCGTCAGTCCTTGTAACTTCAGGTGTCCCGCAAGGATCTGTGCTTGGCCCTCTTTTATTTCTGGCTTACATAAACGATCTGCCTAACAACATTAAATCGACAGTCAGACTCTTTATCGATAACTGTGTCATATATCGGTCAGTAAAAACTACTAATGATCTAAGTGGGCTTCAAGCTGACCTGGATGCTGTTTCTGACTGGTGCTTTGCATGGAATATGACACTTAACACGACTAAATGCAGAGTAGTGCGCTTTTCTCGTCGCATCGCGGCATTTATTGTCCTATTTCATATAACCCTAAAGGTGCATCATTAACATCAGTAAAATCATGTAAGTATCTTGGCGTTATTGTCGCATCAATCCTAACTTGGAATGAACACTTATTTCCATTATCACAAATTCTAACCGCATGCTAGGCTATATTAAACGTAATTTTTCTATGGCACCCTCATCTGTGAAACTACTTCTTTATAAATCACTCGTCTGTTCAAAACTGGAGTACGCTGCGTCACTTTGGGACCCCCACACAGATTTATTAACTAATGCTCTAGAGTCCCTTCAAAATCGCGCAGCACGTTTCATTCTCAGTGACTATGGGAGGTAATCAAGTGTAACACTCATGAAGCACACATTGTCATTAGAACCTTTGTCGCGACGCAGAAAAATCTCCCGCTTGTGCCTTTTCTTTAAAATGTATCACAATAATCTAACGCTACGTCTCTTCGGCATACGTCTCTTCACGCATCGATAACGCTTGTAAAGTAGGAATACCTCATTTTCGAGCTGCATCTCATCAATATTCATTTTTACCCAAACCAGCAACGGAGTGGTACTGCCTGCCTGAAACGCTGGCGCTTGCTGACAATGTCGATGAATTTAAAAGAAAGCTGTGTGTGCTGTGCAGCAACGATTGATAGTAACATTTATTTTAGTTCCACAGCTTTATAAGTTATGTTGTGCACATTGGCGCTCCAGCGATCATGCGCGTTGCACGCGATTTCTTATGCTTCCCTTTTTTTTATCGAGTGTTGCTGTTTGTATTCGATATCGTGTCTGTCATTGTTTCTTTTCCTCCCCATCCTGTATTTATGCATTCAATAATTTGCAACCTGTATAATTTGTTTTGTTTGCTGTTATTATTTTGTTGGTTGGTTCACAGGAAGGGAAAGGCGCCGTATCTGTCACACTTGTTTCTGTGGACACCTGAACCGCGACGTAAGGGAAGGGAGGAAGGTGGGAGTGAAAGTGGATAGAGAGGAAGAGGAGCCGTAGTGGAGGGCTGCGGAGTAATTTCAACCACCTGGAGATCTTTAACGTGCGCTGACATCGCACAGCACACGACGCCTCTTCGTCTCGCCTCCATCGAAACGCAGTCGCCGAGGTCGGGTTCGAACCCGGGTACTCCGGCACAGTAGTCGGGCGTCTTATCACTGCACCACCCCTTTTTTATTTTGTTGTGTGAATTCTGCATTGTAAACATCATTTGCCTTCATAACATACAGTGCCATGTACCCATGTTCTTTGCTCCTCTCCTTTTTTTTTCATGTCCCACTCCCCTCTATAATGCCCACAGGGCCAAGAGGGTAACTGAAATAAATAAATAAATAAAACCCTCCTTCCCCGCGCGAGAGAGCGCGTAGCTTTGTACGCGTCGCCGTCGCCCTCTTTCTCATCACCCGGCGATGACGGTGACTCATCAGTCTGGAATATGCCAGAGCTCTCCAGAAATTTCTACGGGTTCTAGCCAATGATGACGCGCGGCTCGACGGGAGGAAAAGGGAGCGCTTTAACCAGCGAAGCCAAGTGCGTGTGCGCGCTAGCTTTAGCGCGCCTTAACAGACAGACGCGGCACGCCCTATTAATAGAGGCCGTGCCCCTTGTGAAGTCAGTAGAGCTGGTGGCAGTTCTTGGCCCTACGGGGTTGGATTGGTGGGCCAACGCCGCTCGCGGCGGGGGCTAGCCAGCCACCTAATTTTTATCTGTTGTAGGCCGTCATTGCACCCGCCACCACTTCGGTGGTGGTGGACGACGGCCGTTGTTGCGACGCGTGTCTTTCTCTCCCTCTTCTTTTTTTTTTCTTTTCTATTTTCTCTTCTGTCCGCACGAGGCAGAGGAGGTGGCTCAGCTACAGAGCCAGTAGCAGGCCCGTGCATTTTCTTTTCCTTCTTCCTACAGCCACAACAACAACAAGTCAGTCAGTCATCCAGTGGTTGCGGCGCGTTCGCTAGTGCTTCGACTGGACTTCCGAGGATTACCCGCTGCTGGCAAGCCCACGGACCTGCGAGGGAGCGGCACTCGTCTTGCATGGCGGCCACATCGTGACTCTGGAGGTGTCGGACTGCAACAGTTCCCGGTGAACAATTTGGTGTTTATGTGACTCTTTCGTGTTTGATCTGTGTTGTAAAGCCTCTTTGTTATTGAATACCTCTGTAGTTGCATGCTTAGCGTTTGTTTTTCTGTGAACCCCTCATCTGTGCATTTTAAGTGTTCTTGTGTATTCCTTTGTATCGTGTCTTGCTGTGTATAAAGTGTGTTTTGTTTGTTACTTCTGACTCCGAACCTTACTCTGGCTTGAACTGGCGAAAGCTGGGCACCACACGGCCACCCCCTTCTGTCGCAAGGTAGTTGAATACCGGCTAAGCTTGTCACGAAAGTCGAGGGCATCTCCTTTGCGACCGGAACAGCTACCCCCACTCACTTTAAGAGTGTCTGGAAGTGTGCGCACCGTTAAGGGCGCGTTGGTAATAATCCCCCAAATTATTAACGGGTGACATAGCAGACAGGTGATTGAATGAGGCTTATTATATACAATGTTGACAGGACACGCCATAAGGTGTAAATCAAATGGCAGTTTCTCACCGCTCAATAATAGGATGTATTAAAAACTGCGGATCCGGGAAATTCAGGGCCAAAATGGACAACGGCGAAAACTTTTCTTTGCAGCGAGAGATTTAAAAAAAAGAATTGTAGTTTTGTTTCAAGGTCAATTGTCGAATTTCGAGCTCCGAAGGTGCATATTGAGTATGCCTCTTAACAGTGCAGTTGCCTGTTTACTCAATAAAGTTATATCGCATGTTTCACTAGTTTTCATTAAAGGAGAGGGGGGGGGGAGGTGGAGACAACTTTGAGACCATTGCCATTTCTGAAATGGTGTGTAGGTAAAAGGGTTATCGTGCTTTCCTCTTTGTAGCTCATCAGCTGTTACATATTTTTGTTACATTTTATTTGCTGAATAAGACTGCCTTCGGCCTTCTTTTGGTGCAATTATTTCACAGCAGGTTTTGTTACTTTTTTTTGTTTACAAACTTTTAGGCCGGAGACTAAACGTATATGTACCTTTTCTCAGAAACAAAACCCAGTATGGACCGTGAAACTCCGTACAGTAATTCCACAAGATAGCGGCTTTAAACAGAACCTAATAAAAATCGTGGGAGGGACTTCATAATGAATTTTTTTTTTCGGAATAATAACTACAAAAATTTCAAAGGTTAGAGATTCAGACCCTTTGCAAGAAATTTTAGTACAAGCTGAAAACATTTCAGCGTAATCAGCTTGACAGGTTTGGAGAAAAGGTACATCAACGCTCGAACATTTACAAAAAAGTGATTATGAGAAAAACACACTTTTATGCTTACAAACAGAATTCAACCGATCAAAATGCACTGGAAGAATAACCATACTTTCTGGCTCTTTTAGTGTCTTTCCCGAAACCTTTATTCGTGTTTCTTTTATTGCGATGTCAATAGTGCCCCAGGTTTCGAGCCGTCACTTGGTCCCGGCGGAGGCTGAGGCAAATTACTGCACCAAGGTGTCCAACTCTTGTTCTGGTGGGGGCGTGCGCTGCTGGAGCTGTTTACTGCCATCAGGTCGCATCCCAAACCTATATTTATGCATTTCAATTGACACGTGTTTTTTTTTTAAATCCTGTGGAGAATTGCGCGGCATCGGAATTTGAACCACCGTCATCTTGCAGGCCAGACGGATGATCTACTTCTACGCTATCGAGCCTCCATTACTGATACCTTTTAGACTAATTGGGCAGCCTTAGAAACTAGCCCATCAACAAGTTTTATTGAATCATCAGTTCAGTTTAGTCGTTCAGTCGTGTCCGACTCTTCGTGACCCTATGGACCATGTCACGCCACGCTTTCCGGTCTCTCACTATCTTCCTAACATCACATAACTTCATCTGCAGTGCCTCGAGGATGCCATCTAACCAACGCGTTCGCTGCCTACCCATTCTCCGGCGACCCTCAACCTTTCCCAACATCAAATCTTTCTCCAGCGACTCCTCTCTTCTCATCAGATGACCAAAGTAGCTGAGCTTTAACTTTAAAATTTGACCCTCCAATGAGCAGTCAGGGTTTATGGTCGACAATATCGACTGATTTGATCTTCTGGCAGTCCAAGGAACTCTCAAGAGTCTTCGCCAGCACCACAATTCAAAAGCGTCAATTCTTCGGCGGTCAGCCTTTTTCACAGTCCAACTCTCGCATCCATACATCACAACTGGAAAGACCATAGCACGAGTTATACGGATCTTGGTTGGCAGACTAATGTCTCTGCTCTTTACTAGGCGGTCAAGGCTAACCATTGCTCTCTTTCCCAGAAGCAGGCGTCTCCTAATTTCATGGCTGCAGTCTCCTTTCGAGGTAATCTTGGAGCCCAAGAACAGAAAATCTGTCACAGCTTCCACTTCTTGTCCATTGATGCTCCAGGACTTGAGAGGGCAAGACGCCATGATCTTTGTCTTTTTAATGTTCAGTTTAAGCCCAAACTTCTCACTCTCTTCTTATACGCGGATCAGAAGTTTGTTGAGTTCCACTTCACTTTCTGCCATTAAAGTGGTATCATCCGCATATCTAAGGTTGTTGATATGTTTTCCAGCAATCTTCACTCCAGCTGAAGACTCGTCCAGACCGGCCTTCCTCATGATGCACTCTGCATATAGGTTAAATAGGCAGGGCGACAGTATGCAGCCTTGCCTCACTCCTTTCTCGATCGGAAACCAATCAGTAAGACCATGCCCAGTTCTGACTGTGGCCTCTTGCCCTTCATACAGGTTCCTGAGGAGACAAATGAGGTGAATTGGAACTCCCATCTCTTGAAGAGGTTGCCACAATCTGCTGTGATCTACGCAGTCAAACGCTTTCGCATAATCAATAAAGCAGAAGTAGATGGGTTTCTGGAACTCTCTTGCTTTTTCCATGATCCAGCGAAGGTTAGCAATTTGGTCTCTAGTTCCTCTGCCCTTGCGAAACCCAGCTTGCACGTCCGGAAGCTCCCGATCCACATACTGCTGCAGCCTACCTTGGAGGATTTTCAACATCACCTTGCTAGCATGCGAAATAAGCGCGATCGTGCGGTAGTTGGAACAATCTTTGGCACTGCCTTTCTTTGGAATGGGGATATAAACTGACCTCCTCCAATCCTGTGGCCACTGCAGGGTTGTCCAAATCTTCTGACATTATGTATGCAGAATGTTAACAGCGTCATGGTTGAGGTTTTGAAGCAACTCAGCTGGAATACCATCAATTCCGCTAGCTTTGTTCTTAGCAAGGCTGGCTAAGGCCCATTCAACTTCGCTCTTCAAGATGCCCGGCTCGAGGTCAGTAATCACAACCGTCTTATGTTGGGTTTGCACATTCGGGTCCTTCTTGTACAGTTCTTCTGTGTATTCCTGCCACCTCTTCTTTATCTCTGAGGCTTCAGTGAGGTCCTTGCCTTGTTTGTCCTTTATTGAATCATAATTGGACATTATTCTATTACGATAGCTCTGCTATATCGACAACTATTCATGTATGAGACCAGCCTGTATATTGATCTTATCATGCTATGTACGGTGCCCGTCAAATGTATATATTCAAAGGAATGCTTAGCGGAGCTCCCGGTCACATTTAGCAGCCCATTTCTTGAAAGGGTACTGGCAAGAGGCCGTGGGAATGCCAATGGAAAGAAGTGAAGAGACTTATAGGCTGCAGTATTATCGACTATTTATTGGGTACACGGCAGCAAAAAGAACATTGAACTGAGAGGTTTCGACAGCAGTATGCGTGCTCTACGTTCGGCGAAGTACGAATGCCTACTGAGCATTCAGTTTAAAATTGAGTAACAATCGTTTATGTAAAGTGGCCAATACAAGTAAGCTAGAGCACCGGTAGAGCACCGGTAGCGCCTCCTGTAATACTTATGCCCTGCCATAGGGGCCGAGATCAAAAAATGTCTAGAGTCACGTTCAATGTCACGGCCGAAGAAAATAAATGCTGAACCGGAACGCGCACGCTGGTCCGAGATAGCGGCCACTAGTGTGCGTGGCTAGCGGTAGCACGCTTTTAGGGAAGTGCACTCTTCGCCGATTCTGCTGGCGTTCCTACGGTGAAACAGTGGGAGCGCTGTAATTTCGCGACCTCTGTGAAAAGTAGAGCTGCAGCATTGAAATACACCTGTTTTCCTTAATTAAATGCAATATTCAAAGCAAATAGGATGTTTCATGCCGTTTGTTGCTATCCAAATAAATTTCTGAAATGAATTCCTGCCAATTGTAGGTATTCCCATATGGCTCTCAGCTAATAAGACGCTGAATTGTTAGAAATGAATTAAATATGGTTGCAATATTTAAACAAGCAGCCAGGTACATCTCTGGTGATCTATTTTACTTGCGTACAATTGTAATGTCGGCATGTGGCGCTTATACCCCACGATTATATGTCATTAATGCTACACATGGCGGAGCAATGAAACGTATGTGACCTCTTTCATCAGGCCACAACACTGTGTGTCCCTCCATGTAAGGAAGCTCGTCACCACATCATGATCACCAACATAGTACACGCTTCAGAAACGCGTGTGCAATGATTGCTGTAACAGTTACCAGTGCAGACCGCTCGCTTTCGTCACCACTTTTTGCAATTACGGATTAATCATTTTCTTGAATTACGAATGGTGCATTAATGTCATCTGCATGGCGACAGATTTGTCAACGTAAGTCGGAAGTCGAGAAGGTAGAAACGAAGGTTAGGGATGCATAGTCTATAGTGACTTGTCGCCACAACAACGGCGAGATGCCGGCAAGAGAGACTGATTCAGTGCTCCAGAAACCTGTCTAGCCGACGCAGGTAGCGCGGCATAGGGCGGTCGAAGATGAGTGCCGAGAGAGGTAGGTGGAGACATTGTACCATAATCAGGACGAACATCCCGAATACTGTGCGGAAGATATGGAAGCGAAATGTCTAAGCCAAAATGGGAAGCTGAACTGAAGTCAGGTGTCAACAGCTATTGAATGGTCTGGAGGTGTCAGACAGAGCGGCCGAAGCCGAACGTCTGCGGCAGAAAACTTGTGGAAGACAAACGCGGCTTAAATAGCTAGCACGTCTGCTGTTAAGGTGAAGCTCAATCCTCCGTTGCCATGGGCACTGCCAACACCTGATATTAACACTACGACTTTTACTTGTCGTATTTTGTGATCAGTCTTTTTTATGTCGACAGCTGCGAGCACTGACAACACGCCTTTGGTAGCCTAATCAACTGCCCCTTGTACGAGGGAAATCAGAAATCCTACGGAAAAACACTTTTGTGCCTTTTTGTACATAATTCACCAAACGCAGTTCACACCAAACCGTATTATTACATATGAGGACGCTTCTCATGTACGACAACAGCCTTATCCTGTTTGTACTAAATCATGACAATTTAAACAGTCGCAAGCTCATGCGATACTTGATGATGGCGTGTTCAACCTTCCTAAAGTCCCTGGTTTTCGCCAGTTGTCACTAAAAAGGACGCGTCCTTTACAGGAATTGTCGCGACGGCAACTGTTCTGTGCCAGTTACCTCAAGCTTACCAATGTCACCAAAACTGAACTCTACACTCGGTCGAAGCTTGGCGACTGGCTATTTAGAATATGTTAGAGTGCTTTGCATTCATTGAGATGCAAAGCGGACATGATTGAATTTAAGGAGATGAACGGGATTACGAGAAATCCCGTTTTCGTATTCCAGGTAGCTTGGAATACCACTGTCGCCAAAAGCCTGGTGAGGAAATATCTCCTCGACAGGGGCGACGAGTTTCTTACGGAAATATTTGAACGACGCTGCCTTAGATTACCAGCTGTTCTCGAAGTCCATATTCTACTGACCGTACGCTAAAATACAGACGTATCACTTCAATTTTAAAGAGCTCAGGTTTCTGGGACGCACCTTGAGTGCATTCTGGCTGCAGCCGTAGTGCCTTGAAATGTTTCTCGTTCTTGCCGCAGTCTGAAAAGTGAAGGCTCCACGCCGGTCCGACATTTTTAGTATTCGATGGTGGCTGCTCGCACCAAACTACTATCAGTTCCTCTTAGAAATAATGAGCGACAAAGTGCATTCGCGTACACAAAACATGTCTAAACATGCCTAAAGTTTCGTTATGAGCTACACAGCTAATAGCAGTTGACTTTCGGCGATACGGTTGGCTGCAAGATGTAGAAGAATGGGTTTTACAGTTAGGATGGGATCCTAACTGTAAAATGCCAATGTCGTTCCCCGCGAGGAAGCATTGAAATAGTATGTGAGCAAGCAGCTAGCATGCCCGTATCTATTACACAGAGGTCTTGCACAGTGCATATTAGGTCCCAGCCCTGGGCGCACGAGTGGCAATCTGCCGGCATACTGCATGCTGCCCTTGTAGCGCCCTTAGCGGACCCGTACAAGATACTTGCGGTCAAATAGTTGACATATGCGCATCTAGTCCAGAGAACTCCCTCACATAATATATTTGGGCTCAGCACTGGGCAAAACATTAGTGATATGTGGACACCCCCTTCCCTGCCACCTGTCCGGTTAAGCCCCTGAGCGGATCCCCAGAAGATATATTCGGGGAAGCAGCTTGGGCGCGGACGAGTCTAGTTTTCATGACTCCCCGCTCTATATTAAAAGGCTAAGGTTTGTGTTCTACAGTAGCAAAGCGTAGATACCTCCTTTTCTGCGAGTGTATTACCATTACACGCGCGATACAGGAGTCAGCTTTAGCCAGCTTTTATTGGCCGGTTGCCACGAGTGAGCTTCACGTGTCTCGGTGCGAAGGCCAGTCAGAAGGACCTCGAGGAGGGACGATAGTAGTAAAGTATTTAAATATACAAGTGCTGCCAGAAAAAAAAAAACAACTTAAATATTAACAGACGTTCCCGAATCGATAGATTCTGTAAGAACTCTACAAAACGCCCAAGCAAGACAAGGAGGAGGTAGAATAGAAAATGTACCAACTAAGTGAATAAATTAAACCAGTATACATTACATTACAAGCTGTCATATACGAGATTATAAACTAGACAAGAAAAAGGCAGGCAAAGAGTCTACGTACGGGGATTATGACGAAAGCTTCAGTTCGACCTGGTCAGTGTCGATACGGCGTTAGCTTAGTTGCAACCGGCCAAGTAAAATGAAATATGCACCTCGTCACCGTTAATTAGTCCCAGTGCATCCGCGGAGGAACTATCCACCCTCCTCCGCCAAGTGTTTACTGCAGCCTCTACTGGCTCTTGCAACCGCGCTCTTGACTTAACGTACGCTGTACGCAGACGACCAGAGAAGTACAGAGAGCAAAAAGACGCTGATCGCAGCAAGAACCTGCCATAACTTCCCGTTCCATCTTGAGTACACAGCAGTAGGCTAACATGTGCAATGCCAGTAAAGGTCTCAAGAAGAAGGTCGTTGGCATTCCTTCGTGTCAATACCACAGCGGAAATGCATACCGAAGAGTCTCATACATTGCATATGCTCAATGTCTTTATATATTATATGATGAACTGACTTTTGTCGAGTTCATTGCGGTTCAGTTTGACGCCTAGTGAGAGTAGGAACAACGGCGGCAAATAAACATGTCCTAAACACGCCTTATTACACAGTAAAGACTGTGTTTAAACGTACAAACCTTGATGTTTATTTATTTTAATTATTTATTTACTTCTGTACCGTCAGGGCCAGAGGGCATTACAGAGGGAGTGTTGTATAATAAAATATTAAAAAACAGCAGTCAGTAATAATACAAATATGAACAATAATATGGCTGGCACAAAGAAGAAAGTTACACAATATAATAATACAAACTAATATCTCCTAACGAACAATTATGAGCAAAAATAACCCGTAGAAAGCAAGTAAAAGTAATGTTTAGCACAGAAAAATATTGAAATTTTTGTCACAATAGTTGTTCGTATCTTCTAATGCAAACACAAGAATTGAATAGTAACCAATCAATTGCATCATTATGTTTCCGTTTATCTTCCGGCGGTGACGTACTTCCGCATGAGTGGCAGTTTTGGTTTTACTATCACGTGTTGAACGTTCGTCCGTAATGCCGAGGGCTTCCCTTTGTATGCTAATTCATCCATAATAATTATTTCATCCGAGTCTGAAGCGACGCGAGTGTGGTGGCTCAGTGGTGCGCTCGACTGCTGAGCCCAAATAGGCAGATTCCATTCTTGCCTAGGCGGCCACGTTTTGGCAGCGGCCGACACGCTAGGCGCCCGAGTGTTGTGTAATATCAGTGCACTTTATCGAACCCCAACTCATTGAGTTCCAGAGTCATCCACCGTGGCGTCCTTTATAGCCCGACTGATTACAAGACATTGAGAAAAGCGGCCCATAGTCGCAAATTTCTTGCGACAGTGTTCGCTTGACATACCCATGAGATAGCAGGGTGCCCTCCCACAAATAAAGGCATATGCCAGTACATCAACTTCTCGGTCTGTTGACCACATTGCACTGGCCAGCGGCATGCGCCGCGGATCCAGCTGTGCTTCTGAATTATGGTCGTTCCAATTAACTGTGACCATATTCAGGACAGACACCTCTTGACGTTTCATCTGAGCTGACACATCAGACATATCCAGATCGTGCTGCAGAAGATCGATTAGGACAAGTTTTTCATCTTGCACAAACACTCGAGCCCGACTCTGTCCATTGATGTACATTAGAACTGTGTTCAGTTGGCTTGTCGCTGAATAACAACCGTGAAAAGCAACTTTTCCGATGTGCAAGTGTTTCTGATTACCCGCGCAAGTGAATGCGCATTCAGACAGTCGACGCTTTCTTGTCGACAAGAGACCAGATTCATGCAGCAGGGAAAAACATATTTCCCAACAGAACAAAATTGCCCTCATACAAAGTGCAGAGACTAGACCACAAGTATCCAGGAATTCTAGTTGCGCTATTGAATCAACCAACCTTCGAACTTCTGAAGTGCTGCGTTTCTTTTTTTACAATAGTTAGCATTTATCTTTAATGATCCTTTTTATTTGCAGGGTTATATGCGAAGCTAGAACTTTGAACGTTGTGGTAGCAGGTACACGACTATATGGCGGTATGCAGTATGTCCGCGGATAGCCGCCATAGCCCTCAGCATCCTTGAATTTCTCCTGTCGCACAGGTCACAACCGTCGCGCTAGGATATCGCATGGGGATACATTTGTAGGTTAGGGACATGCTTGTTAACTTTTCACGTAAGCAAAGTGCTTCAGAGAAACATTTCCAGTTTTTGAGGGTTGCATATTTATTTTACGTTTTATGTTCCGCATATAGCCAAACGATAGCCGGAGCGAGAATTGAAAAAATAATGTGAACCGTTTCCTGAAGAGTGAACAGCGGGCATTAAAAATGCTTCTCAGGATTCCCACAGGAGTCGCCGTCCGGCGGGGAGAGGACCTTCGAGAAGAGCTGCTTTGCCTACAAAGGATACTGCAGTGGATGGTTTGAGAATGATACACATCATTTGTGGTTCTTTAATATTTCCTGTGTCCCACAATCCACGACAATCTAGCCCATCTTAACGAGGACGCCGAGTACAGGATGCTGTCCTGAGGCATATGGTCGTGTACAATTCGTTTGCAATAAACATCGCAAAAAGTCATCGACAGGAAGGGCTGCGACGTTGAAAAGCTTAGGTAAAATGCTATGCATCAGACCAGATTACTAGCGTTGGAACGTAGATGCATGTGGCCTGTACGGCATCGCCAAATTTCAAAGAAATATTTAGTTTGCTATAAGGGGAGGAATACACATGGGCACCATAGCGCATAGCTAACTTCACACGAAAGGAAGCAAGCAAACATAGTCGAATAGGTCATTGATTTCGTGTTATTGATAGTGGCGCATGAATTGTTAAGCCTTTATGCTAGATCGACCATTTCGTCCCTCCCACCCAGGATAAGGGCTCCAGTGTCCAGTATTCGTTCAAACATTGTGCTTAGTCAGTAAATGTTCGCGGTGTGCACAGAAAATTCGTTCAACTTACTTTACTGTCATCCTATTATTTGAAAGTATCTTGTACGTGTTTTGTCACTCGGGGTTTGTTTCCGGCCGTGGATAGCTACAAAAGAAAGACGTTAATACCCCCTCCCCCGCTTCGAGAACTAGTAAAAGGTTGTGGACACTTAGGGTATCACGCGAGAGGCTAAATGTCTCCCGTCTGCCGGCTTCTCCATTCCCGGATCCTCATTCACGTACTTGCAATCACTTAATCTTTAGTTCCTTAATTTGTGCTTGTAATATTTCGCAAACACTCACTAGTCGGAAGTTAGCTTATGTCGCAATCATGATTGACTAACTACCGACATCAAGACAACATTCTGGAAAACGCCGCCGCCCGACATAATCAAGAAGTGAATCGCAGCAAGTCACCGACCTGGCGTTGGCTGCCAGCCATGTGGCTAGTATTTCGCTGCGGGTTTCGGGCCGACCTCGAATACTTTTTAAAATGCTGTCCTCAGCGTTAGGATATATGGTAGGGGCCGTTAAATGCATCCGCCCGACCGTTGAGGCAGCGTAGTAAAAAAAGGGCTCTGCAGAGGGCGACTGTGTGGTGCTCTCGTATTGTCCGCTTCTTGAATCTGATTTATCGCGATGTTGTGTTAACGTTACGCACAGCTTGGACAAAAATTATAAATTGTACTCCTTGTAAATGCTTTGACTACAAAAAAAAAAAATTTTAAATGTTTTGACCAGTCAGTTCAGTAGCAACCGCAAACGCTAAACAGTGTGTTTGACATAGATATACCTTTATTGAGAGCCACGTGAAATATACACGAGAACAGTATAAGCACTCGTAAAAGTGAATGCCCTAACTTCTAAAGTAGCTGCCGCAATTTCAGACTTTGTCGTGGTTTCCAGACATTACACTTAAGCAGTTTTCGTTTAGTTAGTATTAACGAATGAACATCAGGAGAAGCGAGCAAGCAAATTATCTTTGGTACCATGCCGAGGGTGATGACCTGGCGTTACCGCTTAAACAATGGTCGTTACAGGATTCACGAAAGAAAAGTAGAGTGAATCTGGGAACGTTATGTCAGCATGCAAAAGACCAGGATCAGAGACTAGAAATGATAATGCCATCACGGGTGCAAACCTCAATTGTTTAAATGGAAGGAAATAACAGGCATTATAAGGTGGAACCTAAATAGATGACACAGAGAGCTATTGTAGCTCATAAGAGAAAATGTTACCTTTAGTATGTACCGTGATGGCTATTCAAAGATCCCCCAGAAAGATCGAAACCACGAAGGTGCGCGGGAGCTTAGGCTATAGTGGAAAGAAGTTTTCCTTTCTCCATAGCATAGGCCGTTAGGGATAAGGGTAGATGGAGAATACCTCAGTAATCTGCGATTTCCTGATAATATTGCCTTGCTAAGTAACTCGCGTAATGAACTGCAAATAATGATTGATGACCTAGATAGGAAAAGTAGACAGTTAGGCTTAAAAATCAATATGCAGAAGGCTAAGGTAATGTTCAACAGCCTCGGGAATCAAGGAAGAGCGGTTTACGTTAGGTAGCGAAGGACTGGAAGTAGTAGGCGAATATGTCTACTTAGGATCGGTAGTAACCGCCGATTCAGACCATGAAAAAGAAATAACAAGAATAAGATTGGGATGAGGCACATTTGGCAAGAACTCGCAGATATTGACTAGCAGCTTACCGGTATCGCTCAAGAGGAAAGTATACAACAGTTGCATCTTACCTGTACTCACCTATGGGCCTAAAACGTGGAGGCTAACCAAAAGGGTTCTACGTACGTTGAGGACAACCCAGAGGGCTATGGAACTAAAAATAGTAAGGGTAACATTAGGAGATAGGAAGCGTGCAGAGTGAATCAGAGAAATAGCTCAAGTTACTGACATTCTAGTGGAAATTAAGAAGAAATGGGCATGGGCAGGACATGCAGTGCGAAGAGAGGATAACCGATGGTCGCTTCCAAGGGAAGGAAAGCGTAGCAGGGGGCGGCAGAAAGTTAGGTGGGCGGATGAGGTTAAGAAGTTCGCAGGGGTCGAGAGGATGCAGCTAGCACAAAACCGGGTTAATTGGAGAAACATTTGGGAGGCCTTTGCCCTGCAGTCGGTATAATCCGGCCGATGATGATGGTGATGATGATGATGATGATGATGATAAGACATTTATTATTGGGGCTAAAAAGTTGAGGCGGCCAGCACTCGAGGCGTGCGTCACCGCTGGAAGAGGGAAAAGATGGAGGAGAGAACTAGCCAGATCCATTTTGTGCCCGTAGTGCTCTTTGTATTGTTTTACATGGCGCAGTTCACATTGATACTCGAGATGCTTGGAATGAAGCACTTGTAGCTGCTTGAAAGCTGTGCCAGCTAGTGCTTCCGCCGCTGCAAAAACACTGACTGTGGATGAAACTTTCATGTAAAAACAGACCACTAAAACCGCGCAGGTTCGTGCCCTTGAGAAACGACGGGTCCGTCAACAATTAAGGAAAGATTGTGTGTGATAGTTGGCGTTCTCGTAAGGTAATTGAAGTTTATTAACAGTTTCGCGCATACTTTAGCTACGACCTCCGAAAGCATGCCGTCTAGCTCACCTTCTAGTTCTTTTAAAACTTTAGGTATAAACCAAGCATGACCGGGATGTCCCGGTTATAGAGTAAATCGATCTCGAAATCGGCAGGAACACGAGTGTCATGAAGAGAGAGAGAGCGTAAGGTGTTCATTGATGCTGGCCTCGGTAAGATACGCACTATGACGGCGGGGCTGTTTGCGTGTTCGGCGAGCGAGAGGTGTAGAGCTGGTGAGCTACTTTCTAAAAATCGTATATCGATGCCGAATCGTAGAAGGGAGGTGGATAGGAGAACCCCTTTTCCGCTTTGTAGCTTTCTTTTCCCCTTACGGTCACCTGTCTAAATGACTAAAAAAGGCCAGGAGTCGGGAAGTCGCAATAGGGGTCATGCCCGTCTGGGAGTACTATGGCTTGGTCCCTCGCTCTTATTTCACGCAGAGTTCCTACACCTTCTGTTCTCTCGCCAGTGACCACTTCACAAAGTAGCCAAAGTTCAATGAGGAGAGCACAAAGCTGATGATTGCATACTCACCGAACAGATTCTTTGCCTCGAAGTTTACCAAAACAACTGCGTTCGGCGTCGATCAAATAGCCCGCTCGATACAATTTGCTGCAACTATTTTTTAAGTATATGTGCACCTTATCACCATTTGTTGCTGTTTTTCGGAATTTCTGTGCGCGCCTTGGGCGCTGGTTGTGAAGACAGATGCACTGAAAAGATCTGGAAACGGAGAGCAATGGCGGGAGTTCTAGGTTCTTTGGTCTCCTCAGTATCTGAATTCGTAATGGCGGCGCACATAGACTTGGTCACAATACGTACCTGGCAGGTGAAATGAGCGCTGCCTTCGCTCAGGAAAATCGATTTTGAAAAGAGCTTCGAATAGTATTTTTATTTTTTATTACTACCTTAAAACCCCAATTGAAGGGTTATTAATTGAGGGAGTGGGTTTAGGAACACAAAAAACTTTCAAAGGATGATTTCTAGAATGCTGGGTGGCAAGCCATTCAAGTGTTTTTTTTTTTTTTTAAGGTGAGCAGAAAAAATTATGACAGATGCGCAAATGTCCAGGACAGGGAGGGACAAACGCTCTGTTCGTAATTGGTGCGGCTGGAGGTACGACAGGCTGATAATAAACTTATGCAGATGATGGTTCCTTCAAAAAGGCACAGTTTTGCGATGTAAGGAAGAATCGCTACGTTTGTAAGGTTAGAATTATGTTTTAAAAAGTTTGACATCACATTCTGATTGTAGGCCGGGTAGGTTAATATTGCTGCGCGGCTTTTCTTGCTTCGATAATATCAGTAAGGTTAATTTGGTAAGAGCCCTAAACAGTGCCCGCATATACAAGGTTTGGTCGGATAGCTATTAAAGGGTTCACCGAAAATACTGAAGCACACGATTAGCATTTTTAGTAATCTGCGTCCTATATAGGAGCCGTTAAGATGATCGATTAGATTAGACGGACTCAGAAGGGACGCACATGCATTACAAGTGCCTATTGCTACAATTAGTATAGGCCTACAGGGTAATCTTCTTTTGAAGATCAAAAATGTTTTCAAGGTAGCGGACTTTAGGCACATTTGAGCCCTGGGGCTATATAGACGCTACGACGGACACCAGGTAAGAGAAGGAACGGTTGAACTAGTTCGCTAATTGTATGAATACGTTAACTTGATTTTCAATTTAGGAACTGAATGCCGCGAAAAAAATTGACAAATATAACGCGCGCTGGCCCTCAAATGTCCACCAGTTAGACGGCTTCACAACATAACACAGCTCCAGCCCGCCTGTGCAGCGTAAATCCCTGAACCTAAACATTTCGTCACTCAGGTGGCATCAACTCAAAGCCAGGTGAGCGCGCGGCAGTTCGTTGTCAATTTGCGTTCAAGGTGGCCTCGCTGATATCCGCCGCGTCGGTATCCAGTGCATGCAGTTTTTTCGTACGCAGTGCGGACTCAAAGCGCCGCGGCGCAATGCCGTTGGCCGGATGAACCCGCTGGTGCTAAGACCATTTAATGCGAGGACCGCGGCATAGTGAGCGTAGCCAAAAAAATATTCTGATAAAGAAACAGTGCAAACCACGTGACGGAGACAAATGATTGAAGCATACATTAGCACTGAATCCTGCCGTGGCCTGGATACTCATTAGGTCACAATCTAAACATCCGACCAACACTCATGATCTGTTGTGACTGCTAGGAAACCGGCGAAGCCGTTTTGTCCTTGCTCGAACCGTTCGAATTGATTGCTTTGTGCGGGCTGCTGGTTTAATGAAACTGAAGGTTGTGAGTGCTGCACATGTGATTGTCAATGTTATGTAGAGCGGAAGGTTACATTTACTTTGTGATATGATTGAAATTTAAAACAAGTTCCACATACATGCTGCGCTACCTCTCATTTGATTAAATACTTCTCGGCCCAGGTGGTCCAGTATGAAGTACAAGAGGCGGTGGCGCGCAAAGCAGCATTTTCGTCGAAAAAATAATCAGTCAGATAATGCGCGCTCATAAAACACATGCGGGCACTCCCTGTCAACAGCTGCAGATGGCGAGCAGCAGGCTTCAGTTCTTGTGAAATATACGCTCCGTACGCACGCACTACGCTTTCCCCCTATCACGGATCCCTCAATTTCTGCCTCTATCAGAGCGAAGCTCGAACGCACCATTTCCTTGATTACGCGTTGTAACTGCCGTTGCTGACAGCAGAGGCGAGAAAGAGAAGTCATCTGTCCGCATATAATGATCAAGGAAGAGGGTGAGAGGCAAGGGGTTAATTAGCAAATTAGGCTGCTGGTTTTAAGTAAAAGCGCTGAAGCAATCCATACGAATGTCCGCGCGTTACATAGAAATAATTGGTGGTGCTTCACTTGGGATCCGAGGGCCTTGCAAAAGTTCCTACACCCTCTCTTGAGACCGGAGACCCACACGAGTTCACGGCTGCCCTCAGCTTTGTCCTATCATGCGGTCTCAATGAGATACAAAACACCAATGATGATTATGTGTCCGACCATGAAGTCTTCAAAATCCTAGCTTCCAGAGCCTTGATTATCCTTCTTGCATATCATGCATATCATGTAATATTTTCTTTAGTACAGGGCCTCTAACATTATTACATTAAACCCAGATTGCGAGGCCAGTGCAGAGATGCAGAATACCTCGTGCAGCACAGTGTCAGATTGAAATCTTGTGTGCTGGAGGCACTACCTACAGTCACTAATCTAGTGCATATGTGCTGCTGCGCTTGCACTGATGCAGAAAACGTAGGCAAGTCGAATAAACTTTCGTCTTTCGTCCACGTTTCGTAGCCTTGAAATTAGTGTCCCTGATTGATCGGAGGGCGCTGTGCAAAGTTGTAGAAATGACATCAGTGCATTTTATTTTACTCAGGCTCACTGAATGTAAAGGGTTTCAAGAGATTCGCATGCAAGTTTTTTAGTAACACTTCCTCGTTCCCGCACCGAAAAAAAAAATTGTTAATGCTCCCGAGGAACAATCTATCCACCTTGCTTAGTTTCACATTAACCAGAAGCATTTTAAAAGCGAACCTGATTATTAGGGGCCTGAAGAAACACTCTATTGCTTCATTATTACTACACTTGTTGAAGCAAACGACAGCAATTATGAAAACATTTCCTGTGGAGCAAAATTTTGAATATAATTATACATCGTCAAAATAAAAACGATTTCCGGGCAATGCACAAAGAGGAAGGCACTGGGCATTTTGGTACCTATGTATTTTTGCATAATTGTTATGTACAGTAATCAAAGAAAATTCTTAAAATGTCAAGCAATGCGGTGATTTTGTTTAGAGCGTCTCAAGTGCAGGGGTAGAGAACATCATTAAAATTCTGAATGAGGTAAGTGCTGCCCATTTTGTTTTCTGGTTTATGCTACAGGGTGCGACGATGGTGGGTGGTTTCTGTACTGCATGAATGGTTGAAAACACAATTCAGCATTTTGTGCGAACTTCAAGGCTATATTCAATCCCAAAACATTTCAGTTGTAATTTTTAGAACCAACTATTCTAATATTTCAACTCCACTAGCCGCCATTACGCAGAAAGAAGACAATAATGATTCTTCTTTTAACTTCCTTTCTTTGCTCTTCGTTAATACGGACGAACCAAATTACGGACAGTTTTGCTCCGAAACCAAAGTGTGCTTATAAAAGAGGCATGACTTGGCTGCTATCATGGTATCATTTGTGTTACGTTTAATCAGTGGCATCTTAATTTTATCGTTTCCATCGTAACTTATGAAGGGAAGAGCGTTGTGGTTATGGTGCTTTGGAGACATTGATTTCCTTTCAGCAATATGTGGTCAGCTCTTTCACTGAAAATATTATACAAGTCCATTGCATAAGATATTTGTACGTACGTCCCCAAGTGCTTTAGCAATTTTCTAAATGTCTTATGGTTGTTATTGGCATTCACCTAGTTGAAAAATGCCATTGAAGAGCTAGGATGACTGCTGATTGCCACGGTGAAGTTGAAGTTTGTATTTTTGCTTGCAGTTGTTATTCAGCTCAGAACTCCAACAATGGGTGCCATTGTCATGAGCTACCACCTTGTACTGCATGTGGAAAGTCGGGTGTGCCACGGAAAGAAGCACACGTTCCTGTTCCTAACTTGGGTCGATTTATCGCTCACATGCGAAATTGAATTAAAAAGGAGCGTAAAGCATCCATGCGGCCCTACTGTGTGTATATATGTTTTGGCGGCGATTATATTTGCCTGTTTTGTAGGAAGCTGTTAGGTAGACGCAGACGACGGTGCACTCACGTCGAATCTATGGAGTTCTCGCGGGGTCTACTATAGTCTGTGGACAGGCGACCTGCCACCCCCATCCTCGGGGTCATGGTGCACAGCACGGTCGGCGCGAGCGCGCACTCTAGTGCTGCCTCCCAAAAGTTTTATTTGCACCGTTTTCTACAACGGGTGCGTCGACACAATGTGAAATGTCCAACCCGGCTTAACACACCCAGACACAGGGCGATTGCTCCGCTTTTTTAACCAGTGAAACCGAACCTCTACAAAAGCCGCGCCTGGTCGTTCGCTGACCACAAAGCCTGCGAGCACAGTTATCGTGGACGGGAATTTATTGACACGCAGCACCTTTAAGGCAAATCGCAGTTATTGCAGTTGTATGCACGTCAACCATGCAACATTCAAGGGAAATCGCTGTTTTTACAGTTGTATACGCGTCAACCATGCATCTGGTGACTTTACGTTTCTCTCGCTCCGCTCAAGCACACAGACTTTCTTGAATGGGCTAGCGGCATCACTCACGCCCGCCAACGCAACGTGGCTGAGATTGATGTGAAGACTTTTTCCATGCCGATAATCTCTGGAGCTCGGCATGTGCGTCGTATCGTGCGTCTCGTCGTTGTCTGCACGTATGCTGCCTACTGCACGCTTGTCATAAAACTTCAGTTCCCCGGCAGGGGACATCAATTACTGAGTCAAAGGTGTCTGGCCATATCACAAATGAACGTGCCTCTTAGCAGAGAGGTATTTTCCGACCTTCCGGCGACAGAGCGGGCGCCGGATTTTCTGTGTCACGTGGCTTTTCAGTTTACCGCAACGACTAAAACAGTCTCAAGAGGATAAACAAATGTTGTATGCACAGGCTCCTTTGCTTGCAAGGCCACTCAGACTAGCGTGGCAAAATTTAGAACAAAGTGCGTGCTTATATAAAAAAAAAACCTTCGTAGCTTTTTCTGATATGTCCTCGAAACATAACCTGCGAGAAAAGCTTCTGGTGCTACCTCATCGTGTTCATCTGCTTCACAACACATCGCTAAAAATCCTAGTTCACTGGCCAGCTCCCTGGTAACTAAATAGGCTAAACAACCTGACGGGAACACAGGAAAAGAGACCGATACAACTAGTGCGGTTGTGCCGTCTTCTTCTCCTGTGTTCCCGTCACGTTGCTTGCACGGTTAACCTTTAATTAATCCCCAACAAGTCCAATCTTCTGTCCCTTGTAGCAAATTCAATGACAGCTGATAGTGTATTATGCTTCATCATCTGAACTTTTTAACCTCAGCGCCGCTTTCATTTCAAAAGAAGCGAGTGCATTTCCACTCCTCGCTGCTGTCTTTGCCTGAAGCGAGCTCAGCAGATAAAATTAGATGGCCTCTTAGATGTCTCTTAAGCGGAGGACGGCGAAAGCCTACCCTTCTCCTATCCTCTCATCGTTTGCCACAGTTCGTCATTTCAAGTCGTCGTTTGATATATTGGTCGTTTCCTAGTCATGATGAGTCTGCCTGCGTATTCAGTGTAGCCCTTATCACTCATAACTAAGCAGGTTAGAATCAGCAGTGGTCATTACATGTCGTCGTTTCACATATTGGTCATTTCGTAGTCATTAACAGCAATGATGAGTCATGCCTAGCTATTATGGTCATTACCACACATCGCTAAGCACTTTTACTCATTTCTAATCAATTGCGGTCATTACATATCGTAGTTTGATATACTGGTCATTACAAATCATTTTAGTCATTATTAACCATTATTAGCCATTAGCATTAGTCATTACCTCTATCGATGTCTATTTATAACTTTTATTGATTACCTATCACCATCAATAATTTTTATTCTCCCTCCTTGCACGTCCGCTTTTGTGACTGACACACCAGTGCACAGATGCGACGCACAGATTACAGGCACAGCTTTTTCGCACAGATTTTCGCTCCATGAGCCTAGAACGGCTTTCGCCTTAAAAAACAAACGCATCCCGTCTCAATGTTAACGTGCTTGCACACGCGCGCACAAAAACGTTTGCTTTTACCACGCAGACGCGAGACGAACGCGCCTAGAAAGGAAGCAAACCGCGCGCTCACAGCCGGCGACCCCGGCGGCGACGTGTCCCCGAACAGTGGCGCCCTCAGCAGATATAGCGGGCGCAACTGTAAACTCCCCAAGGACGCGCTTGCCCATTAACGGCGGCGCGACGCAGCAGGCCGCACCCAGAGCGCTTCCATGGAGCGGCCGTGCTACGAGTAATGACGCCGGCTCCAGTCACCCCCGATCCTGGCACATTTTGACGATGATGCCGACACACGGATGCGAACACACGGAGTTACACACGGATGCGAGCAACGTCGGCCTTGGTGCCGTTCTAGTTCAGCACCAAGACAGGGTCGAGAAACTAATTGCCTACGCCTGCCGTGCACTTTCCTGTGCTTGAGGGCAACTATTCCACCACTGAAAAAGAATGTTTGGCGGTAGTATGGGCCGGTGCCAAGTTCCGCCCGTACCTTTCTGGCCGACCGTTTCGTGTCATCACTAATCATCACTCGTTGTGTCGACTGAAAAACTTAAAGGATCCTTGTGGCCGCTTAGCACGTTGGGCATTGCGCCTGCAGGAGTTCGATTTCGATGTTATTTATTAGTCTGGCCGGAAGCACACCGATGCTGATATCCTGTCCCGCGCAGCCGTCGGCCCTCCTTCGTCAGATACCACCGACGACGGTAGCTTCCTCGGAGCAGTCACTACGTCCGACCTCGTTTCCAAACAGCGTGCCGACGCGAGCTGCGACTGATTATTGACCGACTTGAAGGTGGGCATCCTACAACACTCCGGTATCGGCGTCGTATTGCCTCCGCAATGGGGTGCTTTATAAGAAGAATTCTACGTCGAGTGCAAAAACATACCTGGTAGTCATACCGGCTGATCTAAAACACGAAATCCTCCTGGCCTCCCACAACGAACCAACTTCAGGTTATCTTGGCTTTACACGCACCCTAAAACGAGCCCGGCAGAACTATTAGGAGTCACATCTTTCTCCGAGCGTTAAACTTTACGTACAGACTTGTCGACAATGCCAGCGGCGAAAAAACCAGCTCTCAAGCCATCCGGCATGTTACAATCTATCGAACCACCCCTCATACCCTTTGAGCAAGTGGGCATGGACCTTTTAGGCCCATTTCCTTTATCCTCGAACGGACGCTAGTGGATCGTAGTCGCCACAGACTACTTAACACGCTACGCTGAAACGAAAGCCCTTGCCCGAGGTACTGCCGGCGAAGTTGCTCGATTCTTTATGAACGAAATTGTGCTCAGACACGGCACACCGTCGACCATCATTACTGACCGAGGGAAGTCGTTTGCAGCACGGCTACTGCGGGACACCTTAACTCTCAGCCATACCGAGCATCGCACAACAACAGCGTATCACCCTCAGACAAACGGCCTAACGGAACGACTCAACAAAACCTTGGCGGACATGATCTCAGTGTACATCGGCGTTGAACACAAAATGTGGGACGAGAACCTGCCTACAATACGGCGCCGCAGGAAACCACACAGTTTTTGCCGTTCCGTCTCGTATATGGCAGGGAGGCCTGCACGATGTTGGACGCAATGCTTCCGTGCGGGGATGAAGCGGTTGAACCCGATGCTGCCCATTTCGCAGAACAGGCCGAGCAAGCCCGTCAGCTGGCCTGCTTGCACATCAAGGAGCAGCATGCCACCGACGCTCGACACTATAACCTTCGGCACAGGGAAGTCCACTACGAACCAGGTGACCAAGTGCTCCACAAAGGCTTGAGCGAGAAACTGCTCCGCCGGTATTTTGGACCCTATAAGTCCTGCGCCGCTTAAACAGCGTTAATTATGAACTTATGCCAGATGGAACTGTGACCGCCAGTGTTCGGCGTCAGCGGCCTGAAATTGTGCATGTAGTGCGCTTAAAGCCGTGCTTTTCGCGTGACTGAGCGCTTCCTGCAAGTGAGACCTTGCGTTATTGGACAGTCCACCTCACACCTAATTTTGTTTCTCCTCTCACCTTGCCATCGAGACGACGTTTTTCTTTCACGGGGGGGATAATGCCACGTGCCTAGCGCCGCGCTACTGCCGTGCTTGGTGCCGACGACGAGGAAGTGTTTGTTGGTTCCAGAGGCGCGCTGGTGCTGGACTCTGTGATCGGAACTAGAAGCCGATCTTATTCTCGCGTCCTCGGCTACGTGAACGTTCACGGCTCCATGTGGCTTGTGTCGTGACAATATTAAATGTTTATACCACTGCAAACGCCCCTAAAAGTGGCTCATAAAATGCTAACTCTTTTAACGCCTATACCATAAAGAAAAAGAGCGAAAACAGTCAGAAAGCTGGTAACGCAAACAAGACATCCTTTCCTTAAATGTTTGGAGCGGTACGTCATTGCATTCGCCTCAAGCACGTGGCGTATGGTCGGAAAGTATCTGCCAATGCGAAAGAAGAGCATGTGGATTATTGGCCTCCAGCCGGTTAAGGCAGTTTCTTTTCGCACTGCTACTTTTCTTTTTTATTTATAGCTGAAATGAGTGCCATTTTGCGGTGTACCTTTGCATGAACACTTGCGAACGCGCTTTCACAACTCATGTGCTAAACCAAGCACGACTTAAACAAGTCATTTCCGGCTTGCGGACTACCCACGCTGCTTTCTCATGTTTCTTTGCATATGCCGAGGGGACGGAAAGTTTTCACATCCTCTTGCGAATGTCAACACCAAGCTGATAAGAACAGGCGCTATGGTTTGGCAGGGGAGGAATCAGTTTGGATGTGTGAAACCATTTTCGCGCTTATGCCGTTGAATAAAACATGACAAGAAAATATGAGTGAGCTCAGTGGCGCGTGACGACCCATTATGCGAATCAGAAGCGCAACCTTCCTTTTAGTGAACAGTTTACACTAGTCTTTGATCAATTTACTACCAAAACGTTTTCTTTAGCACAAACAGTTGCAACCATGTACCAGTGATCGTCTGCCTATCTACATGCACTGCAGAACTGCAGGCTCAAGGCTTCTCCGGCTCTTGAATTAACCTGTCTTGTTCCAGTTGTGCTAACTTTGATCAGCTCCCGTGTCTTTCTTCCAGTCTCTAGTACGCTTAGCTTCTATTCAAATATATGCAGATGGCAGCGGCCACTTCTCGACTTGGATTGGGACGTCATTACCTCGTTTTTCCAGACCCATTCATTTGTCTGGTTCTAGTCTAACACATCTAAATTCCTTTTGCGTCCCTCGTTGCGGTGCCTTCCATTCAGGATCGGCGAAAATTTGCCACCTGGAGATTTTTTAGAGATGCAACGCAGTGGCAGACCTAAAGCATCTGCATTGCGGCACAATAGACGACAAGCACTCCAGGAGCGATTCTCTTCTGAAACAAAATAAAATACGTGTGCAGTCCCGCATGTTTACCTCGTGTTCGAGTGTCATCAGCATTGAGCCTCGGAGCCTTTTAATCTGGCTTTCCTGCAGTTCATACCATTTCCTGTCTCTCAACCATTTGTATTCACTGTTCGTTCCTTTGCTCGGAATGGGGTTGCAGTATGAGACGGGCACACAGGTTGGAGAAATATTGAACGGCTTAATTTTATGTCGTATACTTGAAGGTACATATTTCGTTGCGTCCCAATTTTGATGAAAAATACGTGAAATCTTGCATCGCTTCAAACTCCGATAGTGACTCCGTAGGAGGAAATCACCCTCAAGAACCCGTAGGGGAGATGCATCTGACAAAGGTATCTGTTGCGCATGGTTTTTCCTACGTGCTGGCTAAGTGGCTCGAAAATTGGCTGGTTTCATTGTTGCTATGGAGAGAGCACCACACAATTTTGAGGAGAGAGATGGCTGCATTAGTGCTTTCGTATTCTAAAACTGGCCGCTGATTAGCGTATTTGGGATTCTAAAAGTGGAACACGAACCTTTAGGTGTTTTCATTTTGCGATATACGTAAGCAACGATTGTGAGAGATATGTATATATGAACGAGAGTCTAGTCTTTATTATTGAGGCCTTAATCACCTTTGAACAGACCATGCATTCCAAGTTGTTGGTTGTTATCAATAAATTCTTGTGATTTGAGAAGTTGCACAAAACGTTTCATGTACCAGACCAGCGTCTCCTTCTCAGTCAAATCCCCGTAACTGGGTCGAGTGAAACCATGGCAATGGTGGAATGAGTCGCCGCACTACATCAACCACCTTTCGGGTGGAGCGTTTCGCTTCTTCCGTTGGCGGGTACATAAATGACAATGGTGCACAGTGAGCACAATATTTTAAGCCTGGCCCCACCGTAGCCCCTTGCTATTCCTCCGATTTCGCAGTAATGTGCCTCTTCAAGCTTCTTGTATCAACACCCCCAGGATGCGCAATATTGGACACGCGTCGCAGCCTCTCCCGTCCCTACCAGACAGCTTCTCGTTCCTTCTAGTAGCTACTAAGTCTGTTGTGCATTTCTCCGCGATCGCCATAGCCAGGAAACTATGGAGCCATTGCATAGCACCCTGTGCACCAATCACCTAAATGTGGGGAGGGTATTCCATCTCTACTGTTTTCCACAATCTAGCTGTTGCACGTGGCTGTTCATTATGCTGCTATCTGCAAGGACTGACAGGTGGGCGCATGCGCTGATAAGTATAGTGCTGGCCAGTTCAGTTCCGTGTGCTTTTAGGGCATCATTATTGCTTCTCGATTAACAAAGAGACGACGAGCCGCAGTCTCGACAATCGCACCACTATCAGGTGTAGATGTGTCTTTTTTGTAGATTTGTAGGATCGAAACTGAGCAATAGGGCAACCCCATGCTTCAATGGCCGGGCTTCAGGAAGTACTGATAATCAGTAGCATAAAACCCACACTACCTTTATTTCTCCACAGTATCATTGCTTCAACATCTGAAAAGCTTGTATCCGAAGGGCCAAAGAACAGCTCTAGGAGATTTTAAACCGCAAACGAATGATGCGCGAGTGAATATTCGATTCATGAGAACGGGGACGCCAACGGCTTCAAAAGTCCCCCCCCCCCCCCCACGCCGCCCTCGTCATCTCAAGCGACCAAACAAACCAACAGCTAGCTTGGCGATTCGCTGACTGGTGTGCGCCACAACGCCCAGCGAGCACCGCTGCCATCGCAGCGACGACACCGAACCCGAGTTCCAATGCCAGTGTCCTTTCCTCCGGTCCGTATGACGGCCCGTGCGACGCGCTCTTCACAGCGGTTGAACCTAATGACGCCCTGCACCACTACACCCGCCGCTCAGCGGCCGGGTCCGACGGGATGACCTACAAAATGCTGCGCAACCTGGACGCGGAGCAACGTCAGGTCCTTCTGTGGCAACTCAGTCTGATGTGTGAACGCGGGGAGCTCCTGGAGGAGTGGCACACAGCGGTCGTCTGCCCGCTACCGAAGCCAGGTCGCTCACGTACCCACGGAGCTCAGCGGATACTTTCTTGTGTTGCTGGTGTTCGCGGCATATAAGGCAATGGAGCATATGGCACTTCTACCCTTGCGTACACGGGCTGCGGAGGAGGACGTGTTCGTTGAGCATCAGACAGGCTTTAGCAAGATGCGCTGCGAGGCAAACTGAATCTCGGACGATGTTTCTGCGCTCGAGCACGTAATTGCGGCGCGGAAGGTCGCACTGCTGTGTCTGCTCGATGTGTCGAGTCTCTTTGGCAACATTCACCGTGCGGTAATCCTCCCGAAGCGGGAAGAAGCAGGCTTGAACGGGCACCTCATTCGCTATGTGCAGGGCTTTCTCAACGCGTGCCCTATTCGCGTGCGCGTAGGAGGGGCTCTCTCGCGGCCCCGTCCGGCGGATCTAGGCGTTCTGCAATAGTCGTTGTTGTCCCCGTTCTTATTCAATGTACCGATGTCGGCGATGCCAGGCTGTCTACCAGGGCCTAGACATTCATAAACGCCTCTTATTCCACCCCGCGGCAACCAGGACGTGCTAGCAGATGAAGACCACCACCGCTATGCACAAGCTCACCGCTCGGGGCCAGGGGATTTCCCAGAAGCCTGCGATGCGCCTCTACATTGCAGCAGCCGTGAGGCCGATTCTCTACGCACTGCCACTCGGGCACAGGAGGTACAGCATCGCAAAAGCGCTACGAACCTGCTCGTAGCGCTCGTAGCTCGTAACACCTGGAAACTCGCAATGCGATACGACACTGGCAGAAGCAAGCGTGTGGCCAGTTCGGTTACAGGGCACACAGAAAGCGCTTCGCCACATCGACTACGTTACCGCTCAGCAGACGGGGGCGAACTCCTGTAGCGCCTTCGGAATTTCCCACGCTCAAGAATGAGCGTGGCGCTGCAGGAGCATGGTCAGCTGATGCGCGCCACACCCTACTACAGCCTCTGCTCCCGCTGAGCCCTCACGACGGAGGTACAGCGAGAGATCGTCGGCATCGCAGGAAAACGTAATACACCTCTATGTGCGGTGCAACAGCTAGCCAGAGCCGTAATACATGAGCAACTAAGCGAACCCCTCGCGCGCTTATTGTCGCGCCTTCAGCGTTCAATGATCAGCCGAGTGCGCATCGGCTTCGCGTAGCCCAGGGTAACACGGGTGCGCCACTGCCTTTCGTCGAGCGACATGTGTGGTGATTGCGGTGCAGTGGGGATATTTTAGCACATGATGGTTCGCTGTACTGCATCCGCAAAGTCACCTCGAGTGATGCTCGCGGTTTCACTCGGGATTATCTCGGACAGAATCGAGACGCTCCTATGGCCGCGAGGCAGTGCGCGAACCCGTGACAGGACAATGGGGAGCCTCTGCGCGTTCATCGATAATGCAGGCTTAAAGTCCCACTTGCTCCTCGCCAGGTAGTGCGGGCGTGACCTGAACGCTTCGCGTGTGCTATATTGGACATAAGCTGCGGGTGCCCTAGCCTGTCAACTTGTTCATTGTGTCGCGCGCGCGATCTGTCTGCGATAGGACGTTACGTGTGCGCGGCTATGTATATACAACCATGTAACTGTATTGTAAACAATTGCAGTGGCCGGTCGCGCGAAGGCATTTCTGGACAATGCTCACACACTTGCGCGCGAGCGACGCGAACTTGTTTTCTTCTTTGTCTTTTGTAAATAATGTACAAAGCTCCCTCTGTTCTTTCTTCCTATCGCTCCCCTCTGTATCGGCCCTCGCTATCCTCTCCCTATCACGCGAACTTGTTTTCCTCTTTGTCTTTTGTAAATAACGTACAAAGCTCCCTTTGTTCTTTCTTCCTATCGCTCCCCTCTTTATTGTCCCTCGCTATCCTCTCCCTATCACATTCCTTCCCATCGGCTGCCGTCGAGGTGCTTCAGATTTGAGATAGCAGTCGCCGTGTCCGGTAACATTGTTTTCCTTTTTTTTGGTTATTAAATAATAAACCACTACCACCACCACAACCAAATTAAAGACCAATCACCTCACTTTTCATTACATACAAGATTTTTACTAAAGTAATCGTTAATAGGATCAGGAAGACCTTAGACTTAAATTAACCGAAAGATCAAGTAGGTTTTCAGAAAGGGTACCCTACTTCTGGTCATATTTGTACTCTCAACAAAGTGTTACAAAAGTGCTCGGAATATAAGCAGCCTCTATACACAGCAATTATTGGTCACGAGACTGCTTTGATTCAGTCGAAACCCTAGCAGTAATGGGGACATTGCGAGGTCACGGTGTAGGTGACTGGTATATGAAAATACTGGATGATATCTATAGTGTCTTCACAGCAACCATATTTCTGAATAAAGAAAACGATAAAATTTTCATTAAGAAAGTTATGCAACGCGACATGATCTCTCCAGTGCATGTTTTTAGAGCTTTCTTAAGGTGGTATTTAAAGTCATGGAATGGGAGCAGTTCGGGATCAGGTCCAACTGAGAATATCTCACTAATCTGCGATTGTTGTTGTTGTTGTTGTTGTGGTAACGGTTATTTATTTTATATACAAGAGGAAGGAAAATATGTTTGCCAGCCCCGGTATCTGCTACCTGATATCTGAAGCACCTGAACAGGGGCGGCGGAAATAAAGGGATAGCGAGGAGGAGGTAGAGGAAATCAAAGAAGTGAGCGATACGGAGAAGGGTGGGTATATATAAAAGAAATATATGCACTCCCTACTGGAAAAATTGTACGAGATTTCTACAAGACTGCTGTACGCAATTATTGCTGCGTACACCAACGTGAACGTACAGCCTAGGTGAACGTACAGCCTAGGTGAACGTACAGCCTAGGATAACGTACAGCCTAGGAGAACGTACAGCCTAGGTGAACGTACACCCAACGTGGCCGCACAGCCTACGTGAAGTGTACGACATACATGACATGCATGACTGCGTAATCCCATCACAAAACTAAACGTGTATACATGCAGAGCTGTATGTTAAGAGCTGCCACTGGTCTGTGGGAAAGATGTTTCATGTCCTATTTTCTTCTGTTCCTTGAGGTCTGCTGCATGCCAAAATTTAATCAGTTTATCACCACCTGATTTGCCCATCCCCTTCACAGGTTGAATTGGGAAGTTGCGCTTTCTTGTCATGTATTTGACATCGTCGATCAAGTGCAAACCTTAATATGTAGCAGGAGTGTAATGTCACACAATTTATGTTTGGAGACTCTTCAGTCTGCGTTACAATTCTTGTATTTGCATCAATATGTTTTGAAAATATGTATCGTAGTACTGTTGCATGACAGGTGTGTAAAGAATTAGAGCAGTGCAGAATCTGCATTGGAATAATATGAAAGCAAGGATGCTGCTGTTGGTTGCCTAATTCACTTCTTGTTTACCCATTTTAGTCTTTGGTACTTTCAAATTGCACGCCCAATCCCTTCCTATGCCCTTTTTTTGGTTCGACTTCAGGTAGTGTGACGTCAGCTTGACTGGTTTAATTAACATGTATTTGATACATCTCGGCCGCACCCTAATTGACTGACTTAACTATATTTTAGTATTTGATACATTCAAATATGGCGCCAAGCCATTGGATCACAGTAGACAAGCGGAATTATGAACAGCGTTTAACGATCTGGGGGTGGCACAGTGGTAAAGCGCTTGGCTGGGGATCCAAGGGATGGAGGTTAGATTCGCGGGAGACAAAATTATTTTTTTTTTTTTGAGGAGGAGTCGCACACCTCTTAAGCGTTGCTAGGCAATGCTGGCAGAGCTTGGAGAGGAGGCTGCACAGCTGGCCTTGGCTGTGACGTCACACGCATGCGCAGAACTAGGCTATGTGAAGCCACGCGAAGCTGCAGTCTGATACGCGTAGACAAGCTTTCGCTTCAAAAGGTATGGCATGCAAAAACCTGTGCGTGGTTACCGACCCGAACACAGCGTGAGGATTGTTCGAGACTCAGGACTCAAAAGATGCAAAACAGCAGTGTGATCTTAGAGGACGAGAGACATTGACATAGGAATGCTACCATGCTATAGTGATACTCTGCATGGTTGCAAGGCTCCTACACCACTCCTCATGTTTGTGTTGCGCATAATACTAATATCCCATCTTTAGGCCTTGTGCAAGGCCTCAATCAGTGTTTGCTGCAGTTGTGACAAAATGTTTTGCAGAAATGATGCCCTCCATCAGATATGCCTCATGTGTAAAGCATGCATGCTTGGAAAAGACACATGTGGTCACCTGGATTGGCTTTATTCATGCCATGTCTCAACATGGCTGACACACCGTGGTCACAAAACATCTGCTTTCGGTCCACCAGGTTGGAGCTTGGATATAGGTTCCCTTGTTCTGCTGCTCTTGACCTGTTGGGTTCGGGCTCGGATACAGGTTTTCACTGTGCGACGTCTGCAAAATGCAAAAAAAAAGCAGGACTATATCCCAGATCCAAAAATTCAGCTCATGTCTTTCCAAACATTTTGGGAAAGGGACAAGTAGGTGCTATACTATTATTTGACAACAATTCAATTCAAAAAGTTTCGATTCTGAACTACAGAAATCTGAGGAACTGACACGAGCATACAGACTGTTCAGCATCAGACCCCCACAAAATCTAATACCTCAGTCGAACAGATATTTCAAGGGCCTTCGAACCATCTCCTATCGATCAATCAGATAAATGAAGAGGAAATGAGGGTATTCGTTATAATACATGAAGAAAAGAAGCCAACAGTCGGCGAGGCCAAGGAAAGCACTAGGGATTGTACTTTGTTTTTTTTTTGTTTTTTATATTTTTGCTTCGGTAACCACACAAATTAGTAACGTAATCTGTTTAGGGGAAAGATAAACACAAAATAGAAGGAAAAACAATGTGCCGATGGTGGGGACCGAACCCACAACCTTCGAATATCGCTTTCGGTGCTCTTCCACTGAGCTACATCGGCCGCTGTTCCACCTGCTACTTTCTTACGTGGTAATGTCTCTATACGAACCTTGAGAGTGTTCACCAGCGCCGCCCTCAACCATAGCGGTGGACGTGGAATGCCCTGTGTTACCGCCAGAGTCACATAGAACGTGATCAAGGGCGAGGGCGAAAGCTGTGCTAGAACCCTCTTATGCTACCTTTGGCTTCAAGACTTCCAGAACCGAGACCCCCGTAGGCTACAAGCAGTTAAATGAAGGGGAAATGAGGGTACTCGTTATAATACATGAAAAAAAGAAGCCAACAGTCGGCGAGGCCAAGGAAAGCACTGGGGATTGTACTTTGTGGGTTTGGTCCCCATCATCGTCACATTGTTTTTCCTTCTACTTTGTGTTTGTCTTTCCCCTAAACAGATTACATTACTAATTTGTGTAATTACCAAAGTAAAAATTAAAAAAAAAAAAGACGAGTACCCTAATCTTTACGTCCACCGCTATGGTTGAGGGTGGCGCTGGTGGACACTCTCAAGGTTCATATAGAGACAACATTAATACCCAAGAAAGTAGCAGGTGGAACAACGGCCGATGTAGCTCAGTTGGAAGAGCACCAGACGCGATGTTCGGAGGTCGTGGGTTCGGTCCCCACCATCGGCACGTTGTTTTTCCTTCTACTTTGTGTTTATCTTTCCCCTAAACAGATTACATTACTAATTTGTGTGATTACCAAAGTAAAAATTAAAAAAAAAACACACAAAGTACAATCCCTAGTGCTTTCCTTGGCCTCGCCGACTGTTGGCTTCTTTTCTTCACCTATCGATCAATGACATTTGAACACCGCTTCATGAAAAGCTACAATAACTATAAAGTCAAGAGAGCAGTGCAAAACTGGAGATTTAAACGGCTTTCGAGAAGTAGAAGTGTGCACTCTTGGATATGCCTCAGCATACACGGCTAAAGAATAAAACCAAACCTGAAAGATTATGCAATCCTACATATACGATCATATGAAGATGCACCTCGACTCAACCTTTTGCCTCTGCTCCAGAGTGAAGGAAACAGCTGTTCCTCTACTCAAGGCTTGGTTAGAATTCATGACGGCCTTCGAGCGTTCCTTCCAACAAAGTGTTCTTGAGAAATACCATGTGGAAAGAATGCATGGAGACCTTGACTGAAACCTTTACTCCCAGCGATCCTCGAGGCATTTTTTTAGAAATGAAGCTTTACTTTAATCGCTCCTCAAGTGCAGGAGAAAACTAAAGTTTTCTCACGAATTTCAAAGTGGCAATGACACTAATATAGGGCCACTTCGACCTCCACTTGCAAACATGAGGCATTGTAGCGTTCACACTCTGTGCGGACTTCATTCTACTGCATACAAAGCCTTTCATTAAAGCAGATACAATAAGATTCACAGACGCACTCTTTGAAGCATTGGCTCTGTGGAAACCTCAATCTGACTCGAAAATACTGAAACATTGTTTCAAGTACGACCAAGACAAGTCTCCCGAAGTCCATGCAGCTAACGATGAGCATGGATAGCTGTTGTCAGGTGCACCTTTTAATGCTGTAGTTTATCACCGCGTTATACTGCTGTGGTATAGGCATATTTCAAGTTGTCCCCGTATTCCTCAGCAACATTCCAGAGCATGCCGAGTGCCAAATTGCAGCAAGCATTTGACGGTTAACAGCAAACAAAGCATGTGCAGGGGTTTCTATGAACCACTGTGAACAGTGGTGCAAATGTAGGAAATGGCATATTGTAAATAGGAAGAGGGAGGTACCGGAGGTGCAGTTGTGCCATAGAACACCTGTGCTGCACACATCGATGGCTTGCTGATTTCCTCGGTACATAATGTCTTTAGATGCACGGTGCTGTGGGGAGGGGGTGTCAATTCTGTCTTCAGAGTGGCTCAGGGATATTCGCAGTCAAGTACATTTACAATTACAGCTCCTAGCTCGCTTGGAAACAAGCAGCATTTGATTCTGGAAAGTCAAATTTGTTGGCTGGGGTGCATGCGCTGCAACATGCTTCTTTGAACCATACATGTGCTCACGCTCACCGCCGAGCGCTCCGAGTGCAAACACGCAACTAGGTCACTAGATGTCACATCAATTTTAGCAGTTCTCAATGCCTAAATCCTGTTCTACACAAGCTTTATGTCAATGACAGAAAATGTTGCCAGACGTGAATTGTTTTCAGCCATTTTTCACAGCTGCCTTGTTCATACAGTTTGCAAAACATATCTTTGTTCTGTTGTGGCCAAAGAAAAACAGAAACGCAGGCAGCCAGGAACGTGAGTTTTATTCACGAATGCCTTTGCTTATATAGCCCTTGTCTTGCGCATGCGCCTAAACTGACATCTGATACTGCGCAAAACAGGGGCTATATAGGCCGAGGCGTTGGTGAATAAAACTCGCTTCCATTTCCGGCTGCCTGCGTTCGTGTCTTTCATCGGCCACAACAGAGCAGTTTTGCTAGGCTGGGACTTTTTTTATGCAATAAACCAACTCAGGCTATGAGACGCTGTAGTGGAGTGCTCCAGAAATTCCAATCACCTGGGCTTCTTTAATGTGCACTGATGTTGCATAGCAAACGGCTGCCTTACTTTTCGTCGCCATCAAAATGTGGCTGCCGCAACCTATTAGGCTGCGACTCTTGAGGCAGCTTGTTGATGCTGTTCAGAAGGACTTGACTTTAGAAAATGACCAGGTTACACGTAGTGGCATGTACTTTCCAGGCCAAATTTTGGCCTTTGTCTTGTCCCTGTATGCCATGTGTGCTACCTAGAGTGGAGGGATATTTCTAGAGGATACGAAGTCATAGGAAATGCTGAAAAGCACTCAAGAATCTCAACTGAACCTTGAGTAGAGAAGACTGTTTTCTTCACTTTATAGAACTGAGGTAGTGTCAAGTGGAGACATGTTTGTGAATTCGACCCCAAGGGCAAAATTTGAATTAAAAACTATTCCACAGGCATAACAGACTCATGCCCTAATGTCAAGTCCTCTGAACGTTCAGAAGCAACCTCAATATTCACAGGCTAGCAGAACATGTTTCCCAGGATGCATGAAAAGGCAGCTGTGAAAAACAGCTGAAAACACTTTAATGTCAGGCAATCTCACTGCTGCTGTGATACAGTTAATGTAGAACATGACATATGCATTGAGAAATGTGAAATTTAGTGACCAAATTTGTTTATTAAGGTTTGATTTGAAGTTGCTGCCACACCTGCTCTTTGACCTTGCAGGGCTCAGGGGCAAGGAAAGAAAACATGCATGCTGCTTTGCAACGTATGCACCCAAACAAACAAATTGAACTCCCTGATTGGTTTACAACAAAGCTGGGAGCCACAATGGTCACTGTGCTTGAAAAGCCATGCCTTCTGCCTACCGTGAATGTGTCTCCACAAAACGAGTGAACCAGCCACTTAGACAGCACCGCGAGTCTGAAGACGTCTGTACTACCCTGATATGACAACTAAGCCATTGATGCCTCTAGCACAATGTTCACATTGTTCCAAAGGCTCAACTGTGCTGCTAGTGGGCCCCCAGCTTCCATTATACGTATGTGCTAAGACCAAAAATGGGAAGACTGCCCAACAGGGGGTAATGAAGAGGCCATGTTTGATGTTTCAATGTCCGAAAGAGGGAGGGGGGGGGCTGCCACTTTCAGGCAGTGTCCGATGAGTCCTAATCTAAACATCCTGAGCATACACACATGCAGCAGCAAGCGTGCAATACATGTCTAAAGGTGTACGCCGAGATATCTACAGGCCGTCACCGAGTGTTCTCGCTATGTCTCCATAGCTAAAGCAAAACTGATCTGCGTGCCCACCACCACAGTTTTCTCTCAGCACCATCGGAGTGCTGTAAGTCTTTAATGCAAAACCATTACTAGCCCTTTTACACGTAATGTCGTCTGCGACCGTTGTTGGCTGTGATGGTTCTGAAAGAAGAGCAATCACGCCATTGTTGTGCATAGAGCAGCTTGGTAAGGTGAGGCATGCGGCTGAGCTCAATACAGGAGGATCAGATGGCGTGACATTTGGAAAAACCCTTTAACGTGAAGTGCACCGAGCAGCTGCCCTTAGCTCAGATCGAAAGCGAAGCCAGCAAAGCATCTATATCTACTGTGGCTGCATTAGCTGCGCACCGCTGCCTACAAGAAACGCAGTACACCAACTGTGTGTGCGGACAGCCACACCTACTCTCGCTCAGCTAAAATCTGCTTTGATTGATTTCCTGCTTAGCCAATGATGTCAATGGTACTAGTGGGGCCTCTGATGGAGATGCTGGCAATTAAGACGTGGCTGCTGATTCCTCAGCGCCGGTTTTGCAAAAGCCATTCTTTGCAGGCAGAAGCCCCTTATCGGAACATTTAGGGCAGTGATCGTGCAATCAGAAAGTTCGGTCAAAAATCTGGTTTTCTGGAAAATCAAAGGGTTGGAAGGCAAGTACGCAACATGCCTTTCCCCACAAGTTTGTCCCTGTCTCTGGAAGTCACCATGCAGAGCAAACTTGCTCTTAGTCCTCAAATGTGTATCATAGCTCTGCATTAAGTAGGTTCTGAAACATTGCTCCCATATAGTGACAATTTGAAATGTGCAGCGCCACAGAAGTATGTGATGATCAATTACAGCATTGCAGTTTGTGATAGGCCATGGTTATGCATACTTGGTGTCAAAAGCTGGGATGTCAGGAGGGTAGCCAAAGCTATACCCCCGAAACAATATGCCAGAAGTTCTGGGTTGAACAGGGTTGACCTGGGCCGTCACTCAGCCAATGCTTCACAGAACAGATCTGTGCATACTCACTGCATCCACTTTTGTGAAAAGCTGGATAAACTCGCAGAACAAAGCACAAATAGCGAGCAAATGGTACAATGTCCTGTGTTTACAAGTTGAGTGGCAGTCGATGAGCCCTCAAGGTCACCTAACTGCCAACAAATGAAAAGCAGGCATTGAGCGCTCCATGGAGTTGAAGTTCAAGTGAAAGTATTTTTTGTGAAGTGCCAATTTCCTGTCACGATACTCAATCTCACAAGATGTACGCTGCCCTGCGAATGGCACAGGAGCCCTGGCCCATTCAGGATCATACAGATTATAATCGGTAATTGTGCTCCTACGTGCCTCTTGCTCCTTGAACTGACCAGGGTGAAAATGGGGGCACAATTATCTACAAAGGCACTTTGCAAAACTCAGAGTATCAGCTATCCTGCATAGCGCGATTTCTGTGGGAAAATATTTTTGCAGGTCCTGGGTGCACAGTCACGTCACACATGGATGACGTAGCCTACACCACACATATATGTATCTCCTAGATTTTTTAACAGATGCACACTGCTCAGTCAAGACGAGATGCGCGGGAATGTAGTCAGCACTGATTCTGTGCATCTGCAATTTTTCGCTTTCGTTCTGTTTCTTTCGATAGTTTAGTGGGGCAGCTGGTATGCAAAGCGAAGCGGGGACTCTGGAGTTGAGTCGGCTTTTTCGCATCATGTCACCGGGATGGTGCGTTTCCTCTCCGCAGTGTAATGAATATGTGCAAGAGCACTTGCCGTATGTGGGGCTGCATATATTCAGTACCAGAGCTTGAGTTATTTGCGAACATGCCCATACACATGCAGTTTTGTTGTGGCGCAAAAAATTATTCTGTCAAGACAGAGTATCTTCTAAACGGTGCGTAAACATTGATGTTTGGATTAAGCCATGAAATAGTATACAAGATGTTTCACATAAGGTTTGGTTTATGGGGTTTAACGCCCCAAAGTGATTCAGGCTTGTATCACATAGCGGGCTTAACTTAAGGTACAAAACCTGCCCCAGTGCACGGGCACAGAAGAAGCCAAACCTTCAGTGCTCCCTCAACTGCAACTCAGGCTATCACAGCGCACACCTCATTGCTACGGAAAAAAAGGAGCAAGCGTGCATACTTCTCAGTGCTTTGCCAAGGGCAGCTCCAGGCGGTCACTCGTTTGAAACAGCGCCACCTGCGCTGGCCAGCCCCCCCCCCCCCATTTTTTTATCCGCTCCGCAGTGCTAAGTAAAAAAAAAGGAAGAAGCATACATGCTGCTGTGCGCTTAGCTCGGAGAACAGCTAGACCCCCTCCCACTAACTCTACTCCCCCTTCCCACCCACCCACAATTTATTGAGCGCCCCGGGCAGCTTGAAGCAGTCACTCGTTTTAAAGCACTTTGACAGCCAACCTCCCAGCACTCTTTCGTCCTTCCCGCATAGACGAGAAAGACCTTGCAACCCTTTTCTCACTCCCGCCCAGTAGAATGAAAAAGAAAAAAAAACGCCACGCAGGATATGCAGGAATAATATAGACACGTCACTTTTGTGTCAACAAGGTATGGGTTGCTTTGGCCTGAGCAGAAGATAGGGAGCACTAAAGATTTGACTGCTTCTGTGCACAGTGTGTTAGAGCACAGGGCTCAATCGGCCACCTTTGTACCTTAAGCTAAACCCATTACATGAAACAACTATAGTGCTAAAAAATTGTTTGTTCATAAACTAAGCCACAATTTTTATAAATTCACAGCTTAATTTCAAACATCAACATTTATGTGCCCTTAGAAGATGCTCTTAGTCTTGAAAGCTATTTCTTTTCGCCACTACAAAACTGCAAGTGTGTGGTGTGCATGTGTGCAAATAACTTATGCACTATAAATATGTTCGCAGCCCCACATAGGGTCAGTACCCTTGCACATTTTCATTACAATGAGCAAAACAAACGCACGATCCCACTGCGAAGAAGCAGACTCATGACTCAGTTCCTGTGTCGCTCGATATCAGCAACCCTGCCAAACCACCAAAAGAAAAAGAACGAAAGCTAAGCAAAAATTGCAAACACACAGAATCAGTGTTCACTCCACATTCCCCCGCATCGTGCCTTTTGACTGAGCAGCGCTTTTCTCTCAAGAAAAAAAAAAGAATACAAACTCCACGAGTAATGTGTAGGTGACATATAGTAGCCTAAGTCAATGAAGTATTTTGTGATTGTGCACTGACAACCTGCAAAAATATTCTCCCAATCCCCGTTGCGGCAGAAGTTGGGTGCAATGCTGAATATTTCTGTATTAAGTCGCATGTTATGCACGAATCTTGGGAGGAGCATGCCTTCCTTATTGAAAACCAGAAGGGAAGGGAGGGAGGTTATGAATGGTACCTGTAAGGTTAAGGTGCTCTTAAGCGCTTAATCCCTTTATTAGAGAGAGCAAACCAAGGCAGAGTGGAGCAGGTAATGGATGTGGTCATTGTCACAAGAGATGTCTCCCGGCAGCACCCTATTTCTGCCCCCAAAACAGGTTTTGCCGCCACATTGAAGGGGTTTTCGCTGAGGAGAGAAGCACTGCAGAAGTATTCTGCCAGAACAACCCCATACCGCCATTTACATTTGCTGAAACTTGTGAGTTCTCCCTCCTCACTCACAAATCATGAGGATGTGCTTTGGCCTACTCTCCATGGAAGGGGTATGGTATCGGTTACCTTTAAGCCTCAAAACAATGCTTTTCACAAACACGCACATATTTCAAGGTGGAAGCAAGGCCACCTGTTTCTTGCCACATTTGTCATCATCAGCAGCTCCATTTCAATGAGGACAGAAGCCAGCAACACTTTCCTCAGTAGCTTGTAGTACCTCCGCCGCCAATACAGCTAGCCGAGAAGTAATAACTGCTTGACATGATTCCACATGCACAAATTACATCAGCTTAACACTTAAAATTACAGATAACACTGAATTTTCCCATCCAATTAAACGCTCAACCACTTCCTTCTCAGTTGCCGCAGTGCTACTGGCATCCTGCTACGTGGCATCCCAGCCATGGCGGTATGGCGAAAATTTGCAGCCAGTATGCACTCAAGAACTCTGATCACATGTGGCCGGCCTGCCACTACTCAGAATACTGTCAATCATTTTCAAATGAAAGATGGTAGTACTTATGTGAAAGCAGTGCAATGTCAAGACCACTGAAACCTATATCGACTGCACTGCCACTACTGTGTTCTGCTAATTTAACTTGCAGTCCTGAACCTCAAAATAAACATAAGGAGTCACAAATGCAATAGTAGGTTAGGCAGATAAGAAACTACACATGCTGAAAAATGTCTTCAGCACTTACATCAATGTCCTACTTGCCCATCATAGCACTGTGCGATTCTGGCAAAGGGTATTGTAGAGCTTGAAGAAGCCATTGCTTTGAAGCCACTTGGAGCTTGCTGTAAGGTAAAAAGTACCATGAACCAACAAATTAAAGCGTAATATAGTGCAAGACCTGTGAGCAAGAAATAAAGGCATAGAATAGTAACACCACAATACTGTTTTTTTTTTCTTGAAATGATGCGTGGCATGCTGGTACAAGTCACTGTATGAATCGCCTCTGCCTGTTAAGTAATCCTAGATTAATATATTTTTGGATTCAAACTTTCACTTTAGGATTGAATTCGTTGAAGGGCGACTGCCTATAAAGCCAGAGAAGAAACAATGTTGACATCACCCGAGACATACCAACACTGAAATAAATCCTTTCACTCCATCTCGTCGCCAGGCTGGCAAAAGAACAGGTCAGGCATCACAGTGCCCCTAGTTACAAATAAAGCATTTACTTGATTTTAACTGCAAGTACATTTTAACATCAACCTATCCATAATCCACTAATGCCCACTAGGCGCAAGATCAGGCAAGCTCTCCCTTTATGCTTTATATCGAGTGAGCCTCTTAATTTGTAGTGCAGGGCCTTAATACATGCCTGCAACTACAATACTACTTTTCTAAGAGATGTGGAACTTCATTAGAATCCATTTTATGACCTAAATAGCAGAAATTGTATTTTATCTTGAAACAAGCAGCCCGAAAAAACAAGGCTGTGAAAGGAGACAAGAGAGGCGCTAACTTGCAACATATAAAGCAGTCAAGCAACAATGCAAACCACTCAATCACTTATAAGCAGAAAGCAAAACATGAGTCACTAAAATTTAAGAGCACTTCCCTAATCTAGATATCCCAACTCACTGCATGTTAACACGATGGACGGCTCACTAGCACATTCATTACCTAGTCGTGAAATGCCTTCAGCTTCAATGATTTTCCGGCTGATTTGAAATGGATGACAGCCAGAATGTGCGCAGCTGAAAGAAACTGAAAGCAACCAGTGCATTCTTTACAATGCACAGCCAAGTTTGTACCTCTACCTATATCTACATAAATGGAACCGTTCGGATATTTTAGTGATTCATGTTTTGCTGTCTGCTTATCAGTGACTGAGCAGTTTGTGGCGTTGCTTGGCTTTATATATTTCATGTTTGCGTCAATAAAATTTAGTTGCGAGTTATTGCCTGCTTGCCTCCTTTCACATCCTTGTTTTTTCGTGCTGCTACTTTCAAGATGACGCCTTACCAGCTCATGCAAATTGCCATCCTTCTCAATTATGTTAGTCAAGAAATTTACTTCATTTGGTACTGACCAACACACATGACCAGGTTTGATACAACTTAAAGGCAATCAAAGAGAGAATCACCATAAAGCATGAAAGTTGGCTCAGAAATGCACCTCTCCATGCCAGTGTAGCTTGCACAGACATGAATTTCTGTTGTAAACAAAACACTGGGCTGCTGCAAGGGTGGTACAGCAGAAGCAGAGGGTGCTCCGACAGTAAGAGGAAATATGGCATTGAATCTTGCTATACACGGAGACATGTTGTGGGCTATGCAGCCAAGGTACGAAAGGAAAGGAGACAAGTTTTAGTCTCTTTGCCGAGGAGAGTGGTTTGCTCACTATTTGGGCTAGGCATGTGCAGGCTTGAAGTGAAGGGAGAAAGTTGGAGAGTTAATGCAAGGTCACTAGCGCTGCAGTAACCCCCTCTACATGGCAAGGGAAGAGAGGTATGTTGCCTTCACTTTCTTGCCTAGCTTCAGCTGCATAGCCAGACATTTAACCCTGAGTATAGTGATGTGCTACCGTGTAGAATTGAACATTGAAAGTAGCACAGGAGTACAGCACCATTATTCTATCCATGATAAACAGGTAATACAGGTAAAGAGCACGCTGCGCTCTAAGGTTGCTGACGGCGTATTTACTTATCTTATATTAAAAAAAAAGAAGTTAGTGACCCATAAATATGATACTTCTGCTATTATGAGAACTCCGCAGCTATGTAAATTGCATGAAGAAAGTGAACCTATGGATAGCTTGCACTGACGACTCACTAGGCAGCCAATGGTGAACCAAAAGTAGAGCAAAAATCTGTCTAATTTGCATTCACCATCTTCATCATGAAGGTATTGCAGACACTAAGCACAGTTTACCATCATAGCACTTACGATATCATATCCTATCCATCTATAAAACCTACCCAGATTGTCACATCAGCATTTCAGCATGACTTTCCAAGGGTCATATTATGACACTGACCAAATTCTCATTTAAAAAAAATTATGACCAAATCAGCACCTTTCTCGGAGTTCAGTGCATGGGCGTGAGATATGCTTTTACACTTCTTTTCGTCAACTGCTACTGTTTCAGGAAAAGCGGTCATCAAACTAAGTAACCTGAGTAGAGTTCCAAACAACGAAATTTAGGAGTGTGGTGAGGGGCAGATTTTGTGGCATTGCGAAGGTACTCTACTAATGCTAACAGTAGGCAGCCTTGATTTGATCATGGGGGTTCAACATGCCAAAGAAACTTTGACTTCAAGGGTCAGCCACTGTAGATAGCTCTGGATAATTTCAACCATCTACGCTTCTTTAATGTGCACTGACACTATAAAGCACATGGGCACCTAGCATTTTCCACCATCGAATGTAAAAACCCCAGCTAAGACCGAGCCCGCGTCACCCAGCTCACTAGTCAAATGTCCTAAACGCTGAAGCTGCCACAGTAGGGTGTAGGCAGCCTTGAGGCAGGGTTACATTTGCAGGCATGTTTTGTACAAACCAAGCTTATATAAGCTAGGTATAGCCAAGCTGTGGCTCATGAGTAGCATTAGGCTCTTTGCAAAGTCCAGGTGCAGTTCACGACTGCTTGGCACCTGTCCACCTTTCACCATTCACAGTATTTCTGCATCTAGAGCCAGCTTCTTTTTTTTTTAGGAAAAAACAAAACAAAAATACAGCCGGCTTCTTTGTTATTTCCCCTTTAAGTTCCAAACACCTATTGTTTAGTATCCTTTTGAACAATAAAACAATGTGCCACCTTATGGACAATCAGCTAACAGAGCTGCGCACGACTGTAAACATGCTCATTCAAGAACTTCAATCTGCTTGCTTTACAAATGGGGCAGTAGAGGCATATTAACAGTCGTGGCATGAGTTCTTCACTCTGACCACCTGCTTTGTTAAATGAAAAAAAAGTCATTATCATCATTTACTTTGCTCTTTGTAAAATTGTGCCTTTTTAGTCGAGAGTTCTCATTAAAGGTATGGCAGCTGTTGCTGTAGGCCCATAGTTAACGAGCTGTCTGACATATGCCCGCATTGTACTCGCTTGCTCGTACATGGAGCTGAGCCTTAGCAACCTTTGTGGCGATGCAAAGAGATGTTTGCCCATGCTAACATCTTGGCATTTCCATAATGGCGCAGATCAGTGTCTCCACTCTCACTTGTGCTGTGAGCATTCCTGTCATTAGCACATATTGAAACCAAAAGCGATGGCAGCAGGCAATGTGACATATGCCAGCAGAAAGATGTTCACTTGCTTTTCCTCCGCACATAGTGAATTACAATCCCAGAACTTAAGTGGATTGCCCGCTCCACAACAGAGCACCTGCATCCAGCACAGATTGTGTCCCGACTGTGTTTGGAACTCATGCTAGCGCAAGTAGGTAGTGCCCATGGACTGACAGAGGAATTGCCAGTCATTCTGTGCGCTAGCCTGTGCTTCGTGTACACATGCCGTCTGTTTTAAACCTGTAATAGGTCTGCATTTCTCCTGCTACTTCTTAGAATGGTGTTGACCTCGACAGTTTATGCCATTCTTTCAGATAGTCGAGTGCGGGCAAGCACGGTAAGATTTCTTTGGCACTATTCTCAAACAAAACAAAGACTCAGATCACTGTTTTCACTGTTTCAGAGTTGAGGATTGGCTTCGAGTTCACAAATAGCACAGAAAGATTGTTTCTGCACGTAGTTTTCCAGTCGCACTCTGAGCTGAGGTCTTTACAATAACACCTCCGATACTATCACTCTGAATGGGAAATCAGGCTTGTGCGTTTTGCATGAGAAGAATGCTTCTAGTGATTCTTCTCATGCAAAACGCACAAGGGCGGGGAAGGGATCAGGTAGAAAGAGAAATTATTGAGGAATATCACATTAGAAAAGCAGGCGATCAATGTGTCAGCACCCCATCCCTCTATCTACATGATAATGAAGTGGCTTTTTTAGACACACATGTTTGACTGTCAGAAGGTGATAGTAGCTCTGTACTTAAGCTTGGGTTTTTCATAATAAACTTTAGTTGGAAGTGCAGCATTCGTCCTGTCGTGTGTGTTTTCTTCCTGTCGTTGTTTTATTCGTGCTGCGAATGGGTTTGAACTGAGGTCTTTAAAAGAGATTATTTCAGAATACTGCTGCTCTCAGACTTGCTGTCCTCAAAAGTGAGCACTAGTTCATGACAGCATTTTGCATTCGTAGCAGCGGCAAGTACCAATAGTCCATTATTGCAGAGGGCACAGCCAGCGCAGCAGAGACAATCTACTGGAAATGGAAGGTGCAGCTGAACACATACTTAAGTAAACTTCCAGCCGGTCCTGTTGATTTCGGCAGAGCAATCCAGACTGCTCCATGGAGCGATCTTGGCTCAGCAATCGCTCCCCATCTGCATTTGGAAGATGAAACCTGTGTTCCGGATCTGCATTTGGAATACAGTTGGTCCAAAATGAGCAGAAAAGTATGTTCTGTAAGTGACCACAGTCTGTTATTGGAATTCACCATTAACAGAGTTTTACTATCTACCACCTCGATCTGCTCATAATTTAAGTAGCATTATAAAAGTGTGTGATCCTGCAGGGACCTCCGATCTCACACAAAGGATTCAGTGACGTAGCAGACACAACACACATCAAGAGGTGCCAGATAGTGTAACTTGTAAGAAATGTTATGCTAACTCTTCGTTACTTGCTAACAGAGCAAACAGTATGTCCGTCATCAAACCTTCTTTTAAACCCTACTTCATGGCAATGGAAAAAGGCATTTCGAGTCCACTTGAGGTATAACTTAGTACAGTAGCGATGAAGAAGCCCCTGAGCCTGCCATGTGCCAAGGCGTAAATGTGCTTCACTGTATTGCACGAGTGAACAACCGGAAGGCTGGAAGCTTGACCAATCTGTTTCCAGAAAATGGTGACGTTGTTTGGGCAGTTAGGTTGGAATAATAAGCAAGCACTCTGCCCGCACCTTCATCTACTGGATTTCCTCTCAAAGGTATGTATGCCCCGCAAACACTGTCTGCAACTTAATCCAGGAGTAAAATCACAGCATGTTCTGAGGACTTCGATCATAACATTGAGTTTTTGATCATTCCAGTCACCTCAACATCAAATCCAAGACATATGTGGCAGCTTATGGAACATTTGCACATACAAAACACGCCAAGAAATGCAAGCCAGTCAGTCTAAAGGCAGCCTATCATCCTTAAATTGTTCATAGCCTTCCAGTGCCACCAAGTTTGCTTCCCTACCACCCTCTGAACATGCAATGTTCCACCCCAACTCGGGTTACACACAAGCAGTGCACCAAGAAAGGCAAAAGTTCATCCCTAGCTCCCACTACGTCAACTCGGAAGAATGTGCAGAGTCGGACCAGATCTATAAATTTTCACAAGAGAATTCAGTCAAGTGCCATGTTTCCATCTTTCAACTTTACTTGCTCTCTAGCAGATCTAGCTGGGATTCATTTTGCACTCAAAGCTCAAGTTATGTTTCAACAACTTCAACATATTTATCAGGACTGCAGTACAACTGCTTCTATTATCCAACCTTTTTTTTTTTGCTAAAGGCGACATGGTGAGTGAGTAGTCTAGTTAAACAATAATTTTTTCCAGTTTTACAGCCAATTAGAGAAATAATTTTTGTGAGCTTTCCTTTTTAAAGCTGCTTTGCTGACAAGTTCCTGCCTGCAAGCCAGTGAAGAAAATGTGGGATTATAGCTATCTGCACACTTCCATTAAATGATCTCAACACTGACATGATGATCAAGTGATATCTAGGAAGATATTGGCACCAGCGCAGCAAGCAGTCTGCTGCTTGTGCATCATGACGGGCCAATGCTATCGAACTGCCAAACCTTTTATCATGTCAAAACACGCTCTCCCGATCAATTATGAATTGTGAAAGGCTACGCACTCAAAAGTGGAAACACATCCATTCAAAAAGTAAAAAGAAGTAAATTGCAGAATGTAACGTGATTGTTCAAACCATCAAGAAGTACTTTGCTTTGGGCTAGTTGGTTCATGGTTGAAGTGGATTATGAAGACGGCGTGAAAGCGACGAGGACAAGGAAGGAACACCAAAATGGCGCCTGTCCTGTTATTTTGGTGTTCCTTCCTTGTCCTCGTCGCTTTCGCGCCGTCTTCATAATCCAGTTCAAACTATGTATGAAAGTGCATGCGGCCACCAAACGATTCGTAAATGTGGTAGCCATTCATGAGCTAGATCCAGACACACCACCACTTGTTGTTGTGACTAAAGTAAGAAGATAACGAAAATGCACGGGCCTACTACTGGCTCTGTAGCTGAGCCACCTCCACTGCCTCGTGCGGACAGAAGAGAAAATAGAGAAGAAAAAAGTGGGAGAGAGAGGCACGTCGCGACAGCCGTCGTCCACCACTGAAACGGTAGTAGGTACAAAGACTGCCTACAACAGATAGAAATCCAGTGGCAGGCTAGCCCCCGCCGCAAGCTGCGGTGACCTGCCAATCCCAGCACCGTAGGGCCAGGAGCAGCCACCCCCCGAAACCACTTCTTTATCAACATTTACAGTTGTTTCTACAAAACATGCATAAATTTAAACAAAAACACCACACTGGAATGATACCTTAAGCAAAGGCTTGTTTTGCTTGGAATCCTGCATGCACTCCTCAATTTAAAACCTACATGAATTTCATACACTGAGTACAAAAAAACCTGCACACATTTTGATTCACATTTCATATCATGGAAGATGTCGATGGGGCATCCCATCACAATTAGTTGATTTTTTTGCTTCAACTGTTGAATGCATAATTAACTTTACACCTTACTGCTATTTTTGGACTGAAGGCCTGAGTTTGGTGTCTGTCCTTTATATGCACTTTGTAGTTTTTGTGGATTACTTCAGTCAAAACAAATTATGCAAAAGAGAATGTGAAGCCAATACAGGTGAAAAAATTCAAAATAGCTAAAAAAAGCTTTTTTTTACCTTTTACTTGCACCCAAGGCTCGACAATGGTGCTTTAAGTACGGTTACAGCTGAATAATACTGCCGTCGCGTGTTCGCCGGCTCCTTATCTCATAATCCGCAACATTTATGGAACATTTGAATAATGAGCTAGCCCTGTCGTAACGCAGGTAGGTTTTACCGCTTATTCAGTCCGTGTAAATTCAATGCACAAGCGCCGGAGCTTCAACTGCAGCACAACATAAGGACCGGGTCGAGGCACTTACGAAGTTGCCCATACTAAATTCTTGCCGAAGGCTGAATCGCAGTACGGCACCGGCATCATGCACCCCGCAATGAGCTTACGAATGATGATTTGTACGGCATATTCTACTCCAATCGTGCAGCCCATGACACTGTCTCTTTTCCAAGACACTGCAAACGCATTAACCCCCCCCCCCTTACTTTGTCAAAACCAAACAACCGTTTGTTATGAACGCGTCTTGTTGTTTACGAACTAACAAACTAGCATTGTGTTGGCATGCATGACCAGTTCTGCGCTGTTTTCAGAAAAATGTGCCGGACAGAAGGAAATTTACTTACATCTGAGATGCCAAACGTGTCCCGGGTGGTGTGACTGCCCTCCAATAGTCCCGCCGTCAGCGTAGTGTTTCCAGTGAAAGTGCACAAAGGAAGACGCACTATCTGTTGGGCACGCCGGCACACTTTTTGCACAGGTTTACACAGAACCTGACGACGCTTCTGCACATCGCACGAGCTATTTTGCTGCGCTCTGTGCGTCGCAAATCTCGAGAGCATGACGCCGCCAGCAGCACAAAAGAAAGCGCGACGCCGCGACGCCGCGACGCCGCCATCAATGGCTTCGGCTGATTTCGACTTGTTTCGGTTTCGGAAGTTGCCGACTTCAACGGCTTTGCTTTTCGCCTAACAGCGGCAAGCACGATGTCAAGTGTCTACGCGCTAACGCTACATGTTTGTCGTGTATGCGCGCCTGTAGTTTGCGCATTCAGAAATGTGGTGGTGCTAGCGAAAGCTAGCGGTGGCGGAAAAGATCACAGTGAGTTTCGCTTCTTTTTTTGCGATGCTGGAAAAACTATGCGTGCTTGTCATGGACGTCGGGTTGACAGATAAGAAATGCGTTGCGGTGGTTCAGCAAATCGGAGCTTTGGCCCAATGCATCGCCAAGTTCCTTGCGAAAATTCCTGATCATAAACAGCGACAGTGGCCATTGTTTTAGTTGTGCGTTTATATTGGAAGATCAAGTGATTTGTTTGGAAACAAACGCCGAATCGTGATCGCACACTGTTCCACTGGTCACTTGCGAGCGATACTTTCTTTTGTGATGTGTGCATCACTACTACCAGTGTTTAACTCTTGAATGGTGATGAAATTTTAATGGCTGTAGCTTATAGCAAAAGCAAAAACAGTTGTGTGAAAGCATGGTGCCTGCAGTCAGGCAAAATATGCGACATGCAAAAATAGCTTGCCGGTCAAGCTTCAAGCGAAGACAGTGTGGGGTGTTTACGTGGGGATCCGGTAAAAACGTTCCCGGAGCAAATGCCCCCGGAAAAAATGTCCCTATTGGCGAAGTAGGAAAAAATGTCCCCGAACGGGGCTGGAGTCTTGCGCTATAGGACGTAGATTACGTTTCCCCGTGGCGAGCTGCAATGATGAATGATGCATGTTAACTTCACCTGTCGGCTTGGAACGCGAACATCGAATTGATGCGGGCATTCATGACAAAAAAAAGTTATGGCAGCGGTAATACAGTGACAGTGACATGCTTTAATTTACGCAGTTCTTGTAAACATTTCGGGCCCCCAGAGGACGCATGTTCCATATGATGATTACATTTAACTTAAAGCCAAGAAAGAATGGCATAAAATTTGTTTTTGTTTTTTCATGTGTGTTCCGGAATAAATCTTTTTTAGGGCCGGTTTTGGCCTTGGGGACGTTTTTTCCTAGTTGCCGCTTCTTCAGGGGACGTTTCTTCCGGAGACGTTTTTTCCGGGGACGTTTTTACCTTCACCTGTTTGCGTGCACGTTACTTCAATTAAGCACTAATGAAACTGACCATACAAATATTTCAACTTGTCTCTGTGGCCTACAGCATACATGCAGTAAAGAAAAAAAAGCAGCCAAGCTGCTTGTTCCATGCAGCATAAATAATTATGCACTGCTGTTGGAAACTGCACAGCATATACTGGTGGACGAGTTGCACGTGCAGCTTTCTTCAATAGGTTACGCATCTCGCGTGACGCAGCCTACAGTGACACTGAAAAATATGCCATCTAAAAGACATTTCCTTGCAATATTATGCTGCAGCATATATGTGTATAGTATGCATAGCTTTGAGATGCAACACATATACTGTTGGTATCGCCCCTCATAAAGTACTAGGACTTTTGCATCTTTTCGTCAGTCTAAGATCACCGATTTAATCGTTTCTTTTTTTTTTTCATTTGACAATGAGACGGACAGCATTTGCAAGTGTCATTATGCAGCAGAAAGCTTCAATTCAGAGTAGTTCAGTTCAGCAAGGGTTTGTTATAGTCTCAGGAAACTTAAAAATGGCGTATAGATGTAGATGTGCAAGTCAAAACTCAAAAGGCTGTAGCAGCTTTTTTGCTGGGCATATCCTTGTGCTGAAAAAGAGAGTCAGTCCGGTTGTTTATAATCAGTCAAATGAGTGATGTAGAGAAAGAAGCAGAATTGTTGTCATCTTCTCTCCCATCCCATCTGTTAGTGCTGTTCAGTCGTTTGAGAATTGTCTTTCTGTGGTCTTTGCAAGGGATTATGAGTTCGTGAAGTTCAGTACTGGAGTTGGCTTTCACATTTCTGCTATCACACTTACTTTTCCTTCTACAGATGAAACTCCAAGCCAATTCTTCATACAAACTTGTGATGCCTGACGGTGGTAAAGCTGTGTAGTTATAGTGCGTCACCTCCATTCATATGCAAAACACAATATAAGGGTGATTTTGACTGCCAGGTTGACTATCGTATACATGGCATCGGCAACACATCAACATTGTGCACACAGCATAGTGGCAGATGCAATGAACGAAGGGCAGTGCTAGTCAAGGTGTCCAGCAGGAACATCATCTTTAAGGGAACAGTTCTCATTCGACTGAAAATATTCTGCACAATAAATACCGAAAAAATCCTGATTAGTCGACATATTGGTCATGACATCACAGTTACACGACCTCGTGTGAGAATTTCAAACATTCCACAGTGAAATAAAGCTAACAAAACAGGAAGGGTGCAAATGAAGCCAATTATCAAGGAAGCTCTTCTAATGACAGCATTTCAGAAAATAGTAGTTTAATAAAATAAATACGTTGATACGAAAGCTCGAACCCATGTGTGCCCTCTGCATGCAATGTCTATAGCCACGTAGGGTCAAAGGTATGTTAGTGGGGCATTTAGTGAATGCTGTTACATTGGTAATAATTTTGAAAAGTACATAACCTTAAACGAGAAATATTATATAAAAATTTGCGGAATGAAAATGCAGTTCATGCTTAAGATGCTGTCACGTCTATTATTGAGGTAAACTAGCTGAAGCTCCAAAATTATTTTAACTTTGCGTAACTACTTTCTCTTCTTATATTTTGCACTGATAATTATAATTATTCTTTGATCTTCTGCATGTTATGCCACTGATGTGCGTTCAATGAATTAAGTTACAATGCTCAAATCTTGTCTTAGTTCATCTTATTTCTTCCACATTTCTTTCATGCCATGATATATATATTGCGGATACATTTTTGTTTTGTGATATGTTCATGCTGAACTCTGTATTTATTAAAAAATATGTGTTCTATTGCCTATATTTTACAATCAATGTAAGCAGCACGCCCATGTAGATATACGAAAGCATTAAACTTGAAATATATATGGCATATATATCAATGATTATTCAGGAATTAACATGTAAATACAATATGGTTCGCCAACCAGATGAAGGAAATTGGTATCAACTGTCTAACTCGGTGATAAACTGTAAACTATGCAACAAACTTTAATTCTCTTAATGATCTTTTCTATTTAACTGTCAAATATGAGGACATACATGCGGATGATACCACTTAAATGGCAGAAAGTGAAGTGGAGCTCAAGAGACTTCTGATGCGAGTACAAGAAGAGAGTGAGAAGTGTGGGCTTAAACTGAACATTAAAAAGACAAAGATCATGGCGTCTTGCCCCATCAAGTCCTGGAGCATAGAGGGAAAAGAAGTGGAAACTGTGACAGATTTTCTCTTCTTGAGCTCCAAGGTAACCCCGGAAGGAGACTGCAGCCATGAAATTAGGAGACGCCTACTTCTGGGAAAGAGAGCCATGGCTAGCCTTGACTGCGTAGTAAAGAGCAGAGACATTAGTCTGCCAACCAAGATCCGTATAACTCGTGCTATGGTATTTCCATTTGTAATGTATGGATGCGAGAGTTGGACTGTGAAGAAGGCTGACCGCCAAAGAATTGACTCGTTTGAATTGTGGTGCTGGCGGAGAATATTGAGAGTTCCTTGGACGGCCAGAAGATCAAATCAGTCGATATTGTCGACCATAAACCCTGACTGCTCATTGGAGGTTCAAATTCTAAAGTTAAAGCTCAGCTACTTTGGTCATCTGATGAGAAGAGAGGAGTCACTGGAGAAAGATTTGATGTTGGGAAAGGTTGAGGGTCACCGGAGAAGGGGTAGGCAGCGAACACGATGATTAGATGGCATCCTCGAGGCGCTGCAGATGAAGTTATGTGATGCTAGGAAGATAGTGAGAGACCGGAAAGCGTGGCGTGATGTGGTTCATAGGGTCACGAAGAGTCGGACACGACTGAACGACTGAACTGAACTGATGAAGACATACACCTATGAATATCTTCCGAACCAACTAGAACTTCCAATTGAGAACTACATATATACCATGAAGTGCCATTTGAAATCCCGGAGACCAATTCAAATTTTCAAAACCAATTTGAATATCCAATAGGATAGGACATATATGAATTGCAATCCTGTATAATATTGAAAATCCAGTTGGGATTCTAAATGATCATTATGAACGTGGGAACAATTGGGAGTGCCCATTGTTTCCAAAACCATTTGGGTAATTCCGTTAGCTGCCAAATTGGTCGTAATTTTGTGCCCATTTGAGCTCATATATGGCTGTATCTAATTGGGTCAGTGTGGGGCCGAATGGAACCATGTTATAACTGGTTTAATTTTTTACGGGGAGGCTTAGTGAGCCAACTGAACTCGCATTGACCCTGAATGAGCACTGCGAAATCGAGTGCTGGTGCTGTACGAGCATCGTGATTTTAAGCGAGCGTTACGATGTCTCCTACAACTGAGCGTACGAGCTCTGCGTGACCGCGTACGGCGTCTGTGGGGTTTTTACGTGAACTCTACGAGATCTTCTACAAGCTGCTTGAGCCCTCGTACATCTGTACGAGACATCCTACAATCCTTGTACAACCCTATGAGACATCGTACACGCTCTAGGAGACACCGTAGACGCCCTACGAGACATCGTACAATCCTCGTACAACTCTACGAGACATTGTAGACGCTCTAAGAGACCTCATAGAATTCTTGTACAAATCGCATAGCTCTTAGAAATCTCCCACATTTCTCGTACACATCGTAGCAATCTCGTACATTTCGCATACACTTTTTCAGTAGGGCTATGGTACAGTATACAGTAGTTTGCTTGAGGCCTACCCGCAAATGTCTTAGGTCACTGAGGACTTGGCAGATCAGGTGGGCCTCCGCAATAGCTCTGCGTCCATGCAACTGTTCACTACGCACGCGCGTGTACACTGTACATAACACTGACGGCCGTCGTGGGGCGATCGGCTGTTATTGTCCGAAATAGTCCACGCGGAGCCTTAGGTCATAGCGCGCACTATCTGGCGAGGTAAAATAGGCGGGCTTGATGAACCCCCTATTCCACCTTGCCAAATAGTGCGCGCTTTGACCGAATGCTCGGAGTGTGCTATTTCGGACAGTAACGGCCGATCACCCTACGAAGGCGCTGATTACATTTCCTTGTTAAGCTACTCAGGGGGCCAATTGTAACGAATATATAATTATCTGGACAGGAGAAGCGGAAAGGTAGGCCTAAAGATTATAATGCAGATGACTAAAGTTAATGTTCAAGAGCCTGGGATAGGAAGAGCAGTTTTAAATAGTGGCGAAGCGCTGGAACTGGTAGGCGAGTATGTCTACTTAGGACAGGTAGTAGCCGCATGCCCTGACCACGAAAGGGAATTACTGGAGAATAAAACTAGGTTGGAGCGCAGGCCTTCGTCAGGCTGATGATTGTGTTGAATATCGAAACCTTTCAGCTTTGTTTTCTTACAAAAGGGTACGAATGCAAGTTTTATGCCTCGGACAGACGGTACCTGGGCGAGCCCTCGAACAGCTCTGCAGATTAGAGTACCAATAATACTTGACACTTTATACTGTTCATCCCGAAGCTGTAATATTTGCCGGCAACGATAGCAATTCAAACCACGCTGGTTATCTGCGAACCTTGATTTTAGGTCTGGTGATCCTCACTTGTGGTCAAGCGCACTTCTCCTTTTGCGCCAATGTGTTTGCTCGTACTGTAAAATCATTGTATAATACATGCCTGATGCTTTCAAATTTTCACTGATTGTTCATTAAAGCAAGTCAAAGAAGCCTGCAAATTGGTTTGCTGCATCTCCTAGTTAACATGCCCGGTTTGTAGGGTTTACTGAAGTAAAGGCCTATACAGGAGTCGAAAGAGTTGCTGTTGAGACGGGTATGCACCAGCTAGGGTCTTGTATGCCTAAACATAATATTGACACATGCCATTCATAGACGACGAAGATTTGAACGGGCGATTCCGAAAAGACGACGAAGAAAAACGGTGCTCCACTTTTGTGCTGCCCTGACTGGGTGCTGGTGTTCTTCGGTGCCAGAGTGCCAGAGCGCCTTCTGTGTAACGTTACGTTACAAATCTGGTGGAGGAATCGCCAGGTATCGATCCAGTCCTGCATAATCAACCTGTCAATACGGAGCTTACCCCCGTACATCAACGCCTCGGTCGCCGCCTACGTGGAGAGCCCCCTGAATTCGGACCCCTTCCTGCTGCTACCAGGACGACACACCCTCAGACGGCCGTAGAACCTGCTGCAATGACATCTGAGAGCAGGCTTCCCACCCACATCCTGTGCCATCAGCCGCGAACATCCCCCTCTTTTCATGGCGACGTGTTCGAGGACGCCGAGGACTGGCTTGAGAACTATGAGCGAGTTGCTCGTTACAACGGGTGGACTGATGAGCGTGAACTCCACAATGTGTACTTCGCACTTGAAGAGTCTGCACGGATATGATTTGAAAACCATGAGGCTTCCTTCCCATCCTGGGCAGCCTTCTGTCGTGATTTGAAAGCCACTTTTCCTAGCGCCGACCGCCGGGAGCGAGCAGAAGCTGCGCTACACTCGCGCATTCAACGCCTGAACGAGAGCGTGCGTATGTTCTTTGAGGACATGACACGCCTTTTCAAGCGCGCAGACCCACAAATGCCAGAAGATAAGAAGCAGCGTCACCTGATGCGGGGCGTTAAACAAGTTCTTTTCGCGGGACTGGTGCGCAGTCCACCGCGCACTGTGGCGGAGTTTCTCAGCGAGGCAACGATCATGGAGACAACGCTGCAGCACCGAGCCTGTCAGTATAACCGTGGTGTGAACATCATTGGGTCCGACGCACCCCCTGTGCAGGTCGGCTGCGACATGGACGCATTACGAAATCTCATCCGTTCTGTCGTGCGGTAGGAACTGCAAGCGCTCCGGATGCCCTGCAACAAAACACCTTTTCCTTCACTGGCTGAAGTAATCCGGGACGAGGTGCGTATTGCAGCTGAGAAAGTTGCTGACGCTCCCCAGCAGCGCGTTTCCCACCAGACTTTCGATGCGAGGCCCACCTACGCGTCCGTCCTACGTAAGGCTCCCCCGCCGGACCATAGTATTAACGCCGCAGATCCAGCAATGGAGCCGCAGGGTCCTCGCATGGAGGACCTCGCATGGAGTCGCATGGAGCATCGCTACTCCCCTCCGCCAATCTACCAGCGATCCCGTAGAAGTGAAGTATGGCGGCCGCCCCGGGACCGTCGGCCCCTGTGCTATCATTGCGGTGAAGCCAGTCACCTTTACCGGGCGTGCCCGTACCGCCGCGTCAACATGCGGGGTTTCGCCTCGGAGGGTCTCTACCCTCGGAATGCAGAACGGCCTAATGAGATTGCAAGCGACCTTGCAGCGCTACAGTACCCCGTCACATCTGGTTACCAAGAGCGTCGGTCTACGTCCCCGACGAGCAACCGTTCGACAAGTCCCAACTCTTCCCGACGCCACTCTCCCAGCCCTGGCCGGGAAAACTAATACGAGTGGCCTTCGGAGGCAGGGTCGCTGATGTCGGGAAATGTGAAGATCCTCCGTATTCGTCAGGCCGACCCGACGAGATTTCGGGTGTGTCAGGTAGCGACAGCATCCGGCATACTACCTCCGATTTGTGTGTAACGATTGATGGAGGGGATGTCACCGCGTTACTCGACACTGGTGCCGATTATTCAGTAATGAGCCGTGGTCTCGCCCGAGAATTGAAGAAAGTTATGACATATTGGTCCGGCCCGAAAATTCGTACGGCGGGAAGTCACTTGATTGAACCTGCAGGCAAGTGCACAGCGCGGGTCGGCATCCGTGGTTTTGTGTATGTCGGAGAATGTATCGTGCTTTCTGAGTGTTCGAAAGACTTGATTCTTGGTCTAGACTTCCTGCAGACCAACGGCGATATCATTGACCTGAAAGAAGCGCGTGTTTCCTTTTCGACGAAATGAGCTGTGGCGCGCATTGAAAACGAAGATCCGGGTCTGAACGTTTTGCGTATAGTCGACGATGACGTGAGGGTTCCGGCACGTTCTAGTGTGCTGGTTCTTGTGGGGCATGATTTGTTCCACGATTACGAGGGCATCGTGGATGGGCACCTTCCGCTACTACTCGAGAAGGAATTAGTAGTTGCTCGAGGACTCGTACAACTCCAGAACAGTTGTGCTACTGTCCTCCTGACAAATTTTGCTAAGGAGATGCGGCATCTGGCCAAGGACACGGCTGTTGCCGTCCTTCACGATGTTACTGCCTTACCTCATGTATGCACCGCCGGAGCGAACCCTAAAGAGCCCGCACCTTGTCAGGCTCTGCAAACCGTTAAAATTAGCCCCGACTTGAGGTCTGACAAAGGAATCTTCTCTCGGCTCTTCTGAGCGAATTAACAGATTGCTTCGCTACAGGCTCTAAGGTCGGTCGTACTCCTGTCGCCAAGCACCGCATCATCACCGATGAGACCACGTTACCGGTATACCAGCGCCCGTACCGGGTTTCTCCTAAGGAACGTGACGCCATTAAAACGCAAGTGGATGAAATGCTTGCGGACGACGTGATCCAGCCTTGGACAAACCCATGGGCGTCGCCAGTGGTCCTTGTCAAAAAGAAAGATGGCACCTTGAGATTCTGTGTCGATTACCGAAAGTTAAATAACGTGACCAAAAAGGACGTCTATCCGCTGCCCAGGATTGATGATACCCTCGACCGACTACGCGGTGCCCGGTACTTCTACTCATTAGACCTCAAAAGCGGATACTGGCAAATCGAGGTGGATCAGAGAGACAGAGAGAAGACTGCATTTGTGACGCCCGACGGCCTATACGAGTTTAAGGTGCTTCCGTTTGGTCTTTGCTCTGCACCGGCCACGTTCCAACGTATGATGGACACGGTTTTATCAGGTCTGAAGTGGCAGTCGTGCTTGGTGTATTATGTTGTTATTTTCTCGCCTACTTTCGAGCACCACTTGGACAGGTTGCGCATCATGCTTCAAGCACTCAAAGGCGCGCAACTAACGATCAAGCCTGAGAAATGCCACTTTGCTTTCAAGGAACTACGCTTCCTCGGCAATGTTGTCAGTGCACAGGGCGTTCTCCCTGATCCCGAGAAGACTACCGCAGTGTCAAATTTTCCACGCCCCACCTACAAAAAGGCACTTCGATGATTTCTAGGTCTGTGTTCATACTACCGACGCTTCGTCCAAGATTTTTCTAAGATAGCTGCAACACTGACAGCACTAACCAGAGAAGACATACCCTTCCTGTGGGGAGACGATCAAGAACAAGCCTTCCAGGAGCTTAGAAGCCGCCTACGCAAACCCCCAATACCCGCCCATTTCGATGAAGACGCCGCAACCGACGTGCATACTGATGCCAGCAGAGTTGGCCTCGGCGCGGTACTCATTCAGTGGCAAGGCGGAGTAGAACGGGTTATCGCCTACGCGAGCCGAACTCTCTCACGATCGGAGGCGAACTATTCGACAACAGAGAAGGAGTGCCTTGCGGTAATCTGGGCCATCAGCAAGTTTAGACCATATTTGTATGGACGACTCTTCCATATTGTCAGCGACCATCATTCCTTGTGCTGGCTGGCAAGCCTTAAAGACCCGTCTGGACGCTTAGCTCGTTGGAGCCTCTGTCTCCAAGAGTATGACGTTACTGTTGTCTATAAGTCGGGACATAAACACCAAGATGCGGATTGCTTGTCACGCGCGCCATTGGACTCCACTGCAGTGGAAAACGCCGACGATTTTCCCTTTATTGGGGCCATTACCCAATCCCATATGGCTGACCTTCAACGCAAGGACCCAGAGCGGGCGCCGCTCATCGATTATCTGGAAGGACGCGATGGTAGAGTACCACTTGTTTTTCGTCGTGGCTTACAGTCATACGCTTTGCAAAGTGGAGTTTTCTACAAGTGCAATTTTGAAAGATCAAGAGAGACATTTTTACTCGTAGTACCTACGCACCTACGGCCTGACATCCTGAGCGCTTGTCACGATGAACCGTCCGCCGGCCACTTGGGAGTTAGTCGTACGCTTGCAAGAATTCGGGAGAAATACTATTGGCCGAAATTATTACCTTCAGTACGATTTTACGTTAAAACCTGCCGTGACTCTCAACGCCGAAAGACTCCACCCGTGAAACCAGCTGGATTTCTTCAGCCGATCGCTCCACCGCAAACTCATTTCCAACAAGTGGGGATGGATCTTCTTGGTCCTTTCCCGAAGTCAACTAATGGAAAGCGTTGGATTGTTGTCGCGACAGACTACTTGACCCGATATGCTGAGACCGCGTCACTCAAAAATGGAACTGCCACCGAAGTAGCAGAGTTTTTTGTCCAAGACATCGTGTTGCGTCATGGCGCTCCGGCTGTTATCATTACCAACCGCGGGGCAGCTTTTACGGCCCGCCTGACTAAGGCTGTACTGAACCTTACACATACTAGCCATAGACGGGCCGCGGCATACCACCCGCAAACTAATGGTTTGGAGGAACGGCTTAACAGAACTCTGGCCGACATGCTGTCTATGTACGGGGATATAGAGCATAAGACCTGGGATGAAATCCTCCCATATGCCACGTTCGCATATAATACGGCACTTCAGGAGACGACGCGGCTGACACCCTTCGAGCTTGTCTTCGGCCGTCGAGTGACCACTCCACTGGATACAATGCTGCCCGTATACACCGACGACGAACATGAGCTTGACCTGGACATTGCTAGCTTTACTCAGCGTGCGGAAGAAGCGCGGCAGCTGGCAAGACAGCGCATATACCTACAACAGCAACCAGACGCTGACCGTTATAACAAGGGACGGCGCTTCGCTGCCTACGAGCCTGGAGACTATGTCTGGATTTGGACGCCCGTTCGTCATCGTGGGCTCTCTGAAAAATTGCTGCGTCGGTACTTCGGCCCATACCGTGTCCTCCGCCTCCTCAGCGACGTTACTTATGAATTTGAATCCGCGACCCAAGATCCCTCAAGCCGCAGACGACGCAAGTTCACTGATGTTGTACTCGTCGTCCGGATGAAACCCTACCACGATCGCCCCGCTGACTCAGCTTGAGACTGATGGCGCCCCGTTTTGTGCTGTGGAATCCCATACCAACCTAGCATACTATCTGTCAGCTCATCGCATCAAGCAGCATTTGCAGCATCGAGGCGATGCTGCCAAGAAGGGGGGCAATGACACATGCCATTCATAGACGACGAAGATTTGAACAGGCGATTCGGAAAAGACGACGAAGAAAAACGGTGCTCCGCTTTTGTGCTGCCCTGACTGGCTGTTGGTGTTCTTCGGTGCCAGAGTGCCAGAGCGCCTTCTGTGTAACGTTACGTTACAATATGACCATGATGGATTGAAAATGAGCTTTTCTTACTGATATCTTTTGTTTTAGCTCTCTACACGTGGTGCATATAATGCACTACAGATGCGTCTCTATGGGTGTATAATGAGTGCCTTCACGTATATAGTGAAATAGGCCACAAGATGGCGGGCATACTAAAACATTTATCGGAATCAGTGTTGAGACGCGAAAAGATACATAGTTGACCCCAAAAGTCACCTGTGACTAAGGGACTAACATTCCAAACTTCTTTGCTACAAAACATTCGCACGGGCTGTGCTCATCCCTGTATGGGTGTAAGCGGCTTGCCAAGCATCATCCGTTTTTCCACATGTGGCTGTGCATGGATACAGAAGATCACTTTATGCACTTTTCAGGGTACAACGCTGAAATGAGTGTGGTGTTTGCTTCCCTCAAGAAGGCAAGAGCTCTTCGCAGTTCACTTCAGGACAATGTCTACTCACATCACAACCAGTAATGCAGAAAAGAAGTTTCACTCCTTTTTGAGTTCTTTCAGGTCTCAGGTATGGATTCCAGATTGTGGTAGGTGTCGTTAACGTTTAATAATTTGGGTGACTGTGCATATAACGATATGGATCAACCAGGTCTGGGGTATGGGGCAGATTTGTTGGTATAATTTAAAGTTGAAATCTCGTTACGGTGGAGCACTTGCAGGTACAATCCACAGGGTATACACCCCACATCTTCTGCAAAAATACACCTCAAACGCTCACGAAGCGTCATCCTAGAATGGGCATATAAAGCATGCCCTACACTTCGGCCCGATCTCATCGACCAAAGCCAACAATGCACCCTAAATAAGTACAAGGCATAGCAACGCTGGTGTAACGCTTCGCAACGGCCAGCTTTCGAAATATCATTTCTCAAAATGTCTGCAGAAACGCGCCTCTCAAGTTAACATTCCAGCAGGCATTTCCGCAGCCATTCTCTGAAATGTATGACACGACACATGTTCGGCAGTCCAACGCAGCGGAGTCAGAATGATCGTACTGCGCTTCTTGTCTGACTGATGTAAAGAGTCCGCAGCTGTACTGTTGTCAGCAGCGCTGTTTACGAGCGGAAGTATTGGTTTGAATTTGCTTTTTCTTGTCCACGCGGAGATGTGTCCTACAGTTATCAGCAGTTTAAGCATCATTTAACGGAGCTACATTTATATTGAATACTGCATGAGTTGTTTTATTTACAGTTTGCAAAACATTAACACATTAACTATATTACGCAATGAAGGTTAGTGGATATGGCTGATGTAAGACGGGTCACTTGAAAGAATGCAAATGAGTGGTGTCTCAATCAGCCGCAATATTCTTACTGATTTCCGCATTGAGACTTAACTTGCGGTCGATAGTATTGATATATTTTTGAATTATTTCTTCATGAAGGTACTCTCCTGCAAATTGTTTTCAAGAAAGGGTGGTATTCGGCTATTAATAGAGTGCATATGATATGGGTACCCAGTGGGATCTCAATAGATTGGCTGGCCGTAGCTAACACCTCTAAAATGAACATCGGCTCCCTGTGGGGACAAAGCCGTAAAAAATTACATTCATGATGTATAATTAGATCGTCTAGCTTGGCCACCAAAACTTCCCGGTTGGTTTGATAATCATCTCAAAAATGCTGCCGATGTTGGCAGCATCATAGGAGAGACAGACAAACATAAGCATAAGACGAATAAGAGCTCCATTGCAATAACATGTTCAGGCAAAGGAATTTAAGCCTATTGTACTTTTATTGCGAAAGCAATACTATGACAGCCAAAGCGAGACCTCGTGTGGCCGCAGCTGTGCCGTAAAAAGTCCGTAGCTACGGTTGCTCATAAAAACAACAGCCTGCCATGACATTTGAATTCACGTTACCCCTGTGCCGCGGGCAGGAGCTGCCAACTCGAGTTGCTCCTTTCATATGGGAGGATGATATCAGAATCAGCCTACCAGAATTGTTACCCTTAACGAAATGCAGCCACCTACATACGGCTTGGTTGAAGCAGGATTATATGGGGTGGTAGCTTACGCTGTCGCATCATACTCTTGAAGGATGAGCTTAAGTGTCCCGATAATGAAGCACCTTACATAGACAGGGCGTGATAGAGGAATAATGTAGGAGGCAAACGAAGTTTCCGCCATTTCTTTCGCAATTCAACTAGATTAACCAGAGCTAAACCACCACAAATGTTTTATATTATTCCTGATATCTGGAGTAACGACCCAGAAGAGAGCTGCCCTCAAAATGTGAAAATGGAAGCAGGGTACCTGGCTATAGGGCTAAAAGAAAAAAGGAAATGAATTTGGTGTGGTGCGACGGCCATGTAAAGCGAAAGAACTTAAGTGTGAAACTGAAAATCCCGCTATTTCTAATGTGAAAGGAACGCGAAAATGATGGCGGGGAAAACTAAGTTCGCCTAACATCTCGACGAATGGGAGTGTTAAAATGTTAGCGAGCGGGCTGAGGCTCTCCAATAACTGTTGCTCGCAGTAGTTACCTGACAAACATCTTCACCTCTTCCTACCTTAGATACTCGTCCTTTGTGCTCTTACCTAGGATAGAGGCAAAAGAAACGTTAGGCTCAAAAGCTTGCCTGTTTTCATTGCCAAGAGCACTAAAGACTGCCTTTCTCCCCTAAGGCTAGGTCCTTAGGGAAGAAAGATGAACTGAGCGAGCATTCTAACTGCTGACCGACAGTGAAGGTCCTGCTTTGATTACGCTTCTTAAAATACTGTTTCTTTGAGGCCTGTCGCTCAGAGAAAGGGGTACGATAGTGGTGATACGCACTGACGTTTGTGATACGAGCTCACACAGAACTCGCCTGAATAGAGGAGAAAAGCAGTTCACTTACTCTTTTGCGAGGCCTTCAAGTGGGGGCGGCGGGAATGAGAGGCTATGCTCCAGAATTGAGGCAATATTCGTGGATGTTTAGCGACTAACCTTTTAATGAAGATCCGTCTCCAACCCCGGCGCTTCGTGGCCACCGTTTTCAGACTTGCCCCTTTTATATTGTGCCGAGCGGTCTTTGGCGTATCCTTCGCGCAGCTGTTCTGAATGTGCTTCTGCGTTAGAGCGGAAATCGTTGACGAAGTTGTAAAAAAGTACAAACGTGACGTTCTGGGAATACCGCGTTTGCTTACGCTGAAAATAAGCTCGAAGGAAACTAATACCATCGATCAAGTTATGCCGACAGCACCAGCACTTAGGTCGATGCTCTGCAAGCTCTAAAGAATGCAAAACATGGTTACCGATTGCAGGTAGACCATTATTTTTGACCAAAAAATTAACACTGCTCCTATAGCGCTCCAGCGGGATATTTAAACCATCTCATATAATATGCGCTCCATGTCTCGCGACAACTTTGTGTAGTTCAGGCTTGCTAAATGGCGACCCGTGACGGGTATGGAGAAATGTGACGGGTTAGCTGCGAGGAAAGTGTTAGCGTAATTATAATTCGAGTTCCTAGGAAAGAACTAAAGCAAGGCTTCGGGCAATGTGGTATCGACTTCATTGAGCTTAGAGCGAGCCGAGTGTACCGCATTTGAGCTCCAAGCTATGTGATATTTATACCTGCCTGCTTATCTGTAGTTCCCCGACACCGATTAGAAACAGGCACCCGATGACGGGCCTTTTCTGTGTTGGCAGCGGAAGAAGCTAGCTATAAATCAGACGGCTGTGTCATTCGCCTGATTTCTCTGCTGCGATGAAACGGGCGGAATCGAAAATTCCGGCTTAAATTGCTGCACCTCGACGAAATTTTCTGTAAACAAAAGAAAAAAATGATGTGCTGAAGCTTTAATAGCCCCATTCTGCCTTATTTAGTTTCTGGTGTACTTGTATTATACGAGTGCAACCAGTCAGTGAAGGATGCCAAAAGCGATGGTGATAACTTTTTAAATCAATACATTCTTATTTCATGACTTATTTCTGATATTGGAAAGATGTTGAGCAAAACTATCCCCACTGTTCAAAACGTTCTGTTCTAGGAAAATTTCCAGAAGCCATTCAGGTCAACACATAAAATATACTATAAGCGAATTGCGCATATAAATTCCGTATTGATTGTCTATGATCACTTTATGCGATGTCTTTAGACAATAAGATCATAGAAGCTCTTGACCATCAAAGAATGTCTTTAGAACACATATGATCTATATATGACCCCCCTTCCGACAATTGGCCACCGTGAACGAATAGAATGTATTTACATAGAACGTATTCTTCTGACGAAGAATCCCTACAGGCTGACCTCAATCATGTGCAAAACTGGTGTTTGCAGCGGCTGATGACACGCAACCCTAACAAATGTAAGTATATGTCTTTTCACCGCCGCCGAAATCCTTTTGTTTTCCAGTACACAATTTCTAACTCCTCTATCGACCTCGTCCAGTCGTACAAATACTTATGTATCACCATTTCTAATGATTTATCCTGGCGTCTGCATGTGACTAACCTGATATCATCAGCTAATAAAACACTTGGCTGCTTGAAACGTCACCTGCGGGATGCCCCTCAACATGTAAGACTGCAAGCATACATTTCACTCATCAGAACTAAACTGGAATTCGCATCGGCCATCTGGAACCCTCACCAAGCATATCTAACAAACGCCCTCGAAGCTGTGCAGAACAGTGCCACCAGATTCATTCATTCCTCGTATTCATACGATGTTAGCATATCATATCTAAAATTGCAATCATGTCTATCTAATCTTTCTGCTCGCCGTCGCACTGCCAGTCTCGTCTTATTTTACAAGTTTTTTTATTCGCCACTCAGACAAGAACCCTACATTTGTGCATCTCCGCCGCGCAGATCCCATCGCATCAGTCACCCTCTTCAAGTTTTGCGCCCACGTGCCCGTACCACTGTTTTCTCTAATTCATTTTTTTGCCGAGTAGCAGCTGACTGGAACGGCTTCCCCACGATATCGCTGCCATCACCTGCCCTGGAACATTCATGACTGCATTGAACACCTGTACTTCATAAAAAACCACCCCTTATGTAACACCCCACAAGGGGTCTTTAAGGAAAATAAAGTGATGTGAGGTGATGTGATGCGATGTGATGTATTAATACCTCCTATGATTGGCCTATTGACTATGTTCATGGACACCGTAATGACTGTGTTCCGATAATTGGCCACCGTTATTTTAAAGAATCCTGTTCATACAAAGTATTAGTATTTTGTGTTATGCTAAACATATTTCAAGTGCACAATAATAAGGTGTCTTTTACTCACAGTTCACATGTGTGCGATATTTCGTGAAAAGTGAGACTGGGAAAAGAAACAGATGCAAATTCATACCTTCATTTATTGCACAAACCCTTGACACAGAAGCACTTGGCTTCCTATGGCAACAATGACATTGTGTGTTTAATGTAGCAGCCATATCAAAATTTATCATGGTGTCATCTAGAAAAGATATTCTGAGCACTGTGTGGCGCTTCATTTTCCACACGGCCGAACGTGCTGATTCATCTTCGTCCTGCTCCCTCTTGTAGATACCCATCGTCATCGCGGAGTGTGTTTGGCTGCAGTGCGCGACCAAGGCTTCAGGTCTGCAATAAAGCCTGATCCCCTAAGCCCGACCTTCGCGTTGCCTTACACGTGGTGGAGGTGCGCCTTGATTTCCCCGCTGCTTCGTCACCTGCATCCACCTGGAGCTTCGTTCTGGCCGCCGTTTGACCCCGACCACCATCGTCGTGACTCAAGAGGGCCACTCCGCTATTCCGGCCTCTACCAACTCGACTCCAGCTCCCCTTGCCACTTGGAGTGTCAGTAGCCGTCAGCGCGACCCGCAGATGTTCGCCGGTCTCCGCGGCGACGACGCTGATGACTGGCTCGACAGCTACGACCGGGTCAGTGCTTTCAACCGGTGGGACGATTCTCATAAACTAATTAATGTGTCCTTTTATTTGACGGATGTGGCCAAAACGTGGTTAATAAATCATGAATCGACGATTCCGGACTCGGCTACATTTAAACAAAAGTTACGCCAGATTTTCTGCGCTCCTACTGTTCGCACGGAGTCCGCCAAGAAGAAGCTAGAAGCCCGACTTCAGCGGTCCAATGAGACCTATACCTCTTATATAGAAGATGTCATTGCACTTTGTCGGCGCACAAATGACACCATGCCTGAGGCCGAGCGGGTTCGGCACGTCCTTAAAGGTGTTGGGCCACTCCTATAATGCCCTGGCCGTGCAGAACCCTGCCACAATCGACGCCATCATATCGACTTGTCAACGCCTTGACGAACTACAGTCAATACGCCTGCAGCCTGATCCCACTTCATTTGGTTTCACTGCCGACGCTGCCCTCCGTGCGCTTATTCGCGGATTAATTCGTGAAGAGCTCTCGGCTCAGGGTAATTTGTGCCGCCCTGCATCTGAGCCACATCCTTCAAGTGCCGGCCTGCGTAGCATTATCAAAGAAGAGCTGGCCTCAATGACCTATTCCCCCCCAACATCGGTCGCTCCTACCATCTGTCAGGTGCCAACGTACGCCCAGGTCACGTCCTCGCCTCCTGCAGTAGGAGCGCCTAAGCCACCGGCGCCTACCACTGCTCATGTCGCTGCATTGGCACCACCTGCCGCGGCGCCGACATACTACCCCAACTGGCGCCCAGCCCGCCCTGTTTGTTCTTACTGCGTGTACCGAGGCCATATTTCCCGCTTCTGTCGTCGCAGGCTCCAGAAGGAACGCCGCGGCTACGACTCATTTGAAGCAGACTACCCTCCTCGCTTTTCCGGCTCTAACCGCCGTTCATTCCCTGATTGTCCCCGACGTTCATCACCCCCGCCAGAAAGCCCCGCTCAGCCTGCTGGTTACAGGCCTTCAAGACGCCGTTCTCCTTCGCCTTTTCGCCGCTCAACCTCGCCTCTCCGTCAAGCTTCACTAACGACCCCCCGCCAATCGGAAAACTGACCACTGCAGTTTTAGGAGGGAAAACTGCACTCTTCGGCCATCCCAAAAATCTTCCGGAACGTCCCTGGAATATTATTTTAGTGTGGGTTGAAGGTTTACCTGTTGAGGCTTTGGTTGACACGGGCGCCGCTGTTTCTGTGATACACACTGACTTGTGCTCCCGCTTGCGAAAAGTGAAAACGCCTTATGATGGACCTGAACTCCATCGAGCTAATGGTGCAATAATTCGGCCTTTTGCTGAGTGTACTGTGCGAGTTTTTGTTGATGGTGTCCGCCACCATGTACAATTTGCCATGATGTCACCATGCGCTCACCCAATTATTTTAGGCTGGGATTTTCTGTCTGCCGCATCAGCCAGCATTTCGTGTCACGACAGGGTCATTTACATGAACGAGAGCGATCCGTCTTCTGAACTTCCCGAGCCCCGTCATCGCCTGCTTGCCGCTACTAACTCAGTGTTGCCCCCTGGATGCGAACAACTTGTCGCGCTTACTTCTACTGACATTGATAACGGAGATGTGCTAATCGTGCCTTCTGATCGCCGTCTGACCCATGGAATTGCGCTAGCACCAAGTTTTGTTCGGTTTGAGCATGGCACAGCGCTTGTCGCTGCTTCGAACACTTCCCCAGAGCCCATTGTGCTGACTTAAGGGGCATGTTTTCCTTGTGCCCTGGACATTCACCCGGTGTCCCTCACTACCCTTACCGCCCCCTCTTCCTCACCAGCAGCTTCTTCCGATGCTTCTCTCTGTGTTCTCTTTGGCACCATCAATCCTGACCTTCCTGCGACTCACCGCCAAGCTTTGAAGGAATTACTTCGAAAACACCAAGCCTCCTTTGATGTCACTTCTCCGACCTTGGGCCGAACGTCTTCTGCGCAGCACCGCATTATTACAGAAGGTACTTCTATTGTTAGCCACCGCCCTTACCGTGTTTCCTTATCAGAACGTAAAATCATAGAAGATAATGTGAATGATATGCTCCGGCGAGACATTATTCGGCCCTCAGCTAGCCCCTGGTCATCTCCGGTCGTCTTGGTCAAAAAAAGGATGGGTCCGTGCGTTTTTGCGTTGATTACCGCGCACTTAACAAAGTCACTCGAAAAGATGTTTACCCTATGCCGCGAATTGACGACTTCCTCGACTGTCTTCAGGGCGCCAAATATTTCTCCACTTTGGATTTGCGGTCCGGTTACTGGCAGATACCGATGCACGAAGCCGACAAAGAAAAAATCGCATTCGCTACTCCCGATGGACTTTACGAATTCAATGTCATGCCTTTTGGACTTTGTAATGCCCCCGCTACGTTTGAGCGCATGATTGACACTGTTCTTAGAGGACTTAAGTGGAAAACATGCTTGTGCTACCTGGACGACATAGTTATTTTCTCTGCGACATTTTATGATCATTTATGCCGCCTTGATCAAATATTATCGTGCCTGGCATCCGCCGGTCTCCAGCTGAACACAAAAGAGTGTAATTTCGCAAAGAAAGAAATCAAGATCCTGGGCCACCTCGTCAGCCGCGATGGCATTCGACTCGACCCTGATAAGCTTGCTGCAGTTTTGAACTTTGCACGCCCTCAGCGGACTAAGGAACTACGCAGTTTCCTTGGCCTGTCTTCATACTTTCGCCGTTTCATTCGCAATTTCGCTACTATTGCTGCACCGCTCCACCGCCTCCTTACCGATCGCACTACTTTCAATTGGTCCGAAGAATGGGAAAAAGCTTTCCAAACCCTAAAGAATGCCTTCACTTCGGACCCTGTTCTCGCTCACTTCGACGACACTGCTGCCACCATTCTCCACACCGATGCCAGCAGCCTCGGTATCGGCGCCGTACTTCTGCAACGTGATACCACTTCTCGGGAAAAGGTAATTGCGTTTGCCAGTCGAACTTTAACACCAGCAGAACGCAACTACACCATCAGTGAGCAAGAGTGCCTCGCCGTTGTTTGGGCAGTTCAGAAATTCCACCCCTACCACTACGGCCGCCATTTCACGATCGTTACCGATCACCACGCTCTGTGCTGGTTATCAACCCTCAAAAATTTGACTGGACGCCTGGGCCGTTGGATTCTGCGTTTGCAGGAATACCACTTCGATGTCATATTCAAATCGGGTCGCAAACATCGAGATGCCGATGCTCTTTCCCGCTGTCCGCTCCCAGAATCACCACCTAGTGCTTCTTCGCGCATTCCTGCGTGCACCCTCGACGTCCCAATGTCGTCCAGAGCTCCAAACACCACCTGTGCTACTCCTGCCGCTGCTCCAGATCGCTACGCCATTATTTCACACCAGCGACCAGATCCCTACTGTCTTTCCCTAATCAACCTTCTCACCGGTGCTTCTCACCCTCCTACCGCTAGGATGCGCAGGCAACTCCAAAAGTTCAAACTTGACAACGGCGTGCTCTCCCGTTATATTTATTGCTCTGAAGGCACCCGTTGGGTCCCCGTTATTCCGAGAGCGCTCCGCACCCGTATCCTGGCGGCTTTCCACGATGATGCCACAGCCGGTCACTTAGGCTTTCATAAAACTTACCACCGCGTGAAAACCCGTTTCTTCTGGCCAGGCTTCGCCTCAAGTGTGGCAAAATACGTCGCCTCTTGTCTGCCATGTCAGCGCCGCAAACGGCCCACTTCTCCTCCTGCTGGCCTACTACAGCCGCTACCTCGCCCTGCTACTCCTTTTGCCGTTGTTGGCATAGACTTATACGGGCCACTCCGATTGTCCGCACGAGGTAATCGCTGGATTGTCACCGCCGTCGACCACCTAACACGCTATGCTGAGGCCGCTGCCCTGCCTAAAGGCTCAGCACATGAGGTCGCGACCTTCTTTTTGGAATCGCTCGTACTGCGCCATGAGGCCCCTCAAATACTTCTCAGCGATCGTGGTCGGACATTTCTGTCGACGATTGTAGCCGAAGTTATTGAGGCCTCAACCACACATCACAAATTGACCTCCAGCTATCACCCGCAGACCAATGGATTGACTGAGCGGTTCCACTGCACGATTTCTGACATGTTGTCTATGTACGTCGACCAAGATTACTGAAACTGGGACGTAATACTTTCTTTTGTTACGTTCGCCTACAATACGGCTGTACAGCGGACCACAAGTTACACCCCGTTTTTCCCCTTTTACGGCCGTTCTCCCGCTACCCTTCTTAACGCCTCTTTCCTTTCTACACATGCCAGTTCCTCATCCTCTCTTCCTGACCAGTTCCTTTCCCGAGTGGCAAAATCTCGCCGGCTTGCTCACGTCAACACGGAAGCTAGCCAGGAAGACCGCAAGTGCCGCTATGAAGCAACCCTCGCCAAGTTTCGTTCCGTCCCAGCGACAAGGTGTTACTTTGGACCCCATTACGCACTCCTGGCCTTTGTGACAAGTTACAGCACCGTTACATTGGGCCTTACACAGTTCTTGCAAAAACCTCCCCGATCAACTATCGCGTCTCCCCTGTTTACCTTCCTCCAGACTGTCGTTACCGTGGCACTGAAGTTGTCCATGTTTCACGTATGAAACCTTTTATTCAGCGCAATCCTGCGGACTAATTGCGGCCAGGCTGGCCGCTTCAACTGCGCGGGCGAAATAGTGTGAGCACTGTGTGGCGCTTCATCTTCCACACGGCTGAACGTGCTGATTCATCTTCATCCTGCTCCCTCTTGTAGATACCCATCGTCATCGCGGAGTGTGTTTGGCTGCAGTGCGCGACCAAGGCTTCAGGTCTGCAATAAAGCCTGATCCCCCAAGTCCGACCTTCGCGTTGCCTTAAAATATATACATGCTCAAAACTTTTCTGGCCATTTCACATGCTTTGTGCTAGCTTCACACACATCTCTCTTCACTCAAATGCCTCTTTTTCCTCAAAATATCCAAATTGGTTTCCGACCACTTTCTGACCTACAAAACACCCTTAGGAGATAGAGACTATTGCTGTATTTAGTTGTACTATTCCTTGTGGTCCTGTATATCACTCGACATTGGTTAATCACAATAGGGGCCCAAGAAACAAAGGAGTGAAATATACACGCTAGTATGCTTGGTCATCAGAATGTTATTCATTGGAAAATCTCTCCTCTGCCATTTGCTACATCAAGCAAATAAACATGTTGAGCAGCAACGTATCAGTATGTATACATATATTTTGGTGCATGCTACCAGCAGGTGATGCCATTATGCCTGTTTGCACTCATTTTTCCTACTATGAGCGATGCCTATGTTTGCTATAGCAGGTAACGCACACACCTAAGTAATTACTGAAGGAGACCAGCTACACCAAGCTTCTAGGTGAATACAAGAGCAACAATAAGGAATGATGAAGTATATTATAGTTACCCTAGAATATGCAGTCACACATACTTTTTGCTACATATGCTGGGAACTAGTCTCAATAGTGTATTCTTTTCCTTCAAGAGCTTGTCACCAAAATAAAATCTTTATCACATATGAAAGCAAAATTTAGAATACCTTTTTAAGTCCACATGGATGCTGGAGAAACTATGCTGCTATGTATAAGTAAAATAATGCACAAGTAAAAGAAACATAGGAGGAGTATTTCATATCGTTGCTGAGTAAGATCAGAAAAAGAGAAGCCCAGAATTGGAAATACAGTGCTCCACTGAGGAAAATTACATAATCATAAAATACGTAAATACATAATCTTCTAGGTAGTCTCAGCAATAATGGGAAGTCTTATGTAGGCATCATCTTTTGGTGATATGCGGAAAGAAAGACAGTTCAGATGGGGTGGTAAAATATGATTGCTTTGGTTTATGTGGTTTCACATCCCGAAGCAACCCAGGATATGAGAGATGCCGTAATGGACGACTTCGGTACATTCGACGAGCTGGGGCTCATTAACGTGCACTGACATTGCACTGGACATGAATTGCCTTTTTGCTTCCTCAATTTTGAGCTTACTGCTGAACTGGTCGTACTCAAAATAGGTTGGCGCTACTTTTGTTCAAGTTTAGACGAGATCTTTTTGAGGATACAAGACTGGCATGTGTCCCTGACATTTTCTGTGAGACACGTTGGCCCTGTACAAAGGCTTAAAAATTGGAGAGCTTGTCTCTTTAAAACCCACCCGGCCCTCACATAATCACGTTTTGGTGCCTGGTATTGCCTGTTTTGGTTAGTCAATTCTAGGCTACCGCCAATTGGAGATTTCATCCTTAAAATTTCACCCTTTTAAAATTTCATCCTTAAAATATCATGCAGCTTACTGCTGGAATATGCAGCCACACATACATTTTGCTACATATGCAGTTAACAAGTCTTACTAGTGTATTTCCGAGAGTAAGAATTTAAGAAAGTGCCACTCATATCGATCTTTTCCTTCAAGAACTTGTCACCAAGGTAAAATCTTGATCACATATGAAAGTAAAATTTAGGAGAAATACCTGTTTTTTAAACGAAATCCACATGGATGCTGAAGAAACCACGCAGCTACGTTCCACTGCTACTTGTCCCGGAAGTCAGGTTGCCAAGTTTTTAATTGTTGGCACAGATCACGGAAACAGGATTCAGATATCGCTGAATGAAGCATCAAGAGGACTGCATATGCGTACGAGAACACTAGTCAGAACTGCAGGAAGAAATTCTTTTGAATAATAAAAAAAGAAAAGTCAAATGCACAAGTAAGAGAAACAAACAAGGAATACTTCATATGGTTGCTGAGTAACACCCTAAAAAGAGAAGCCCAGAATTAGAAATACAATGCTCCACAGAGGCAAACTACAGTAAAATGCTCGTGCACAAAATTCTCTTCTAGAGTGGAAGATTCAGTGATATATGCAAGGGGTTACGTTTATCTATTGTGCATGCATACGGTACTATTAGAATACATTACTGTCTGGGAAATCAACCTCCACACCACTAGGTATAAAACTATTTCAGAAGTTTCTGAAAGATTTCTATGGAATGACAGGAAGATCTTTCACTATCAAACACAGTAGCAAACAACAGTAAAATATAATGAGCCCATGCATATTTCTGTTACAAATGTGCTGACAAAGGAAATGTAGTTGCTGCTCCTTTTATTTATTTACTTCTAACTAATACTGCATCATTTCCATCTATAGCATGCGTGAACACAATGCAAACAAACAGTAGAGGTGAGCAAGCTTATATAAAGATTTACAATGACTTTTTGTAATAAAATGAACAGAAATCATTTAACTAGCCATGTACAGGAGACAATGCATTACTAAAGCAGAGCTGCACAGATTTAAGAATCTTAAAAGCTCTAGCAAAACACCCTTTTTCTTACTGTTGCCTTTTCACAAACACTACAGGATGGCCGAGAACTACAGTTTACATACAATACCTCTAATTATGAAACATTCAAACTGATCACTTTTTCAAATACATTGATAAGCTCAGGTACACATGACTGAGCTTTCAAAACGTCATCTGCTGGACAGAACCCTCCTTATACTCTTGGATAGGTCTGATTGGGCACGGCAGCAACAGCGGCATGCGGATGCATAATCTTTTCGCCTATATCGTGCAGATCCTCGCCACTACGCTGGTGATACCGACGGCACAAGACCATCATGGCCCCATGACGCAGGCCGCAACAACGTGGGAGATAGACCACTTTTGCTCCTTCCGGCCTGTGGCGACGGCGGTCATTGACGACTTCGGCTTCCAACGACAACCGACCGTGACACTCTACATCGACGGAATCCCCACTTCGGCCCAGATGACGCTCTGCGACCCATTCAGTATAAAGCAAGGCTCGACTATACCCGGCATCATTGGGCACGGCAGCAACAGCGGCATGCGGATGCATAATCTTTTCGCCTATATCGTGCAGGTAAGAAAACTTTATGGTAAATGTCTTCGCTCAGATGATCCGTTCCTTCTTGTGCTGCCGTGCCCAAGGTTGCTGTGTCCTTCACTCTGTGATTTAACAGCACACCTTGCTGAACTACTGCTGCTAGCGGGGGATATCGAGACAAACCCCGGTCCTGAGCTCACTCAGATTTCCAAACAACTGGAAGCAATTGCTGGCGACATAAAAAGCATCAAGGAGGAACGATTAACATCTATTGAAGCGAAGTTGGAAAATATGGCAGCTCTTGACAAAAAGTTATCGGAATGCACTAACCAGGTTGCCAGCCTGCAGAAAGTTGTTTCCGCGTTGGAACTAAAACTGGATGATCTGCAAAACCGCTCGAGAAGATGTGATCTGTTGGTATACGGCATTCCAGAAGATGCTGAAGAAAATAACACCTTAGAACAGATGTTTAATGAAAGCATTGCTAAGAACATCCTTGAAATGGAACCTGTTGCAATAGAACGCATTCATAGGTTGGGCAAGCCTTCAGCTGAAAAAACCAGGCCTGTAATACTAAAACTTCTTGATTATCGTGAAAAGACACTGGTGCTAAAAAACTGTCGTAAACTTAAAGATTCAGATTATTCGATCACTGAAGACTTCTCCGTCCGAGTACGTGACATAAGAAAAAAGTTGTGGAATAGTGTAAAAGAAATGAAAGATCGTGGTGCAAAGGTTGCTCTAGTCTACGATAAAGTGCGCATTAACGAGGAACTTTTCCAATGGGATGAAGAAAATAAACGTCGAGTGCCCTTCAAGACACATGCAAGCGAGAATAAAAACGAAAAAAAATAGCAAGATACTGGACCAAACAGACGCCCCCGGCAGCCCCCAAAACGAAATCAATTACATTTGCGAGCGTAAACGCGCGTAGTATCCTTAATAAACTTGAATCACTGGAATCGCTTCTGATAGGCCTCGAACCTGATGTCCTGACGATTACGGAAACGTGGCTAACTGAAGATATATGTGACAATGAAATTTCACCCCCAAACTATGCAATTGTTCGCAGAGATAGGTTAACAGGAGGAGGAGGTGTGGCTATATTACTAACGAAAAAAATTCCTTTCGTAGTCTTGCCGGAGGTCGAGGGTATTGAGGCACTCTTTTGTAAATTGATTTTTGAAACTACTACCATTACTGTTGGTTGCATATACCTCAGTCCTTCGGCAGACGAACGTGCAATGGTATCACTGTACGAATATATGCAGCGTCATGTACAAAAAGCCAGACTTATTCTACTTGGCGACTTCAATCTTCCAGATATAAACTGGGAAACTCTATGCTTCCGCTCTCCTGGTTCTGAAATTGTTCTTGATATTATCCTTAGTTTTGACTTGTTGCAAATTGTTAACGAACCCACACGTGTTCAAGTTAATGCATCTAACACTCTCGATCTCATCTTCCTAAGCAATCATTTTTCAACTGACGACACTAAGTTGGCAGTTCTAGATTTCATATCAGATCATAAACTGACGTTATGCACTACTCCAACAGAAGTCACAACAGTTCACTCCATTTCCAAAACAACTTACTTAGAATTTCCAAAGGCTGATGATTCAAGCATACTTAATTTTCTAATATTGGAATTTGAATCATTTGAAGAACTTTATAATTGTCCAGGCACAAATATAGATACACTATGGCAAAGCTTCAAGGCCATTGTATCACACTGTGTCAACAAGTATGTGCCACAAAAAACCAAACGAACAAATAGACATAACCCATGGATAACACGTGATGTTATTCTCTCGAAACGCAAAGTAAAAAGACTGAAAAAATCTTCAAAGATAAAAAATGACTCTCAAATAAAACATAGGCTTACGAACGCCATTAGTGAAATGAAAGCAAAGATTAAGACAGCTAAAAGAATTTATTTTTCAGATACGCTTCCTAATTTTATGAAACATTCACCTGGAAAATTCTGGACCTACCTTAACCCCCAAAAGCAAAAAAACACTTTCAGTTCGCGAGACCAAAACTAAAAGTTAGCGGACTCTTTAAACGCATATTTTCAGTCCGTATTCACAGCTGATAATGACCACATTCCGGTGGTTGATCATATCTGCCAGAGACCACTAGATATGCCAACGATAACTGAGGCTAGAGTACTGAACCTGCCACTATCAATTGATACGAAAAAAGGAAACGGCCCTGATAATATTTCTAACACTTTTCTTCACAGATATGCCGAAGTAAACGCCAAATACGTGCATTTAATGTTTCTTAAACCCTTATCTCTTCCTAAAGGAAGGTGAGGATGCACTATCTCCCGCGTGCGCCAGGAACCACTTGATGCGGATAGTGTTGCCGCGGTCTTGAAGCTGGAGCTTACTGATGATGGCGACCGCCGGCGCGCACACTCGCCCCTTGGCAAAGTTGCGCACAGCGTTCCTGTAGTCGCTGAGCACGGTGCGACACTCGGCCTCCGAGATCGCCAGAGCGATGGCAACCTCCTCGGCGTCTGTGGCGTCCGTGCACCGCACGCTCGCTGCCGTTGTTTTGATGCCGGTAGCCGCCGCAACGGCCACTGCCGCGAATCCTTCTCGCTTGTATTCCGCAGCGTCCACGAACCGGGCGTGCGGGTCCTGGGCGTGTTGCTCGACGAGGGCTTTGGCCCGCGCCTGCCGCCGTTCTTGGTTGTACTCGGGGTGCATGATTTTCGGAATGGGGTCCACGTGGATGTGGGCCCACGCCTCATCGCTGATCTCGCACGATTGCCGACTGGGAGCTCGGGGATTGTAACCCAGGGACGTCAGTATACTGCGGCCTGTCTTGGTGGTAGACAGGCGCTCCATTTGCGCCGTGAGCTGCGCCTCGGCTATTTCTTCTAAGGTGTTATTGACGCCGAGCTGCAGGAGCCGAGCCGTACTTGTAGTCCCCATTAATCCCAGCGCCGTCTTGTAAACCCGTCTGATCAGCGTGTTTATCTTTGTCTGGTCAGTGGCCTGCCAGTTGAGGTAGGCCGCAACGTAGGCGATGTGACTGATCCCGAACGACTGGACGAGGCGCAGAAGACTGTCTTCACGCATGCCTGCCCATCGTGTCGAGACTCGGTGTATGAGCCGGATAGCGTCCATTGCCTTGGTGGTAATCTTGTTGATGGTCTCGTCGTTGCGGCCGTTCTTGTTTAGTAGCAGGCCCAGGACCCTGATCTTGGGAACTTCGGGGATGCGCTGCCCCGATGCAGCCACGATCTTTGTGATCGCACTCCCGAGGGGGAGCGCGTTTCCGTCCCCGTTGTAATGGTGTGAGGACGAACAGCTCGGATTTGGCGGGCGAGCACACTAGGCCTGTGCCGTTAAGGTGTTGCTCGATGGCAGTAACAGCCTCTTGGAGCTGCTGCTCAATGCTGGCGACGGTGCCGCCTGCCGCCCACAGGGTAATGTCGTCGGCGTAGATCGTATGCCGGACGCCGGTCCCCTCTACTGCCCTCGCTACCCCGATCATGACAAGGTTGAAGAGCAACGGCGAGATGACTGAACCTTGCGGGGTACCCTTGCTTCCGAGCTTGTGTTCGGGGAACGTAAGGTCTCCGGCGTGCAGTTCCACCGTGCGGTTGGTCAAGAAGTTTTGGATGTAATTGTAGCTCGCTACCCCCATGTTGAGTCTCGATACTTGTGCTAATATGGCTGAGTGTTTGACTTTGTCGAATGCGCTTTGTAAATCAAGTCCCACAATTACTTTGCTGTCTTGTGTCTTGTTGTCGATTGTTTCTTGTTTTAGTTGTAGCATGGCGTCTTGTGTGCTGAGTCTGCGCCTGAAGCCGATCATCGTATCCGGATATAGGTTTTCCTTTTCCAGGTACTCCTGCCACCGGTTGGCAAGGACGTGCTCTAGCACCTTGCCCACGCCGGACGTGAGCGAGATGGGACGCAAGTTGCCGATATCTGATGGCTTGCCCGGTTTCGGGATTAGGATTGTTCTTGCCGTTTTCCCCTGTCGGGGGAGCTTGTCCGAACGCCAGCATTCGTTATAGTAGCGGGTTAGGGCCTCGATCGATGCATAGTCGAGGTTGCGTAGCATCTTGTTGGTAATAACATCGGGGCCGGCTGCTGAGCGGGTGTTGAGCTTGTGCAGCGCTGCCCGTACCTCAAACATGGTAATGTCTCGGTCAAGCCACGCGTTCGGCAGCCCCCCGTATGGCGGGTGTGTTTCCGTTGGCGTGTGTGGCAGATACTTGGCTTCCAGGGCCTTGATAACGACGTCTTTTCCTTGTTGTTGTGTGGCGGTGTGTATGAGGCAGGCCAGGCGATCGCGCTGGTGTGACTTGGTCTTAGTTTCGTTTAGGAGGTGCCGAAATAGATTCCATGTGCAACCACGATGTAGTTGCCCGTCAGCTCGGTTGCAGACTTCGTTCCACTGCTGACGGCACAGGATCTTGCAGTGATGTTGAATGGCCCTGTTTAAGTCGGCCACCTTCTTTCTCAATTAGCGATTCAGCCGTTGCCGCTTCCAGCGCGCCTGTATCGAACGTTTGGCCTCGATGAGATGGGCCACACGACTGTCCATAGCTATGATGTCGTCGTCCGTTTTAATGGTCTTGGTGGCCGAGTGCACTGCATCGCGGAGCTCTGCCGACCAGGTTTCCATGTCTGTGATGTATTGCGGTGTAGTTGGTCGTCCCTTACGGAAACCGTCCCGATCCGTCCATTTGTGTGTAATGGTGTTGCCCCGGAATTGATTGGGAATCGTAATTTCGAGGATGTAGTGGTCACTGCCCAGGTCAACGCCGGTGTTGCGCCATGTTGCTTTGCCATTGTGGTCATTCTTGATGAATGTAAGGTCTAGTGTGGTGTCTCGTGCTACGGAATTGCCGATTCGGGTAGGATGATTGGGATCCGTGATCAGGGTACAGTCGTGGTCCAGGATATCCTGTAGTAGGTCCCGTCCCTTTGCCGTGTCTTTCAGGTAACCCCACGCTCGATGGGAGGCGTTGAAGTCTCCTCCAATCAGCAAAGTGTTGCCTTTGGCTTGGGTGCTGGCTGTGTGTAGCAGGGTCTTGAATTTCTGTTTGGTGCTTGGGGTTACTGTATATGTTAGCTATGTACAGGCTGTTTTTCCTTTGTTTGTTTGGAATGATTTATGCAAAAAGGCATCGCAGCTCGTGAAGTCACATTGAAAAAAAGATTTGAAGCTATCCTCGCATATAAGACACATTACAGTATGCACTATATACTTACCACCACATCTAAAAATAACTTTGGAACACTTAGAAGACATCTTAAGCTAACTACTACAACCATACTTGGTAGTTGGGGATTTTAACGCGCATTCTCTTTTTTGGGGTAGTGAAAAGCCTGACTGCAGAGGTGTATGTTAGAGGAGCTCATACTTTCTAATGACGTTTGTTTGCTGAATTCTAATAAACCTAAATACTGCCATGCATCGTCCGGGAAAATTAGCGTTTTAGACCTTTCATTCGGTTCACCATCTGTTTTTGCCGATTTGACATTGAATGGTTTAGATATAACCCGTACGGGATTGATTACTTGCCAGTTTTTAATTATTTATTATCATCACCTGCTGTCATTCGAACGAAACCACAATGTTGGAAGCTGAATTTGGCAGATTGGGAAACTTTAAAGAAAAAGCTAACTGGCATGTAATATATTCAGAAGATCTTGGCACTGATGAACTGAACGAGACATTCACAAATTGTATTCTTGCTGCAGCAGAAGCCACCATCCCTCAGTTTTCTGGAATAGTACGGTGCAACCACAAAGTTTGGTATTCTAAAGAATTTAGGGAAGCAAAAAGAAGGAAAATAAAGCGTGGGAAATTTTCAGGAGATACCCAACTTATGGCAACCTGATGCACTTCAAGAAAGCAAAGGCAAAAGCACAATACATAAGCAAAATACCGAGAAAAACTCATAGCAAAGTTATGTATCGTCTATAAATAGCTTAACTACGTCAAAATAAATGTGGGGGCAGGTGCAAAAGCTAAATGGTAGCTTCTCACCTTTTACATTTCCTCTTTTAACAGCACCAGGTACGCAAACAACCCTACAGGAACAAGCAAACATATTAGGCGAACATTTTGCAGCAGTTTCTAATTCTTCCCGCTTCACGCAGTCATTTCAAAAATACAAAAGCATTGCTAAAAAATACAGACTTCCAATAACTGGTTGTACAAATGAACCTTATAGCAGCCAAAGTATTGTCCATGAAATCAATAAAGTACTGTCGGCCGGAAAATAAACTGCCCCAGGGCTCGACAAAATACGCTGTGAAATGCTGGACCATATTTCCTATCCTGCTGTACATGCATTTTTTAAAATTCTTTAAAGAAATATTAATGCCAGGAAAACTACCAGAAGCTTGGAAAACAGCTCTAATACTCCCATTTCTCAAACCCGGAAAGCCGCCAAACTCCCTTAATTACTACCGACCTATAGCCCTCACGAGTTGCCTTGCTAAATATTTCGAAAGTGTTTTGAATATTTGGGTAACCTGTATTTTAGAATCACGTAAACTTCTAAGCATTCATCATTGTAGATTTAAAAAAGCGTGCTCAACGACAGATCATCTTTTTAGACTTGAAAATGCAGTCCGAGAAGCATTTGACATGTAAAAAGCATATGATACAATCTGGAGATTTTGCATTTTACGTGACCTAGCAGACCCAGGTATTTGAAGCCGGATATTAAACTGTCTAAATGATTTCCTATCAAACCATTCATGTAAAGTACGCCTAGGCTCACTTCTTTCGAAGAGCTTTATTCAAGAGAACAGAGTTCCCAAGGGTGCTTTTTAAGTACTACTTTGTTTGTTGTAGACCTTAATTCAATAACCAGAGAAATCCCGAAATCCATTATGCACTCGCTTTATGTTGATGATCTACAGATTGCATGTACGTTCTTTAGCATAACCACGTGTGAACGGCAAGTACAACTATACATAACTACACTAGCCACATGTGCAGATAAAATGGGTTTCAATTTTATGCGCTGAAATCAATAGCTGTTCTGTTCAGCCTAAAACGAGGCTTGTCATACTGCCCCAACCCTACATTTAAATAAAACCGTACTACCGTTAAAAAATAAACATAAATTTCTAGGAAATTACATTTGATAAAAAGTTGACATTTTTACCCCAATAAATGCCCTCAAAAAGAAAGGTTCTCAATCATTAAACATACTTGTCAAGAAAACACTCGGAGTCCGACAGGACACGCCTTCTATATATGTATTGGTCTATAATACGCTCTACCCTAGATTATGAAAGCAATGTGTAGGGTTCAGCAAGAACATCGTATCTCAAACGCTTGGATCCAGTACAAAACATGGGATTGCGCCTCTCAACTGGCGCAAAAAGGACACCTCCAATGAAAGCCATTATGTTGAAACAAATGAACCACCCCTTAAAGACCGAAGAACAATGCTCACATGTGCATATGTACTGAAAATAAGATCTTTACCGAAACACCTATGTCACCCGATAGTCACAAGCTGCTCATCTAGAATCCTCATTAGCAACAAACCCCAAGCAATCAAACCACTAATCCTCCATTTTGAACAGACATGCCAGGAATTAAACATACTGGATTCACTTTCAAATATTGCCCGGAAACCAGACCCACTACCACCCTGGTACAATGTTTCCTCTGTGTGCGTCTTCACATTAACCCACTTTCAAAAGAAACAAACACCGCACGAACACATAGTACAACAGTTTTTGGCATTAAGTAAAGAATAAAAAAAAAATATACAGAATTCTATACAGATGGTTCTATAAGAGCGCATTACACTGGAACCGTTTTAATACAAGGTAAATGGGAAAAAGTAGTACGGATGCCTGAGTGTTAATCTGATTTCACAGCTGAGTGTCATGCCATTTCTGTGGCTGTAGAAGAAATATTACAGAAAAGTATTGGAAGCAGCATAATTTGTACAAATTCTGTGAACGTAATCACAGCACTGCATCACAGAGATGCTGCAGAACCAGTAATCAAAGACATAATATATAATTTTATAGCTGCAGAAACAGAAGGGCAGTCAATTAAGTTTTGCTGGTTATCAAGCCATGTTGGAATTCGCTTCAACAAAAGAGCTGACACATGTTCCTCAGCAGCCTGTAATGATGAAGTACAACTAATGAGCATGCCACATAGAGATGTTATGAAGCTGTTAAAGGGTAAACTGAGATAAAAATAGCAGGTTTCATGGAACAATGAAATAAAAAAATAAATTACACTTTGTTAAACCAGTCATTGAAGAATGGGCACGGTGCACTCACCAAAGAGGTTTTGTTGAAGTCATTTTATTTCGGCTTCACAAGGGGTGCGCGCGCCTAACACATGGCTTCATTGTTAAAAAAGAAGACCCTTTATGTGAAGGGTGTGGAGGTGAACTAACAACAAATCGCATTCTACTGTTGTGCACTAAACTAGAGAAATTAAGAGAGCAATATTTTGCATTGTTTTACACTGAACAGATCCCTTTTCATCCCTGATTGGTTTTGTGAGAAGGTGCAATTCTTGAAATTTGTCACATTTTTGGACTCCTAAAAGAAGCAATAATGCTTAACAAGCTATAGCAATTTAAAAATGAATTAATGACATCCAAAACGAAAGACAAACAACCTCGTTCTTGGCGCATGATAGCCTCAGTCGCTTATGTACCAAACACCCCCAGCACACCAACCCAACACAGCTATTAGGTCCATCCTTGCACAGCCGCACTGCGACAAACGAAAGCGTGAATCGTAAATGATATGTAGACTCGTATTTGTGATTCAACGGAACGCGCCTAAAGCATAATGTCAGAATTACCTGGCTTTGCGGTGGTTCGCGACTTGTTTATGTTTTTAAGTCTGAAATTTTTTTGTAGAAGTGCTGCATAATATCGACTAGTTTGCTTTGGTTTGCAGAATAACTAAACATGTACTGCACAGTATGTTGCACTGTGTAGTAGAAGTGTACCGGAATGTTTAAAGGTTCTGTTCGATTTGATGTCTTCACTCATATGCTGGACTTAAATCCTTATTTGTTTTGCGTGAAATAACTGAGATGATGCCATGCATTGGTGCAGCCTTGACAAACATATTACAGCCCACAGGGCTCATTGCTGAGCCAGGTATCAGGCCTTCACGACACCCATGGAGCTACAGGTCCCTGAATTGTGAGCAGACCACTCTTACTTACTCCTTTGGAGGTCTGGTTTTTCAAATATGCTGCATGATTTGTCAATGAACACAGGAACAACGGCGCAACGACTGTGACATGAACTGAGAGCGTGCAAGCACACTTAATCAGCTACTAATTTTAAAACAAGGAGCCAAACTTCTTTCACACCTAAGCAGATTACATATCGCTATCTCGCAAAACCCTTCCATGACTCATTCATAAGGCTAATAAAGAATGAACATTTTTCTTTTTCAATATTTAAACAATTGCCAAATACTCCAAAGCACTGTGCCCCCAACACTCATTAAGTGGAGTGTGAAATGTTAGCGGCTCTTTCGATAAAAAAGAATGAAATGTGTCAGCGACAGTGCACTAGCTATGCACAGAAATAAAATACCTTGAAGCATTTTAGTGCTATGTTGTAAGGGTTTTCTGGCAGCTCTGCTTGTTTTGCTGTGTTTTTAGGTGTGTGGCTTGTGACCACTTCTGGTCTCAATGTGTAATTGTGCTTTTGCTGTTTCTTGACTTTGATTCTTTGGGTAGACACTCGTTGACTAAGATATTTGGCTCTTTCCTCAGAAAGGTAAAACTTTCATTGTTGATTATTGGTGGCCACGGGTGATGGATAGGGTTTACTACATTGCGATGTTTCCTATGCTTGGCTGGAGAGGAAGATGCTTGATTCCTTGTTTTAATAACAACAGTTGGTAGTGTGCGCTTGTCTTATTGCTCTCTTTGTGCTGTCGCCACTGCACTGTTGTTCCTGTGTATAATCATTTTCAGCACGACGTACAGGACAAGCAAGCGCTAACCCGGATTATAAATGAAAAGTATATTAACTGAGGGCATGTAAAGTGCAAACGAACCCAAGGATAAAATCGGCTAAAACCAGAGATGAAAGGAACCTCCTTGTATCAAAGGAAAACAGGTTGGGCTTACGCAGTCATTCTTGAGGTTTGCGATCGTGGCGGCTTCCACTATTTCATGTGCGAGCTTATTTGGCACTTTTACAGAATGGTAGTTTGCTCAAAAACAGGGGAACATTTCGCACTGCTGTCACATTTGCAACTGTTTACTGCAGGTTGCTGGAGAGGGAGCATTTAATACCATTGCTCTGCTTCATTAGCCTTTTTTGATAGATACCATCAAAAATAACTGGTTGCACTGCATGACACCAGAATCCCGTCATAGAATGCTCATAAATCTTCATATACCCGATTCCACTATCGTCTGGCAAGGCATACACTGGCGAAACTGGCTGATATATCAATAAAAGACTAATGTATTCGTACAGGCCGTCGGGTGTCACGAAAGCCGTTTTCTCGAGGTCTCGCTCGTCCACCTCGATCTGCAAATATCCGCTTTTTAGATCTAAGGAACAGAAGAACCTGGCATCTCGGAGTCGGTCAAACGCATCATCGATCCTGGGGAATAAGAGCGAGGCACCCTATCCCCCCCTCCCCCCGTCCCGTCTACGCCGTTTGTTTTCTAGCCCAAGCCTGGCCTTACAAATTGTTTTAGCCACGACGATTATGTAAACTGGGGATTCGTACCGAGGTCCAGAAAGTCACTTCTGCGATTTCAATCTCAACATTCCAAGGTGAGAAAGCGAGGTCTGGTGGCTTCTTGCTTGAAGTCAGCATTATCAAAGTCTTGTGAACACATGATAGCTGTTTTTTCCGACACACAGGTAGAGAAACGGGGCAAATCAGGCTACCCGAAGGCTCTAGTGCAGGCTGCAGCAGAACCGCTTTTAAAGACGACCAAGTGCCCTCATTCTGATCCTGGCACGTCAGAACACCATCCAGAGAATAACAAAAAGTATGAGGTAATGCCCTACTAGCACAAAGTCTCGCAGAATCTCAAGAGAATTGCCTCGAAATATGGCGTGCAGTTGGGCTTTTCCGCGCCGTGCAAGCTCTCAGAGCTGGGCAGGCTTGTAGAGGAAGGGCCATGTCGCCGAGGTGATTGCGAAAAGAGGAACCGATATGCATATGTTCCCTGCCACACAGGTGTAGTCTGCCAGATACCACTTAGCTGCAGAATAGTGTATGAACATCGCCCAGACCGCCAGATGTATTATTAAACGCATTAGGGAGCAGGAACGTTCCTTGGGAGGAGGCAGTGGTTCGAACTTCTCACTCCACTGTAAACAAATTCCCAGGCTGCTTCCCTGCATTGCCAAAACTGCCATCATGGGACGAGGAAAAAAACAGCTCGAGAGATATCGAAAGCCTCGCTTATTCACTGCTTGGTTAAAAGAAATGCGTCAGCGTTACTTCAGTGACTGCTGCAGAAAGAGTTGCTGTTGATGTGCAAAGGAAGTTAGCTGTTCGGACACGCTTCTCATTATCTATTTAGCGGCACACACATGCGGCATCAACCTCTTGATTAGATGATGGTTGTTTTATCTTAGTTGATTACGTTGCGCTTGTCGATGGTGTTGCATCTGCGCAGTTTAAACACATTTTTAATTACCGTTTGTCTCATCCATTTCTCTAGTGTATGTATGCCTCAGCGCTTCCAAAAGTTATTATTTTATACCAACAAACCCAGAAAACAACCTTTTTAAGCACTACTTAGCACTGCTCCATATTTGTTTAGTAGCTTGCTAGATGTAATTTCTGTGCTGTGGGCATTGCGAACGCTTATGAACAGGGTAATGCCACGAGACTTCATTGGTATGTGGCATGAAGGAGAAATAGTAAATTCAATCTTCAAAATATTTTGATCAGTGTCTTAAAAAATTGCTAACCCTTTCATTGATGATTCTTTTTTTTTTCCACAGAAACATTCCATCTCAGGCTGAAAGTTCAGCTCTGAAAATATTGCCTGCACACAGTAACCATCCCCACAGCATGGAGATTGTGCCATCTTCAAGACTAGAAGGACGTCTTATTATTGTAACAGTTGTTACACAGGTAGACTACTGTGGCCGCTGAACGAGGGCACCGAGACAGCTCAGCTAGCGAAAGAGGACACCAGGAACGGGACCCACACTTCAACGTTGTCTACTTCGTCCGATTGCGCTCCTTCTTCCTCTACCTCTAATGCACATGTCGCTATGCCCTGAACAAAATTATTTGAATGTGATTTGCACTCACTAGGTTTATAGTGGTATGCATCTGACATAAGTTGGGTGTGTTCGAATTTGATCATCCCATGGTGTTGTATGCAAGCCTTCGGTACCAGCCCGGTTTATATTCAGACTGCGTTCATCATGTCTTGAGTTCTTTAAATAGGCATAGTACTTATCAAGACCTTACCGCAGCCTGCACTGTGAGTTTAGGATGGTAACATTGTGAGAGCTATGCCGTGATCATAATAATGGGTATAGTTTCATTGATGTATGATGGAAAAAAACAGTCCATTCTGTTTAATGAGTTGAACTTATTCAATAAACAACACAGAAAGCCGATAGGAATTCATTAACACTGTATTAGTACCAGTATCATCACGGGGAGGCTATTTTGATACAAATCAAACTGTGCATTCGGTGCTTTTAGTTCTATGGTTGCTGCATATATTTACTGCACGAGGGTCTTTACAAGTCCGAGGCCTATCGTGAAGATGAGGGAAAAAGTATTCTGTAGCCCGGTGGGGATGGGGAGGGGGGCGAGTCTGCGTGTGCGACGCTGTGGCGGGTCAAAGTTAAACCGACGATGCTTATTCCCAGACTGCGTAAGGTGCGTATGGCATCGAGCCCCGTCGAAGACGTGTCTTTGGCTGTGATGTATAACAGCACACCGGTGGTTATTTCGCCATGAATCACATCGGCCAGAAAGCATCCGACGGTGTTTATCTCTTCTTCAGAGTAGTCGTGAAGACTGTCACCAGGCGAGCACAACGCACAGACATCCGCGACGAATCTGCTGAAATATTATTCTCTCAGAGCAGAGACTGTAGCACCAGTATCAACAATGAGAGAGAAAAATTGTCGCTAATTTCGTTACTTTGTGATGCGAAATTTTAACGCAGCTCATCAGCTGTTTCACTTTTTCGATATAATGAGGCAAAGATTTCGAGCAATACATTTATATAAAGATACAGATCCCGGCCTCGGCGGCCGCTTTTCGGTGGAGGCGACAAGCAATGCACCCGTGTGCTGTGCGATGTCAGTGAACGTTCAAAACCCCCGGTGGTCAAAATTTTTGAGTCTTCTACTATGGCGTCTCTCATTGCCTGAGTAGCTTTGGAACGCTAAACCCTACAAACCAAACTGAATCAAAGTTTTTTTATTCTGCTCACATATTCCTTTACGAAACACTCCAATAAAAGTTCTTGACTGTCATGAAGGGAGCTTTGTGGTCGGAAAATGAAGAGAGCAATTAGGGTGTCGGGAGATCGCAGGAGGGAGGGGGGGGGGGGGGTAGCGCTTGGGCCCATAGGAACGTTGCGCGGTGAATAGATAGCAGCGATGACAGATGCCGTTGACGCCACTAGCAAGTAAAGTCAACGTGGCTCTTCATATCCACTTGGCATGCACGCACCGCGAGCCGCTGATGCCTAGCCAGCGTTTCGGCAACCGGAGAACACCGTTGCCACCACGCAAGAAGATGAGCGCGGGGGAGGGGTACACGCCGCAGCGAACGGTGGTGGCAGGAGCGCGCGACGAAATCGGAGAACACGCGCGGTCGCCGCCTGAGAGGAAGGAGGAGGGGAGGGGGAAGATACACGCAGCGGTGAATGGTGGGGCCAGGAGCGCGAGCCGCAAGCGCGCGCAGAGCGGTCCAGGCAGCCAAATCTCCGTCGCGTGCTTAGCTGCTCCCTTTGCTCTCCACCCTTTGCTCTCCACAGGCAGTTCGACCATGGTATCAACTGCAAGCGCATGGTAATCACGAGGACGTCTGATTGTGAAGCAATATCGGTGATCGCGGACACTGCAGAGCGGTCAAGGCAGCCGAAGCTCCGCCACGTGTTGAATGCTCTCTTTGCTCTGCGCAGGTAGTACGACCACGGCCGCTTAATGGAGACTCACTTGGGTTCGGCCCGTCGCGTCGCCCGAAGAGCCGTATTGCGCCTAGTTCTCATCGCCACCGCTCCGTGACGAGTCCAAGCGCAGAGCTGCGCGCAGCGGCCGTGGCTGTGCTTTCGTTTCGGCGTGCGCGTGGTCGGCGCTTGCTCAATTTAGGATTTATTTTCGGCGTTTCACACATTATGTGATGCTACGTGCAAGATTGCTATTGATAAGGTGATAGCGGCATGTCATCCGTTTACAACGAGAATCGAGGCAGTGGTGTGCTTCGTGAGTGCGCACCCATTTAGTTGCGTTTCAACCGCTGTAATAACGTATTAGATATTATAATCATGAAATCGGGACACGATTTGGGGCCATTTATTCAGCGTGCACTTTTCTGGAAACTTACTATTCAGGACGTAGCGTGAGAACATTATGGTTCAGCTGTTCCTCCGTTTTCACTGGAAATAATATCCAAGTGGGTACCACCACCCAAACATACTAGCTAGCTAACACAAACTGTTGCAAAAGAAACAACACAAGACAGCCAGTTCAACGACACGCCCGCAAGCACAGGCATTTTTTTTTTCTTTTGATTATGAAGCCACGTGATGCACAAAGGACACGCAAGCTTATTTTATAAGCGAAGAACTTTCCTCGAAAAAGGTTTATGTACAAGCGTGATTTTTTCCACCGTCAGATTGATGTTGCCTGTTAAGTTGATCAGCAATGGTCGCATTAGTTTGGTTAGGTCCTTAGTGTGACTGCGGTCTTCTCTCTCGCAAATAAACTCTGGAAATTGCACAAAATAGGGAAGAAGGGATGAAACTAGCATGTTACAGAGCTTGCTGCTTCTTCTGACCTCCGGGCACTTCATCACCTTGCTAACAAAGATGCATGGTGATTTTCAGATACCTTAGGCGTCCATCATCAAGAATTTTGATAAGTCTAGGGTTTTACAGGAATCACAAGGCACAATGTAAAGGATGGGGACTTATTTAATAAAATAAAACTATTGACACTCTAAAGTAAGCACTAGAAGATATTTAAACTTTGCTAATATACAAATAATGAAAACATGAGCAAGCACTGAAAACAAAATAAATAAGAATGTTTCATGAAATTCTGTAAAAATATTCATACTTTCTCTTCAAATGGACGTGCAAGGTAACCAGCCAAAAATGCATTCGGTGCTAACTCTATGTCCGCTACTGGTTCACACCACACATGAATGAATCCAAGCTGACTCGAAAACTCTCTCGAAGCAGACGTGATGGCAGTTGGCATGGTACGACTTTCATAATCACGAATGCCAAGTTTTATAGCTGCCTAATTGTAGATAGGTGTATTTGCAGACTGTTGCTTGCAAGATTTCAACCTGCACAAAGCATGGCAAACAGTGTATAATCTCAGCTAATATTTTTTTTCGCTAGTAGTACCTTCAGTATTTTCTCCGAGGTGAAAACTGCAGCCATTGCGTCAACTCTGTCGTTCCCGCTTTTGAATTGCCTTAGGCTGCTAAAAAGCGATATTATAGGCCCGCTGTTGAGGGCCTGCTTTAGGGCGTATCGAAAGCTGAAAATAAGATTCGGGTAAATGCAACTAGTAAGGCACACAGAAGATATTGATGTAAGATACTTGATGTGATCAAGAAGGTACTTAATTTGCGCCACTGTGGACCTGGTTGTCATGATTGTTGCTTCGTACGTTCGTTTGGTTAGCCTTTGCTGCGATGTGCCTCCTTGGACCTTAATATCTTCGATATGGCAAAGTTCAACTCTAACCAAGAGAGTCACTCGTCGTCTGACAAATAGAGCGGCTCCTCTTGGAGTCTCCATGGCTTCACTTATGCGATGTTGTGCAAAGTATACCATTTTGATATCATTGTCATAAAATTAATCGTGGCCGAGCTATCTTGAAACACACATGCTTCAGGATGACACGGACGGTTGCCAAGGAGGAAATGAGGGGTAGCTATAACAAGTGGGGAAAATATATCTATTGGCAAGGTTGTTTGGCTCCATGAGCCCACGTGAGTAACTTAACTTTTAATGTGGGCAGTTCGGGAACATGGAGAGACGGCTGAAGGAAGCAGGATCTTCAGTTTTATGTTCTTCCTGTAATCGTCATCTGTGCAGTGCAGTGAGCATACCAGTGACTTGTTACTCAGCTCCCGCCGGCTTCCTTTTCCGTCCTTTCCCTCCCGAGATGTGTTTTTCAGCCATGCTGCTCGACGTTGTGAATCGCAAGGGAACTCATGGTAACCGATCTTTTCTTGCTTCGTGGTGCACAGTGGCACACAGCAGTTGCCTAGCATGTGCTGCATACGCTTAGGAGGCAACGATGACAGGCATGCAGAACTATAAGAACCACGCGGTTATGCTGAGTAGTCAAAACGAAAACACGCGCCAACACAGCCAGCGCGCTTCGCGTCGTCTGCTCGTCTGTGCCCGCGGCGCCTCGTTATGGAGTGGTGGCGCCCCCGCGGAGAATGACGGCGGAAACTGTAACTTCTCCCAATACGCGCTTCCCCAGCCATTGAGGCGCGACGCGACGGGCCGCACCAAGTGCGCCTCCATTGCACGGCCGTGGTACGACTATGACATCAACGGCAAGCACATGATAACCAACTGGACGCCTGATTGGGTTGTGGATTTCCTGGAGGTGCCACCGGCATTTTATAAGCAGTTTCGACGATTGCGGACACTACAGAGTGGTCTAGCGATCCGAACCTCCGCCATAGGCTGAACTGCTTCCCTTGCTCTCCGCAAGTGCGCTTTCATCAATTATTTCAATATACTTTCCTGCTATTTCTGACACGGCTCCAGGACCGCTCTGTATTTCGTTTACGTTTGTTGAGACAGCTGTATTGTTTGCAATGAGTGGAGACGAGGCTGATGCTCTGTCAAACTTTGCTAAGTTTATTAGTGACAAAGTGCCAGGAAGCATAAAAGAGGTAGCAAATATTCTGGCAGATACGTTTTCGAAAATAGTGGAAGTTGTAACTGAACTCAAAACCGAAGTGATGGCCAACAGTTTGTCGAAATAAACCTGATATGACGTTCATAAATGGAATATTTGAAGCATTCAAGCACGATATCAAGACTCTGCGTAAAGAAATAACGGAAATAGATACCCGGAGGCTCAAGTATGAAAAAGCCAGCTAGAGACTAGACAAAGAACTGAAAGAAACAAATAAACAGTTCACTGAGATCAAACAGTACAACAGGCGAAACAACAATGAGTTAAATGGTATCCCCTGCAGCAAAAGTGAAGACCAAAATGTAAAGATGACGATTGCTTCTGCTTTGTATATAGAGCTTGCCGACGCTGATGTCGATGCAATTTATTCCGTACAGACGAAAGGAAAAGGCCCTAAGAACATAGCGATCAAGTTCACTTCAAGAAAGCCCCGGGATAAGATTACACAGGTGGCCAGAAAGAATCGGCTCACAATATCAGCACTTGGGTATGAGAAAATGAACCAATATACGTAAATGAGCTTTTGTGTCCTGAAAACAAGATTCTGCTTGGCAAAGCTACCCAGAATAAGCGTGAAAAAGACTGGAAGTTTGCTTGGGTGTCAGAAGGCGCGATGCTCATGACAAAGCATGAAAAATCAACTGTTGTTCATGTGACATGCAAAGAAGTGCTTGTAAATATAACATAAAGTTTCCATCCACTTCTCCTTTTGGCTACATCACACTATGCCTGAATGACGTACATAAAAGCTGAAATCGATCAAATCTGCACGGCCAATTCCATGCTGATATTTCATTCCAACCTACTAAGCCTAATGAAAAACCAGCACCTTCTTGAAGCATTTTTATCTCAACATACTCACTCTTTCCACGTCATTGCCATCAGAGAGACTTGACTAAAACCGGACGAACATGTACTTATGTCAGGGTATACAGGGATTTCACCCGCACATGATACACATTCTCGTGATGGAGGTGTTGCTCTTTTTGTAAAGAATGGCTATAGGGAACCTAAGCTCAAGTTTCGCCGCGCGACGGCAGCGCCGCATTCCTGGCGTGGTGGCGAAATGTGAAACGATGGGACTTCGCCGGAGCAGACGCTCCGCTAGCTTCCTGTGCACGCGTGGCGATCGCGTTGCGCCTGACTGTTATTTGGCGATACAAAAACGCTTCCGCTGATGCAAAACAGATGTACTAAGTAGCATTGTGTCATGGGAAGCCACAATAGTAGGCGAAGCACCAAAAGACGAGGCTCACGTATGAAACTTTGCAGATTCGTTTGGAAGCGTGTCCGCAAGACCAGTTTTCCAACTGTATGACAGCGTTCTGAGACGTCTCGCGTTCTTTGTGTAAACGAAAAGAGCCAATTTCCCCTTTCTTCGTAAACTCAGAAATGTTGACAGTTGACAAAGATGGCTTGGAGAGGCATCAAAAAGTACAGTGGTTGAACACCATGCATAAAAGGGAAGAGGATGGAAGATTATCCTGCTCTTCGCTCCCCACGTGTCTAGTTTTGCCGATTTTCTGTGCTCTAGCTCTCCCTGCTATGTGAGTGCTCTGAAAGCAACCAAATCAACAGATCCGACGTCCGCGATCGAGACTGATGTGTGAATGTGTCCTAAGTGTCCACAGCTGCCTTTTCATTTTTAGATTGACCAAGAAATTAAATATCTAGGAATGAGGCCGAAGATATGTCGGAAGTGCAGTACAAAAGTGATCCTTGCTATGGCTCGACTGACACTACTCGCACGGAGCACACCATTCGTGTCACAGGGTTCGTGAGTGCAAACCAAATATTATCACAAATGAGCACAATCATTTATTAAGAATCGAAATAAAACACAATGTAGTACAAGCTTGGATTTCACCTGCCTTCTGAGCCAGCGAGCCGGTTATGTCGCGTGCAGTGCACGGAGAACGCATGTGCTTATGAAATTGCTAGCGTTCTTGTCTTTGAAGAAACACCTCCTTCGGACTATATACTTATTCTTCTACTGCACGCTTTCCTTTGGTATAGTCGTAATAATAAAAAACAAATCCGTATGTAGCTCGCATGCTATAGGCCAAAACGATGGTAGCGAGCGGGCCACTTTATTTCACAGTACTGATGATACTTTAGCAGTTTTTAAACATATTATATACGACAATATAATTACATAGCGGACTTACCTCGGGATGCACTTCCTACGTTTTTGCTAACGTGGAACGCATTCACAATCAATATTTACTCATCCCCGTCTGCTCTACAGTGCAGACGTGAATAAAAAGTTAAGTATCCTTCATGGAAATACGCGTCAGTTTGCCCAATCAAGACGGAATGCACGTGGCATGTCGCAGTGCGCCTGCGGGGGCGTGTCAAGGCGCGTGCTCATGAGAGAGAGCGCACGGCGCACGCCGTGAAGGCAGCGAGCTGAGCCTGCGGCGTCCAGTGTGTGCTTTTCTGTCCACGCGACAAAGCAGCGCGAGACGTCTGCACATGCGCGGAAGCGAGCGAGCGAAAGGAGAAAACATGCACGGGATGCCTGGGTGGTGCCGCCGCGTGTATCCCCAGTTTCTATTTTTCTGTCAGAGATGGCGCTCCCTGTCAGGAGCAGCAGCGCCGCTCGACGGTGCTTTGGAAGACTATAGTTACAACCTGGCGCAACATCCACGTCCACGCAATCATCAACGCCTACATGCCTCCAGTCTGCTTCGTCTTCGGATGGAACGACTTCGGCTTGTCCAATGGATTGCTCCGCCGCCTCTGTGCCTGTAACCCTCCCTCAAGGAACTGTGCCCGTCGCACCGATTCAGTCTCCCTTCCAAGGCCAACTACAGCGTGTCAGCCCCTGACACCACCACAGACGCCGCCAGTGAGTCGAGCCTCGCTTCCACTTGCTGCTAACTCGTTCCGCGTCACCATCAAGCCTACATTGCGCTTTGATATAACGACTATCCCTCCTCGGTGTGTCCAAGCCACAATTGACCAAGTTCTAGGTTCTACTAACTACTGTGGATTTGTCGTCCATCGCCCATCGAACACCATTAGGGTGAACTTGCCATCCTTGGTGGACGCCCAGAAAATGTGTGCAGTTACTCAAATTCCCCTGGATGCGAATGAGCATGTCCCAGTGCAAATATATTTTGCCTCTGGCCCTGACACCCTCCGCTGCGTCGTTTACCATGTTGACAGCAGAAGTCCTTCTGAGGAGGTGCGAGCAAATATTCGCTGTTCAACTCACTCAGTGTTGCAAGCACGGCCTCTAGGGCGCAGGGGTTCATACCTACTCACCCTACAAGGCCCGCTGACTTTGCCTGAGTACCTAACCTATTATGGTGCGATTATCAAACCACAGCCCTTCGGACCTCGTCGAATATTTTGTTATCACTGCCATAAAGAAGGGCGCATGAAAATACCTGCCCTAATCCGGCAGCTGTGGCCGACATGAATGAACCAATACCGCTTTGTGCCCTATGCAAATCGGCGGACCATGACATGCGCTCCCCCGCTTGTCCAAAGAAGAAGCGAACGAGGCCGTCGCGCAAGCCGCCTGGAAAAGAAGATATTCCTACAAGTAATCGCTTCGCTGCTCTTACATGTGATGAAACCGACTTCCCTGCACTTCCTTTACTTGACCCACCTGCTCATCATACGTCTTCTCAGCATGGTTCATACGCACAAGCTACCCACCCTCGTGGATCAAATGGTACACCAAAACGGCCAGTGCACCAATCACATGTGGATGCCGCAGATGAAGACGCTGTTTTAGACAATGCCATTGCAGAGGCTCGCCAACGTCTAGACAAACTCACCCAGCTCCGAGAACAGCGTCGCTCTCACCCCTCTCGAAGAACTATAATACCTCGTGATAAGATTTCAAATGAATCACCTCCAATAAGCATAAAACCACAATCACGTGCAGACAACACGTTAACCCCGAATACCCCGACAGTGGATAAAATATTAGCCCTTATGGAGCAGGTGACCTCCCTCATCGTAGAAGTTCTTCGGCCTCGCAATGGATAATGCACGGTCTCTGGTGGTGCAGTGCAATTGTCGAGGTTTTGCGAATAAGGCCTCTGAAGCAAACATCCGTCTTCGTGACAAAAAGCTAAAGGCGTGGGCCTTCTTACTTCAAGAGCATAACTCACTTCCTCGCCTTTCAGGATTCTGCGCTTACCATTCACCTTCCATTCCTGATTGCCGTTGTATCACCTCTTCCCACAGCCCAGGTAAATCTGCAATTTATATTCACACTTCAGTTCCCCATACACCGATCGACCTTTCACGCTGGTTTAACACTCGCCAAGAGGTGGTAGCACTCCTAGTTAAGCCTGTACGCACGCCACTTATACTAGTTTCCTTTTATGGCCGTCCTGGTTCCGCATCTCTTAATCTTGGATGGGTTCGTTTTCTGCGTTCTACCTACTCTGGTATCTCTATTCTAGTCGGTGGAGACTTCAATGGCGCACACACCTCGTGGGGTTACCCGTCGGACTCTCCCAGGGGTGCACACATCCAGGGAAGCTTTTCAGATAATTCTTTTCATCTTTTAAACCACCCGCATACATCTACCCGTCCACGAGGTGGGCCTTATTCACCTGATTTGACTTGGTGGTTAGGCCCTGGTAGCCCTCGTTGGGCTGTTGAACCAGATACCTGGAGTAGTGATCACAGTCCTATCTTTATCTCTCTCACTCCTTGGCGGATACGTAAAATACGCCGTAGCGTACGAATAACATCTTGGGACTCTGTACGCGCAGAGAATCGCTTAACTGATTCCACACCATCATCAGCATTGTCTACTCTCTCTGCTGTTGTTGCGTCCCACACGATTACCACCACTGTAAATGAAGACGAGCCAAACCCGGACATCCACCTCCAGAATCTTTGGGCTCTGCGTCGCCAGGCAGATCATTATGCTGCTCGTAACCCCGATGACCCATCGGCTATCCCTGCTCTTCACAGGGCTAGCGGGCGTGCGAGGCGGTATGAAAAGCGTCTAGGAGGGCTACGTTGGGCTTCATGGTGTGAGCGCCTGTCCTCCAAGCAGAGTAATTGACAACTTTGGAGAGTGTTTCACGCCATGGAGCGCTCTTCTCAAGTTTCTGATTACACAGAGAGCATTCGCCTTGCTATGAATGCAGATGAGGACACATTTGCAAAACAGGCGGCTAGACAGTTTTTTCCCCACTATGATTCCACCTAAACTTCTCCACCTTGCTTACCGGTTACCGAACACCCCGATGCGATTACTTCTGACCTAACCATGGCAGAGCTGCTGGCCTCCATTGAACGCCTCAAATCTAACTCTGCTCCCGGGCACGACGGCATACCTAACTCCTTACTCCGCAACTTGGAAGGGACTGCTTTGCAGGCCCTGCTTGATGCATTCAATGACGTGTGGCATTCTAGTGTCATGCCGGACGAGTGGAAGCATTCTATTGTTGTTCCAATACCGAAGTCAAGTCATCCTCCAGTATCTCTCTCGGCCCTTCGTCCAATTTCCCTGACGCCAACAATCTGCAAGCTTTACGAAAACATTCTCGCCACTCGCTTATCGTGGTGGTTGGAATCCCATGATTGTTATCCAGAATACCACATTGGCTTCCGCCCGCAAGTAGGAACGGACGACGGTCTTGCTACTTCGGCTGCTGACGTGCTTCACCACTCTCCGCACAGACATCTTGTTAGAACTGTGATCGCTACACATATAACAAAGGCATATGATAACATCCTTCACTCAGCCATTCTTGCCTCCCTACACACTCTTGGTCTTCCTCACAGGTTTCTCCTCGCCATTCACGCATTTCTAACAACTAGAACATTCAGTGTGCGTGTCCATGGAAAGCCCTTTGGTCAGTTCCCCTCAAACAGAGGAGTGCCCCAGGGCTCCGTTCTCGCCCCTACATTATCTATGTGGCCTTTATTTCACTTATTCGAGCCGTAGAGGCCATCCCTTCTATACGCGTGCTTGCGTATGCCGATGATATAACATTATGGTGCTGTCACCCAGATACGTCTGTCCATAAGGCGGCCCTCCAGCATGCGCTGGATGTATTGACATTTCGCCTCCCTCCTTTGGGCCTAACTCTTTCGCATACAAAATCCTGTTTCATTCGAATTTTAAATAAAGCTGGCTTACGAAGAGCTCCCACTATAAATTTTATGATAGATAATACCCCAATTCCTCAGGTACAAACCATTCGCATTCTTGGTCTTCTTCTTCATTCCTCTGGGACTGGCACCCCGTGGCTGACAGCCATCGGTAAGACCGCTCACGCTACTTTAGGTCTCATTCGTCGCATAGCTATGCGCTCTGGCGGCGCGCGTGCTCACACGGCCCGCCAGCTTGTTCGCTCTGTCCTCCAGTCACGTATAATATACCAGGCACAGTTTCAACGCCTCACCCGCAGACAGTGGGACTCCCTTGAGGCCATCAATCATGAGGCTATGCGTGCAATAACGTATCTTCCCCGCCTAACACCCATACCAGTACTTCAGGAGTATGCCCAGCTAAATACGCTCACTGAACTCGTTGATCAGCGGATGGCAAACAGAGCTCGCAAACAGTCTTTACAACTACATCATTTAAAGACACTACCTCCATGGTCGTACTGCCAGCTCACGGACAATCTCCCCACTGCTTCCCCGTCGGTATCATCCGCACATCTGCCTGAAGGGTGCATATTATATACCGATGCATCACATACTGCAGAGCGAGGAGTTACTTCTGTGTATAGTCCTTCTCATCCGCATCTCAACACTCACGTGACATATACCGCGGATACGTGCACCCCTCTGGCACTGGAACTTCAAGCAATTTACAATGCTATACATTCCCTTCCACCAGTTCCTACATTCAATGCAGTTCATCTTTATACAGACTCTCTCACTGCCCTTAAACAGCTTAAGGCCGTTCGACGCACATTCCAAATAACACAGTCCATACATTTGCTATGTTCAAAGTACCCATGTCCTATTCGCATACACTGGATTCGCGGCCATGCTCGCGATCCACATAACATACAAGCAGATGCTATGACGCATATAAACACATCAGACGATCCACCACCTTCCCCTCTTTCCCCAAATCCGTTCCTGTCCCACGTTTCTGATTCGCAAGTTCTGCGCCAGCGAACACGCGCTCTCATTCCTCCGTGTTCGCACCCTCTCCCCCGTAGTCTTACTCGGCAGGAGGAGGTGACAGTGCGCCGGAGCCGGGCAGGGGCGGCTCTGGCTCCATCTGTTCGACATCGATGGCGGGAAAAGATCTACCAGTGACTGACAGGTGCCCTCACTGTGAGACTCCGCCTTACGTCTGCGATGTGCGTCACTGGTTGTGGACATGTCCATCAACAACGCACATTAGGCAACGGATAATCATGAAGGTGGGCCTGCGGTGGAATCGCGATAGTGATTATGAGAAATGGACAATGGACAATCGCTATACTGCGATCTTCTCGAATTCATAAGCACAACTGGGCTGCACTCCTTCTTTTAACTTTCTATCTCTTGCATCCTATTCCCCTTTTCTCAACTTATGCCTTGTAGCAAACTCTTCGGAAAAAAAAAGCATAGCATTCTTCAATCACTCACGAGCACCTCTTCTGAGTGTGAAACGCTTTCTGTTCAGCTTGAATGTCGGATTAGCATGTGGTTGGTTTATCGCCCACCGAAATCAGATGTAATGGCTTATTTTGAAATTCTTTCAAACGATATTTTGCAATTTGCAGGAAAAGCGCTATATCCCCGTAATTATAGTGGGTGATGTTAACATTGATACCTACAACACACGTCACCAAGATTACGTATATCTGCTGGAATCTTCCCACTTCCGAAATTTAATCTCCAAGCCAACACGCATTACTGCCACGTCGGCAACACTTCTTGACCATGCTCTAAGTAACATCAGTAAGGGAATTCAGGCTGACGTGTATATGGAGCCGATCTCTGATCATTTTCCAATTTTTGTTTGTTTTGATAACACTGGTAGTATGAATCTTCCTTCAGCCAAAACATTACTAGAAATTACTGCGATGGGCTCAGTAACAATGTTTTATTAAGGAATATTGACAAAGTATTTCATTAAAATGTTGAAGTAGAGTTTAGTAACTTGAGCTCATTACTAAAAACGGCTATAATTATTAGTACTTGTAAGATATGCACACGGTCCTATGACATGACCTGTTTGCCCTTGGATGACAAAGGAAGTCTTGATTGTATTGAAAATTAAGAATCATTGGTATCAAAAGTGGATACGCAACAAAGAATACAAATTTTTCTTACTTCAATTCAAATACTTCTTAACAAATCAGTGTCGCTACGAGAACACATGAAAAAATCAATTTTTACTCGCGTAATATTAAACGAACAGAGGGCGATACAAAAAAGATGTGGTCTAATGTTAACGAAGTAATCGGTTGGACTCAGAAATCTATGATCTTTCCGCCAAATCTGGATGAAGAGACTGTAATACCCACCCCTTATGTAATACCCCGAAAGAGGTCTTTAATGTAATAAAATGAAATTAAATGTTGAGAATTTCAATACCTTTTTTTTCAATCAATCAATCAATCATTTATATCAATAAAATATACGAATTGCAAATAATCTTGGGCCAATAGCCGAAGCTAGTTTAGGCCCGTACGTGCATACATATATATACGCAGCAGTGGAGACAGGCTAAAGGACATGAAACAAATGTTTTCAGGCTTATACACACGCAAACGTAATAAAGCGCTGTCCGTAGCAGCATAGATTCCAAGCACGGACAGTAGCCCTTGTATTTCTATAGTCAACACGTTTTATTGTATGATATTGAAAGAAATGAAATATGCATCTTGTTTCTAGTCACCCAATTATTAAATATCCAGGTCTTGATGGAATCACACTAAAAATAGCCAAGCAAAATTTTGATATATTAGGACCTCTCCTTTGCAAACTTTTAATTATTCCTTAGATTTTTCAGTGTACCCTGCTGATCTAAAGATAGGCGAAGTGTTTCCATATATAAACATTGAGACAGCTCTCGCCCATCTAGGTATCGACCGCTATCGATATTAAGTGTGTTAAGAAGAGGATGGACATTTTGCTGGACGCTGAAAAGACGCAGTCTTTGGAATTGTTATCAAGCAGATCGTCGCGCTGGTTTGAATCGCTCCGCTTCCTTGCCGACCTTGACGCTGTTTTCGATGTGTAGATTAAACCATCTCTTACTTTTGGCGGAGATGCAACTTATCGATCCCCTTGCCTGACGCTGGAGCTTCGCACCCGCATGATACCGGCAATTCGCATGGCCAACGATGAACACCCACCAACCGCCCCGATTGCGCCGTCGGTCGTCTTCTCTGACTCCTTACACCATTGAGACCCTGCGCTCATCAGTGGGACATACGACACCGACTGTGACTACCGGCTTGCTACATACGAGCGAGTGAGTTCATACAATAAGTGAGATGACGCAACAAAGTTAACGAACAATATCTTTTATTTGACCGAAGTTGCCAACCTGTGGTATCGTAACCACGAAGCCGAAATCATGAATGGAGACTCGTTTAAGGCGACCCTTAGCACCGTCTTTGGTCGTACTGCTACACGCAATCTCTGCGCCGAACAACGCCTGCGCCATCGCACACAGCGGCTCGGCAAGGCGTTTCCCAGTTACATTGAATTGATGTGCTCCACCTATGCAGTCACGTAAAAGCCCAGATGTCCGAGGCACAAAAGATCAAGCACATCCTGAAGGGCATCGAATATGATGCCTTTCAAATGTTAACATCTCGTAATTTTACAACTGTTGCACAAGTTGTCAGCCTTTGCCAAAGCTAAGATGAGTTGCGCAAGCAGCGCCTCCTTCCTCGACAGCCTTCCGCGCCAGTGGTAACACTTTCTGCCCTCTCGGCTACATCTGTGACCTTATTGCTGCTGCAGCAGCTCAAAGACTTCATCCGCGAGGAATGTTCTCGCCAAATATCACTACTGCCAACAAACTGCCAGCTCTCCCACAATTTGGCGCCTCTTCCACAGGTCATTGCCGACAGCGTGGCGAAGGACCTTCCCTCTGCCCCTCCGCCAGCGGCCATACCTCAGCCCACACCTGCCACTGAGACCCTCGCTTACGCCAACGTTCCTGTCGCTCCACCAATAACATGTGCCGTCGCTTCTGTCGCATCGCTTTGCCGTCGCTATCCGACCACGTCCATCCAGTTACGCTGTCGTGTACGCTAAGCCTCCAGGGACTGTACAGGAATTTTTTAGGCACCACAGCCTTTCATTCCACCTCGTCCGCAGCGTTGAAATCCGTGGCGAGCAAGTGATAAGTGTACCATCTGTTATTCTTGGGGATCTGCTGGCCATATTGCCTGGTACTGCCAAAATCGCACTCCCGATGATTTTCTATCGGGCCGAACGTCCGCTTCATGGCAGCCGACCCGAGATAAGTACGCAGCCACCGGTCCATCTGCAGGTTCCGTTACTAATGACCGTACTATCTTCTCGCCATTCAACCTCGCCGTGTCGCCGCTCCCTATCTTCTCTACGACGGCGTCCCAATCTTGTACAAGAGAAAAACTGAATGCCACAGTTCCTGATGCGAGAGCTGCGTAACGAGTGAACTGTAAGAGGCCTCACGCATCTCCTGCAAATCTTCTTGAACTTTCTGTTGAGGGCGTTGTAGTACTGGCTCTGGTCGACACCGGCGTCTCCGGCTCTTTCTGCCATAGCTGCAAGTCTTTGCCATTCATTGCACAAAGTGACGACTAGTATTTCAGGATTCTTGCTATGCACGGCAAGTGCCCAGCATGTAGAGCCTATAGTGGTGTGCACAGCTCGAGTCATCATACAAGAAGTTGTGTACGCAATATAGTTTGTCGTTTTGCCTTCCTACTCTCATTATCTTATCTTGGGTTGGGACTTTCGGTCGTGTCATAATGCGGTGATCAACTGTGCTCATGCCGAACTGGAGTTTTTTGCAATAGACGGAAAGATTAAACCTTCTCTTACAAGTGCAATAAGTATCATCCTTAATAAAATAATTGCTAAAAGGTATAAACGTTTTCTTGAAGGCCGTAACGTGCTACGTCCGCAGCAGCATTAATTTAGAGCTAAACATACCACATCCTCGGCTTTATTATCACTTTCAAAGATTGTTAACCATGTCTCCTATAGCCGACTGCCAGCTACCCTTCTCAGAAACTATCTCTCGGAACGGGAAATCAGGCTTGTGCGTTGTGCACTAGAAGAATGCTTCGAGAGCGCATCTATGCGAATTCTTCACGTCATTTCTAAGTGAATCAAGGTGTAGATCCTGCAGCAACATTAGCGCTGTAGTCTTCTGCACGCTCTTCTCAAATTTAGTTTTCTCAAAAAATTTCTCAACAGCTTCACTAGCTTTCTGTTCAGACGTTCCTTTGGGTAGCAGCACAAAACCACCTTCTTGGTCAGGCTGGACTATCATTAGTCCAGGCTGTTGCATATAGCTGACCAATTTTCTTTGCTGAGGCAAGCGCTTAAAACATTGACTAACACTTTTTGTCACCGCTTCAGCTCCATCACAAATGTCTCTATTCTTATCTCTCTCCTTTGCTGTTAATCCTATGCGTCGCACCAAGGCCCGTAGTTTCGGCTTCCCTGTTGTGGTCTCGAAGCAGTTTTGACCCCTTTTTCTATGATGTAGCGAATGTCATCCTAGAGCTCGACGCCACACAGCAAAACATGTAGCACCACGCAAGGTCGACATCAGCGACCGTTTTTGAGCCTTGTTAGTTTCAGTTTAGTCGTTCAGTCGTGTCCGACTCTTCGTGACCCTATTGACCATGTCACGCCACGCTTTCCGGTCTCTCACTATCTTCCTAACATCACATAACTTCATCTGCAGTGCCTCGAGGATGCCATCTAACCATCGCGTTCGCTGCCGACCCCTTCTCCGGCGACCCTCAACCTTTCCCAACATCAAATCTTTCTCCAGCGACTCCTCTCTTCTCATCAGATGACCAAAGTAGCTGAGCTTTAACTTTAGAATTTGACCCTCCAATGAGCAGTCAGGGTTTATGGCCGACAATATTGACTGATTTGATCTTCCGGCAGTCCAAGGGACTCTCAAGAGTCTTCGCCAGCACCACAATTCAAACGTGTCAATTCTTCGGCGGTCAGCCTTTTTCACAGTCCAACTCTCGCATCCATACATCACAACTTGTTAGAGTTCTATTTAAAGTCAACTGCCGTTAATATATTAACCAGTTTTACACACAAAAAGCTGGAATTTGCCTCGGGTCATGTGTGGCCCCCGTCCTGTCTGACATCTTACTTTCACGCATTGACACGGGACCTACACATTTTTAGGTGTATAGATGACAATCTGGTGATAATGGGCAAGCCTCATACTTTATTAACGAAGCGGTTGCAGACGTTATTGCTTCATTTAAAACAGTCGCCAAGGGTTACAGTTTACCCACGAACTCCCACGTGAAGACATCATACAGTTTCTTGACTTAGGAATTTCATTTTTGGAAGGGTGCATATCTTGGATGTATAATCCTAGCTCACAAAATGCACTATCTTCCCATACAGTTGTGCTCATTCGAAGGTAGTAAAGTGAGCGAGTGCCATGAAGTGCTTCAGTTCCGCGTTGAAAAATCATGTTACCACCAAATTTGTAGAAGTATACGAATCGTTCGAAATATTTCGAAAAAGGAATGCATTTAGGGCGCTGAAATTTCGGAAATAGAGCAACAAGGCCCAATAGTATGTGCGCGATTACAGAACTATAATACATTAGATAACCGTGACATGACACTAAGAAGGTTGCAGAAAGATACAATTTATTGTGCTCTTCTACACTCCGAATCAACTCTCAAAAATTTGTCCAATGATGATGACAGCGAAAAAGCCGCACTGTAGCATCAAACACCAACTGTGGTTCAAGCAGTGTATTACGAAGGTAGTATACAATATTCCGCTCATTTGTAATGCAGTGTATATTAGGCAAACAGGACGCTGTTTTAACGACACGGACAAGGAGCACTACTATCAAGTCAAAGATGGAAAGGGAGTAATCTTGCCATGCACAGCAGAGACTGTAAGTGTAAGCCCATTTTTTGAAAAAACAAGCTTCGTGGGCGCGGCAAAGATCAGACTGAAAGAGAGAGTGTTGAGGCGTATCACATCAGAAAAGCGGGAGGTCAATGTGCCAGCACCCTGCCATTGTTTCGGCATGATAATAAAATGGCCTTGCTGACAAACACGATTGACTACCACGTGGCAATAATAGCGCTGTACTTAAGATTAGCTTTTTCGGAATAAATTTAGTTGTAAGTGCAGAATTTTTCTTGTCGTGTGTGTTCTTCGTGTCGTCGTTTTTTCATGTTGCAAATACTTTAAAGATGGATAAGTAGCAACAGTCTCAAACTTCAGTGTTGTTGAACAGTATAAAATGATCTTAAATTATAAAAGTTCCCTAATGCTTTGTAACCTTTCCCCTCAATGTTCACTGCAGAGGCTGTCGAGCACAGGTTAAGCTGTACAGAATCCAAAACAAGAAAAAACGCTTACTTACTTAGGCTTTAGAGTCGAAGCATTAAAGAAAATTAACCTTAAGAACATATTTTGAAATAGAAAACATGTGAAGGTTTAGAGGTAGCAGTGTATGATTTTTTTAACAAGCTTCAAATTTCTCCGTGGCGCGCTTTTCAAGTAGCTGACAGCTGCCCTGGAAAGCTCTTATCGTACATGTCACAGCTGTCACAAAGCTTCTGCTCCATGTTATTCTACATTGCAAATGGTTTCAATGAACCCGACCACTATAGGTCGCCCAGTAAAATTGAGCACCGGAGGTCTCTAAGCTGTCCACTATTTGAACGTTAACATTTAAAACCAGAAGTTTTCTACAATTTGTTTATAGGTACAGCGGTGGTCTGAATCTATACATTTTTATTTGCGACTTTCCATTTCAGTTCAATTTTGCTTTTTAATATTCTAATGGACGTTCTAACGCAACAAAAGAGCTCAGGCAGAAAACTCGTTTTCGTATGATTTGTATTCCGAAATATTTGCCCCATTATTCTTTAGTATCCGTTGCTAGCTTGCACGTTAGGGCTGACAGGAAACAACGCGCATCTCTTGCTGCAACTCATTTCGCAGCATTCAGAAACAACTTGCCGACAGAGAAGATTTTGGTTTCTCCAGTCAAAAACAGGCGTGAGAATATTGCTCTTCCAGTCGTTTTCGGGTACAATTACCACCTGAACGCATACTGAAAGCTGCACGCAGCACGATTTCGACACATTATTGGTGCGAAATCCCGTGCATATGAGTACTTTTAGGACAAGTTTTGCACATCGTTTTTAAGTGGGATACGGCGACGGCCCTTCTGCCGAAAGAGCACAGTATGTTATAGCGTAAAACTCGTCTTGCCCTTTGTAGCAGAAAGTAATAATTGAAATTCACTAACACGAATTGTAATCCCCGCGTTCAGTTGGCTTGCTTCAACGCCTGTAATAAACGAACTCTCTCTGCAAAAGTTGTTTATTCCAAGAAATTTAATTTCGTTCTGCATGCAAAAAGTGAGGCTAGTGATGCCATCTTGTGGTGTCCCGGGCCTCTGAAGTCGTGCTGAAAAACAACGCAAGATTGCAGGTTCTAGCCTCTCCCTTGCGTGTCGTACATTTGTTATGTAACTGTGAAACCATTTTCTGGTGTACACACTACACAGTCGCAAAAAAGGGCCTGATGCTTAAATGGAGTGGTCATGTTTATCGGGCACTTCACTTGGATATGCGGAAATTAGCATCAGCAGCGGGAATCGATGTGCTAATGTACGTTCTTTAGCGCTGTTAAAACAGCAAGCGTGATCTCGTAATATCTCTGCAAGCATACCAGTTAAACGGAAATAACTGCAAAAAGACAAGAGCGGCACAAAGCGGACGTCACCAGTGCAATTATCAATATCCCTTCCTCACCAGCTCGTTTCCAAGATGTGAGCTACTGCGAAAGAGTAATACTGGTGGTTATCGAAATAATTGGAATCTTGGAATCGGCCACGTTTACAGCATACTTAGACTCCTGCCAGCTTACATGGGTTGTTTAAAATGGCAACATATTGTTACGGGGTGTTCCCGAAGCCTCCCTTAAAGCGCCAGGAGCACCTCAGAGACACCAGTGCACAACCACACAGCAGCTTCAGCGTCGTCGTTTATTAACCCAGCGTCCAAAACATCTTCGTCGTCTTGTTACATCTTCGGTTACACTCGTAACATTACCCCCCCCCCCTTGTAAATAAGCAGAGTCCTGGTGCTTGCTGAATCGCAAAGTGGGAATAGTAAGGTTTAAGACGTGCGACGCAGACAGTTTGTGTGGGTGGGGCAGAGGAGTCGCCATGGGAGACAGGGGCTGCTTTGATAGATCATATCAATTAGTTGGTGCAAGACTCGGTAGATATCCACGTATCGAGGCATTAGTTGGTCGCACAGTCCTATACGACGGGCCGGGTTTCAGAAGAGGAGGAGGGAGCCAGGTGGATAATGCACATCTGGGTGGTAACTGTTTTAACGGCGGTTCTGAGAAGCCATGAGGTGATACAGAGCAATGTTACAGACTGCGTCGTCACGTGCAGTGGCATCGAAAGCATAACTGCTGCGTGGTCTTCGGCAGGCAGCAAACTGTCGAAAGGCGGATGGGGGTTGCGGCCAAAGAGGAGAGAAAAGGGTGAGCAGCCGGCTAGGTCTTGACGGGACGAATTGTATTGAAATGCATCGAATGGCAAATTGACGTCTCAGTCGCGATGGTGGTGATAAACGTGCATAGACAGAATGTCCGTAAGCGTCCGATTAAGGCGATAAGTTAGGCCATTCGTCTGGGGATGGTATGCCATCATAAAATTGTGACAGGAACACAGCATGCCCGGGGCATGTCATTAACAACTTTAGAAATGAAGCAGAGGCCTCGATCACTAAGCAATTGACGGGGAGCACCATGAAGAAGGATGACGTCGTGAAGACGAAATCAGCTATGTCGGAGGCACAGCTGGTCAGTATAGCTCGCATAATAGTGTAGCGAGTGGTGTACCAAGTGGCGACCGATCTCGATATGTTCCTAGAAGTCGATGTCGGGAAAGGGCGAAGGAGGTCAAAGCCAACGCAGCAAAATGGGCCGGAGGAACTTCAATGGTTTGAAGACGGGCCACTCGGTTGAAGCTGTGGCTTCTTGTGCCACTGGCACAGGCACAAGCCACAATGTAGCCGCGAACAGAGGGATAAAGGCCCGGTAAGAAAAACGCGGCGGCGCACATTGTCATACGTGCGCGACACTCCTAGGTGCCCTGCTCTAGGGACGTCATACAGTTGGGCCAGAACAGTACAGCGGAGATGACTACCGACGACGAAGAAAAGGTCCGCACCATCTGGGCGTATGTTGCGTTTGAACATTGTATCCTCACGCAGCACGAACATGCTAACGGAAGGAGCAGAGTAACCAGTGTGCCGCTGATCGATAATGTGTCGTAGCAACGGGTCAAGGCTCTGTTCGGCGCCGATGCATAGAACGCCTGTGATGGACAACACGTAGACGTCAGCAGTACGTTCAAGTAATTCAGGAATAATGTTACGGACGAGAAAACAGCGGTCACTGACATTTCGCTGTCATCATACGTCTGTATGCTCTTTGTTCTTTGCGTTCATCGGCCTGCCACCCAGTAGCATTTTAGTGGAGCATGCGTGATATGTTCATCTCAGCTCATCCTAGGCAGGAGCTTCTGTGCCCACTGCTTTCATCGTCGACAGCGAGTTCCTCGAAAACATCAACTAGCTGCTCCCCAACTTGCCTGACTCGACCTGAGACCGCAGCTCTCCCCCCCCCCTCCCCCTTATTTTCAGCCTAGACCACAAGGAACGAAGCAAGACAACATAGCCCGACGTAAAGACTTCATCGATCCGAGAAGCCACCAACACGGTAGGACACATCACAAGACACAGCGGCTCAAAGACCCAATCAAAGACCAAAAAGACCCGAGACGCCGATGAGACACGCCCACCGACCCGATACAGCACAAGTAAGAGCATCGCACCTGCCTGTACCATTTGATGCGTGCCTGGTACTCAGCCATCGAATCCTGGCGACTTGTCGACCGAAAGCTTCCTGGGCCAGCCTTCAGCGCTCATCTTCTTCTTCTTCTCTCTCGTTGTAATGGCACATACCCACAGTGGGGGATTGGCCAGTATTCGTTGTAGGTGACATAATATTTTTGATAATGTCGATTTGACTGCATGATATATATGCTAATAATTAGGAGCTAGTGTTGCTGAAATAATTTGAAATTTTGAGGCGATGCAACAGAAAGCAATGAAAAAAGGAATAAAATTGTTAATTACTAAAATTAATTATAAAATGAGAAAATAACAATTCAGACAGATCAGCGCTAACACACAAATCGTCCAGTAGCAATATTATAATTATGAAGTAAGTCACACACCGGTTTTAGGGCATACCCTTTGACGGTTGCACCAAAGGAGAGGAGGACAGGAACTGTAAATGGCAATTCTAGGCGAGCAAGAGGTATTTCTAAATAATTTCTTCTCTGAGTAGCATACCTGTAGCAGGAGAGGATGTAATGTTCAATTGTTTCCACGTCATTACATGACGCACAAAGACTCGACGGCGTAAATCCAGAGCGACATAAATAAAGATTGAGGGAAGGAATTCTACAATGCATGAGCGTCATGGAGACCTCACATTGCCTCAAGGTACACCATCGGACATTCCAATGGAAATTTAAATGGTTAAAATCCGTGGTCGCAAGGAGTGGCTCATAGCTCAAGGAGTTTAAGGTTTGAAACCGTTCAAAACGGCATATATTTAGCAAGATAATATTGGGTACAACATCGGCAACATGTCCATTGAGAGCTGAATTTGCTAAATAATCCGCCATTATATTAGAAGCGATGCCGCAGTGTCCCGAAACCCACTGAAAACGTACTTCCTGTAAATGTATCGGAAGGAAAAACATCAGAGTTTCTTTCAAACGACGCATTTTCGGGCTTTCTAATGCTGCTAAGACTGACAGGCAGTCAGAGAGTATGATTACGTGAGTAATATTACTGGGAACGCTTTGAAGGGCCAAATCAATTGCAAGCAATTCAGCAGTAAATATTGGTGCGTAATCGGAGATCCGTACAGAAAAACTCCAATCAGGTGCTTGGGAGTAAATCCCTATTGCTGCATTTTCATTTCGTTGTGAGGCATCTGTGAAAATAGCTACGTCTCGTGGATACTGTAATAGATAATCTTCAAGGTGTCCCTTTGTTACCGTGGTAGTCAAGTGTTTTGCTTTAGATGGCAACGACTGGTCAAAGCACAGTGCGGAAGTAGCTTGAACATTGCCAACACGTCTTACTGACATAAGCGAAACTGCAATTTTGGACAGCAAGGACTGAGTAAATACAAATTGGGGTTGCTTATATTGCGGCCAATGATAATCTAGAAACTGAGCTTGGTGTGTAATAAAAATGGGAGAAGCCACTCCAGACAGAGATTCCAGTGCTCGTAAAAAGGTTCGCACAGTGAGCAGCTCAAATCGAGAGTTCGTCACGTACACGGGCCTTTAAATAGAAGACTGCATTTAGAACTGTTTTGGCAACCGCAAACATAGTCGTAAAGCGCGCCTCTCCAGTAGCCACAAAGGTGGTAGTTTGTATTTAGGACTGCCCGAGAAAAGAACACAGCCGAACTCCAGAATTAGTCTGAAATAAGTTTTATAGAGAAACAAAGGAGTATCTCTACGCATGCCGAATTTCTTATGGCTAATTCGAATCAGACGACCAAGGGCTCCCTCACCTTTCAGGCAATGACTTTTGATATGAGGCCGCCAGTCTAATTGGGAGTGGTATAATACACCCAAGTACATTAAGGATTCAACCTGTGGGATTTGTGAACCGCAATACGCAAGGGAGATATAAAGAGGGTGTGCCGGTGGGAAAACGAGTACTGAGGATTTCTTCACGTTGAGAATTCATTTTACTTTACCGAGCCAAACTTCAAGGGCATTCAAGTAGGCTTGCAATAATTGGTATAAAGAGTGAACATCTCGTGCAGAAGAGAAAAAAGCAATATCATCCGCATACACGTACACTTTTAAGTTTCGATGAACAGGAATATCTCTCATTAATATATTAAATAGCATTGGAGACAGCACCGATCCCTGAGGCACGCATCTAGTTTGGTAATAGGTTTCAGAAGTTATAGAACCTCTCGTGCAGAAACATTTTCTATTGCTTAAGAATTCTTTTAGCCATGCAAAAATGTAAAAAATTGACCTAATTTCGTTTATCTTATTCAACAGTATAGAGTGTTCTACACTGTCATATGCTTTGGCGATATCCAAAGTGACCAATGCCGACACTTTTTTCTTCTTCATTGCTAACCTAATTCTACCCTGCAAATCTCTACGAGCCGTCCAAATCGAGCACCCTTGACGAAACCCAATTTGTGTATCACTAAATGCATTCAGGGTCATCACATGGTTTGTAAGGCGCAGGTGAACTATGCGTTCAATAAGTTTCACTGGATTTGAAGTTAGAGAAATCAGCCGAATATTATCCAAATCAAAGCCTTTTTTCGGATCTTTGAGGATTAGTATAATGTTTGCAACTTTCCAGTCTTCAGGTAACCAAGCGCGTTTCCAGAGAAAAATTGACAATATTCAACACTTCCGAGCTGTGGTATTGCACTGAATATTTCAGCATAGCCACTGTAATACCGTCACACCCAGGAGCTGCTGGTTTGAGAGCAGCCGCTATACAATGCAATTCCGGTGGCTCAACTGCAATGAAATCAGCACGTGGCTTAGGCGAAGTAATGGAGCCACCGTTTGCGCTTGAAAGCGAATAGCAAGACCGTTCGCGATTTGTTCGAGTTACTCTTTTGCTTCATTGGGTGATAACACCTCTGACTCGATTACTTGTGGTGGAGAAGAACTTTGGTTGCGTTCCATGAACCTATACAATGCCTTCCGATTAGTTGGATTAGAGAGATAAATATTCATATTAGCATTATGCTCATCCTTTGCTATACGAATAGTTTTTTTTTTAAATGAAGCCGCATAAAATTTATAATTTATCCAATTTTGGGGACACTGATTTTGGGAAAGGCTCTTCCACGCAGCTTTTCTACGACGGAATGCTTTCTCACATTCTTCGTTCCACCATCGGCATGACATTTTGATAGGGACAGACGATTTCACAGTGAACACTGAACGCTCAGTGGCATCTATCAGAGAAGAGAGTGCTTGTTGAGCACGTTCAGAATGTTGAGGTGATGCTATGGGGGAAAAAGAGGAATTCAGAAACTTTTTAAAGCGTTTATGGTTGACAAATTTTTGTTCACAAGTAGTTACTCTAAGGGGAGTAGATTCTGTATTAAACGTAAGTGGAAAGTGGTGGCTAGATGTACCACAATCCACCGTAGCCCATGGTGAGACCCTTTATCCATTTGCTGCTAACGTTAAATCAATTACTGACCTAGAAGCTGCCCGCATGTAGGTTATGCCTGGACTATTACAGCAATGCACATCATTTATAGACATCCAGTTCCAAAGTCGCTGCCCACATATATCTGAACGGTAACCCCAAATAACATGGTGTGAATTAAAATCGCCAGCAATAGTCCGTTGGTTGAACTCAACAGATCACTTAAACAATCTGTTGTACGAACACCTGTTGGGAAGTAGACATTTGCAATAGTAAGAGCAGCAGACTGTGGAATTGCGATATCAACTGCAAGCAGTTCGCAGTCTTGCCCTAGACTTTTGTGTGACACCTTCGCCCGATGAAATGTTTTTGACGAAATTAATATAAGCAAGCCGCCACCCCGGCCGCTAGTGCGATCTGCTCTATAAGCTCTAAAATACTTTAGAGAAAATGGCCGATTTGCAAAAACCAAGTTTCTTGTAATAAAATTATGTCTGGGTTGAAACTTGAGATAAGATTTTGTAAATCGTGAAACGAAGATGCAATTGAACGACAATTCCACTGTAGTAATTTTAACCCCGCCGCGATTATTGTAGAATCCGGGAGGCTGTAACAGCCTCCTTTAAGACATCAATGTTATTCTGAAGATTAGGGGAACTTTGTTTACTTTTAGTGTTAAAATGGGCGTATTTTGAGGGAGAGGAAGAAGCGTGACGCTTCTGGGATGAACATGTCATCTCTACATCCGATGGGTAAACGGTGGACACGTGGGTATCCACAGGACCCTGACCCTGTACCTTCATTGAATAAAAAGGAGTAGGCGTCGTCTGGGAGTAATCTCCCTCAACAGAGGCCCTAGAAACCATAGGAGCATCGCATTCAGCTATACCAGGGTTGCCAACTTGCAAAGCTACAATTTCGGTCGAACCAATCTTTGTGGCTATGACCTGTGATACAGCTTCTGTAAACGTGCTTAACATACGCTCGAAGAAACCCTCAAGTGATTTCTCTACAGCTAAGACAACCGACTTTGTCATGCCTGTTTCCATATCCGAAGCTAGTGTTTTTGCACAAGCTGCATACGAATTCCTCTTATGGTCTAGCTGTGCGTAGGCATCTGCTCTAGAACGCGTTTTATGCTGGAGAATGTTGAGAACAGTTTGCTCATCTGCGCGTTTTGGGCATGTATCAGCATCAGCAGGGTGATCTGCGTGACATAGTGCGCAAATTACATCAGAGGTGCACATGTTAGTTGAATAGTTGTCTCCGCACAGTCTGAAGCGTGATGCGGATTTGCACGCCTTGCTGCTGTGTCCGAATCTCCAGCAGTTTTTGCACTGCAAAGGGCGAGGCTGCGGGGGTCTACACGGTACACAATGGGCCATACCTTAATCTCTGTTGGACAGTTAGCCCCGGCAAACGTCGCTATCATCGATTCTGTCGGCACCCTAGAGCCACCAGCATCCCTGCTGCAACGGAATAGTGATAAGATGCCAATGCCAGCCTCATTTAATTCCTCGATCATTTCTTGCGGAGAAGCCGACGAATCCACGCCGCGTATAATACCTTTTGCACATGCCAGCTGTTAAGATATAAAAGGCTTTACTGGCAGTGATGCAAACGATGTGCATCAAAGCAAGTCCGACACACACTGTATATTCCAGGACTTACAGAGGATACCTCTCCTGCCAAACGGATGCACCTCAGAGATTTCAAGGTAGTAGGGGGTGGCAGCCTTTAGCTGCTGCTGGATTATTTCTGGATTTTTCAACTTCAGGAATCCATCCACAGTTGGTACAAATGCCACCGGTATTATGGGTATTTCATTTCGTCCGAAAGATTCCAAGTCCAAGCTTTGGGCCGGCAGACTGGCAAACCAGGACGCCGACCTCCCCCCCCCCCCTCCTCCCCACTCGGGGAAGCTAGAGACATTATAGGCCTAATTGTACATGAATCCTAGTTTCGGTTGAAAACAAATACTGGCCAATCCCCCGACGTGAAATAGCCTCGCCGGAGAGAACGGTCAGGCTCGCGGACAAGACAGGATCCAGCATTCAGGAGAAGAAAGCAGAACAGCACACCAGCACACTAGCACAGTAGCACAGTCGCGGAACAAAACCAGCAAGCTTCGTCCTGTCCTCAGTCACAGCCAGTGCAAATTGAGGTCCGGTTTTCTTCTGTCGCCGAGTGCTTCTTTCTCATCTTCTTCATCCTTCCTCGTGTCGGTAAGCCGTTGTCTTCGTCCTTCTATCATCAGCCATCCTGTCACGTCCATCGTTGTGCCATGGATCTCATCGACATCGAGACACGTCCTTGTCCACGAACGGGACAATCACTCGGCGGTCCCGGGTAATGCTACGGACGAGGAAGAAGCAGCCAATGGCAAGGGCAGGAGCGCAAGCCCTAGGCCCGCAGCGATTTGTTGCAGGGTACATCTCGCTGTTCTCTGCTCTTTGCGCTCATCGGCATGCCGCCCCGTAACAGCATCCCGGACGAACTTGACGTCCGTAATACTGCAGCGCTTGAAATAGAACGCGAAAATTGCAATTAACGGCCGTCCTGGTGTGCCACAGTGGAAGAAGGTAGAAGAGCTCAAGACACGACTGCGAATTAGGGAGTTTTGCATGTGAGCCATTTCGCTACTGGAAAAAAGGTCTTGCCATAAATTCATGGCATCAGTGGTTACATATCTCTTTTCTATGACTGGCCGTCGTCTGCACGCTGCTGCTCACTCTGGAAACGCGGCAATATATGCACTTTCCTGCTTTGCGCCTTTCTCTCAAAATTTGGTGCACATCTAATCAAGAGGCAGTGGCAGTGTCTGCGAAAATTCCTAAAGGAACCAGTGCGGCTGTTACATTTTGCGTTTAACCAGCCGGTGGCACCCCTTCCACTATATACCTTTGCTTATTACGCGTCCGTCAGCAATACTCCGGGTGTCCGATTTTAGGCGGAGACGTTTTCAACGCCCCTGCGGATTCGGGGTATCACACTTTAGGCCTTCGTGGAAAATGTGTGAGGGACGCCTTCACGTACGCCCTTGTTGTTCTGCTCGAACATCCTGGGACAGCAACATGGCCTGAACGTCACACACGCTGTGATCCCCATGCTCCAGACTTAGTGTGGTAGTTTGTTCAGTGTGGTAGTTTGCTCCATCATGGCACATAGAGTCAAACTGCTGATAATAGGGTGGGGATCACTTCCCAGCAGTTTGACTCTATGCGCCATGATGGAGCAAACTGCTGGGAAGTGATCCCCACCCTATTATCATGTATCCATCCCTCATTGTTGCGTCCTTTACGCTGGAAATGCTCCGGAATAAACTGCGAAAGCATCTCTTTAGATATACCATCACTCTTTGTTGAACGCATATAAAGTGAGTTAAACAGTGCTACGCCCCCTCCTTCGCCTTGACTGATGTTGACCCGCCGGCACCAGATCACCGCCTGCTAACTTCTGGGCTTCCCGCTGACAAGATGACCTCTATTTTACGTGAGACCCTACTTCAGCGCAGGAATGGGCACGACAGAACTGTTTTGCTGCTAACGCTCCAAGATATGAAAATAGCCTCTGACGACGCGTGTGGAAGACGTGGTGTGAACATTTTTTAGTTTATTATCCAATGCTTCAATCTGGAGAAATGAAACGTTCTGCTTCGTAAGGTGGTTCATCTTGCAAAGGGATACTTTTAGCGCGAAACAAGTAGGAAACGGATGAAGGCAGATCACAAGACACGAAAGAGTGCTCTTTCGTGTCTTGTGTTCTATCCTCGTCCCTTTCCTACTTGTTTCGCACTAAAGGTATCCCTTTTCAAATCTGAAGAACGTTCCGCGCAATGGAACATGGTAAACATTCAGCCGACTCAGCGGCGAACGAATGATTTGCTTTTATGTTCTCGCCGAATGATTTCGCCGAACAAGCACCTAGAAATTTAAGTTTTAATTTGGTAGATATTCCACTACCTACCTGCAAACTTCCGTCTTCTGACGGTGCTGACAGAGTTGAGGGTCTGTTCTATTGCCCGAATTGTTAGCTACAATAGTTGATGCGAAAAGGAAAACTGCTTCCGGCCCGAACAATATTCAGTATGAGGTTTACGAGAACCTATAAGCCAAGGCGCTACCTAATTACTACACACCATAAACAAAGCATAGCTGCAAAGTGTGCCTCAGAACTTTAAATCCGCTATTGTCATCTTTATTCCGAAACCAGGAAGGTCTCCAACGGACCTTGCCAACCTATGACCTATCTCTTAACGCAAACAATGTGCAACCTGTCAAGAAAATAATAGCTGCATGACTGTCTTTATCTTGAGCAGCACGGCTTCTATCTCTCCGCTAAAAATATATTTCACCTATATTACGCACAGAAGACGGTTTGGCGCCCTTGGCATCCGCAGTTCTGTCACCCACCCGCAGCGCAATATGCCTACAGTTGTAGCTGTGAACACTGTAACGGTACAAGACCTCATTGGTCCTACTGCCATCCTGAACTCGATTGACATGCTCGTACTCCTTCTGCTGTGTGCAGGGTTGTTGAATCGTTTTTGAAAGGGAGACAATTTGCAATACGTTGCTGTGGTGAAGCGGTTGGACACTTTGTTTCGTTAAGCGGTGTGCCCAGGGTACCAGTATTGTCGCCGATATTATGCAATTCCGCTTGCATTCCGTCAGCATTGCGCCTAAATTAGATGCATGGAAAAACGTTTTTACAACGCTCGAATGATATCATGGTGTGCAGCGCTGATAACGTCTGCTTATTTAAGAGCCTCCCTACAATCACTTATTTTCAATTTAACCTAATGTTCATGTACTAAGGAGGATATGATGGATGAGAGAAAAAGCTACTTTTAAGCTGTTGGACAAGGCTCTAACCCACTACAATCAGAGTAACTGCGACGCACACCAAACGTATTTGCGAACATCGCGGAAAACCCTATACTTTTCTTCAGAAAGACATGCGGAAGTCTGTAATGGTAACGAAATTTGCAACAAAGCAACAAAATTTCCCAGACAATCAGGGTTGGAAATTACCTCTGATTACGCTTCATGAAATACTCTTCAGTTTTCCAGGGGCAAAACTGCATACACGTCTGTCACCAACCACTGTGGACCTTGTAAACTTGCAGCAAGTCCGATTTCTCGCTTTCTCTCAGGCACTCCACTACAAGTAAGTACGAGTGGAAAAATTTTGCGTGAGTGGACAATTACCAGTTAGAAAGAACGAAAGCTTGACTCTTTCGGGAAAAAATGCAATAGATTCAGTCTTTGGGCTTCAGTAGCAGAATTGCTCCTAAAACAGGCGGCGCTGCATGGTTCATCTCTTGCACGCCAATTGGTCAGGCCAGTTCTGCGGGCACGTATTGGTTATCAAGTCCAATTTCATATATTACAAGATCATAATGTGATTACTTTGAGGCAGTGAACCGAAAAGCTATGAGGACCATTACATAATTCCATGCGTCACACCAGTGGTGACTTTATAAGAGAATTCACAGCTCAATATCATCGACGAACTGGTGCAGCAGCGCCGTGATGCTCGAAGACTTAAAGCCAATTTATCGCTCTACACCGCGCATGCACTGATGGTTTATGCGACTACATACTCCGCTCTCTACCGCCAGCGTAACCTTCTTCCTGCCCGGAAGTATGCGCAGCTGAGGCAAAACAAGCCAACAGGTAATCGTAAACCAACGTCTATTAATTGACCATCGTCGCTTCAGCAGAGATTCGAAGAGCAAGAGGCTAACCTTCCAGAAGAGTTTATTGTTGTATACGCGGGTGGAAGCATCCACGTTTGTGAAGCGATAACAGGGGCCGCATCCAGCACAGGTTCCTTTCGGGAACCGTTCTCTTTCAAGCTGACGTCAATTTGACGTCAGCAAGACAGCGGGCGCCACCTCATGGCGAGGACGGTAAAGACAGCGGCCAATCGGCGATGGCGCCAGATCGTAGGCGTGTCAAGGTAAATTCAAATGGTCGAGTAACTTGGAAGAAAACGCGCGCAGCTGCCTATTGCCAGCGGCATAAACTCGATGATGAGGGCCCCTGCGAACTGTGAGGCAACTGGCAAGTTACTAAAGCACAGAAAATAAGATCTACCAGAACTCCACAGAACTAGAAAGTAAACGTAATATTCGCGCTCAGGAATGAATGCAGTCTTTGTTTCTTGCGTAAGAAAAAAACCGTGTCACATTTATAATAATATTTTAACTTGTTTCTAACGGCCTCTCTAGGCCATTTAGTATCCGCTGCGTAGTTGCCCAAAGCTCAGATATGGATCAGACCAAACATTTTTTCATGCGCGGAATGGGTGCGCCATCGGCCCCGGTTCAACGTTCATCGTTGCGTGCTGCGTACAAAGGGGGTTATCTAGCTGCACCAAACAGTCAGTATTTCATTCTGCTGGTTGAGGTAGAGCTTTACAACAAGGCGAAGACTGTGTGTGCTCTTTGAGAAACTGATTGCCGCTGCATGTGCGCATTTCCGGACGACGGGACAATGCTGCATCACAGCGCGGCAGCTCGGCTCGGCCAGTTCGGCCTCCCAGACACGTCTCAAAAGTGGTGGCTTGTTTTACGGATACACGTCTGCCTTAGCGGCGTATCGCTGCATGTTTTAATTGAACGGTGAAAGTGAGATTTTATTGCCCCCAAGACGCGTGTCGCATTGCGCAAAGCCTTCCGTCCCGCTCCCTTTGCTGCGTGTTTAGCTTACTGCGTCGTATTACCGCACCAACGTTCACTGAATGTGCTTTAGCTGTTATCACAGGCATATTCCTATTGTCTATGGGATCTTTCTTACGAACATGTTAAATGCTTAAGTTGCAAATTTGTAGCCTCACATTGACTCCTCTCAGTGGCAAATGAAGTGCGAGTAAAATAATGGAGTCGTGAACAGGGCGGAATTTATTGGAGCGAAGCTACATCGTAGATATTTTCACTTCTCAGACGTATTAACTTTTAAATACTAGCAATCCCAATTTGAATTGATTACCTAAGCCCTTACAGGTTGGTGTTCTAGCGCTAGCGTTAGTTATTCCGTTCGTTTGTTTTTTGTTCTTTGACACTGATATGTTGTACTTTGTGTGTTAACAAGGTCTTTTACGCATTTCTAATCTCTCCGCGTCTCGTTTGGATACCTACGCTCAGGTCATTTTGTTATCACGAGGATTTCATGAAGACCGTGACGAATGAGCGGTGGTCGCTTTCCTACACTTAAAGGGGCACCGTGACGAGCATAAGGCCGCTAATTCCAGCCAACCTCTAGGTTCTTTGTACCGGGCTGGTGTCAGTAAAAAAAGAATTACAAAACTCGATGCACGGAAACCAGAGTTATTCGGTTTATAAAATTCCAAATGCAAGAGAAAAAAAAAACAAGTCAGAGCTGGTGCGAGAGGGAGTCTCTCTCCCATTTCGCTCGCCCAGCGCTCGATTCGGGCGGAACCTATCAGAAACGCAGCTTTATAGTGACGTATCAGAAGCTATCCACAATGATAGCCTGTGCGCTTCATTCTATAGCCGCGCTTTTTGGAAGCGTCGTTACCATGGTAACAGCAACCACGTGTGCTGCATGACTGACGGCAAGCAAACGCTTCACTCCGCTTGTCCGCCGCCACGCTAAGACCACGAGGGTCATGCAGAAAAATGAGTTTTGCTGACTTGAGCGATATTGAACGCTAACCCCTACGTCGAAGTGAGGACCTCAGCGTTGTTCCTTACGCTGACAAGCCAAAGGAGGACGCGACACGAACAAGTTCACAAAGCTGCGCCGACGTCGCGAAAGATCAGGCATCGCCGCCTGAAGACCCTGAGCACGATGATGGCACGGATTGGTAAATACCGAATGACAGTTCATGTCTTTATTTTTAGAAGTGTTCGACACTCGTGCGGTTCTTCAAACTGCAGGTGTGATGCGGCCGGTGCGTCGCGATGCCAACGGCGGCACAACGGCTTTGCTGCCGGGACATGCCGCAATGCACTGACCGCGATGCGGCATGCATAACCGAGGATGAATATTTTTCCACCCTTTGCCTGGATGTACACGTGCTACGCGTCGCGTACTGCGACCTCATAGAGAGAAATGAAGGGCCTGAAATGGACGTTCACAAGTAGGTCTTTGTGCTTTGTTGCGTGTGTGTGTGTGTGTGTGTGTGTGTGTGTGTGTGTGTGTGTGTGTGTGTGTGTGTGTGTGTGTGTGTGTGTGTGTGTGTGTGTGTGTGTGTGTGTGTGTGTGTGTGTGTGTGTGTGTGTGTGTGTGTGTGTGTGTGTGTGTGTGTGTGTGTGTGTGTGTGTGTGTGTGTGTGTGTGTGTGTGTGTGTGTGTGTGTGTGTGTGTGTGTGTGTGTGTGTGTGTGTGTGTGTGTGTGTGTGTGTGTGTGTGTGTGTGTGTGTGTGTGTGTGTGTGTGTGTGTGTGTGTGTGTGTGTGTGTGTGTGTGTGTGTGTGTGTGTGTGTGTGTGTGTGTGTGTGTGTGTGTGTGTGTGTGTGTGTGTGTGTGTGTGTGTGTGTGTGTGTGTGTGTGTGTGTGTGTGTGTGTGTGTGTGTGTGTGTGTGTGTGTGTGTGTGTGTGTGTGTGTGTGTGTGTGTGTGTGTGTGTGTGTGTGTGTGTGTGTGTGTGTGTGTGTGTGTGTGTGTGTGTGTGTGTGTGTGTGTGTGTGTGTGTGTGTGTGTGTGTGTGTGTGTGTGTGTGTGTGTGTGTGTGTGTGTGTGTGTGTGTGTGTGTGTGTGTGTGTGTGTGTGTGTGTGTGTGTGTGTGTGTGTGTGTGTGTGTGTGTGTGTGTGTGTGTGTGTGTGTGTGTGTGTGTGTGTGTGTGTGTGTGTGTGTGTGTGTGTGTGTGTGTGTGTGTGTGTGTGTGTGTGTGTGTGTGTGTGTGTGTGTGTGTGTGTGTGTGTGTGTGTGTGTGTGTGTGTGTGTGTGTGTGTGTGTGTGTGTGTGTGTGTGTGTGTGTGTGTGTGTGTGTGTGTGTGTGTGTGTGTGTGTGTGTGTGTGTGTGTGTGTGTGTGTGTGGCATGCGCCGTCAGCGAGCGCGAGTTCGGCTATTTTTTTTTCTAAATGCAATTATCATACTTCATTGTTTTTTATCGCGAGGACGTAATTGAGGTAAATGCTGTTAGCGGCACCAAGTCGTTCCTCGTTTCGTCGTAACACGCAGAAAGATGTCAATACTGCATTGCAGCAAAATATGTATGTACACCTCTGCGCAAAAGTGGAGAGACCAACCACGGGTTTTGACAGAACTGTACACCAACTTTTTATGCAGGTGTAGCGGTGATTTCTAAGTTATGCATAGGGTAGCCTAACTAATATGCTTGCCATCTTGCCCAAGCATATTTGTCAGGTGCATCTTTATATACCGAAAAAGAATAATTCTAGGGGGTAGCATGGTCTCTTCACTTTTGCGCAGGGGTGTACGTTCAGCAATTATAGGAATAAAATAGCGCAGCAAATATTAGCAATTCCATGCACTGCCGATATTGCAATAAAAAAAAACATCTGCATGCATAAGATTAACAATTTAATTTGTTCGCTAAATCAGCGGAATTCCGCGTTGTAGGTCACTGCTCTGGGTACGCGCTCGCAATATTTTATGCAGTGAAAGAAACACAATAGCACCGGGGATTTTCAAATGTTTTACTCTTTATCCCACGAACCTTACATCCATGTTACACAGCGAAAGAATGCACACAAATGCAATTTTATTCATTACAGAAAATACAGGTACACAGCATACTGGCAGTTCACAAGATGGATGTGGGGCCGTCTCGGCCAAGGACATCGAAAAGCGATCCCATCCTGTGCAGTGTGCATGATAAGGAAAATATTCCCGTCATAAAATTATCAGGGTTTTAAATACCCGGAATTGTGAGCAAATTCTTTTTCTGTCGAGATACCCCCTTGCCCTTCAGAAATTTTAGCTGCAGCCCTTTTATATGGGAGCAGAAAACTGCTGAAAACTGAGGACAGAAAGAAGTCACACGGACAGGCACTTGACCAACAGCATTACTATATTAAAGTGCTCGGGCAGGTGCATGCCTGCGTCGCTTCATTTAAATCTTTGTTTCTCGGCGCTGTTTTTTACTCATGGTTTGGTTTGGTTTGTGGGGTTTAAAATCCCAAAGCTACGCAGACTATGAGAAATGCTTTTACTCATAGTTAATTACTAACTACCAATAAATCTATGATTAGCATCCCGAGGATTCGGTCTTGGTTTGGTTTAGAGGGCTCAACGTGTGGGTGTCTTGCTTTTTGCCTCTATCGAAAAGCAGCCTTTGTGATTTTTCTGTACAAGTAATACTCTTTTTGGGGTTTGTGGGTATGTATTAGAAGATAGCGTAAAACATATTGACGCAGGGAGATGCACAAATGATAGAATGCTCTACTCTGGCATGTTGACAAAGCAATGAGGTAGACACACACTATGACAAGTTCATAGAGTAAGCTCAGATGAAAAAAGAGCCCAATGTAGAGGAAATCTGCCCAAGTAATGGTTTTGCTTGGATGAGTTGGTACATGTTCCCGGAATTAAGTAATATGTTGTGTGTTAATCTTGCTGTCGCATCAACATGCTAGTCTCACACTATTTAAAGATGTGCTTCTAATACTTCTGAACCTCAAAGCTAAAACTTCGGGACGTGAAAACATGCCAAGCTTTTTCTTTGTAGATGTGCTTAATCATTTGCCAAGTTCTTTGTCATCGTCTTCCATACGTTTTTGTTGGTAGCGAAAGAATCAGGTTAACGAAAGGTGGCCTGGGTCATTCCTATTTTAAGCAAGGTGGTTGTTTTGTGTTAAACTATTGTCACATACCATTACTTTCATTGCAAACTTATAGAACATATTGCCACTTGTATTCATGGGTTCCTAGAGCCCAGTTCAGTTACATCAAATTGCCGGCATGGTTTCCAGAAAGGATCCTCTACAGCATCTGAACTGGAACCTGTGTGCCGCTGTTTTGCCTCATTCTTCGAAATTAACAGCCACATTGATACACTCTTTCTTAGACTAAAGCAAATCATTTTATGTACTAATAACAGGCAAATATCTGAATTAACACGGATTTATCTCCCCCAGATGTTTGTCTGGGACAAGTGACTAGGAAAGTAACTGATAGCAGTTCATCACTCTTTTTTTTTCGAAGAGTTTGCCACAAGGCATAAGTTGAGAAAGGGGGAATGGGATGCAGGAGATAGAAAGTTAAAAGAAGGAGTGCAGTTCAGTTGTGCTTATGAATTCCAGAAGGTTGGCAGTATAGCGATTGTCCATTGTCCATTTCTCATAATCACTATCGCGATTCCACCGCAGGCCCACCTTCATGATTATCCGTTGCCTGATGTGCGTTGTTGATGGACACGTCCACAACAAGTGGCGCACATCGCAGACGTCAGGTGGAGTGTCACAGTGAGGGCACCTGTCAGTCACTGGTAGGTCTTTTTCCCACAATCGATGTCGAACAGATGGGGTCAGAGCCGCCCCTGCCCGGATCCGGCGCACTGTCACCTCCTCCTGCCGAGTAAGACTACGGGGGAGAGGGTGCGAACACGGAGGAATGAGAGCGCGTGTTCGGTGGCGCAGAACTTGCAAATCGGAAACGTGGGACAGGAACGGATCTGGGGGAAGAGGGGAAGGTAGTGGATCGTCTGATGTGTTTATATGCGTCATAGCATCTGCTTGTATGTTATGTGGATCGCGAGCATGGCCGCGAATCCAGTGTATGTGAATAGGACATGGGTACTTTGAACATAGCAAATGTATGGACTGTGTTATTTGGAATGTGCGTCGAACGGCCTTAAGCAGTTTAAGGGCAGTGAGAGAGTCTGTGTAAAGATGAACTGCATTGAATGTAGAAACTGGTGGGAGGGAATGTATAGCATTGTAAATTGCTTGAAGTTCCAGTGCCAGAGGGGTGCACGTATCCGCGGTATATGTCACGTGAGTGTTGAGATGCGGATGAGAGGGACTATACACGGCAGTAACTCCTCGCTCGGCAGTGTGTGATGCATCGGTATATAATATGCACCCTTCAGGCAGATGTGCGGATGATACCGACGGGGAAGCAGTGGGGCGATTGTCCGTGAGCTGGCAGTATGACCATGGAGGTAGTGTCTTTAAATGATGTAGTTGTAAAGACTGTTTGCGAGCTCTGTTTGCCATCCGCTGATCAACGAGTTCAGTGAGCGTATTTAGCGGGGCATACTCCTGAAGTACTGGCATGGGTGTTAGGCGGGGGAGGTACGTTATTGCACGCATAGCCTTACGATTGATGGCCTCAAGGCAGTCCCACTGCGGGTGAGACGTTGAAACTGTGCCTGGTATATTATACGTGGCTGGAGGACAGAGCGAACAAGCTGGCGGGCCGTGTGAGCACGCGCGCCGCCAGAGCGCATAGCTATGCGACGAATGAGACAGAACGTAGCGTGAGCGGTCTTACGGATGGCTGTCAGCCACGGTGTGCCAGTCCCAGAGGAATGTAGAAGAAGACCAAGAATGCGAATGGTTTGTACCTGAGGAATTGGGGTATTATCTATCATAAAATTTATATTGGGAGCTTTCCGTAAGCCAGCTTTATTTCCAATTCGAATGAAACACGATTTTGTATGCGAAAGAGTTAGGCCCAAAGGAGGGAGGCGGAATGTCAATACATCCAGCGCATGCTGGAGGGCCGCCTGATGGACAGACGTATCTGGGTGACAGCACCATAAGGTTATATCATCGGCATACGCAAGCACCCGTATAGAAGGGATGGCCTCTAGGGCTCGAATAAGCGGAATGAAGGCCACATTAAATAAAGTAGGGGCGAGAACGGAGCCCTGGGGCACTCCTCTGTTTGAGGGGAAGTGACCAAAGGGCTTTCCATGGACACGTACACTGAATGTTCTATTTGTTAGAAAGGCGTGAATGGCGAGGAGAAACCTGTGAGGAAGACCAAGAGTTTGTAGGGAGGCAAGAATGGCTGAGTGAAGAATGTTATCATATGCCTTTGTTATATCTGTAGCGATCACAGTTCTAACAAGATGACTGTGCGGAGAGTGGTGAAGCACGTCAGCAGCCAAAGTAGCAAGACCGTCCTCCGTTCCTATTTGCGGGCGGAAGCCAATTTGGGATTATGGATAACAATCATGGGATTCCAACCACCACGATAAGCGAGTGGCGAGATTGTTTTCGTAAAGCTTGCAGATTGTTGGCGTCAGGGAAATTGGACGAAGGGCCGAGAGAGATACTGGAGGATGACTTGACTTCGGTATTGGAACAACAATAGAATGCTTCCACTCGTCCGGCATGACACCAGAATGCCACACGTCATTGAATGCATCAAGCAGGGCCTGCAATGCAGTCCCTTCCAAGTTGCGGAATAAGGAGTTAGGTATGCCGTCGTGGCCGGGAGCAGAGTTAGATTTGAGGCGTTCAATGGAGGCCAGCAGCTCTGCAATGGTTAGGTCAGAAGTAATCGCATCGGGGGGTTTGGTAACCGGTAGGCAGGGTGGAGAAGTTGAGGTGGAATCATAGTGGGGAAAAAACTGTCTGGCCGCCTGTTTTGCAAATGTGTCATCTACATTCATAGCAAGGCGAATGCTCTCTGTGTAATCAGAAACTTGAGAAGAGTGCTCCATGGCGTGAAACACTCTCCAAAGTTGTCGATTACTCTGTTTGGAGGACAGGCGCTCACACCATGAAGCCCAACGTTGCCTTCCTAGATGCTTTTCATACCGCCTCGCACGCGCGGTAGTCCGGTGAAGAGCGGGGATAGCCGATGGGTCATCGGGGTTACGAGCAGCATAATGATCTGCCTGGCGACGCAGAGCCCAAAGATTCAGGAGGTGGATGTCCGGATTTGGCTCGTCTTCATTTACGGTTGCGGGCAACAATCTGGATCTTTTACTATCAAGTCTGGTTTGCCCCACGGAAAGATCTCCGGGCCATTACTGTTTGTTTCACAGTGTCCACTGTAAAGCTAGCGAAGAATAGCAAGGCAACTAGGGGGTTTGCAATGAGGTACACACGCTGGAAAGTTCTGAACTCCATCTTAATTTAGGGTACACGCATTAAAGTCCCTTCCTGACTGCCTTTCAAGAGTTTAGTCTTCGGGTGCCTGCACTTGACCCATCCTCAACATTTAGTGCCGAAACAGAGCAATGGTTGGCGAACCGAACCTTCTAAAGGCATCGAGCATGGTTTCCCCATTGAGAGGCTCACATAAAGGGAGACAGCTCGAAAGGTGCACAGCCCCCAATTTATCAATCAAGCAAGTGCTCTGTGATATTTGGTACCCCAACACTTATCCAACTAACGTGCCTCTATGAGCACCTGAAGGCAAATAATGATGAGTGAAAGATTAACGATGAGCTCAAACCACACATCACAAGACACATTCATCTTTTCAATATCTAGTATTAGACTTCCTGAAAGCAAGCTCAGACACGGAGTGGTTCATCCTACAAGTAGACTCAATAATTTTTGACACCACCTGACCTTCTTGGCCCTTTCATTATCTCCATATATATCTTCCAAAAACTGGTCATGTGGAGTCGCATTAAATGGCAACAGTGATGTTATGTTCGTTGTTCGGCAGGTACAGAAGCAGAAGACGAGAACAGTAGACGATGATCTGATGATGGTCAGGAGGAGATATATGTTTACAGATGAAAAATATTATTTACATTGGCAAACAGTTACGGTAACAAGTCACACAGACAACTGCAACTTAAGACAAAATAGACTCTCACACAGAGAAGTCACTACAAGCCCTTACTTTTCTACCGAGCATCTCGGTTAAAGCCTAGGGACTGTAAATACGTGCTAAGCAGGGAGCCTCGATCTTGACTGACAAACATGGTCCGAGGACCGCTTTTTGATGACAAACATCAACGAAGGCCCGAGGGTGGTCACCTTCGGTGATCCGCCCCGAAAATAAAGCAGCCAATCAAATTATTCAAAACCATGCCACAACCCCCCTGGGTTGAGAATAATCTCGGACCCAGGTCCTTAATTACTTCAAATAAAAATACAACATTCAAAACACACACTCTTTCCACTCGCCCGTTCCCAAACCCTCTCACACGGCGCCTGTCTTTCCCTCCACTCATCAGCGTGTTTGGGACGCGACCTTGCAGCTGCGCCTTTGTGAAAGAAACGCCGCGGGGGATAACGAGACGAGGTCACTCAGCCGTCCCGTTCGAGGAAAAGGGGGCGAGGGGCACTGTCCCTGAGCAGTGTATAGTCGCCATCGCTCGGAATGTCCCGGGCACAGCGGGAGAACGCTGGGCTGATTGCCTACTTCGGGGGGGGGGGGGGGGGGCAAGCGTCGCGCCTATTGTCGCCCTCTGCTGACCGTAAGCTGGTTCGCAGAAGCGTGCCACTGTTGATCCCGGCTGCGTTCGCGTCTTGGCGACGCCTTGGGGCGAAAGGATGAAACAAACCAGGCCTCCCACGCGCCCCACGAGCCCGCGCCCAAGAAAAAGGGGGGAAAAGGAGAAAAAAACAACAACAGCGCATCGACCGCCAGCGCGACTCCACGTGCGAGTCGCTTTTCACTGCGGCCTTACACGCCCCTCCCAAGAGGGTAAATGAGCTTGGAATCCGGTCATTTCAGCCCAATACAAATAAGGCCGCAACAACCCGCGAAGAAAACAAAACATGTAAGACACTTCGCACGTGAATGGAAAACGAAATGAAACTCGCGACACAAGATGGGTATAACACAAAACAGATCACACTTTCGCATTGGCGGACCGGACAGTGTTCGTGAAAGTTCCGCGCGCGAGCAATTGGATGTCCTCACGTCAAGTTCACGTGCACTCCACCGGTCACATCACACATTGCACCGGGTACGCGGGAACATTCACGCGTCGTCGAAAGGCCATGGCTCAAGCGTGTGCTTGCTCTACGCCTCAAGTCACATTGAGGAGACGGGTTAACGCGTCGGCGTTACCATTGCTTGACCCTTTCCTGTGGGTCACCGTCACATTGTAGCGCTGTAAGGCCAGCGCCCATCCCGCGAGTTTTGCCCCATGAGGCGTACTAGTAGTGAGATAGGAGAGGGGGTTGTGGTCAGACGCCACGTTAATTTCTGCCCCGTACACCCAATGATCAAATTTCTTTAGTGCCCAGATAATGGCGAATGCTTCCCGCTCGATCGTAGCCCAGCGGGTCTGCGTTGGCGTGAATCGGTGGCTGGCAAACGCTATCGGCCTTTCCCGTCCCTCGTCTCCCATCTGCGCCAAACAAGCCCCCGCTGCAACGTCGGACGCGTCGGTGAACAGCCAATATGGCCTTTTAATGTCGGGGGTGTTCAGCGATGCAGCTTCGCACAGAGCTGACTTGAGCCGGTCGAGCGCGTTTTGCGCTTCCTGGCTCCACGGAATCGTGTTAGGTACACCTCACCTCGTCAAGGACGTGAGTGGTGCGGCCACCTCGGCGTATCCTTCCACGTAATCGCGGTAGTAACCACATAAGCCTAGCAGACTCCGTAGCTGTCTCTTTGTTGCGGGGGGCACGAGCCCACGAATGGCCGATATCTTTTCTGGGTCGGGCCCGTGGGTTCCGCCTCCCACTATGTGTCCTAGGTACTTAATGTGGGCCTGTGCGACCTGACACTTTTCTCGGCTCACTTTAAGCTTGGCGTCGCGCAACAAATCAAAAATTATTTCTAAGTGCCGCAAGTGTTCAGTCCACGAGGAAGAGAAAATGCCGATGTCATCGAGGTATGCGGCCGCATAAGCCTGATGTTTCGAGAGGAGGGTGTTCATTATCCGCTGAAAGGTGGCCGCGGCGTTCTTTAGCCCGAACGGCATGACGCGCCAAGCATATTGTCCCTCGTGAGTTACGAAGGCGGTCAGATGTTGGCTCTCCGGAGCTACCGGCACCTGCCAGTATCCGCGTCGCAAGTCGATAAGAGTGATATACCTAGCGCGGCCCACCTTCATGATGAGCTCTTTAGGGGTGACATTGGAAAGGCATCCGTGCGCGTCGCTGCGTTTAAAGCGCGATAGTCAACACACATGAGCACCGATCCATCCTTCTTACCCACGCATACAACGGGATGGGCGCACTCGCTTTCCAACGGATACACCAGCCCGAGGTCTAGCAACTCGTTTGCCTGGCGGCTCACCTCGCTCCTTAATAACTCCGGCACGCGATATGGGAAAGTGCGTTTGTGCTGGTGGCCTTCGTGCAGCTCTATCTTATGTGCCCCAACTCGTGCGACTCCCGGCGTTTCGCTGAACAAATCCGCGTAAGCGGCAAACACCTCCGAGATCTCTAGGCGGTCCTGAGTAGGTAGGTGTGCGAGTTTCTCCGCATCTATCAGACAACCACCACATCTCTCAAGCACAGACCGAGGGGTGTACTAGATTTCACCAAACTCCTCGTCTTCCTCGAAAACTACTCCGACATGGCTGACACGTGCGTAGTAGGGTCGCAGCCTGTTCGCATGCACTATCGCTGTAGCCTTTTTTCCCTTGTCGATTCTGTACGAGTTCTGCCTCTCTTGCGCGGTTACGACGAATGGACCGAGCCATTTGGGGGCCATTTTACTGCCAGGGTCTGTGTCAAAGAGCAATACCTGGTCTCCGACGACAAACGTCTTGCTCCGTGCGCGCCTGTTATACGCCTGCGCGTAACTTCCCTGACGTGCGCTCGCCGTCAAACCCGCTACTTCTGCTGCTACTTCTAGCTGCTCGCGTAGCTGTCGCAAATACTTCGCGGGTTCTTCCCTGAGTGTGTTCGGGAGGGGTTGCTGGCCTGTCCATGTTCGCTGCAGAATTGCTAGCGGTCCGATAGGGTCTCTACCGAATAAGAGCCGGAACGGCGCCACGCCTGTAGTGTCATGGGGGTCTTCCCTGTAAGCCCAGAGAACGAACGGGACCAGTCTATCCCAGTTCTTGGGATCTTTCTCAATAACATGGAACAACATGTTCTTCAAAACGCGGTTCCACCTTTCCACTGTCCCGTTGCTCTCCGGATGTTCAGGAGTCGAGAAACGCGGCGCGCATCCCAGTCTTGCTAACATCTCACGCGTCAGCTGCGCCGTGAAGTTCGTTCCCTGATCTGAACAGACTACCTCAGGTATACCTGTGCAGCTGAAAATCGTAAGCAAGGCGTCGCATGTTGCCCTAGCGGTTAGGGATCGCAAACAGACTACCTCCGGCCACCGCGTGCACAAGTCAACGAGGAAGAGAGCGTACCTATGACCCCTGCTCGACGGAACATCGAGCGGCCCGATTATATCGACATTTACGACCTGAAACGGATGGTCGGGTCTGGTGAGAGGTGTGATGGGAACCCTATCTTTAATTCGCCTGTCTGAGCGGACTTGACAGCTGTGACATGTCCTGCAGTGTCGCGTTACGTCCCCTTCTAAGCCTGGCCAGAAAAAGCTGTACTTAATTCTGGTCTTTGTCTTCCGTGGCCCCAAATGGCCTCCCCAAAGGGACTCATGCGCAAGGCAGAGTACCTCTTCACGCCTGCTAAGGGGGAGAACAAGTTGCTTCACTTTGCTACCGGAGATCGAGTCCCAGTGATACAACAAACCGTCTGAAACAAACATGCCTGCCTTCCCTGCCTTTGCATCAGCCCACGCTTTCTTTAAGGTTTCGTCTGATAATTGGTCGGATCTGAATACCTGGCGCTGTTTTAGGGCTGCGTCCGCGTCATCCTGGATCGAGATTACATCTTCCTTCTCGCTTTCTTCCAGATCTACTTCACAGGGCTGTTCCGTCGCCACACCCTGCTCACCACTCATTAGTTTGTCTGCTCAGGCCCCGCCGCTTGCTCCTCGTGTGATGTAGAGCTCAGCTTTGCGCTCTGCTCCGCCATGGTGACAGACGCGCTAACTGCTTCAGAGAAAGGGCAGGCCTTATTCATAACAAGTGCCTCGTAGCGACTGTCTATCTCCGAAAGCAGTTCCCAATCCTCCCTGGAGAGCAAACAATCCACTCCCTCTGCCAGCTTATCAGAAAGCGCGCAAACAATGTCTACTGCCTCGGGCCCTGCTATGTGCGCGGTGGGCCGCCTGATGCTTACCGCAAGAGTGACCAGTTTCGCGTTAACCGTCTCCCCAAAAGCCGAAACTAGCTTTATCGAGCCGGATGGCTCCCGACATATACTTGGCACGAGGCCTTCCCTAACCACGGTTATCTCGCTACCGGTATCAATTATAGCTGTCGCCGGTATCCCTGCGCACTCAATCTCCACCTGCTGTAGCTTTGATTTGCGTACCTCGTCGAATGATTGGGGCGTTTTCATCTCTGCTACTAGGGTTGTCTGGGAGGTTACTGACGCCGGTGTTTCGCATGTCTCTACGTTGGCTACAGCTACCTTTTGAACTCGAGCGCGTTTCTCCTTCTTTTGCACGTTTTGTGAAACGCGAGGGCATTCCTTGGCTCGGTGGCCAGGTGCGCGGCACTCATAACACTGAATTGCCCGTTTGCTATCATTGTTCGCCACTTGCGGGGATCCCTTCGGTTTTTCCGCATACAGAACAATTTTTTTCGCTGCGCGCCCCTTGCCCTTAGCCTGTTCGAACGTTTGGAGAACGTCGGATATTTCATCCGGTTTTAGCCACCTCTCCTCCTCACGAAGACGCACATACTCCAAGCCCTCAGGGCTCAAGCTACCCTTTATGCGATCTGCGATGATCAATAATACCAGGTCGTCTTTTGTTTCTACGTCCCGTGACCGAAGGTAGTACTGAAAGTACGTCTTAGTGCGCGAGGCGAACTGCGCCCAAGTTTCATCGCGGCGTTTCGTCGCGCGCTCAAAGCGTTCGAGGTATTCTGAGGGGTTAAGCTTCAGCTCCTTTAAAACGGCTGTTTTTACCGACTCGTAGATGCCACACTCATCGTCCCCGAGGTTACGGAGAAGGTACCTGACACGCCCAGCTAGTGCTGGCATGATTAAGTGAACGCGGCTTTCGTTTGGCACCTTGTACGTCGTAAAAATTCTCTCGACATCCTCGAACCATAACGGCACGTCCGCGTCACACGGCAGCTTCAATCCCTTAAGGACTTTAGCGCATAGGGAGACTGGATCGGGCCCCATTCGACGCTGATCGTCAATATCTGACGTTACAGACGTCTGCCCGCTTCCCGCTATCGCCATTGCAACCGCTGCATCTAGCCCAAGTTTCTGTAACTCTAGGCGTTCCTGTGAAAGAATTTTCATTTTTTCCAGCTCAAAATCTAGTTCCATGCGGCGAATTGCAACCGCATCGGATACCGACATCTCCGCTACTTCACGTAGCGCTCCTGCTACCGGCTGAGTTGTCGCATGCTCCGACTGCTCGCTGTCATCTGTTATATTTCCCCCCGTCTCTCTCTCGCCTACGCTCGCCATCATGCTCCGTGTTAAAACCATGCGCCACTTTACACTTGAGCCATAGCCACTTCAACAAAGCGCAAGAAATCCCGCTTACCCGTGCTGGTGTCGCATGTTGGCGCCTCCGTCCCTTGGTGCCGCAGCCTCGTCGGAGTCCTTCCCCAGAACGCTGCCTCTGGTTCGGGGCATGGATCACCTTGCTGCTTCTGGCTGGACGTGCGGACGCTTGTTGCCTAGTGGGTTCCCAGGGCCTGGGTGCTCTCTCTGGGTGATGCTCGTGGTCGCTGGTTGCCGAACCCTGTCGTGCTGCGCCAGTGATGTTATACTGGCTTCGAATGCAGTGAACTAGTGGACGATTGGCAGATGATTGAAGAAGGTCATATATATTTACCGATGGAAAATATTTTTTACATTGGCAAACAGTTACAGTAACAAGTCACACAGACAACTGCAACTTAAGACAAAATAGACTCTCACACAGAGAAGTCACTACAAGCCCTTACTTTTCTACCGAGCATCTCGGTTAAAGCCTAGGGACTGTAAATACGTGCCAAGCACGGAGCCTCAATCTTGACTGACAAACATGGTCCGAGGACCGCTTTTTGATGACAAACATCAACAAAGGCCCGAGGGCGGTCACCTTCGGTGGTCCGCCCCGAAAATAAAGCAGCCAATCAAATTATTCAAAAACATGCCACAACCCCCCTGGGTTGGGAATAATCTCGGACCCAGGTCCTTAATTACTTCAAATAAAAATACAACATTCAAAACACACACTCTTTCCACTCGCTGGTTCCCAAACCCTCTCACACGGCGCCGGTCTTTGCCTCCACTCCTCAGCGTGTTTGCGACGCGACCTTGCAGCTGCGCCTTTGTGAAAGAAACGCCGCGGGGGATCACGAGACGAGGTCACTCAGCCGTCCCGTTCGAGGAAAAGGGGGCGAGGGGCACTGTCCCTGAGCAGTGTATAGTCGCCGTCGCTCGGAATGTCCCGGGCACAGCAGGAGAACGCTGGGCTGATTGCATACTTCGGGGGGGGGGGGGGGGGGGGGGGCAAGTGTCGCGCCTATTGTCGCCCTCTGCTGACCGTAAGCTGGTTCGCAGAAGCGTGCCACTGTTGATCCCGGCTGCGTTCGCGTCTTGGCGACGCCTTGGGGCGAAAGGATGAAACAAACCAGGCCTCCCGCGCGCCCCGCGAGCCCGCGCCCAAGAAAAAGGGGGGAAAAGGAGAAAAAAACAAACAACAGCGCATCGACCGCCAGCGCGACTCCACGTGCGAGTCGCTTTTCACTGCGGCCTTACAGCAACCTCCCTGAAAAACTTCTTTACAAATGTCATGAATGGGTATGGCAGCTGCTGAAAATGAAAGTACTTGCAATTCTGCATTACAGTGGTGGTGAAAGCAAACTACCTAGCATAATGAAACTATATGTTTTTGTCATGCAAGCCCAATAGTATATGTTGCACCTGGCTGCATGATGATGACCACTCGTAGAGAAGCACAGCTGCTTATCACAGAGTCCCATGTGGTCCCTCATAAGAGAATGAGATTGAAGATTCTCAGACCACTGATATGTGAAAGGTTGCTTAATCACATATCCAGCATAGCTGCATACACTACACATGCTACATCAAATGTAAAGTTGCTTGAAATAACGCAAGCTTACAATAAGTTAAGCAACAGTGTAGTCTACACTTCCATTCTGTGATACTAAATAAGAAGTTAGGCTAGGCCTTGATTCATTAAATTTCACAGATTGCTCTTGCAACTATCATACCAATTTAATAACACCACAAATAGAACAAACAAGCCTGTATAAGTTTTCTCTTTCTCTCACATCATTCCTGACTACAATTGTCAACACAGGCCTTGCTATCCTTCCCTAGACTAGTGCTTCAGTTGCTGCATTGTTCCACACCTTGAAATTCACGGCGACTTTTCAATATTCTGAGTTGCAAGCTCCTTGCTTGTATCAGTAGTGCTGTATGCTGAAAATTGCCACATAATACTATTTTCTCTTTGTGTGTTAGACTCAAAACGTTTTGTAAATTACATTGAAAAGTCTGTATGTTCTGTACATGTTCTTGTTTGCTCTCTAAATTTTGTATATTTTTCCTACTTTTTTCCACTGCTGTGTAAAGTCTTAAAAAATGCTTCCATGAGAACAGTATCAAGGTTTCAAACATTCGGACTTGTCCAGGAAGCCGAATGAACCATCCTTTCCTGTATAAGATCTTCACCTGCCTAAAACAGAGGTTTAAATGTTTTTTGATTTTGATTTTGATTTTGGAGTGAAAAACACTGCTGAGAAACACGGATGCATGGAAGGAACGTGGGGAGGGACCGGCAGACCATATGAGGAAAGGAAAGTCTGTCCATGTCACTCCAAAGCAGCGGGCTTGTACTAGTGTGGTGGTTCGATGCCTCGGGAGTCGACGGCGAAATGAAGTCGTCACATTCATGCAGTTTGTTATGGGAACAGGCAATGACGGCACGGAGACGCTTTCTTGAAAACAAAACAACGAACCTATATTGAAATTTTTGTATTATATAGGGGGATCGTCAACAAGGTACAGCACACAGGTCTTCTGTCTTTCAGTTCGCGGAGAAGAGTAAATGTGATCCTCAGGCCAGCCTCTCTGTCTTGGCGGGCGAGTTCCCCTTTATGTCTACACTCCCAGGCGCCAGACCACGAGGTAGAAGCAGAGAGGTTGATCGCGAAGCAGCATCTTACTACTGCTGGCCTCCCACGCTGCGCAGTGCACAGGAGGAGATAACACCCCCTCACACACACAACACAAAATGAGGGGAGGAGGGATAGGGGCATATTTGTTGATCACTGCACACACAAAACTTTCATCCTCCCAGAAAAGCAACCACAACAAAGATATAGAAGGTGAACCGGCGGTTGCACAGTGGTTCCTTTGGGCGCCTTCAAAACGCAGGCTCTAATGTTGCCGTCTCCTCCTGTGATCACTTCCACTACCCTGGCAGTCTTCCGCATTTTTCGAGGTTTCTTTTTGTGGTGAATTAGAACCAAAACTTGAAGTTGGGCTAGATGGTGCATTGTAATTTGACTGAAGATAAAGTGCACGGGAAGACACACACAAGAGAAGAAGACACAGGACACGCGCTAACGCGCGTGTCCTGTGTCTTCTTCTCTTGTGTGTGTCTTCCCGTGCGCTTTATCTTCAGTCAAATTAGAACCAGGTCACCGACGGAGGTCATTGTAGTGTGCTGGCACTGACGGGTTAGCCAACCTATGAGATAAGAGATAATATTTATGCTAATGTCTCCAAAACTGCTCAAGCAGTCGTTGGTGATGCCCCCACTTAAGTGTCTAAGCTTGGGTTGACAAGATGACACATCAGGATATGATGATGGTAACGATGTATGTAAATCTCGTTTCAATCAGAAAGCGGGCTGGTGCAAGAACACAGAGTTCTGGCGCTGCATAAACATGGCTCGGGGCGGGAGTTCACAATGCTTTTGACCTCCTGTAGAACAGTTGTAAGTTCTTCGAAGGTGAGTCTTGCATGACTTAGAATTTTATGTAGACAAACCTCTACAGTTCTCACCATCCTCTCCCAGAATTCACCCCATCATGCTGCTCTGTTGACAGTGAATTTGCACTTAATTCTCGACTTAATTCTTGTCTTGGCACAGTGGTCGTGCAACTTTCCATCAAACAAAGTCAACTTTAAAAGTCAACTTTGAGGGTGTCCTAAGCGCCGTCGTGGGTATTTCGTAAATGACCGTCATGACTAATGAGCTCCTGAATAGGTGGCTGGGAGGAGGAAGGATGCGATGCTTGGCCTCTTCATTCGCATCGGAAAAATGCAACTTGCACCAACTCTGAGTAGTCCCTCCTTGTCTAGAATGGGCTGTAGTTTCCGGATGTTCGATTGAAAACCCACTGGCAGTCCTTGGAAACCGTTCGTGTCCTCTATTTATAGGTAGGCGCACGTCTTGTATGCTCGCTGGCTGGCATAGCAACTGTACACTTTGCGGTTTAAGTACAGGAGGAACACATTGTGGTTCTGTCTATCAGTCAAGAAAGGTCTACCAGCTCTGACATTTACACTTCCCACTTCTTGGCAATATCAGTAGCAATGAATCGTCCCAACCAATGTGCCGCTGCCATATTTCAAGTTTTGAAAGGGTCTGGCCTGCATGGTAAATGGCACTAGCATTCGGAGAGGTTCAAATATACTTGCGATTGTTTGCAGAATACTTATTTTGCAGCTGTGCTCACTCTTCAGAATGGTTGAAAGTGGCTTTGCGGCCACAGTAATTGTCTATTCTGGATTCCAAATAAGGCCGAAAGTCATCACAGTTTTATTTAAACCGTTCCGACCTTCTTGCGATGCGAAGATATCTTGCAAGCGCTTGGAGCTCAAAGACTACTTTTGCAAACTCATTTCACAAGCTTCAAGAATATCTTTTGCTTGAGAAAAAATCTCTGCCTCTTCATCCGTGTCAGTGCCAACTAACAAAGAGGTCGTCGACATAGATGAATTCTGCCAGAAGCGCGGCTGTTTTTTGGTTAGAGGATTTAACAGCTTTGAGGTGATGTTGCAGAGTGGCATTCAGCAGGAAAGGGCTAGCTTTGGTGCCAAATGGCACCAGTTTCACATGCCATTCTTTGATTTCAGCGTCAGGTTCAGCATTTGAAGGGCCTTTGAATCAGAGAAAATGTGGAGTGTCTCAGTCTTCTTTTTTGACACTGTTCTGTAAAAATGCTTTCTCAATGTCACCTGTCAGGGTGATCTGATACAGTCGAATACAGATCAGCAGTTTGACTAGATCAGTGAGAAGACAAGGCCCCTTCTCTATATGTTCGTTCAGGGAAGAAGCACCTTGCTCATGCAAGAATGCATCAAACACAAAGCGCACCTTTGTGGTTCTTGAGTCGCTGCGCAAAACTGCATGGTGAAGCATGTAATAAACTTGAGAGGGGGACTCCTTGTCAGTAGTCACGCGTTCACAGTAGCCCATCTGCATGTAGCTTCACATAATAAACTCGCACTGGGCTACAAATTCCTGAGTAGGCTGAAATCGTTTCCTGAGACATTTCAGTTGCTTGTGCACTTGGAATTGGTTATCAGAAAGGGGTTCGCTGTTTTCTTTCCAAGGAAGGGCAACTTCGTAGCAGCTGTTCTGCATTCTGATACTTCTTTCGAATTGATAAATGGTCGCTTCCATTTCCTCATCAAGCCCTCCAGTGTGTTCCACGATGCTGATGCTTTCCAAGTCCCAGAACCATTTTACTAGGTTTTCCGTGGTATCAAGCTCCGTGCTTACCCACAGGACACAGATGTTGGATGAAGTGTCAGCTGAGGTATGCAATGATATCGTGATATCGTATCGTGACTCTCGGAATGCGATGAGCCCAGATGGTTAGCCTGTTGATCTTACGACAGTGTCAGCAGTAAGATCTGTAACAAGAATGTCGATCATCATTATAGAATATATGGTTGAGCTTACATTCAGTCCCTTCAGCCTGTGCACATGGCACTGAACATGATCGAGTAGCTTCCTTAGGCCTCTCATGTCGTCCAATGATGCAATAGATGGTAGCACTCGAAGCTGGGCCAGGCTCTCCCGGATGATCTTTCGGGTGTAGACAGGTAGACAACAGAACTGGTCGGTTGTAAAGCATCGCCGTCCTCCCGCTCGGCTCCCACACCACACTGCACACCGGAGGAGGTAACACCCCTCTCACACACACAAAGCCAAATTGGGGGGGAGGGGGGGCCATACTTGTTGATCACTGCACATGCGCAAACTTTCTTCCCAAAAGAAAAGAAAACACAGAAAGCACAACACAGCTTGCTGAAATGCGGAGTAGTGAGATGGTGGACCGAAGCCGTCACATCACTGCGCACAACACTCAGGCAACAACCACTGCTTTTGAACAATAACATTATCACACGTCACTCTAACGCCACCACGTGCACACCACGTTGTCTTCTTCGGCACACCTGCCGCTACAGCAGCGCCACTAGCACCACACTTCCCCTGTCGTCCAGAAAGTTGTATGCGCAGGTTTGGGTGCACATAACTTGAACAGTCGTCAATCAGTTCACACATCACAACACGAGCACTAGTGACACACAAACGAAAATAGTCACCAAGCCGACGCGGTTACCATGCACACATCAGAAGGGAACAACTTCATACTCGTGGAGGAGACTGGGTGGAGCAGTCCGCTATGTGCTTGTAGCAGCACGATACAAAGGTGTTTTGATGATGTGTCTGTGCCGAAGACAAACTCCTTTCTCAAATTAGGCGACATTAGTATGGGTTGTTTGAAAGGAGCGCCTTGAGTGTGTCAAAAACTTCTTGGTGTTCACTATGCCAGTTAAGCTCGTTGGGAGCTTCCTTCTTGGTCAACTAAGTCACAAGATGCAACACTTCCGCGTACTCCTGAATAAAGTTTCTTTAGTAGCCAGTGAGACCTAGAAACGCTAGGATCTTTTTTTAGCTTGAGGTATTATGACCACTTGGATCTTGTCCACAGTGTCTTGAAAAGGTTGTAGTATTCCAAGTCCTACAACATGGCCTAGGAAACACTTGGTCGGAGAATCAACTTCGCTTATCTTAGGTTTAATTGTCAGCTTGGCATCTCGCACATTGCAGAACAACAGCTGGAGGGTGTGGACGCGCTCCTCCTAGGTCTCGGCGCCACCAAAACATTGTCAAAGTAATGGTGTACTTGGAGGACGCCTCCGATGACCTTCCTAATCAATCGGATAAAAGCCGCTGGGGCGGTCATAATTCCGAACGGCACGAAGTTGTAGTGATATAGGCCAGACTCACAGGAGAACGCTGTGGCTTCTTTCGAATCCGGCGCTATTGGTGCCTGCCAGTATCCCTTTGCAAAATCAAACTTTGAGAAGTACTTGCACCGGGTCATCTGGGAAAACATTGTATCGGCACAATGAATTGTTTCAGGGTCAGGAACGACCATCTTGTTTAGTTGTCGGAAATCAATGCATAAACGAATCATACAATACTTCGTTTTTACGACAGCAATGGGCGAGTGATATGTTGACATTGCGTTCAATAATTCCCAGACGCAGCATATCCTGTATCACCTTTTCAACTGCCTCCTTCAGGGTAAACGGTATGGGAAACTGTTGAACTTGGATAGGATTAGTCATAAGGTTGATTCTAAACTGCATAGACCCCGTTTGGCCAGGTTGATCCCAGAAAATATTTTTGAATCTACATAAGGTTCTTCTGGCTTCCTGCCACTGTTCGTCTGTAAAAGTTCAGCCGATATGCTGACGTCCCTTCTATATTGAGTTTGATGCAGCATTGGATATGGAACATTCTCAGTGAATGTTTTTTCATCTTTCAGTTCATCATCATCCTCATTAGCCGTGGCAGCTGCTGATAGCTGCAGAACGGCAGTTTTTCCAGGATGCGGAACATTTTCTCCGATGTCTTTTACTTCATCCTCAGTAGCCATGACAGGTCGCTAATTGCGGCCCAAAATCATACTTGTTAATAGGAAAAGGGTAACTTTGTGACACAAGTGAACAAGTGAACAACATAGACTACTTCATTGCGTCTCTCCAGAACTTCAAATGGTTCTTTCGATGACAGAATGGGTTTATTGAAGTCGGTTGGCAAGAGAACAAGAACTCTGTCACCCACGGCCAGGTCTCGCTTCCAGGCTGTCTTGTGCATCTTTCTTCTTGCTTATGCTTTTAGTGCATATGTGCAGTCACAAGCATCTCGTGCCATTCAAGGATCGAAGTCAGCGTCGGGAGCAAGTAAAGCCGCTGGTCGGAAGCACAGCTGCCAGGTGTCCACCGGCAAACGGCGACGCAGTCGTAGGAGCATGGGAGACAATGGCGAACCGAAGTCGTTGTGTCCTAGCAGCTCGCCGAGACGCGGAGTAGTGAGGTGGCGGACTGAAGCTGTCACATCGCTGCACACAACACTCAGGCAACAACCACTGCATTCGAACACTATCACAGATCACTCTAACACTCTAACACACACAAACCATGTCATCATCTTCGCACACCTGCCGCTGCAGCAGCGCCACTTCCACCACAACTAGCGCATTAATTTCACATCTGAAATTTACAAGGTTAGATCCCTGGTGCCACCAAGTGCCCACCAGTTTTCCCATTGGTAAGAGATTTATTGTGACCTTATGGTCGCTTCTTTTGGAGTGAAATGCTTAGAAAAAGCATTGGACCAAATTGTTGCGCAGATGAGTTGGCAATTAGGTCTGCCGCCAGACAACTTAATGCGCCTCGAGTTGTAGAAGCTGTAGAGTTGTAGAGTTGTAGAAGCGAGTTGACAGCAAATCAGGGGCTGTCAAATAGATTAAAATAATTTGAGGTGAACACGTCGAATGTTGCCCAGGAAACATAACCATGCAGGAGTGCAACACAGATGACTCGTGCAGCAACTGGATACGCATGCGTGCAATTATCAAATTACAAAAGTAAAAAAAAGCATGTTTGAGGAATTGTTTCCGTAGGTAAAAACATCTATACGCATGCTCCAACAAAGAAACAGGCCTACGCATTACAATATACTGCCTTCATCGTCTACATAGTTACGTGAGCAGTCACACCCACACCAGAACGGTGCCAAGATCACATCACTTGTCGTAAAGAAGTCCAAACTCAAGTTATTCGCAACCTTTGAGCACGTAGACTGCTCAGGCGTAAAGGTGAATAAGCTCAAACTTAGCCATGACAAAAATGCTGCATATTCGGTGAGCCGGCATCAGTGTGCAGCCTTTGCACTTCACCAAGGCGGCCCACTATTTACGGCGACCTTCATTGGCATCAAACATGTGCAAGCTTACTAAACTTCCCTTTCTGTGCCTTTTAGCACATGCCCTGGCAACGCAACTAGTCAGTATGGTTTTCATTTTTTTTTTCAGCATCACCGAACTATCCCCGCAATAACGGTAGGCAAAAGCAACTGAATTTTTTTTGCCTAACGCGTGAAAGTCACTAACAACTACAGCGCCACCGAATCTTCGTGATGAAGCTAGAGTGAAAGAGGTCTTTATTAAGCTCCATTCTCTTCTAGATTGAGGAAATATGTATAAGGCTCAACTTGAGATACCACTGCCACTCGTGTGCTGCAGTTATTTTTTCGAGGGCGGCCCCTGTACTGTGTACATGCAACCCACAACATGCCACCGCCTTGTCGCACTTCTCAGTCACTATATAAAATTTCATCGAATTTAAGATTTCGTAGGCGATACCATTAATGACCCACAGAGTGGCAAAATCATGGTCCACTAAATTTGATAGTAAAACACTACAGTAACCCGTTTGAAGCAGTTCTGAAGCAAAATTGTGATTTGAAGCAGGACGGAGCAGGATGAAGCCAATGAGGTAGTACTTCCACTCCTGCATATCCGAGCATTATGAGTGCAACCTTGTGAAATAAAGTGCACTATTATGCACAGCCCTTTGCTCCGCCAAATTGATCATCATAGTACACTGATTAGTGCAAAAGTGGTTCTTATATACTGTGGAAACTACTACATGCCTTATTTCATCAAACAAGCATCCCATCAGCTAATGGCCTATGCAACCCAAAACTAAAATGACCCAGGCACAAATGACAGCATACAGCGGGCAGAAACTTCGAAGCTATGGCAATTGTCAACTGCAATGCTCAACTACCAGAAAAGCATGCATCTCAGTCATCAACCAGCCACTGAGGCCAATCTTGGGATCCGATATATAGAAAGCACCAAATCTCATCGAAAGAGTACAGCTGTAGCTAACTACGGCTGCACGCACAGCAAAACAGGCCTTAAGGAACGTGCGTTGTGGCTTTTATCGTGTGTTTCAGGGCACTGGGAAGTAGCCCGCAGTGTACTCCATACAACTGAGATAAAGAGCAGCACCTATAATGAAGAAATGTTCTGTTGCGGAGCTCCAGTGTCGAAGGATCGCTGTCACCTCACCACTTCTAATAAAATACCTTGCACAGGACACTATGCCGAAAACAATGCACAGAATGTCCAGCAATCAGTCATAGTTTGTTCAAGCACACTCATGAGGGTTGGAGCGAGCGTTGTGCAGTTGTTGCTGTCTTCCTCGAGCATCAGGCGCTGAAGATTCAGGAGACGAATGGGTGTCCTAAAAAACAACCATCTTTCTTATGTAGCCCCCAGCAGTAGTCAGGTGAAGAGGACCATATAGGCTACCAAGTCATGGTGACAAAAACGAAGGGGAAGGCGAGGATCTGCCCCTTCGGGGTGGTGCAGTGGTTACGGCGCTCGACTGCTGTTCCCAAGGATGCCAGATTGAATCCCGGCCTTGGCGACTTCTTTTCGGTGGAGGTAAAAAGCAAAGCGCCTGTGTGCTGTGTAATGTCAGTGCACGTTAAAGAATCTCAGGTGGTCGAAATTTCCGGAGGCCTCAACTGTGACAGCCGGAAGCGCTTTAGCACGTAAACCCCACAAACCAAACCAAACCGAAGGTGAGAATCTGTAAGTATTGCTTCTCAAATATTGCGCCACACCAACATAAGAACAACATCATTGCCTGAACCTCGTGGATGCCATTGGCATTAGGTATGAGCCAGCGCTGACTTGGAAAATCGTGACTGGCGAGTAGCCACTAGCTCAGTCTTGGACTTCCTGCTTCCTGTCAATTGCACCAATGGAAGACGTTTTGTGGCACTGCTTCTCCTGCGCTCACGGAGTGACTGCTTGAATGATCCCGACTCAGCACAATGGAGCAGCCTCTGGTGCATGAGCTGCACAATGCATTTCACTCCACATACCATAGGTGTCCTTTGTCTTGACAGGGCAAGCGATTTCTTCACCCTTCTTTGCTCGCAGCATTTTCCGTTTCCATCTGGCATCCCCACTTTTTGTCACTGCTTACGGCCTGTTGGAATTTTCATTGTGGCGCAAAGCTGCGAGCTGTGTTCGGAAAAATCAAAGATAGAGATTAGCAAATGATTTCTCTGTACAAATGAGAAGCTATACTTGGCGTTCGCGAATGGCAAATTTTCGAGCTTTGAGTGTGCCTTGCACGCATCATCAGGGGGGTGAATGCAACAGACTTTGGAGCAAACCTGATCAGCAGGCTGTGATAAGACTCAGGGCTGTAGGTTTGGCCAGAACAAGACAGCTGCTCAATATCTATGAGCAGCAACTTGTCCTTAGTGATGGCGACGAGGCGTGCATAGGCTGGGGTACCTGTAAATGGGATTTCCCACTACACTGCATAATTATGCAGCAACACGTTTAGCATTACCTGGCAGCAGGCACTTCCCATCCGGTATGTCACCATGAAGGCATCTCGGGTACAAATCTCCATGACCATTATGTACGTTGATGACGTGGTTGAGCATGCCTAAAAGTTGTTCAATAATTTTAGAGACAACACACTGGGTGATGTGATGCAAAATAGTGACATTTCCATTCCACTGTGACCTGGAAATGAACTTGTCCACCACACTGCACAAAAAAATCACACAATCAGCAGCCCAGTAATAGCCATGTCCATTACGAGCCAAAAGCCTTTTTTGCATCTTATCCTTTTAAATAACTATCAGGTGGTGCAAGCTTACCTTTGCAGACTTTCTAACCTGACCTGCCAACAAGCACAGTACAGACACCTGCAACATTTCTTCTTAGTTTTGGCTTCAGGGATACAGATAGAATACTATTTGTGATGCATACCTGCTTGCCAAACAGACTCCATTTATTCTTATTCTCCTAATTATTTCAGCTTTATGATAATGATTATTGTCAATACCTGCCCAAAGGAGACATATTCCCTCACAAACTCAACACTGGAATGCCTGCATGCTTGGCAAGGGTTGAAGAGAAATGTGTAGAGCCTATACATTTTTCCAATTAGTGGTCACTGGGCATCAACATATCGCTCACCAGACTGCTTTGTGCACTTTATACTAATAGTATGGTGGAACCCACAGTGGAGTATTTAGACATTTTGCTCGCCCACTGGAAAGGATGCCATTAACATTAATGTTCCACTTATTTCGATATCACCTGATTACTGGCATTCAGATAGTCCATTACCAAGTTCACAAACCCCAGCCTGCCAAATGGTTATTTGGGTGAATAGCTATAGATTGCCAAAAAGGATGCATTGCCGGTAATATTCAATACATTGCCTAAATAGGTGACAGTGACCTGCTGCGGATAAGAACATTGTTTTACTCTTTAGCAGCAACATAGGAAGCTCCAGAAGTTTTTATGTTAAGAATAATTACAGGTTTCATCAAATATGCTCACTTTTCCATATGGCCACAAGCAGCTGTTCATCACCAGCACTAAGAGCCGCACACCAGTACAGATGGTTCAATACTGGCTGGATCCACTCCTGAAGCGCCGCGCAAGAATATTTTTTGCTCTCTGCTGTGAGCCGTTTCTTGATCAGTGCCAATGAAATGGTTACAAATGAGACACACTATACAGTGCAAAATATGAGGCCGTAAAATCCGTTTCTATTCAAAGTCTGCAGTACTGCACTGAGAAACAAATATCAATTGATGGAACAGGTATGTTTATTCTTTGAGGATTTCAGCAGGCATTAAACTTCTCCACCATTAAATACTGCACATCTGTACACAACCGAAACTGCTAGCAATAAAGTCAATCCCAAGAAATGAAATTTTAGTAGCGGTAGCAAACATTCCTTTAGCAGAGAACGAAAGCAAAATACCAGATTTGTTACTTACTCTTCGCAACATGCCACGTGTAAAATCTGTGGTTGATGCCAGGCTCTTTTGTTCGCATCTGCTTTTTAATAGCAGGGTGCCGATCAGTGGTCAAGGTGGCGACTGCAACACCATTGGACTTGAGCTCTTCAAAACCTTGCACCAGGCCATACTTTTGCATGGAGTTGCTTGTCTTAACTTGATCATCCTGCATAGTATTCGCACCAAATCACTGTTAGCACAAGATTATAAGTGAAAGCTACCAGTCGAAAAGGTTTCTGAGCACCTACCTCACCAAGCTGCACCTGTATGAAGTGAATGACCTTGTTCGACTGAACATCCATGAAACTATATGTCATATATTTGGCACAGAACACAGGGAAGTCGCAGCGACCATCTCCTGGCAACTCTGCTTTCCCTTTCCCATTCAAGTCTCATATTATGTCATTCTGTTCAGCCTGCCACACCTGTAACAAAATTCAGTAAATTGTGAATATCCTCGGCTGAATTTTCCCTATGCTTAATGCCCTTCTGCAGGCACATATGCAAAAAAGTATAGAAAGTGAACACAAAGTAATTCACCTGTCAAGCAGCGAGCTCAATAACTGGCCACGCTTCAATTAGGACTACAGCACTGTGCTTTGCATTCCTATTCTGCACTAATTCCTGGACATCCACATTTACATAGCTTGTTAGGTTAAACGTACTTCGTGCTCGCTGGATGTTCATTCGCAAATGGGATTCCGTTAAGAGTGAAAGTTCTAATTGGTGAGCCAAAACTTTACCCAATCCCTATTAGCAAGCTTCAAAATGCAAGCATTGACTATAAGCTCTGCACATAATGCAGCATTAAATGCAGTAATCAATTACTGTCAACAAAAAAACAATAACTCTCAATACAATATCTCATACCGTACAAAAAAGCACAATTTCACTTCTTTTAAAACTTCAATTCAGCAATAACTTGAAGGCCAAAACAAAGTATGCACATTTCTCTGGATACATACTTGTTGGACGGCAGGCTGGAAGAGTACACGCTGGTAGATGTAGTACATCTCAGCTGACGGGACCTGAATGTTTATCTGCTTTAGCAGTCTTAGCGTCTTCTCCGAGCTTGACCCAGAGAAGCATATGGCAGCACACAAAAGTAAACTTCCAACTGGCTTCCTCTTGAGCCTTGGCTGGCTATACCACATTTGTTCATGCATGTAGGGGCAGGTGGGGCTGATTGAAAGCAAAGACCCCGAGACTTTAGTGCTGACCTTGCATGGAGCTTGGCACACACCGCACACTTTAAATAGCGTCAGGAGGCAGCTCTCAAAAACAATAAACTTCCTCTCCACTACTGGAGATTCAGGAGGTGGTGGCTCAGCTCTGTAAATACGAAACGTTAAATGTAATTAGCAGCATAGCAGCCTGGAGTAAAAGCACAACAATACACGTTTGATATCACAAAATTTAATTGACCAGAAGGTAAAGTCTTACATGAATGAGTCCCCAAATGAAAGCTCGTACGTTCTGTCGCCTTTCACTGGAGATGGCTCTGGAGTTTCTGAACCAGGTTCACTTCTGTAAATACAAAAGTTGTAAATACTTTGCTTCATGATTGCAGACTGGGGGATGCCGCAGGTTCACGAAGCTAGCTCCGTACAATAATCCTTGGCAAGGTACCATTACACGTGCATGCAAACATGAAGTCTTACATGAATGACCCTCCGAATGAGCGCTCGTGTGGTTCCAAAGTCTCCTGGCAGACATGGTGCAGCTGGCTCAGGAGCAGGATCAAATCTGTATAAGTAAAATTCAGTAAATACTTAGCACAATAATTGCTTATTTAAAGGTGCGGCAATAATTTTAAGGCAAACAGTCTGGCAATGATAGGTAAACAAACAGTCTGGTAATGCTAGGTAAGAGATATAGTTACATCAGTAAAGTAAGAACATGAAGTCTTACATGACTGACTCTCCATGTGAGGGTCCAGGCACTTTATGAAAAGTAGGATTTGCTGTAGAGCACCTACGGGTGCCGTGCCTGCGTTTGACATCTACCTCATCCTCTACGCCAGACAGAGTGCAAGAAAGGAGCTGCAGTGATGGTGACTTCGTCTCTGTTGACCTGGAGACCACCCTCTTTAATGCAAGGCCAGTCTGTACACCTCAAAATAGGTGAATAGTGGCACAAGCTTGTTTTTAAAGCAGTGGAGAGTAGGCTGCATTCCTTTCCAAGTACACAGATAAAAAAATGATCAAACCAAAATATGATCACTGAAATAGTTAGCCAGCATATTGCCTTAAAGTTTAACTAATGTCATTAGTCTACAACTTCGATAAAAATGCCTTGGTTTTGCCTGCAAGAGAATAGTTGAAACGTGACTTCAGAATGAGGTACACTAAAACTGCTACAGTCTTCCGAGAGCCCAGTGAACTTATTTCCTAACCCTGGCAAATTTTAAGTATCGCTTTAACGACTGACGAGACAAGAACACTGTGCATTCAAAAGATCTGTCAATCACTATGACTAACCACCACTAACTATCATTATCTATCACTTTCTACCACTAACCAAAGTTCTTCACTGACAAGCTTTAAAGATAAACAGTCCACAGTCTCTATGGCGACTGCCTTAGCGTGAAGCTGAACAAGGAGAGCCAAGATACGTTTCTCACGTGCTCGGCGTGGGTGTCAGGATGATTGACAGCAATAAGTGTGATGGAAGTGTGTGACAGAATCGTGGCCGACCGTATTTGCTGTTAAAGCCTTAAAAACTTTATGTGCAGTTCTGACTCAACATGAACCAGAATAACATGTACACAACGTAAAAATGATGCATACATATGCGTAGCCTTTTTTTCCCAAAAGCACTGGCAGCTGCAAATTATTTAATTTTCGTTTAGGTTCTTCCACTACAATAGCAAAAGCCTGTGATAGCGAATACCACATATAGGAATGAGCGCCTACTTTTGGATGACAGCTTTCGTGCAGCTGCGTCGTCAGTCTGAGTGCCTTTGTGGTCATTGACCCTGCAATATGAATGATCTCCTGCAGCAGTTCAGATTTCTGTATGCTGAAAATAATGAACATCAGTGTAATGGAGGATGAACACCTAATCTTTTATTGAAGTTACTTGGCGAAAACGCACCTAGCTTGTGCCATGCGATGATGTCGACAGCATGCCAAAGCCTGGAACATGTTCTGCCGAGATTTCCACGTTCGCACCAACTTCAAGAATAAATATCTGATAACCATTCTCCTGTTAGAAAAAAATGCCTCAAAATAAAAATTTTTTTTGCTCCAAGAATAATTACAGGATGCCTCACATGAAAACCTGCAGATGACGTATCACCTCCTTCCTCTTCATTCAGTTCTGCTGCCACAAGAGACTCCTGCGAGATAACACCATAAGTGTCAACCACACCAGATAGAGAACAACAAACATAAGTAGAATACCACTTTACATAAAATATGCACTCACACTGTTTCACCATGCTAGTAAGACTTTTTAATTTCTCACTGCTCTAAAATTACCACAAAAGAATGTGTTCATGCGTGAGATGAATTTGTAGAGAAGCCATTGGGTTTTCATCAGATTAGCAGAGATATACAAACATCTCTCTGAAGCTGCTGACTGGAGCACAGAAGACTAACATTCACCATACTGTCCTCGCCGATCACGATGTGTTAGAACAACTTGACTACGCCAAATATTACCATAAATTAGTTGGGGAATCCCCTCCTGACTTCAGTAATAACATTTGCTCTCGATACGGCTATAAAGCACGCTGAATTGTGATTCTGATTCATGATTCATGGAAGGTAGACTGCACCTCAGAAAGAAAAAAATGTGAATAATGTCAAAGGCAGGCACGAAGGTAGCGGAAGAAAACGGTGATGCTTTTTCGCCTTACCTAATGAAAAATCCTCAATGCGAAAACCATGCTGAACTTCATAATATAGATGTAAGTTGTTCACCCAAATCGCATGGTCTGAACGGTACTGTTCTGAACCTTTCTTCTATACTTCTTTTTTATTTATTTCTTGTCTTCGGTCCCGCCCCCCTTTTATGCCTTTTTTATTTCTTGTCTTAGGCACGGGATGTTTAAAAATAAAGGTCATTCTCGTTCTCTGCGTCCGATACTCAGCGTCAAGCGCACAGCGAGCTCCGTCGGATGGTGGCAGCTGGAATGGTTGCTCAGAGTGCCTCCGTTATCCATGCATGCACACGCTCTATACCAACAGCTGCAAATGTAAAACTTCGAACCCTGGGCAAACCTATACTCATTCGAAAGTTTAGGAGAATATCCTATAAAAAGGAAAGCTATCTTTCCTCCACCTTGCGGATTCTCCTAAACTTTTTTGGGCTAGCACATATTCCCACTTCAGAGTTATTGACCTACTCGCTATCGACCTGTAATCGCGATGTGCTGATCGACTTGGTTAACTCAGTTGGTAGAGCGACTGCCTGAAAAGGCAGTGGTCCTGGGTTCGATCCCCGGACCAGGACAAATTTTTCTTTAACTACGAAGTTTATGAGAAACTTTCCTTTGTAGCAGTATGGCTGCGCTTAGATGGATGCCAACGAGTTATCACTCCGTTACAAGCACTATACTCACATGGTTCACAATATTCAGTACGTTGCTCAGCAGGGGCGCCTGTAGTTGGCACAGCGCCACAACGAAGCCGTCGGCGCTTGATACCAGCGTTCTTTGAGGAACTGGGCTTGAAGGCGCTTTGCTCAAAATGTTGGCAGTGTCACTCGGCGCGCCAAGAGCTTCCAGCCATAGTCTCCGCTGCTCGCCGCGGGTCGGAAAGCGATGAAACGTTACCTCTGGGCAATTTTCGGTACTCTCGCAGCCTACGGCTGCGCAGCGTCTTTTTGCCATGGCTCGAGTCGATATAAAGAGAGCGCGATCCGTGCGACGCGGGAGAAAATTGTCGAAAGAAAGAACGGAAGTACCGTTAGTAACGGGGTAACAGGGGCTGTAGAGGAGACATCCGCCTTGGAGGAGAGAGAGAGAGAGAAATGTAGATAGAGTAATTACCTAAGAGCAGCTTTGAAACTAGTAGAGAAATACGCCCTTTCTATGCCTTGCTATACCTTGAAGTAATCTGTTGTTCAGCGCATCACCGCCCCTAGTTGACAACACCACATTTACTTGAGTTTAGAGTCCCTATCTTTACAAGCACTTCAAGAACACACGCGGAACTAAAACAATTTTTATTTGTTTTCTACACAGTAACTTGTAGAAGATTCGATTATAAAATATAAAGTTCGTACTGAACCAATCAGAGAGGCAGCACTTCAGCGAGAGGGTACGTCACATCCGTTTACGAACTTTTGCCGTCGGGTGTCACTCACGGTGGTGCCAGAACGCTGATTATTGAAATGGATTAAAATATTAGGCGCTACGGTTTCGCTGTTATGATTGGGCTTTAGGGCATCGGGAAGGTGTAAAGAACCTAGCGGCGGGCACGAAATGCATGGTCTGGAAAACGTCACAGTGCCCCTTTAAAGATTTGCATTGTCGTGAAACGTCTATGTAAGCAATCGTGAATTAATAAAGCCTGGCTTTCTATGCAGCACAGCTTCACTCATTTATGCCCTTAGTGAAATCTCTCAAGCCATGGTGATTCTATCCATGTGCTTGCCGAATTCACTTGAAGGCCCTTATTCACAAACGTGCCCGAAGAAATAAGCCCCAGAATGGGTTTACATGACGCGCGACTAAAGCGCAGGCTAACGACGACGGAGGCAGAACGATGCTATGATAAGGTGGTTAAAGATGCCGTAACATTTCAGTTAACGCAAATCTTGACAGTACAAAATCCATGTCAAGTAAAGTTGGCTGAACAATTACGGTGTCCATTTTTCTGCCTTATCCGAGCATCGTTCGGCCTCCGTCGTTGTTGGCCTTGTATTTCGTTCATAAGTAAAAAGACAATCAAATTCACCGCCTAAAGTCACAAGCAACGTCACCTGTTTGTTTTGCCTCACAGTTCGCAGGGGGTGCCGGGAAACTAAAGCCTCGCTCAGAGTCGACACGCAGGCTTCTGTGGGAGTTACGCTACCATACAAATCTACCTTGGGTGTCCACCACGAGCACGTGGCTTTTTATGGCACCAAATACTTGTACCAAAGTGGTGTTAAGTACGAAATAAATCTAATAATTACATAGTAATGCAAACTAGTAAATAAAAGACTCAAATAGTCTTAGAAACTTCCTGTTCACGTGGCTTTTTATGGTACCAAATACTTGTACCAAAGTGGTGTTAAGTACGAAATAAATCTAATAATTACATAGTAATGCAAACTAGTAAATAAAAGACTCAAATAGTCTTAGAAACTTCCTGTTAACAACTGCCAAGCAATTTTCTTAGTTCACGAGTGCCTTTTCGCCGCTAGATGGTATCTAGCGGCAGACGACGCCGCGCGGCGGCGTCGTCTGCTTTCTCGCTCGCTGTGAAGTTTTTGTAATGTGAAGAAGAAGTCGGCCTGCTTCGGTGAATACGTAGTTGCTTACGCCAGCCGTATGCTCACAAAAGCCGAAGCGAACTACTCTGCAACGGAAAAGGAGTGCTTGGCCATCGTCTGGGCCCTCACAAAGGTTCGCCCTTACCTTTACGGCCGTTCATTTGATGTAGTCACGGACCATCATGCCCTCTGCTGGCTTTCATGGCTCAAGGACCCCTCTGGCCGCTTGGCACGGTCGGCTCTTCGTCTACAAGAATATGACATCCGTGTAATTTACCGATCTGATTGCAAGCATGCAGATGCAGACGCTTTGTCTCGTTCACCGCTGCCAGCCGACTTTGCCAGCCTCTCCGTCTTGGACTCATCGGCATCTTCGCTCGACATCTGTGACATGCCCTCCGAACAACGAAAGGATTCGTGGATCGCATTCCTTATTCAATACCTTTCCAACAATTCAGAGATTTCCCCTTCACGCGCCCTTCGCCGTCAAGCTTACCACTATGAGATTCGGGATCACCTCCTTTGCCGGCGCAACTACAACTCAAGTGGACGGAAATGGCTCCTCATGATTCCGCGCCATCTACGGCCTCAAATATATACAGCTTTGCACGCCGATCCGCAGTGCGGTCACGCCGGAGTTTTCAAGACGTGCACTCGAATTCGTCTTCGCTACTATTGGCGCGGCATGTACAACTCGATTCTAAGGTACGTCCGATCGTGCTTGACTTGCCAACGCCGCAAACCTGCCTCTCACCGTTCGGCTGGTGAGTTACAGCCTCTCACATTCCCGCTTAGACCCTTCTACCGCATTGGAATTGACTTCTACGGCCCTCTTCCATACACAGCTGATGGCAACCGCTGGGTCATTGTTGCCGTCGACCACCTGACGCGATATGCCGAAACCGCCGTGCTCCCAGCTGCAACAGCTCGAGATGGGGCTGGTTTCTTATTGAAGAACTTCATTCTCCGCCACGGTTCTCCTCGTGAATTGCTCAGCGACAGAGGCCGTCCTTTCTTATCTGACGTCGTTCAAGCCCTGCTCGCTCAGTGCGAAATCATTCATCGCAGTTGCGCCGCCTACCACCTGCAAAGAAACGGCCTTACTGAAGGATTTAATCTCACCCTCGGTGACATGCTCGCGAAGTACGTCGGATCCAACCACAGAAACTGGGACGTTGTACTTCCTTATATCACCTACGCGTACAACACTGCTACGCAATCCAGCGCGGGTTTCTCTGCCTTCTTTTTGCTTTACGGTCGGCATCCGTCTTCTCCCCTTCATCAATCTTCATTGTCTTTGGCTTTTTGTGAATTAATTACTACTAATGATCTATATCAGTACGTCACTGAACCTACTCGGGAAACTCAGCACTCATCTTCTGTAACCGGCCATCGGCAGTGCGGGGCACTGTTATCATACCAGAAATACGTGATCACAGTTGTGTTGTTGCTAGTGTTAGGCATTTTCCTTATTTAATTCCAAAAGGTCTCCCTAGGAAAGTCTTTGTTTTTACCAGGGGCGATTATACATAAATGAATAACAAACGTGCTTCCTTCCTTCCCAATTTTATTACTCTATGCCAGAGTTGCAGTTCACTCTGGGAGGTATTCAAAAACAAAATTGGAAAGCCTAATTGATAAATACATCCCAACAAAACTTCTTTCTGGTAAGCGGCGCCGCGACAAACCATGGATCACGCGACAAATCAGACGGCTTGTCAGGATAAAACATCGCCTTCTTCCATCGTATAAAAAGAATCGTTGCCCTGCTGTATTGCAGTCAATTCGGGCCCTTGGCAGTACACTAAAAACTGAAATTAAAGCTCATAAGGATACCTTCTTTAATAATCTAGGTTCTAGACTGCGTAGTAATCCCAAAGAATTGTGAACGTTTCTGAAACACAACGGACGCGAACCAGTCGGAATCCCCAACTTAGACGTCGATGGCGACCTTGTTACTACTAATGGTGATAAAGCTTGCCGCTTTAATGCATATTTTCAGTCTGCCTTTTAGCCAGCGTACATCGGAGAACTTCCGAACACTCGTGAATCTATTACCTAAACCATGCCTGAAATTGTTTTTACTTACCAGGGTGTTTTAAAACTGCTTAGTAACATAAGGGCTGCCTCCGCCAGCGGCCCTGATGGTATACCTACCTTTGTTTTCAAATCATGTGCGAATGAAATTGCTCAATATTTAGTCACCTTGTTCCAAACATCGCTAACTCAGCATGTTTGCCAAATGACTGGAAAAATGCTAATGTTATCCCAGTGCATAAAAGCGGTTCGAAAATGTCTGTTGTTAATTACCGACCCATTTCTCTGAGTAGCGTGTGTTGTAAAACATTGGAAAATATAATTTACAGTGCAGTCATGAAACACCTTAACTCTCATGACTTCTTTACGCCAGTTCAGCATGGCTTTAGAATGGGTTTTTCCTGTACCACCCAGTTGCTTGAGTTCAGTAATGATCTGTTTTCCTCTTTTGACCATGGATATCAAATTGATTGTGTATTTCTGGATTTTAAAAAAGCCTTTGATACTGTACCTCATGTGCTAATATTACATAAGTTACGTTGTCTTGGTCTGCATCCCAATATCATCGACTGGCTTCATTCATATCTCCAGGACCGCATGCAGCGTGTTGTAATTAATGGTTGTCACTCCGAGGCCGTAAACGTCTCCTCAGGTGTGCCCCAGGGATCTGTCCTTGGACCCCTTCTTTTTCTCCTTTTTATTAAATATATTGTTCTTGACCTCACCTGCCAAGTTCGGCTATATGCTGACGACTGTGTGATTTGCCATGTTGTGGAAAGTTCTTCTGACGCATCAAAACTTCAGGGAGACTTAAATTTTATCCAGTACTGGTGCTCAAAATGGCAAATGTCTTTGAACATTTCAAAATGCAAACTTGTCTCGTTCACTCGTAAGCGTTCCCCTCTACAGACCTGTTACTCAATAAATAATGTTCCCCTGCAAAACGTTTCTGAATATAAGTATCTCGGCGTATATCTCACATCTAACCTTACGTTGACGAGACAAGTTGAGCATGTTACATCGAAAGCCTGCAGAATGTTTAATTTTTAAAGCGTAATTTCAACAAAGCGCTGTCAAATGTCAATTACCTCCTGTATTTTACTTACATAAGGCCAATTCTTGAATATGCATGCCCTGTATGGGATCCCCAGTTAATTTACTTATCTGACATGCTCGAACGCGTCCAAAATAATGCTGCCAGATTTGTGTCTAACATCTAGTGTCATCTAGTGTCACGTCTATTAAACATCATCTTGGTTGGGAATCTTTAGCTCACCGCAGCAAACATTTCAGACTGCAGATCATGTATCGCATTTATTTTGGAAAGTTCAGCATTGACAAAGATTGGTACCTGCTTCAACCTCACTTTTTATCTAGACGATTTGATCATCAGTGGAAGATCCGCGAAATAAAATGCCGGAGAGATGTGTATAAAACCTCGTTTTTTCCACTGACGATCAATGAATGGTACCGGCTGCCAGCTGGCATCACTGAGTGTTGCACTGAAAATTTATTTCGGGCTTTTTTATCGGATGTGTGACGTGGCGCCCAGTTCTCTTGCGTGTGTTTCCTTCATTACTTTGTTTTTGAGTGTTTTCATCACTTTGTACGTCGCGCAGTTGCCCCCTTTAGATGCATGTTTCTCATTCTGCATTATCACTTGTGTCGTGTTATTTTCTTCATTTTTATGTATTTTATTGTACCACTGGCGTTCCCAGAAATATTATTTGTCATCTCCCCCCCCCCCCCTGCAATAATGCCTTCGGGCGCTGCAGGAATCTGTAATAAATAAATAAATAAAAAATAAATACTGTCGTCCCCTACAACCCAGACGCATCAGAATGTACCACAGTGACCGAAGCTGCACAGCACGCAGAAGAATGCCGCCAGATTGCACGGACGTTCACAACCGACTTTTAGTGGAGCCAAAAATATCGCCATGGCGACAATCAGAAGAATGCACCACACTTCGAGCCTGGCTCATTCGTGTGGCTCTGGGTTCCATCCGGCCGTTGCGGCCTCTCAACAAACCTCATCTCCAAGTATCATGGGCCCTACCGCGTCGCCGAGCGCACTTCACCAGTGAACTATATTGTCGAGTCGCTTACGCCAGCTTCCGATTTGCGACACCGTGGCCGTGAAACTGATCATGTGCAGCGCCTTAAGCCATTCTACTATCCCATAGTATATTCGTCCCCTTACGTCGCCGGGATGGCTCCTGTTTTTCTGGGAGGCATTGTGAAGAAGAAGATGGGCCCCTTCGCTGAACGCTGACGAAGGCGAAGAAGTGTCGAATTGCCAACGCGCAGACACCCCAGGACGTTTCCCAGCCAGACGCAGAAAAAGCCTCGCACTCGAACGAGAAAGACTGCGACTGGAAAGACTACCTCTGGAAGCGTTCCAACGATCTGGCGTTCTAAACATTCCTGTGGCGCTGGTGCCCAAGGATGGCGGATTTATTAAAATGAATAACCCTGGGACTGTTCGAGCTGCTCTCCAGACAGCCTCTTCCCTGTATGACTCGATCACAGAAGTGAGGCAGTTTGGGCGTGGCGGGATACTGTGCCGATCTCCAGACCTCAATTGCGTGAAGGATCTGCTTAAATGCAATTCATTTGGATCGCTTCAGGTGAGCAGCTTTATCCCTACTCATCTTGCATGCACAAAAGGATTGGTCCGAGGAGAGGACTCTTCTTTAACTCCAGCCGAGACCCTCGACCTTCTTTCGGCGGCTGGTGTAGTAGCGGTGTATCGTTGCAGCCGGGAGGTTATTAATACGCGGGTACCAACAGAGTCGGTGATTGCCACATTTGAGGTAACTTCATGCCCGTCAGAGATAAAAGCATGGCCAATGATCTTCCTTGTGGATCCTCTTGAATCTAAGCCACTGCAGTGCACTAATTGCTGGCTGTATGGTCACAGTGCTCGTGGTTGTAAGTTCTCCGTGCGGTGCTCCAAATGTGGCGATGGTCATCATTCGTTATCATGTTCACAACAAAACGACAAATGCTACCTTTGCGGTGGAGCCCACGCTGGAAACTCCTTGGAGTGTCCATCTCGAAAACAGGAGCTGAAAATTCTAGAAGTAATAGATAGAAAACGCTGTTCGCGTCGTGACGCTGTAACAGAGGTTAAGGAGCGATTACACGGTTATGCAGGTGTGTCAGCCCGATCAGGTGGGCCTCTGGGTGCATCAATCTCAAAGGCGATAATGACTGCAGTGGAAGCATCAATGACTAAAATGGTCGACCGAATAGTTGCTACTGTCACACAGTGTTTTTCTAACGTTCTGGCAGTTCAGCTAACGCAAGCCCTGCAATCAGGAACAGCCCCTTTCATAGCAAACATGCCCTGTGAAAGCTCTCAACTGCTTGAAAGCACTACTGTTGCTTCGCCTCACAGGGCTGCTCCTCCAGATGATGATGGAAACATTAATGACGCAGAGATGGTGGAATCAGATGTAAGAATTCTAAAACGGTGTGGGTCTCCAATGTCCAACCATTCTTCTCCGCGGTCCCAACCAAAATCAAAGAAACATCAGCATACATCAAAGCCGAAGGATAATATTTTGGGGCAGGCAGTTGCTGCTGCCCAGATTTTGCAATCATAAGGGCACTAAGAGTTATGCAGTGGAACTGTCGTTCAATTCTAACAGCTTCAACAGATTTAGTTTACATTTCTTCTCAATATAATCCACACATAATTATTTTGCAAGAAACTTGGCTAACAGCCGAAAAGAATTTCTACTTATAAAATTATTAATCATTCCGACAAGATCGCCAACCAAAAGGAGGAGGTTTAATTATATTTGTCTATACAAAATTCTGTCACAGGGCTAAGATTTCTTTCCAGCTATCTTCTATAGATTGTGAGTTATTGGCCCTAGACTTTGAAATTCCAGGGCACTGTCCGTTTTCCTTAGTGAATGCTTATTTCCCTAGCGGTGTACAAGATACAAAACCTCTAGATCTGCTATTAGTTAATTGTCGAAACTCAGTTCTTCTGGCTGGTGATTTTAATTAGCATCATGTGTCATGGGGCTACAAGACAGATAGTTGTGGCAAGCGTCTTTGGGAATGGATAACAAACTTTTCCTGTCGAAATTCGGGTTCGACCACTTTCATAAGAAAACACAGTCAATCTGTGTTAGACTTAACTTTTACCTCTGCCAGTCTTTTCGTTAATAATTGGTCGACACTTGATTGTGGCACCTCTAGTGACCACATACCGATTGCGTTTGAGGTTAATCGCCCTGTAACTCCATCGACTTCTCAGTTGAAGTCATTTATCAACTATAATAACTTTCAGTTAATGTTACGCTCTAATCTTGAGTCATTGACTTACACGGATGAAGAACAAAAATCAAAACGCTTATGCTCGGTGACTGAGGATTGCCGTAAGAAGTCTGAGATCTTGGTACGGAGCTCAAAGGTGAATACTTCAGTTGTTTGGTGGAATGCTGATTGTTCCCGAGATTACAGACGTAGAAAGGCGGCATTTTGATTTCCTCTCTAAATCTGGCAATCGAACTGCTCTTTTTAGTTTTTTACGCTCGCGGAAAAATTCCGCAAGCACAAAATCTACATTCCTTTATTTTGACTCCCCATGAAGCAATAGACACATTGAAATAATTGCCAAAGGACTGGAGAAGCGTTTCTCGTCTGCACTTCCTTCGGGCTCGAAATCTGTAATGCCAATGGAACCAGTTAATAATGATCCTCAAATTTCCGTTTCTGAGCTTTCTCCTATAGTTATGAGATTACCAGCCGCTGCTCCCGGTCTGATAAAGTAACTTCAAAAATGTTGAAAATGCTTTTTGACGAGCCACCTGAGACGTTATTAGAGCTAGTAAATTATTCCATCAAACATGCTTGGATACACCCAGAATGGAAACTTGCCAAAATAATTCCTTTACTTAAGAATAAAGGCGGTGCCTTGTCCATTGATAATATTAGACCAATTGCATTAACATCAAACATTGTAAAATTAATTGAAAGGTTCATACTTATACGTGTTTCGGAATTCATGAATAAACAAAATATCCTCAGTCCTTGCCAAATTGGTTTCCGTCAAAAGTGTTCCATCTGGAATGCACATGCTGATCTCGAGAGTCAAGTTCGTTTAGCGCGGCGCCAAAAAATGCACGCTGCCTTGATAACGCTAGATATAGCCAAGACCTATGATAGCGTTGAGCATAGCATTCTATTGCAAAAATTAAAATCTCTTCAGTTTCCACATTATTTAGTAGTCTGGATATCTGAATTCCTCCAAAACCGAGAGTTTTACTGTGCATTAAATGGCACAGTAAAAGTTCATTCTCGCAGATATAAGCAAGCCAGGGGAGTGCCGCAAGGAGCAGTCCTTTCACCAGTCCTTTTCTACATACTACTCAGCTCAATACCAGTTAATCATGACGTTCGCACTTACGTAGATGCGGATGATATTGCGTTTTTTGCAACTGCATCGGATAATCAATCCCTTTATCTCCACTTGCAAACGTACCTAAACTCTATTGAGAATTGGTTGTGTGGCTTGCGTCTCACATTAATTGTAAACAAAAGCGCAGTCCTCGTATTCAATATAAAAGATTCTGCAAGTCTGTCTGAAATCTATAGGCAGCAAATAATACCACAGGTTAAATCAATAAAGTATTTAGGGGTCACTTATGATGATAATCTTTCATGGCAGCCCCACATTAACCATATTGCTACGAAAGGGGCTCGGGCCGTGGGCATGTTGCGCCGAATTATTCGTCCCAGGTCTGGAATGCGGAGAGATGTCCTTTTAACGATTTATGTTATGTATGTGCGTCCAATTTTAGAGTTCGGTTAAGTCTTGTTTTCTGGATCAGCAGCTTATAAAATTCGACCGCTTGTTCTTTGGAGCGAGAAGCGCTTCGGTTGTGTCTTGGACTCCCAAAATTTTTTGCCAACAATGTGCTCTACCTTGAAGCCCGGATTCCATCCTTGATATATCGATACAAATTCTAACCGTTCAGACGTACTTAAGGTTATATGAATCAGAGTTTCACCGATCTATGTCTATTTTTTGCTGCCAACCGACCTCCTTTTTCGGTGTCCATTGGCCTAAATTTCACACCCCGCAGGTTGTTATGGTCAAAAATTTGCTGGACCTTTTAAATGTTTCTCTTCCTAGTGTTCTACAAATAGAAACCATCGGTTCGTCTATTGAAATTGTCTTTGACGACATATTCTCGAATAATGCTAAAAACTTATCATCCGTTATTCTAAACGGATTATTAGAAGATCATTTAAGAAGCCTTTCTGCTAATTTAGTTGTAGCTACTGACGCATCTCAAAGTAATGAAAAGGCGGGTGTGGGTATATATTGTCCACATTTAGACTGGTCTTTTTCTGTCCGGCTTCCGGACTTCACCCCAATTTTTGAAGCGGAGTTTCTGGCGGTGGTACTCGCTTTACGGAAATAAGACTCCTCATTTTCTAAAGTGGCTGTAATTTCCGACTCTCTATCCTTGTGTTCATCTCTGTCTTCGTCGGTGGATTCTGCAATAGTAAAACGCTTTGTCTGCCTCATCCCTAGAGATTTGAAAATTGTACATATGGTATGGGTACCAGGCCACAGCAATGTGACTTTAAATGAATATGCTGACAATTTGGCAAGAGAGTCCCTTAATGGCCCCGTATTATCTATCCTTCCGGCGACCGCGTACATCACCGCAGCGAGGTTTCGAAGAAACGTTCTATTAAATATAAAAAATTGACATCTTTTAAGATCTGATGACTACCTGCATTTAAATTATTCTTGGAATAGAAAATTATGTCATTCACGGCAACTTGAGATTTCACTAACAAATCTGCGATGCCGTATCCCACCTTTAAATTTCTATCTTTGCAGGTCTGGTTTGGCACTGTCTCCCGTCTGCGCATTTTGCGGTGAACAAGAAACATTAGATCAATTTTTATTACTACGTTGAGAAAACAGTTGATGGAAAGGCCATTGCAACAGCTTGGCCTTAGTTCAAGCAGCCCGACATTGTTATCATTTGGCGCCACCATCCTTGGGCACAGTCACAGGTCTGTTTTTACCGCCATGTAAATTTTTTTACTGGACGCAAATCGTTTGCCTTGCTAAAAATTTAAACATCGCTTGTTCTACAATTGTAGTGTCAATCTCCCGTGAGTGTTACCACTTTTCATTTTATATTTAACTTATTTCCTTTTCGTTTCCTTTCCTCTATCCCTCAAATTCATTTTTTATGCAAGTATATTTAAAAAATATATATTCTTTGCTACCCAATTCTTGGCCGATCACCCTCTGTGGGTATGTGCCATAAGTTATTTGGACAACAACAACAACAACGACTGTGTTGGTCTTGATAGCCCAGCTTCCCCGCCGACCTTGACGCCGTCCTCGACGTACACGGTCGTCCACTTCTACCTTGAACACCGCTCTGCGTGGCCAGCGCTCCGCGGAGCGCCTCTCGCGGGTGCCTTGGGAACGAGCGCGCAAGCGCAGTGACAGGGCACCCGCGAGAGGCGCTCCGCGGAGCACTGGCCACGCAGAGCGGTGTTCAAGGTAGAAGTGGACGACCGTGTACATCCTCTACAGTGCGTTCTGTCTTTCGCACAGAAAGGCAAATATCCAAAGAACGAGGTCAACAACGCCCGTAGTATGCAGTCCGAATAACGCTAGCTCTATGACGCATACCTTGTACGACGGAGGAGTTGCTGCTGCCGTTGCGAGTACGAACGAGCTGCTTGATACCGGCCCCGCACTGGCGCGTCCGCGCCTGCCTATGTAGCTGGGCAGCGTCCGTAGCCTTAAAGGCCGCTCAAGTGTCGTGAGTATGCGCGACATTTCCGTGAATAGGTGTCAATGTAGGAGGCAGCCGACGACACATGGAATCCGACCGCACTCGATCCAGTCAGCCACCGGCTGCTCCCCTTCCGCTGATGTAGAAGGAGGCAAAAACTCAGCCCGCACACTTCCGGACGCGAATTATTTGTCTCTACGACTGCCGGATTCAAATGGTCGCACTCCTGTAGGCCGAGAGCTCCCGATCGCAAAGTAACGATCGAAGCGCGTAGAGCACCTTAGCTTCTGACGGCACCCCGGCATACCCGTTCGTCCCCACTTCGCTTCGCGATCGGCACACAGCCTTAGCCAGTTTTGCCGCAAAACCGCATGAGACATGTCGAAGGCGTCGTCTCGTTTTTCTTTTTTTTTTACTGCGTCAGGTCACTAAACCCGCAAAGCGCTGCCCCCCCCCCCCCCCCAAAAAAAAAAAGAAAAAACAGAAAAAAGGATACCACGGCCTTACTCAAGCAGCTGCGCGGCGCGCGCCGTCGCTCGACTACGGCCCTCTCAAAGCAGACCACCTCGTCGCGGATCTTGCTCCGGCCGGCAAACCAGTTCCTTTTGGAGCGGTGGCCCCACCCAGTGACGTAGGCGAAAAACGCGGAGCTGCCTCCGGAAGTTTTGGGGGTCACGCCGGACGTGACGCAGCAACCAATTAGGAGCGGCGAAAGAAACCAGTTCCCGAACGGAACCGTCGCTAGATCTAGCCCCAGTAATGCGCTGTCCGTACAGACCTAACCTTAATTAGACCTCCCCATTTCAACTAACTGAACCGCCCACATTATTTTGCACCGAACTCGATGCAGTTCAAACGCCATTCCGCTCTATGGCAGCCACAACTATGCCTCCTACGGCGCACTATCTCATTCATACTGACGTGCTGCAAAACGGTCGGTTGATTCGATGTGTCAGGCTGTCAGCCGCTACCCAGGAATATGCCAGGGCATCCATAAGCTCACGGCACGGATCCCCCAGTCTATATACGTGTTGAATGGGTTCCACAGGACCTACTGCCTTCTCAAACATATGCAGATTTAGCAACCCGCCTCGAGATCCCAGGATCGCCATTGCTTAGACTCCTTACTTTAGATAACGCTACTGTCCTTCCATCAAGAAAGGAACGCCCCGGAGCCACACTGGCGCTTTTATCCCTCCGTTTGTCTCACCCGAGCAGAGGAGGTTGCGTTTCGAAAAACCCGTGTCAAATTGCCCTTACTCCTGCCGTTACTCGAACGTGACCTTATTACCGACATTTATATCCCCATCTAGGGTGGCCGATGTGAAATCTTGAAAGCACCGAAGCCAAAAATAACGACTTCCTTGGGTGCTGCCCAGCACTGAGACCAACAAGAATAAGGCGCCTCACGGTAGCGGGTCTTTGAACTGGGCATCCTGTTGCATATATTGCCTGGACCAGTGACCACATCAGCGCTCGCTCATAGAGTATTAGCAAACCATTTTTCATTATTTCAATATTTCATCGCCCTTCATTACATAACCCTGTCGTTATATGAGGTAATAAACAATGTTCATAAAGAAAACCACAGCCTATTATAAATAAATGCCGGTATGGTATCATTACGGGAGGATGAGCGTAGAAACACTGTGACATGAAGTCAAGAACCTCATGCCTTGATTAGAAGGGGATAATATACAATTTACTGGCTAGCGGGTCTAGCGCGTTCGTTCATCTCTCCGCCATTAATAGCTTCGTAGTTTTGTTCGCTGCACAACAAGGTATAATTAAGCGGTCATCCCAATGAATATCATGAATAATTCCGGATAACAGGATAGCGAGTGCGCTCAGGAGTTGTTAAAATAGGAAAAGCTATACATCCCGAATAATGCCATCATTTGTTTATGTGTTCACCCGAATTTCAGGTTCAAAAGCATATATTTAAGCGCAAAAAGAAAGGACGACCGAAAGACAAGACACACACGGCCGCTACTGCCAACTGATTTATGAATGATGAACGAGGCATATAAATGTGTGACAGGCATAGCTTCGTTCTGTTATAGAAATCACAGTAAGCGCGATAGAAGGTTCATCTCGGCATTGTGCAATATGATAGATGTGTCACTAACACAGTTCTGTCCTTCTTTATAGATAAAAAAGCTTCCAAGGTTTCACAAAGAGCTCTGCCTAGGACTGATACGCAACGGAAACATAGCTCACAATTGATGCCCACGTGGCTCACATATTTATGTGCGTCGTTCTCACTACAATAAACCAGTTCTCAGTAGCTCCCGTGTTCGTTTTCCGTTTGTGCCGCCCTGTCATTTTACATTAAAAATATGCTTTATCCCTTTATCCCTTTTAACTTCAGTTTCAGGGGTCTTCAAAAAGCGGGGGCTAAATGCTATAACCGCAGACGGATTGCAGCAGCAGGCTCGGCCCTTGGTCCTACTGTTAAGCATTGTAATTGTTCACGCAGGTTGGCAAGCCTCTGAACAATCCAATGCACGTGCATACCTTTTCATATTCCTGGAAGCTGCAATGCGCCCTGTCTCATGTTAACGCAACCGTTCAGTTATAAAAGAGTTCACTTTCCGGAATCCCGCCTTCGCTGAAGCATCTGCGCGAACATCCTGCTTCCTGCATTAAAGGCTGTGAACACAAGTGGCCCAGTTTCTCTGCAGTACTGGTTACGGTCATTGAACCTGCCGCTAGGCTTCGTTATTTTTCATTCAGATTGCTGTCAAATTTACTTGTAATTTAGGCTACTTGACCTACAACCATTGCTGCGGCCAACTGTATACGTTGTTATTTCCTTTGTGCATGTTTTTTCAGAGATGCCTACAAAAGCCTCTCAGTTCGTTGGTTTCGTATTGAGGAAAAGTAAAAAAATACTCATGTTAATCGGAAGTCAATATTTTCTACCACCACCTAAAGGTAAAAGAAAACAGTTTCGGTGCCACATCTGTTTTAGCAAGAGCCGCGACATTTTCGTACGTGTCACAGCATCCTCCTCGGGTTTCGTCTCAGTTGATGTTCGTTTTTTTTTTTCCGCACTGCATCCGTGCATTATTTGCTTGCGGCTGGCACGTGCTTGCAGTTGTGTTCACTTCAGCTATAGCCTTGATGACCGTTCGATCCCGTATGCGACATTTATCGTGAAGTCAGCATCTGAACTCGGTGCTGAGCTACCAAACAATGCTACCACACACATACAATGAGCTACCACACACACTCCTCTCTTAAATGTCCTCTGGCTTTGAGGGTAAAATAAATGAAATGAAATGAAATGAAATGTTTTGAAAAGGCAGATGAGCATCATCAGCGACTTAGAGGTCGCTTCACGAAAACAATGGTTGTAGAGGAGTACGACGTTTCCCGAGAAAGCCAAAAGTGGTAGCGAAAGCTAAAACAAGCAAACATAAAGCCGATTTTCTATAGCCACTAAATAGCAATGTCCACTCTGTTTTAGAGGCAAATGAGTAAGCGATTGATACTCATGTCTTTTAATCAAATAGTAGGTAAAGAAACAACATTCAATGGGTAATTTTGTGCAGAAATTTGTTTCTCCTCCAAATTTTCACCGTACTCTTTATTCCTAGATTTTTCACATCTTTATCTACTTCTCAAAAAGACTGCCAACTGCGCACTCGCCTGTCGCTTCAGAACCCCAGCGCGGAAGTAGATCGCGCAATGCTGAGCGTATTATCTCTGTACAAGAAACTCCTGATAAACGGATCATAGTTTGCTAGCTCCGTGAGGTTCCATTGTAGCAGAGTTTAATTTACAGAAATCAAAAGTGTGTCGTGCCCAACGTGGGAGACCTGTGTGGTATCTTTTGAAAAAAGATGTTCTGTTCTGTTGATAATGTTGACTTGGATATTGTTGATCGGATGCCTTCTAGAAAGGACAGGCCAATATTGGACGCTTCAAATACTGCACTAAAGAAATACGACTCCTTCGAAAAATCTCGGAAAGCACGCCTTGACACCATAAACTTAGATTTCTCCAGTGCAGAATTGAATATAGTGTATATAAATGAACACCTGACCATGAAACACAAGAACCTCCTCACGAGAGCACTAACACTCAAAAAAAGCGGTGGGCGTCTTCAGACAAAATCCTGCAGTATTTTGGAACATGATAGAGAGAATAGCTATGCTTTCCATATTAATGAAAGTCCAACCTGTACATCTTCAGCTGAGAATATGCGCACTTCTTCAGTCCATCTCCTTTATTAGAATGGTCTGATTGTAATGCCTATAGACCTAATATGTTATTATTCTCATTTATACTGTAAGCAAGAAGATGATACAGCGCCGACACTAACGACGATGAAGACACCGATCAGCTGGCGCGCGGACTGAGAGCTCGGACCGTCTTGTTCGAGCGAGATTGTGCTTCGCTCTAGGATCGTCTTGTCTCACCGGTCGCCGTCTCCAGTCCTTCGAATAACCCCCAATAAACCCCTCTTCATTTGGTGGAACGAGCCGGGGTACGACTCTTACACGATCACCGTGGAGCTCCGCAGCCGTACGATACCTATCGCGACAAACGAGGTAGGCCAACAGCTGGTGCCAGCCCCTTCGCAGTCCATCTCATGCTGCGGTGCCATTCGGCAGCGAGACCCCGCAGTTTTCAGCGGGAAGGGTGACCAGGACGTTGAAGATTGGTTGGCCTCGTACAAGTGGGTGAGTCGTCATAACAACTAGGATGACCGCATGAAAATTAACGTCATCTTCTACCTGAGTGACGTTGATAACCTCTGGTATCGAAATCATGAGGCCGACATGCCAACTTGAGCCAACTTCAAGGCAAAGTTCACGGACGTTTTTGGTCGTCCCCCAGTTCGGAAACTACGCACTGAAGAAGCCCTGCGCGTACGAGTTCAGCATGAAGGGGAAAGCTTCACAAGCTACATTGAAGACGTTAATTTATGCAAGCGTGTCGACCCGTCTACAGATGAGGCTGCCAAGATAAAATACATAATGAAGGGCATTGATGTCAATGCATTTCACATGCTGTGGGCAAAGAGCCCAACCACGGTGGCATCAGTGTACAACAGTAGGTCGAAGTACAACCTTTGCCAACGTTTCGACGAAATGCTCAAGCAACGACTCTGCACTCGTCGCTCTCCCGTACCTGCTGCGTCCACCTCTGGCCTGGCGGGGAGCAGCGATCTTTTCAACATCATCATCATCATCAGCCTGACTATACCCACTGCAGGGCGAAGGCCTCTCCCAGATTTCTCCACTTAACCCGGTTCGGTGCTAGCTGCATCCACTTGACCCCTGCGAACTTCTTAATCTCATCCGCCCACCTAACTTTCTGCCGCCCCCTGCTACGCTTTCCTTCCCTTGGAATCCAGTTTGTTACCCTCAGCGACCATCGGTTTTCCTCTTTCGCACTACATGTCCTGCCCATGTCCATTTCTTCTTCTTAATTTCCACTAGAATGTCTGTAACTTGAGTTATTTCTCTGACACACTCTGCACGCTTCCTATCTCTTAATGTTACCCCTACCATTTTTCGTTCCATAGCCCTCTGGGTTGTCCTGAACTTAAGTAGAACTCTCTTGGTTAGCCTCCACGTTTCAGCGCATAGGTGAGTACAGGTAAGATGCAACTGTTATATACTTTCCTATACTTTCCTCTTTAGCGATACCGGTAAGCTGCTAGACATAATCTGCGAGTGCTTGCCAAATGCGCTCCATCCCAATCTTATTCTTCTTGTTATTTCCTTTTCATGGTCCGGATCTGCGGTTACTACCTGTCCTAAGTAGACATATTCGCCTACTACTTCCAGTACTTCGCTACCTAATGTAAACTGCTGTTCCTTCCCGAGGCTGTTGAATATTACCTTAGTCTTCTTCATATTGATCTTCAAGCCTACCTTTCTACTTTTCCTGTCTAGGTCATCAATCATTATTTGTAGTTCATCTCCCGAGTTGCTTAGCAAGGCAATGTCATCAGCAAATCGCAGATTAATGAGGTATTCTCCATCTACCCTTATCGCTAACTGCTCCCATTCCAAGTCTCTGAATACTTCCTCTAAGCAAGCTGTGAATAGTACTGGGGAGATTGTGTCTCCTTGCCTAACACCTTTCTTTATGGGAATTTTGTTACTTTCTTTATGCAGAACTATGTTTGCTGTGCAGCCGCTATATATATCTTCCAGCACTTTCACGTACGGCTCGTCTACCCCCTGATTTGGCAATGCCTGCGTCACCACTGAAGTCTCAACTGAGTCAAATGCTTTTTCGTAATCAATGAATGCTATGTATAAGGGCTGGTTATATTCCGAGCATTTTTCTATCACCTGATTGATGGTATGGATATGATTGATAGTAGAGTACCGTTTCCAAAACCCTGCTTGATCCTTTGCTTGATTGAAGTCTAAGGTTATCCTGATTCTATTAGCGATTACCTTAGTAAATACCTTATACGTAACAGACAGTAAGCTGATTGGTCTGTATTATTTAAGGTCCTTAGAGTCCCCTTTCTTATGAATGAGAATAATGTTTGCATTCTTCCATGGTTCCGGTACCGTCGATGACACCAGGCACTACGTATACAAGGTGGCCAGTTTTTCTAACACGATATCCCCCCCGTCCTTCAGCAAATCCGTAGTTATCTGATCCTCTCCAGCTGATTTCCCCCTTTTCATAGTTTCTAATGCTTTCTTGATCTCGTCTTTCGTCACTGGTGGAATGTCTGAATGTTTGTCCCTACCGCCAATCTCATTACGGTCCTTACTACTTTGGCTACTGTAGAGGTTTGTGTAGAACTCCTCGGCTACTTTGACTGTCTTATCCATATTCGTGATGACGTTGCCCGCCTTGTCCCTTATCGCATACGTCTGGTTTTTGCCTATGCCCAATTTCTTCTTTACCGCTTTAACGCTTCCCCCGTTCTTCACAGCATGCTCAATTTTCTCCATGTTATGCTTCCTTATATCGGCCACCTTGCGCTTATTGATTAGCTTTGATATCTCGGCCAATTCGCTCCGGTCTGTTGGATTGGAAGCTTTCATTCTCTGGCGTTTCTTAATCAAATCTTTCGTCTCCTTAGACAGCTTACCGGTATCCTCTCTAGCTGTCCTCCCGCCTGTGTGTGAACACGTGTGTGAGTGGGGAGAATTTGATAAAAGACGAAGAAGGAACACCACGTTTGGAGAAAGAAGAGGAAAACGTGGAGGTTGGCTCGAGGGGCACTAGGCACAAGCAGGGGATGATGATGATGATGGTTATAAACTCTTTATTTACTCCCACAGAAGGGGAAGCAGCCGAAAGACTGGTTGTACTGCTTAGAGAAGGTCAGCAGGGATCCCTTGGGACTCCACGGGATCCCACTGACGAGCAGGGGAGAACAGGCGAGCAGCGGAGCCGCTTGGTTGTGTACGGAGCTCGGAGCGGTGCGTCTTCTGGCAGGTCTGACCCGGGGATCCAGACCTGGGGCCTACCGGCCGCATCCTGTCCTGTTCCTCCTGCTGTCCCAGGCGATCGGTTTCGGGAGCACCATAGCTGCAGCTCATCGCCGCTTGCTGTAACTGCGGCTCATCACCGGCACGGGCGTTCGGCGCCATGCTGAGACCAGGCACGTCGGCGAGGCCTGACGCATCGGCCGTGGTACGGCAACCCGATGCCTCTTGCCTCTACTGGGCCCCATCCGGTGGCCTAGCCTTCCGCTGGGCTTACCGAGGCCCTACTGCACCGACCCTGCAAAACGCTGACCACCCGGAGCGTCTGCACCGGCTTCTCCATCCAACAACCTGGTGACTTTTTGACAATTTGTGTTTTGTCATCGTCCCACTTGCTCGCCCTACTCTCGTCCCGTTCATGTGTGTACATAAAATTATTTCTTCGTTAAACTGGTCGGTCTGGTCATCTATTTAGATTGCTGTCTCTGAATAAGCCACAGAACAAGGTGGCCAGAAGATTTAAAGAAACGAACCTCACAATTGTGGCGTCCACGGCAGGACCAGGCCGGCCAAGCAGCATTTTTCCCGCGGCTAGAGATTGGAGAAAAATGAGTGCACCAGAGTTGCTTGCGGTAGGGCAACATATAGGTCTGCAGGGAGTCGAGTTGCGCGAGTTGGTTGAGAAATAATTGCAAAAGGCAAGGGAAAACAAAGCGGCAGAACGCCAAGAGAGAGTTGCAGAACGTGAAGCGAAAGCTGCAGAACATGAAAGAGCGAAGCAGCGCTTGGAGCAAGAAAACCAGAATTTGCAGCTACGAGTACGCCTTGCGGAATTGGGAGAAAACGCCCCTAGTTTTGGAAGCACTGAGCACGGTACCGTACCAGCTCCATCATTCCCAATTAGTCCTCATGGATTGATTCCACTGTTTAATGAGGAAAGGGACGAATTGGACGCGTATTTGAAGCGTTTTGAACATGTCGCCATTAGCCAGGGCTGCCCAAAAGAGACGTTGGCCACGGCTTTGAGTCTGTGCCTCGGCGGAGAAGCTCTGTCTTTGGACGACTCTCTCCTGAGGACTCAGTCAATTACGATGTAGCGAAACTTGCCTTACTTCGGAGGTTCCGGTTCATGGCTGAGGGCTACAGAGAGAAGTTTCGTGGAAGCAAGCCGCAAGATGGTAAGACAGCTTCCCGGTACACCACAAGGCTGTTAAGTTTTTTTGACCGCTGGGTTGAGATGCGAGGACAAGGTCGCACGTTTGAAGTGGTTCGGGACATGATAGTGGCTGAGCAGTTTTTAAACAGCTGTCACAATCGTTTAGTTCTCTTCTTGCGAGAACGTGATTGTAAAACGATGGACGAGATTGCTGAGGCCGCCGATCACTTTCTTGAGGCTCAGCGACAGAATAACCTCGCGGTTTTTAAAGATAGAGCTGAGCAGAATTCTGCGAAACCGCTGGACGCTGCCCCATATTGCACTTTATGTCGCAAATCTGGGCATGAAACCCAGTTGTGTCGATACGGAAATTCAAATAACCGGGAGACGTCTGCTTGCTGCTCGTCCCCTCGATATTCCCGCCCTGGTCGTCAGCTGGAAAGAATATGCCTAGATCTTCGAGGGGACGATTCGGCTCTTAGTCCATCTCAGATTATTACCAACATGCCGGTGGAGCATGGAGAACTGTTCGGCCAAGCAGTGTCGGTGCTGCGCGATACTGGCTCTAATAGCATCGTGGTGCGTCAGGCTTTGGTGCCTGAGGCTGCATATACTGGTGAACGAGCATCTTTAAGTTTAGCGGATAGTTCTGACACCGTGTTTCGTCTACGAAGAGCCGTGTCATTGCTGAGCAGGTCGACGACGTCCTACAACGTGGTGTATTTCAGCCTTCATCTAGTCCGTGGTCGTCTCCCGTGGTACTTGTGAAAAAGAAGAATGGCTCCCTACGATTTTGCGTTGACTACCGCCGTCTTAACAAAATTACACGTAAAGACGTATACCCACTACCCCGCATTGACGACGCCATCGATTGTTTACAAGGAGCTGAGTTCTTTTCGTCCCTGGACCTGCGCTCTGGTAAATTGCAAGTCCCTATGGCAGACTCTGACCGTCCCAAGACAGCCTTTGTTACCCCTGATGGACTATGAGTTCACTGTGATGCCATTTGGTCTTTGCAACGCTCCTGCTACGTTTGAGCGAATGGACAACATCTTACGCGGCCTCAAGTGGGACATCTGCCTTTGTTGTTTGGATGATATCATCGTTTTCTCTCCGGATTTTCCGACGCACCTCGTGCGCTTGCGCCAAATCCTGAGCTGTCTCACTGGCGCCGATCTTCAACGTATTCTGGAGAAGTGTCGTTTTGGCGCCCGCAAGCTGACAATACTGGGTTATGGTGTTCCAAAGATGGTGTCCAGCCTGATCCAGACAAACTACGTGCGGTTTCTGAATTCCCGAAACCGACTTCTGTTAAAGAGCTGCGCAGCTTCGTCGGCCTATGCTCAGTTTTTCGCCGTTTTGTACGCAATTTCGCTACCATCATTGCACCGCTTACAAAATTGCTGAATGGTCCCGCGCCGACTTGTCTACATGGACCCCACTCAGCGATGATGCCTTCACTACGCTCCGACGTCTGCTAACTTCACCGCCCATTCTCCGCCATTACGATCCATGCGCTCCTACAGAGGTGCACACTGACGCCAGCGGCATCGGCCTCGATGCTGTCCTCGCTCAACGCAGGCAAGGCTTTTCCGAATATGTGGTTGCTTACGCTAGCCGAGCGCTAACGAAAGCTGAATCTAACTACACCGTCACAGAAAAGGAGTGTATTGCAATCGTGTGGGCCTTAACAAAATTTCGCCCTTACTTATAAGGCCGCCGCTTCAACGTCATCACCGACCACCATGCCCTCTGCTGGTTGGCCTCCCTGAAAGACCCTTCTGGGCGCCTCGGCCGCTGGGTTCTTCGCCTTCAAGACTTTGACTTTGAAGTGATATATCGATCGTGACGCAAACACTCCGACGCTGACGCCTTGTCCTGCTCGCCGCTACCTTCTGCACCCTCGCACTCGATATCCGAACCCTCCGTTGCAGCCCTCCCTTCTGACGACCTGCCTTTTGAACAACGCCGGGATCCCTGGATGTCGTCGCTCCTAGACGTCCTCACCGCTTCCTCAACGTCTTCATTCCCGCGAGCCCTTCGTCGCCAAGCTTCATATTTTATGATCTGGGGTGGTCTGCTGTATCGCAAAAGCTATCGCCCGGATGGTCGCAAATGGCTCTTGATCATTCCTGGCCATCTTCGCATAGAAATTTGTGGCCATCACCAGGCCGACCTGCAAAGCGCAAATGCTGGCTTATTGAAGACATACGAGCGTCTCCGCCAGCGGTACTACGGGCGGGGGATGTACAACTTTGTCAGCCGCTATATTCGCTCCTGTACTGCTTGTCAGCAGCGGACGTCTACTCCGCGCCCCTCCGCCGGCCCATTACAGCCATTGTCTTGTCCAGTGCCACCCTTTGATCGTGTCGGAATCGACCTCTATGGCCCTCTTCCATCTTCGACATCAGGCAACTGCTGGATAATAGTCGCCGTGGATCACCTCAATCGCTACGCGGAGACTGCAGCCCCGCCAACGGCTAGTGCACGTGACGTCGCCTCCTTTATCCTACGTCACTTCGTTCTACGTCACGGTGTTCTCTCATGAACTTCTCAGGTACCGCGGCCGCGTCTTCCAATCACAAGTGGTCCACGAGCTAGCTTGCAAAATAATACATCGGACCACCACAGCTTACCATCCTCAAACCAACGGCCTCACAGAAAGGTTTAACCGAACTCTTGGTGACATGCTCGCTATGTACTGTTGAATACTGCGCTACTTGATATACAGAGACAAATGGAAGACGACACACGAATAGAAGACGACACACGAATGAAGCGCAAATTGTAGGTAAACCAAAAGAAAGAATTGAAAGAGAAATCGTAGAAGCCTTCTTAATCGAGTCAGCAGAAAAAGATACGTGCGTTAGTACATCTTCTGTGGCTCTCACAAAAGAGGAGCTAGATATGATAGCTGTGCAGATGCGGAGTTGTGGTCGAAATGATAACGTGCGTGATCACACGCATGAATGATGTGTTTGTAATTTGACAAGAATGCCTTTTGTATATATGTACGTGTTTTGTCGATAAAAATAAATAGTTGTAAGTTTGCGCTTCATTTGTGTGTCGTCTCTTATTCGTGTGTCGTCTTCCATTTGTCTCTGTATATCAAGTAGCGCAGTATTCAACAGAATGATCAACCAACTGGCCCCCGTGTTTGCATTATTCGCTATGTACGTTTCTTCTGACGCGTCTAATTGGGATCGGGTGCTTCCGTACGTCACCTATGCCTATAACACAGCGTCTCAGGCAACGACTGGATTTTCCCATTCTTTCTCCTATACGGTCGTGAGCCTTCATGTTTTCTGGACACCATACTTCCTTACCACCCCGACAGTTCAGAGTACACTTCTCTTTCTGCGGTGGCCCGTAATGCTGAGCAGTGCCGTCAGCTGGCTCGCTCATCCACGTCGGACATTCAAGATCTTCGCTGGCATGAGAGCGATCACGGAAAGCCCGCTGCTGACTTTCCTACCAACACCCTCGTTTGGCTCTGTGTTCCGGCTGATTCCAAATTCTCTGAAAAGTATAATGGTCCTTATCGTGTATTAGAGCGTACATCACCTGTTAACTACGTCGTGGAGCCGGCAACGCCTTCTTCGGACCACCGTCGCCGCAGCCGAGAAGTTGTTCACGTCAGTCGACTTAAGCCTTACTACGATCCCCTTGTCATACCCTCGCCTTAAGTCACCAGGATGGCTCCCTCTTTTCGCCGGGGCAATTGTAAGGAAGAGGACGATACAGCGCCGACACGAAAGACGATGAAGACGCCGATCAGCTGGCGCGCGCACTGAGAGCTCGGACTCTCTTGTTCGGACGAGATTGTGCTTCGCTCTACGATCGTCTTGTGTCACCAGTCGCCGTCTTCAGTCCTTCGAAAAACCCCCAATAAACCCCTCTTCAATACAGATATTTATTTGAATTTATTTTACCAAATAATGGAAAGAATTCAGAAGATATTACTAACTCAATGTCAGCTACTCAACACCAGTTCACCGTAAACTGTGTCAGCCAGACTTCGCAGTAAGTTGCCTACCAAGAACTAAACTTGCTACATTCTTACAATGGAGAATGCCAGCACTCAAAGCGAGACAGCAATCGTTGCTTATTCTTGCTATCACTATCGACATCGACTTATATCTAGTGTTGATATTATGCACTCAACTTTTTTAACCGTTTAAAAAGATGCGTTCATTGCCTGCGTATACCAGTCATTCTCGTCTCCTCTCAAAAACAGAAACAAAAATTACAAGGGGTCGGCGCTGCTGAACAAAATATTGAGCGAAAGCATTAGCTGGGGGTGTCAGAGCGTTCTTCTCTTTTTCTTCTTCCTCAGCCCAACATACAAAGTACCCCTTTAACCATTCCATATGAACGTGCCTTAGTGGTCAACAGGGGTAACGTGAATACCAAGCTTCTAGCAGGCTGATTGTGACATAACCGTCCCATGTGAAATGAGAGACCCATATTGGCAGCTTCTGCCAGCCCGTGTGTCACGTCGGGTGTGACGTCCCAGTGTCACGTGGGTAAGATGTAACTGCGGCCGGGGTCGCGTATTAGCAAGCCATATCTAGGAGCACTCGAGCAGACGACACGTTGGCTCTGAGCAGCGCCGCCTGGCGACAAATAGTGTATATTTTGTCTAAAACAAACAAGAACACCTTTAAAGGCCACCGTTCCAGTCGTTTTTGTGGCGCAGTAGATCAACATCAGTCATCTATGCACTGATGCTACTGAAAAATTTGTCCGACTCCTGTGTTGTAATTTTTATTTCTGAGTGTTTGTTTTTGCACCAAAATTATATTCTGCCTTCAGTGAGTGTATGTTACCTTTAGGTAGCGTTCAGAGAGTCTTTCAGCAACAATCGGCATGACAACAGTTACACTAACCAATTACATTCCCCATTATAATTTCCTGCGTCAGTGAGTGTATGTTACCTTTAGGTTGCATTCAGACATCTTTTAGCAACAATCGCAGTTTACAGTGAGATATGTTATCTTTAGGTTGCGTTCCGAGAGACCTTTGAGCAACAATAGCCGTTTAACTCGCTCAGAGCGTCATCTGCTCCAGTGCGCCTACGGGATATGGTTTGGCAATATGCGGCCGGGTAACGGGAAGGCTTGGAATTGCGAGTAGTGTTGCTTCCGCAAAGAAATGATATTAGATTGGGTGGCGTCAACATTACCCCAATAAACATAACTACCCTGTTATATAATTATTAGTTGCACGTCTTAAATTATAGTTCAAACTCATTTATACATAAAGTGTTACCCAAGATAATTACCGCTCTGCATGTAGCTCCCATAAAGACCGGTCTAACTTACCAGTTCCTATTCTTATCCAGTTCTATAACATTGCTACCCTTGCTAGGTATACGCCGGCCATTTAAATTTTGAACGTTGTGCAAGGAACAAACTCCAATTATGCGGACAGATCGCTGAGAAAGAAGAAGTGTTTTTGCGGACTAGTTGTCTACAAGCTAAGCCACCACCTCTCCAGTCCTTTTCGCTAGCAGTGCCCGCTACAGTGCCTCGATCCCCGCTTAACACTTGGTAGAGGTCGCGGGATTTATCTTCCATTTCCTCGCCCTTAAGCTCCGGAGCCATCGAATTCCTATTTTCATGACTGATTCCAGCACCAACTATACCGGCTCCGCTCCGTCGGCCCCTTCTACTCAATACTCCGGGGTGCTCGACAACGAGGCACGCCGGTCTTCAGCGGTACCGACGATCAGGACGTGGATGACTGGCTTTCGTCGTGTGAACGCGTAAGCACCCTTAATAAGCGGGATGACGTCTTGAATCTGAACAACGTGATCTTCGACCTTATACAAGTAGTAAATCTGTCGTTCACAAATCACGAGGCTGACATTCCATCTGGGCCTCGTTCAAATCTCGCTTTGTGGAGGTCTTCGACCGCCCTGCGATCCGCAAGCTTCGCGCCGAGCACCGTATGCTTAGCGGGTACTGCAGACGTATACTATGGGGACGCCGCCCAAATGTCAAGAAAAATAATTTTCCTTTGTCCCTTGCCACTAAGTATAATAGAGAACCCTTCACTAGTTACATCGAAGACATTTTAGATATCTGCCACCGCGTAAATGTATCGATGCCTCAAGCTGAAAAGATTCGCCAGATCGTGAGGAGAATCTACGAAGGGGCATACAACATGCTCATGGACAAAGATCACCTTACTTTAAGTGATGTTACAATGTGTCCAAACCACGATCGCGACTATGTCTGATGCCCTGTCAGCTCCACTCTTATTCAATACATCAAAGACTTCGCATGGGAAGAGGGTGCGCGGCAGTTATCACTAATTCCAAACGTTCCGCAATCCCGTTCACACCTGGCTCCGACCATAAGCCAGGTTATTCAGGAACAGGTTGCCGAAGCACTTTCTCTCCCTCGACAACAAAATCTATATGCCGATCCGCTCAATCATGTCGACGCTGTCCCGACGCCCGGACCCACTACACTATATTATGCGGAGGTTGTCGCACGACCACCCTCTCCTACGCCTTTTCTATCGTACAGTTCGCCTAAGCGGGCATTTTTCACTCAGCGCCGCGCCCCACCTATTCTACGCCCTTGGCGCACATCAGACAACCAGCCAATTTGCTTTGCATGTGGTCTCCCTGGCCATGTTGCAGGCCTGTGCCGCCGTCTCCCGGCCCCTTACATCTTGGATCGGAGCTCGGTCATCTACACGCAGCCGCCGTCTCCTCCACGTGCGCCACCTCAGCCCTCGTCCCACTTTGACTACTTCTTGCATAACAACCGCTCAGCCTCACTGCGCCGTCGCTTACCTTCGCCGATGCGTCGTCGTTCTACCTCACGAACGTCGGAAAACCCCTAGACAAAGTTCCAGGCAAGAACTGCGCTTTCGTCGACCAGTGAAAGTCCTGCTTCGTCACCGAACAATTTAATAAATCTCACCATTGAAAATGTTTGTACCCTTGCGCTTCTAGATACTAGAGAGTTTTAGCTGAGCGTTTTTAATGCCAGCGGAGAGGAACGGACGAGCGCAGATGCCACTGCGCATGCGCAGGTCGCTGGACTAGTCAGCGCTTTTACGACGCGAAGCTTTACGACCGCTGTGCAGCTCTCTCCAGCGGAGCGATGGGCAGCGCACGAGCGTGCGTAAGAGCGCGCGGGCGCGGGAATGCGTGTATGGGTAATCCAGATGGCAGCTGTCAACACAGCCACCGGGGTTACTGCGCTGTCGATGGCGAACCCAGCTCAGGCCCATTTAGAAGTTTAGAAAGCCCAGAGATGTTTCACAGCTGAGGAAGACTTGTGCCTTTTGCGTGAGGTCGCAACGACGAGACCGTTTGGAGTTGGAGATGACCATAAAGGGATCGATGTTGTGCCATTGTGAACCATGTGATGGGCAGCGAACTTACGCTGCGCAGAGCAAAAGACCGCGTGGATTTACTATTCGGATGCTGGCGACAGCAGGACGTCAAGGTCCTTAAAAGATGAGTTTTACTTTTGTACAACTAAAACGTTTAATGCCAATGTATAGAAATACAACTGACGCGGAGTGAGATAAAGATTATGCAGTCTTTTTAAACCTACTCAATCGGCCGTCAGTGCCGCGCGGCCGGCCTCGATGAATGATGAAAAAAATATATTTCTAGATGATACAGCAGCAGGAAAGAAAAAGCCGCACTTGCGTGTTATAAAGCGAATGCGGGCCACAGTATCTGTTCGGGTTTCGTTTACCGCTCGGGATAGATATTCAAAACCTCACAGCAACCACATAATAAGGCGAGACCTTTGTTTACGCTCTCGTCGGGCCGCCGTGTCGGTTCCAAGTTTTTTTTAACATACTTTGGCGTCTTCACCGCAAGAGCTGTGTACGCGGCTTGTATACCCACAGATTGTTTGCAGACGCCTTGCTTATGCAGTCAGGCCGATTCCCTTTTTCTTTTTAGTTTCTATTGAAAGGCGCTGAGGTCAGCTCCGCATTCCGTCAGTTAAATTGTGTTCATTAAAAAGAGATTCTACTGCATTCAAGGAAATATTACCGATTCTAGGTTATCTGTGAGCGTCCGCTAGATCGCTGTTCAAAAATTCGACCGAGTGAACACGCCTCGTCCCTTTATTGTACGTTAAAATTATATAAGCGTTACTGTGACTAGAGTTGTTTGACGGAAGTTCTTGGTGGGCATGATAGAGGTCGTTGTGGTGGTATGAGTGATTTGTCTGATACTTCGAATGTGAGGATGCGGCCGGGACGGGCTTGTCCTTGAACACTTAGATCCGGGCCGGGCTTCAGGTTAGGACTTAAGCCCGATAAATAATCTAGTTCCGCGGTTTCCTCTGAAGAGAACTTTGCATGCTTAATAACTGAACCCGCGTGTCGCATGTCAACTCTCTGCTTCTGGTAAACATCTATTTGAAACTCTTTTGCTTCAGTGGAGAAGCTGAACTGAGTTTAAGGTTGATGTAAAGCTGCTTGTCTTTTTTTTTCTTGTCTTTTTTTTTTCAGGCACCCGAGGGTCATATGGCATCGAGCTTCAGCTGATCTCCATGCGAGAAAGAAACCACTATGAGCTAAGCTGAAAAGCGCAAGAAATTGATAAACAAAAAATTGAAAATGAATTGCGGCATCTGACTCTAGAGGAGCGCAGGTTAGACCTGTAGGAAAGAAAGCGTGCGCTTTAAATGAGACGTTATAACAGAGAAAACGAGAAGCTGCTAGAGAACGTGCAGAGGATGTTCAACAAACAGACTCAAGCAATTTTTGATACTCAGAAAACTGTCCTGGTAAAATCTTGCATATATTGTGCCTAAATAAAACACATTTCGGAAAGACGTCCAAGTGGTAAAACTACCGGGGAGCAAGGTAAGTTTCAAGATTTGGTGGATCAAGGCCGAAGTTTTGCGACACCTAGCGCCATACAAACATGTATGAAAGTTTGCCAAAAGAACACTAGCTTTATAGATACGCGGCACATTCTGGCGGTAGTTTCAAGACGTGAAACCACTTGTGGCCACTATATGGCCGCATATTGCCCTTGGTGTACCATCGATGAAACCCCAGCAGTTTGTCAGCGCGGCCCCTTTGGAGTAATAATTCTGAAAATATTAGTGAAATTTTACGCTTAAGAATTTTTCTTCACAACATTGACATTGATTCTGCTGCTTTACATGCGAGAATTTCTCCAATGTGTCAAGACTGAGCCAAGAATGGTTATTTGCATCGTAGAGCACATGAAAAAACCGCTCGTCGATGCGGTGCCTCCGTGTGCTGTGCGATGTCAGAGCACGTTAAAGATCCGCAGGTGGTCGAATTTACACCGCAGCCTCCCACTATGGCTCTTTATCTATCCACTTTCACTCAACCCTTCCTTCCTTTCCTTACGGCGCGGTCCAGGTGTCCACAGAAGCAAGTTTGACATATACCGCTCATTTCCCTTCGTATGAGCCAATTATAATATTATTATTACACCTATGTCACGCAGGCAGGCAGGCAACTAGAAGCTGGCCGAGCACTAACCGGACGCCGGGTTGTCAGACGTTATTTCTGGCAGGAGCTGCCAACTCGGGTCTATATCCTTACCCCAAAGACGAGTGCTATAAAAATCAGCCTGCCAGGACGCTTGCATTCACGGTACCCCTAGGCTACGCAGACACGCTCCTACTGCTTGGTTAGAGCCGAGATTTGTATGTGCGCTTGTAGCCTACGCTATCATGTCATAGCCTTAAATGCAGAGTTTAAGTGTGTCCCATAATTGTGCAACTAATCCTTCACGAAACCACAAATTAAAGCACTGCTTAACCATGTGATTAATCACAAGTCCGGCCACTGGTGTTTACAGGCAAAAGAAGCTTCCGCTTCCATCCAGGTTTAACCAGAGCTAAACCACAACTCATTTTTTATCCCATCTTGACTCGGTTGTCTCGTTGTTGGGGCCGTACGCCATCGAACGACACACGAAGAGTGCTTGTAAGGCAACATGTGTTACCTTGTACGCTTTACTCCCTGTACCTTTTCTCCTGCATTCTCCATTAAAGTGTAATGTCGAAGAAACTTGGCTTGTTGCCATGACTGTGCGGGGTACGGTGCCTACGCTCTTAACGCGATACAGGCGAATATAGGCCAGCATATGAAGAGCAAGCGCTTAAAATTGAGATTAACAAACTAGACGCTGTGAATCAAAGACGCGTCGCAAGACGTGAGACGAGAAGCTGTATGAGGGGGGCAGTCTGCTGTGTTGAAAAGCCGCATACGGAGTTGGAGCTCCATAATCAGCAAAACTAGCCCTTGGTATACCTGAGCTTGCGAAATCCAGTTGGACAACCCTTTCTTTGAAGCCTCTCTTTTATTAAGAGAGGCTCCGTGTTGTGATCCCTGGCATTATGCGGGATGTAGAGGTAATCGGAGAGGTACGATGCAGTGACGACAAGAGGTAAGGTCCCGAATTAGTCTATATTTGTAGAGGCAAAGAAACATATTTGTAAGAAAGAAGTCCGTCAATGCGTTAGCGGTGAGAGGGAAGGTAGATGATTTAAGGATCTCGCTAAAGAATATTCAGCTTTAACCAAGGAAGACGGCCTTGGTGTAGAAGCGATGAACGATACATTCAAAGATATCATTAAAGCGTGCGCGGTAAAGTAGACGGTAGGATAGTTGTAGAAGATATCGGTAAAGTATTTTAGCAGTAAAAAGATTTGATTACGAAACATCAAAATATAAAAAATTCCAACCCAACAGATAGATAAAACTGGCAAAGCTATCAAAGCTACTCTATAGGTGCAAAGTGTCTGACAAAGGAAGTATAACAGCGGCAAAATCGAGCGGGCTCTAAAGAACGGTGGCAGCTTTAAAGCAACGAAGAGGAAATCAGGCACAGAAAAATTTTAAGATATACGCGATAATGAAAAAGGTCAGAAATGCCCTCAGTAGTATGGACAATATAGGGAAAGTGCATGAGGAGTTCTATACCGACCTATGCAGTAGCCTAAGTAGTGAAGACAATAATTAGTAAAACTCCAAGCTGAGCTTGTTGGTTCATAGTTATTAAAAGCTTTTGCAGCGCTAAAGTACGACACACAGAAAAGCGCCGTCCTGAGCTTCATTTTTGTGTGTTTCCCTTCAGCGCTGCAAATTCTTTTAATAACAATAATAACATTGCCTGTAGTGAAGAGCAATGAGACGTTCCGCTTTAGGTGCTCTAAAAGGATGAAAGCAGCAGGCGATTATCAGGTAACTACATATTTGTTGAAGGACGAGGGGAGGGGGGGATATAGTGCTAGGAAACCTCGCTCCCTGTATAGAGTGTCGTGACGCCGGGACTAAGTCGACCCGGCCTTCACTTGGTAGCGTGCAGAGACTCTGGGTTGATGAAGGATTGAATCTTCGAAGTTGTGTAAAATATATACAGGCAGGTTTAATGGCACTTTGAGAAAACTTATTTACATGAAAAAATGGTATATCAGCAAAATGGCAAGCGTTAAGAGTTCATAGCGAGAAGCGTCTGGATGAGCCGTTTACCCAGGGCTCAGAGCGTCATTTCGTGCTCTGCAACGTCCTTAAAGCCCCTATGTCCAGACCCTCTCTGAAGATGGTGGCCAATCAGTTCAAGGGCACACCCCTCAGATATCGGTAACCAATCGAACACATCACTGCACTGATGGTCTGATGCACTGACTGGTCCAGTATTGTTTCGTCGGGCGTGGTCGCTTGTCGGGTAGAGCTTGGGAACGGCGAGGAGGTAAATTTCGATTCTTCTGCAAAGATCCGCTATGTTGGTTCCGGCAAGTGGATTTCCTTCTCAGAAACCCAAGTGTACGTGCGCGCCACGAATACTGCTCCCAGCATTGTTCCTTTCCGGCAATTGCGACTCATTCCTGCATTCACGGGAAATCCTCTAATGGCCGTAATCCTCAGCTCCTTTCTTCTCCTGTACGTCAGCGGACGTGTCACTCCGATCGTCTCCTTTGGACAACAGGCATTCCTCACTTGACAATAGCGCCTCTCGACGGGAAGGGCGAACAGTTGAACAAAAGCACTTCCGGCTATATCTCACAAAGCGACGTTTCTTTTTATTTTTCTTGACGTTCCCTTGACAGGGCCAACTTGGCAGTTGTAGGGTCACGACAAAGCAAAGCATGCTAACACAAAGAGATTCATGTGAACACGCTCACTTAGAGCCCTTGCACAAACAGCACATATCAATACCATGCCCACAGGCACACAATTGTGCGCGCAAGCACGCACCTTGCACGGTCACAACAGCCTCCTTCCCCGCCAGAAGAGTCACGGAGGGCAGCAGTCGCAGCTGCTGCATGAAGGGACGACCTAATGGCCTGCACATGAACGCTTGAAGCTCGCTGTCGCTTGTCGCGTTGTCTTGATTGTCGTGGACCAAATTGCTTGAGCTGTCTCTGAAACTCAACCACATGTCTAAGCAAGCACTCGGCTCCCGTCTGAAGAGACCAGGAAAAAAGAAAACTGCCATCGTTGTCCGAAAAAAGCCCACACTTAAGACGCTCAGGACCCACGTATGCCTAGAAAACCAAACGTGCTGCTTTACATAGTCACATATATACAAGCGCACGAAAAAAAAAAAAAAAACCTGAGTATCAATTTGGATACATGGTGAGGAGCACCTCGGACCGCTTAGAAACAGCGGCTAAGCGCGTCCGCATTCCCAATTAACTTCCCCTTTTTGTATCTTATTTCAAAATTGTACTGCTGTAAAATCAAGCTCCACCTCAGAAGGCGACTGTTCTTCGATGTCGCAGTTTGCAGTCAAGCCAAGGGGCAATGGTCCGTCTCTACGGTGAATTTGGCCCCTCCAAAATAGCACTGCAATTTTTGAATGGCCCGTACAATGCAAACGCACTCTTCTTTACGCCTACCGGGATTTTCACTGCGTAGTTAGTGTTAGTAAGCTTTGCAACGACTTCATCAGGTCCTTCCCACTGTACTTCGAGCTTATTCTGCCTTGAACTTCTCAGCAACATAACCTGGTCTCCGATACGAAACGTCCTTTGACGGGCTGACTTATCATAGTACACTTGTGAACGAGCCTGGGCTGACTTCATGCTGACCTCAACGCGTTCCTTAGTGTTATGTAAGCGATTCAGGAGGTTCAGAATGAATTCTACTACTGTTGGGTCTTCTCCGCGCCCCTTCCAGGCTTCGCGCACCATTCGCAAAGGTGAGCGCAGTGACCTTCCGTACACCAACTCGGCTGGGCTAAATCCAGTGGATTCGTGCAGCACTGACCGCAAAGCGAAAAGTGCTGCAGGCAGGCAGGTATCCCATTCGTGCTTGTTTTCATAGCACAGTCCCCTCAGGACGCGTCTGAGAGCAGAATGCCATCTTTCTACGCTGTTGCTCTGCGGATGGTGGATCGAGCTGTGCACTACCTTAATGCCGCATCGCTCGAGAAGTGAGGTGGTGAGGACACTTGTGAAAACGCTACCTTGATCACTTTGGACCACGGAAGAGAATCCAACTCGTGCAAACACTGACAGCAGCGAATCCACTACACTCTCGGACGTCACCTCGCGCAGCGGAACAGCCTCTGGAAACTTTGTGGCTGGGCATAACATACTGAGGATATAACGGTACCCTGACTCTGCCACAGGAAGTGGCCCAACTACATCTATTACTAACCGGTGAACCGGCTCGGTAATGATTGGTACTAACACCATCGGAGCTTTCCACTTATCTTGCGCCTTTCCAACCCGCTGGCACGTGTCGCATAGCCGTACAAAATTTTCTGTCTCCTTAAAACATCCAGGCCAATAGTATTCTTGCAACAGCCTCTGCTTTGTTTTCCTTATTCTAAGGTGACTGACCACGAGCTGCCATGGGAAAGTCGCAGAAAGTCTTTGCGGTACTTTTGGGGGAACGACTAATTGGTCCCGCTCTACTCCACGCTTATCCTTGAATAAGCGATACAGCACTCTCTTTCTCATCTCGAAAGAAATATTCTTTGCTGTCTTAGTGGCGCGGTGGCGCTCCCTTATCTCCTGTATCTTGGGATCATTGGCTTTCTCCATAGCTAAGTTCTCTCAGGTTCCACTTAGAAGTCTCGTGAGATTACTAGACACTGGCGGCAAGAGGTTACTCTCAAGAACGTCCTCATTCCGCGTCTCATCAAGCTCACTTTCAAGTTGACTTATCTAAGATGCCTCGCTCTGAAAGTTTTTAGACCTGTTATCTTCCGCATCGACCATTGTTTTAACTGCCGTTGCCTCGGCTGTGGAATTTTCTTAAATGAGCAATGTAGCTAGTTCTCGCGCCTTTGAACGTGTTAAGGCTTGCACAACTCTGTCTCCGAAAAGGATGCTCCTCTTTCGCAGCAGCATGTCCGATTTGTTGGAAAACAAATACGGATAGCACTTAGGAAGCTTTGCTGAAACGGCAGCCTCGGTTGTTACCTCGCCGAAAGGGCCCTCGATGACCACGTTCGCGATTGGCAAGCACGTACTCTGTTCCTCCACTACCTGGCGGATACTATACAGGCACACTGTCCTGTATAGTCGGAAGGCGACACATACGCCGTATGGACAACATCCATCGTTGCGGCCGAATCGCGCAGTACCTTGCAAGGCTTCCCGTTGACTACTAGGTCATGCATGTAGGGTTCCAAAATCTTCATGTTTTCATCGCAGTCAGTGACATACGAGAAAGCAATCTTTTCTTTCCGGCAGTCGACGGCAATGTGACCCTGCTCATTACACCTGTGAGCGGCTTCCTTGCCTCAAGCTTGTTCTTTGTTTTCTGCGCGTTGGTCACTTCTCCACGTTTCTCACTGCCGTCCTTTCTAGGAAGTTTGCCTGAATAAGCCTTCCTTTCTTCGTTTGGAACTCTAGCAAAGTGCCTTTCCTGACAGTTATTCACACTCAACTTGGAATTGCGGGGCCTATCCACTTCTGGGTTGCTCAACTGTCGGCGCGAAGCGTACTCCTCAATGAGTTCGGCAGCTTCAGTTGCCGACTTAATGTCGCCTCGATCTTGTAACCAATTTCTTTATTTTTCTGGGAGGCAGTTATAAAACTGCTCCAAAAGAATTCGCTTGACTACAGCGTCCCTATCACTGTAGGAATCAGTGCTCTTTAGCGACTCGCCTAAATTGACTCTTAAATTATAAAGGAATTCAGGGTAACTCTCGTCCCTTTACTTAGTAGCGTTCCGAAAACGTTGTCTGAACGCCTCGGCGCTAAGCCTATACTTTCTCAGAAGGCAAGCCTTGACCTTCTCGTAGTTGTCCGCGTCCTCCTTGCTTAGCCGTGCGACAACCTCCGCTGCCTCACAGTGCAGAACCGTCAATAATCTCTGAGACCAAGTGTCTCGCTGGAAGGACAGTTTTTCTCAGGTTCGCTCAAAGTTAGCCAGATACAGAACGATATCCCCTGATATCACATATGGCTGCATGTACTTTGACATCTTGAAATCTGCCTCCTTGTTGAGAAGAGGTACCGCTAGCTGGGGACAATTGCCCGACCTCTTGCTCAACTCTACTTCTAATTTCCGGAGCTCAATTTCCTGCTCCAGCCTTTTTGCTTCTCTCTCAATTTCACGTTCACGCCACTTTTCCTCCTTTTCCCGCTCTTTCTGCTGTCTGAGCTGCTCCTCCTTTTTTTGTCCGATGAGGTTCCATGCTTCACTGAGCTCCTCATCATCGGTTCCCAAATCAGTGATTGCCTGTAAAATCAAGGGTTTTCGTGTCAAACCACTTGTATCAATTCCCAATTCCTCACACACTAGCAACAGTTCCGGTTTCTGCAGCTTTTGTAGGTCCATGATCGCTCCGAGTGTCGGCTACTTCCAAAACAACTGTGCAAACTACCAAACCTAAAGGCGTTTCAACACCCTTTACCAGTTCTAAAATCTAACCCTGTTCTAGAACCTGGTCAACATCAGAAGAAAAGCCAAGCACTCACCCACACATGCGATCGATGTTCCGAGCTGCTCTCTTGTTGGCCGATTGTTGCTCCTGCTTGTTGCTTGAGATGCCACCTCCGATCACCACATGTTGTGGCTTGTAGCTTCAGATGTCACCTTCGATCACCAGATGTTGTGGCTTGTAGATTCTGATCCACCTCCAATCACCAGATGTTGTGGCTTGTAGATTCAGATCCCACCGCTGCCACCAGTTGTCGTGACGCTGGGACTAAGTCGACCCGGCCTTCATTTGGTAGCGTGCAGAGACTCTGGGTTGATGAAGGATTGAATGTTCGAAGTTGGTAAAATATATTCAAGCAGGTTTATGGCACTTTGAGAAAACTTATTTACATGAAAAAAGGGTATCTCAGCAAAATGGCAAGCGTTAAGAGTTCATAGCGAGAAGCGTCTGACTGAGCCGTTTACCTAGTGCTCAGAGCGTCATTTCGTGCTCGTCCCTAAATCCCCCATGTCCAGCCCCTCTCTGAAGTTGCTGACCAATCATTTCAAGGGCACACCTCTCTGATATCGGCAATCAACCGAACACATCATTGCACTGATGGTCTGATGCACTGACTGGTCCAGTATTGTTTCGTCGGGCGTGGTCACTTGTCGGGTAGAGCTTGGGAACGGCGAGAAGGTAAATTTCGATTCTTCTGCAAAGATCCGCTATGTTGGTTCCGGCAAGTGGATTTCCTTCTCAGAAGCCCAAGTGTACGTGCGCGCCACGAATACTGCTCCCAGCATTGTCCTTTTCCGGCAATTGCAACTCTTCCCTTCATTCACGGGAAATCCTCTAATGGCCGTAATCCTCATGCCCCTTCCTTCTCCTGTACGTCAGCGGACATGTCACTCCGTTCGTCTCCTTTGGACAATAGGCATTTCTCACTTGACAATAGCGCCTCTCGGCGGGAAGGGTGAACAGTTGAACAAAAGCACTTCCGGCTATTTCTCACAAGGCGACGTTTCTTTGTATTTTTCTTCACGTTCCCTTGACAGGGCCAACTTGGCAGTTATAGGGTCACGACAAAGCAAAGCATGCTCAAACAAAAAGATTCATGCGAACACGCTCACTTAGAGCCCTTGCACAAACAGCACATATCAATACCATGCCCACAGGAGCACAATAGTGCGCGCAAGCGCGGACCATGTACGGTCACAAGAGGTCCCAACCTGGGCAAGGGGGGTTCCGAGAGCAAGCGATCAGCGCCTTCTTCGGCGGCAAATTCATAACGCGATAGGCGGGCGGCTGAGGCACTTTATTTCGCTATGTACCTGCCATAGTGCGATTTTTAATTAACACGCAACCTTGACGGACATTATGGGTGAGGAAATCTTAAAAAAAGGGAAAGATTGAATGATGTTTTTGGAAGCAAAATGTATGTCGCAGGTAAGCGACAACATAACATATAACGTACATCTCCAGATAATTCCCGCCGGGGTGGCGCAGTGGTTACGGCGCTCGACTACTGTTCCCAAAGACGCGGGATCGAATCCCGGCCTCGGCGGCAGCTTTTCGATGGAGGCGAAAAGCAAGGCGCCCGTGTACTGTGCGATGTCAGTGCACGTTAAAGAACCCCAGGTGGTCGAAATTTCCGGAGTCCTCCTCTACGGCGTCTCTCATAGCCTGAGTTGCTTTGGGACGTTAAACCCCACAAACCAAACCAACCAACTATCTCCAGATAATTGTGGCAAGACCATAATTAGGTTGGCTGTATAAATGATATCGTCCATGCATCTACACTTGTAATACTGACGACACAAGCATTTTTCTTGCCGGAGATAGCATATCAGAGCTTCCAGATAACGCAAACTATACACTTAAGCAAATAGAACACTGGAGTAAAAAAACATTTATGGATTAACGCAACGAAGGTAAAAGTCGTTGTCTTGAGAGGAATAAAAGAGCTGTGCTCTAAAACCGTCAGGTTTTGATTACCATGAATATATTCCTACAGTCCATGCCCTTAGCAATCGTAACTTCATTTCGAACACTATGCGTAATATTTAGTGAAAAATGTCGTTGGATGACCATGTTAGCTTCCTTGTAAATAAATGCTCAAATATTATTGACCTTCTATGACACAGTAACCATGAGGTATTACCACAAATTGTAATGCTGATGGTGTACCGTATTATTGTTTCATTCTCGTCTCAACTATCCTCTTCTGACGCAAATTACATTTCCTGGAAGAAAAAAAAAACTTCTTGAACTATGCATTATCAGTAGGCCAGGCAGAATTAAAGTATAAAAGATTATGCAAAATGTTTGCATTTTATTCGCCTCCACATATATTGACATGGCGCCTCAAAGCTACTACTCGAATGAAAACATCGCCACAATTTCTGCATTTTCTCACTAATCATTAAGCATGAATGAACGTTTTCCTCTGAGAATGCCTTGACGCTTTCAAGATTGGGACTCCTGCACGCAGTCAGCGTATTACGTACTGCTCTTGCACAAAATAACGAGGCGCCACGGATATAATGCGTCACTAACAATTTCGGCATCAAGTCGACGTTAGGGTACACGAAACCATGAAAGTCCGCTGAAGCACTTTTTCTATGTCTAAGATAATGAAATCTGGCATACAGCATCTACATTCCCTTATTGGCATATTCATTACAATAAATAGTATTATTAGGCTGCTGGTTAGAAAGAGGCATGCTCAAATAACAGCTAGTGGTTAGTCCCGCTTAAAACGCTGCGACGTCCATCTTTACTTGCTGTTTACAAACACATTTCGCTGTAGCAACTAGAGATGGCGCAACGTACTCGACAGGGCGGATCCAAATGTTACGGGTGCCAGATTCAAAGGCGGAAATTCGCACTCCATGTAAAGATGTAATAAACTTCGGGCCACGTTCACATATGTGGATGCAGCGTCTGAAGGGCTATTGTGATTTAACATGGGGTACAACAACAGCAGGAAAGCTTCAGAGGCTGCATGGGTTGCAGAGAAAGAGCGAGACACAAGGAAGAAGAGAACGATTCTTCGTTGTCTTCTTTCGTTCAATAAACATTCAGTTGTTAGTCCAGCCTTGTCCTGTCCTCTTCTTCCCCGTGTCTCGTCCTTTGGCTGGCTAAAAATGGACATTAGCAAATAGACCATACCAACTTCCTTAACAACTTAGCAAAAATAATACTTTTCTTTAGAGTGCTGCGCGTCGGAATTTGTTTCAGTATTTTTGCAATTGATTTAGCGGTTTTGTTCGTGACTCATTTAACTTGCTTTTTTAACTTGTCGCAAATGTGGGCCTCTATTTGTTTGTTTTCATTGTGCATTTGTTCGTACGTTGATAACTGTAAACTGAGAGGGGCTTTATTATCTCGTTGTTTCCTTATCTAGCGCTGAAATGAACATGACCATGTACGTTTGTTTTATTATCCATATGCCTGACTACTGCAGTGCTGCCAAAGTGGGCGCCCGTGGCTTCAAGCTGTCAAACGGCGGCTTTTACCCCGGGCTCCCGCCATCATTTGTACCTGGATTTGTACCTGGCAAATTAATTGAACTGAATTTAATTGAAAACCTTATTTCTCAACATTTTTACCCTATAAACAGACTCGCACTGCTCGTGGAAACTGTTCGGTTTTCTCCGCATGATTATACCTCAGCTTTTACGCATTTGGCATGGGCGCTACTACCCGTTTCTCACACATTTCGTTTCGAACTGGATTACATTCATTTGCATTTAGCTCGTGAGCATATAAGCGCGGTTCAGCCCACTGCGACATTCTACCTGGCGCGATCATGGGTGTCCGTTCTGCAACATTGCTGATATCGCCCCCAGAGTAGATTCCTAATAAAAATTACGCACGAATACACCACGTAGGTGTAAGGACTCCGCTCTATTTTTGTCTGCAGGTGTTGACTTGCGCGCGTGTCTCTGCGTACGTTAAGCGAAATTTAATTTTAAAATTGGAAATATCGAATAATTGCACCTAATGCTCAAGCGTATATTTACGAATCCTTGCGGCTGCAAACGTTGGAATGTTTTGCTTATCAGGCAAATCCAGCAATCCAGTGATGTTACGCCCTCTAACTACAGCCGAAAACTGTCGCCGAGTCGCTCAGTGAGCTGGAAAGCACCAAAAAACGCACTCGAAGCAATGCACACAAGTAAGTCCACTTGTTGAAACGTTGCCTCGACCTGACAACTGAGGCGTACCCCATTTACCCTTGTCCAGTGCGTCTTCACACAATTCAAAGCGGTGACGTCTAGTGAACAATGGCAAAATCACATCATAGATGATTCGAAAGCAGTGTGGTTTCTGCTCATGGGCGCACTAGAGAGTGCAACATGCAATAGCACAATAGGAGCATTATTCAAGGAATAGAGAATGCTGTGCACTTACAAACACCGGTGACATTTCCAGAGGTGTGGTCACATGCGTTACTACAGTGTTTCACCGCAAAAGCCCACTACAGGATTTTTCATGCGAGTTTCCGTGCGGTACTGATATTATAAATCCTCATTTCTTCGGAATTGTTGAGTTCGATTTAGTCTGAAGGAGACAAGATCTCTTCATTCCGACCCTAATCTCATTACGTACTTTGGTCAGTGTCTGTCCCTTAAAGCAGCAACTTTATCGGGCCTAAGCACGTCTTGAGCAGTGCTGTAAGACACAAATGGTAAAAATGTCGTTTAACGTCAATGGTAACAATACAACCACTAAATTTCATTGCCTACATGCAGCTCAATATCACGCGCCCTACTTAAGCAAAGCACTGGAGAACACTCAGAATGTCCCAATAGAGAAACAACGCATATTGGCATTCTATTTTCGCAGCACCTACTTTCCAATGAAACAGACTGCCTTCTGAGGAGGTCAGCTCAACATTTTTTCAATAATGTGGCCGGCTTTTCTCATCTATTTGTGAGCGCAGTGGGTGTGGTCTTCATTTTTGCGCCGAGCATAAAAAGGGTAAATTTCTTCTGTAAACGCTAAAGCTCTCGTAGAAATTGTGCGTCACTTCCTACCAATTTAAAGAGCTGTGTCTCTTTATACTCATAAGAGCTCGATATATGTCCTTACCTTATTGTTGAAAGCGCAAAGTTTGCTGCTGATGACCCCTCTTGTGTCTGTTTAATCTTCATCAGAGCTGGATGTTGATCACGCATGCTCCTTTTTGTACATGCACTTGTTACTCAGTCCCCTCCCGCTTTGGCTACTAAAAGGTGGCTGGCAGTATTATAAAAATTGAAAATAAATACATACGTCTTTCTAAAACCACTTTGAGTGTCGGATGTTGCGTTGGAAAATAAAGAACGAAACGGGTACAAAAACAAAAAAATGCAGCTGAGGAATCTTGTCTTGCGGCACCTCTTGAGAACGCAATCATCTAGGAAGTAATAAATTATAAAATAACAACTGAGGTGCTAGCGCTCATATTACTTTAGGTAGGCCGAAATGGATTGTGTAACAGAATATGGCTACGATACGGATAAAAACATGATAAAAGCTTTCTAAGCAAGAATAGAATGCGTAAGTGGCCTGTACAAAATACGTAGCAGCGATCCAGCGCACTAAAGCAAATGGACGTTTTGTAATACGGAAGTTGGACGCGTGTATTTCCTTTATAAAATCTTAATAGCACGGTGAATTTAGCACACGGCTGGGTATTCCAAGCTCATGCATGCTAAGCCAAGTACAGTTCTGTTATCAGAGAGCATTAGGAGCAACGCGTCGTTTAAATTAATCCAGAACCCTCAACCAAGCGTGGCACAATATATTAAGCTTCAAGACAATATCCTCATATTGCTGTGTAAACTGGAGCACCAACAGATGTATCTTCACGGACTTTATTATATGTTAAGCAATGACACTCACGAGGCTATATACTTCAACACGTTGTCCATTCACTCCTACTCTGCCTTTGTCAACATTTCATTAAATAAATTACATCTTGCACAATGAGAATCACGCGCTCAGTATGCGCTTGGTGAAGTACGATGCATTTGCTCACACACGTTTCTTTACTAGCACTTGAGGCCGTTTTCTCCAAAATTTTTATTTTGTGTATTAATGTGCATAATTTCTTTTGCCTCGTTCAACGTATGGCATTGCACTTGATTACGCTTTCGCTGAGCCCTATCCCTGCAGGCGAGGACTGCTAACATTGACGCGATGAGAAGGCATAATACGCAGAAGACCACGTAGAGAAGATTGTAAGAGCCCTTTGTGTCACGGAAGAAGCCTAGAAAAGAAATCATAAAAAGACATATCTTAGACGTACTGCGCTAAAATCTTTTCTGAATACAAGAAACATGGCGCACTTACCGATGATTGATGGTCCGCAAAGCCACACAGGAATAGTAGTCAGGCCAGCCACTCCACAGCAGAAGCTCACGGTAATTACCGCCATGTAGTCCCCCATGAGAACAGTCTTAATGCACAGGATATAACCTTGAGCTAAGCCTAATATAGTTGTAAGTGCAACCAACTCGCTGAAATTGTTCACCAGGGGCAAAAGCAGGAAGCAGCTTCCGGCGGCCAAGAAGGTAGCAGCAGCCATAGGGCAGCGGCTATGGCGGATCTTGTCGGACGCAAAAGGTACGACCAGCCTTCCAATGAGGAGACCAACGGCGTTGTAGATAACTATCTGATTACCGTTATCAATCGTCCATCCTTTATCGACAGTGTAGGCAACAATAGTTATCGAGAATGTAACGAACACGTACTCGGATATGATTGAGTATAAGACCAACACGTAAAACGGAAAGGATTGAAAGCTCTCCAGAGCAACCTCCGCTATGCTGGGTGTTTTCTTCTCGTCGTCTGCAGAACCTCTCGGCTGCTTTTTTCGCAGCCAATAATTTGTATTCTCTTGCTTAGTGCCAATATCATCAACTTGCTTGTTTGAACCTGTACAGAGGTTAGTTATACGTGCTGCTACATTTGATAAGGGCACCTTACAGGGTCTAGGGTGCCTTATTAGCATAATGAGCGGCACCACGTGGGAAACTAGTGCACCAGTTATCAGCAGGCAGCCTTGCATTCCATAAATGTCCGTGAGTTTCCAAAGTAGCCTTGTCCCCGCCATCCCGGATGTAGCTCTGAAAGTCCACATGATAGCAGTAGCCGTCCCTCGGTATTCGTCAAAGTAGATGAGCAGGTACAAGCAGAGTCCCAGTAAGGAAACACCTAATCCAGTACCTGCAAAATTTAGAAGAAGACTTGTCAGGCTTGTTTTTGGAGTATCTGTTTACCTTCAGTCGGCTACAATGTATCTGCGCAAATTTATTCCAAACTATAATAGTTCATGTCAGTTTTTCAAAGGCACAAGTTATCTCAATAGTTTACAGAGCTGCATGAAAGTTGAATGAAAGGAACCAAATGCTTGAATAATTGCTTAGCAATCGTTCCATGCACAACGCCTGGCTTCCTAAATTTTTTTCAACTGAAAAACCTAAACTTCGTTATTCGGCGTTTGTTTCTGAAAGCTTTTTATATGACACAATAAGGAAGTGACTACTTATAAAAAAAAATTTATAAAGAAGTCAACTTTATTTTGAATAAATGATTATTTCATATTTGCATAATGCAATGTTACCCACTCCGTTTCAAGTATGAGGGCTAAACACGAATCCTCACAATCGCTGCAAGACGATGGCTTGAGTAAAGTGAATTGAGAACTCAAAGGTCGATAGAGGGCTACATTTTCGTGTTACAGCACTGTGCCGATGATCAGTTAGGTCGGAGACCAGTCCAGAAAGAGCACTGTAGGCTCCACGAGGCGTGCGACGACCATAGCAGACTTTTCGATTGCATATATTGTACAGAGACGTTGAGGCCAAGGGAATAATTCGTTGTCCACTTCACGGCTAAAACCTCAGTTGCCTCATCGCTTCGTGAAGGTGACCAAAGTTTATTAAAAAAACGTCTTGAGCGAACTATCTTCTTGGGTTTTGCTAAGAGTGATAAACCAACGTTAGCGTACATGTTTGTTAACCTCTTCTCTGTCAAGACAATGAGGAAAGCCTGAGAAAATATGCCGACATATCTTCGTCGCTCAGTTCATAGTGAGTTCTCTTTAAAAAAAAATGTAACTATACTTTCAATTCAGTAGAGCTCCTCGAATTCATAAATGGCGTAAAAAAATGTTCGAAAATGGATTACCTCCTTGACATTAATGCAGTGCGTAAAAATATTGAGCACTGCATTAATGAGAAAAAAAATATTAAAAGAAAATAATCTAAACGACCAACCAACGTGCAATTGAAAGTAGTTACTGTTTAGTAGGACACAACTGTATGGTAGATTCCCAACCAAAAATCCCTGCCTTCCGCCCTCCTTTTCTCCCCCTCCTCCTTCCAAGTTATGCTACAAAGGTCCTGTCTACATCGTTCGCTGCAGTATTTGCGGTTCCTTTCTTTTATGCTGGGAAGTAGCTTTGTTACAATGGTTTCCAACTACGCGCTTCCGCGTGGGGGCTGTCTCCTCTCCTGCGGAGCAAGTGGAAGAGGGGAAGGGGGGGGGGGGGTCACAGTAAAGTGATGTTTGACTCATGGCTACCAGTAGTGGTAACGTAACGAAAGGAGAGACAATGGCTCGTCATAGAAAAACTGGGGCCATCCCGTGCTAGAAATTGCAACAACATGCATTAGCACAGTGTAGACGCCTTTGGTTCACTGTGTAGGAGAAGTTTTGTTCTTGGCGGATATACTAGTCGTTCACAATGGCACAAATTTTCATGACGATAATACTCATCAAGGAGAAGGAAAATATTAAAATGTCATCATACGATTTGGATTCGACTTGGTAATATCCACTGTTATTGGCAACCATTTCGCAGCGACGTAATTAGTTTCTGCGGTGTTGTGAGAGTCATGCCTCTAGGTGGTATAATCATTTCTTAAAATGATATATCGTTTCGAAGAAAATCGGCACTGGTACGAGAGGAGCCCTCGCGCTAGGCCAACCCCTAAATAATCATTCATTCTATCGCCATGTTGTGCCGTCTTCAGGCTTGCCATCACGGAACAGTATATATAACCTGAAATGATTTCCATGCAAAAGCATATATCACCTTATGAACAACTTCAGGAACTCGAGAGGGTGCGCATTGTAAGTATGGTTTAAAACTCAGTAAACTCTTTAGACTGCAAATTACCACTCTTGCAAGCACAGAAAAAATTAACACGTACTTGCAACTCCAGCTGTCATCGCACTTCCCATGTCGTTGCTCGCCCACGGTTGCGAGTTATTGCCATCAAGCTGTTTAGAATGAATGTAAATGTTTACTTGTTTGCCCTTTTTAACTCTATTTGCCATAACAAAAGCAAACTGCAAATTTTATTCGCGTTAATATAGCCAATAGAATTTTTATTGAAAAGCAGGAACATATTATCAGTTGTAAAAGCAAGGGTTTGTGTAGCTGGTTTGTTTCCTTGTTGATTTAACCTAAAGGGCATCCCGATAAATGCTGTTAGATAAGCTGGTTATCTGAAACAAGGAATTGGTTGTTTTTTAAATGCAGCTCATATATGGTGTCATATTCTATACGCTACGAATAAAACAAAATGTTGAATATTTAGAAATGTCCATTGCAAATTATTGGATATGCACAAAATATAGAAAGAATTACTATCGTGAGATGTACGATTGCTTGAGACGGAGTATACCACCAGGCCATGCTGGCTTGGTTGCTTTGACTGAGCACAGAGTCACGCCGTCTTCTGTGTGCCGCAGCACGCATGATTTGACTCGGTTGAGTAGTTTTTCTGAGATGATACCTCGAAATAATTACCTGATACAATCAATAAAGCATGAAACACCATGAAACACCGGTTCTTGTGGTCTTTCTAAGTAAATAATAAGCAAATCATGCAGTGCATATGGCTTACTAATATATTAGCACTACAGCGCGTAACAATTCTAAAACGACACTTTTTTTAACTTCATATAATCCTAGTAGCCTGCACAAAAAACGCACCTCATACAGTTGTAAGAGTCATTCCCACCTCCTATGCTTATCGTCTGAGTCTACTCTGTCATTGGTGAAAAGGGTAGGAAATCCTATTTTTTCCTACCTGCCACTCACAACTCCTTGCATCGCCCCGTTATGTGTTTCGCTTTGCGCAGTTTAGTGATTTACCGGGGTGTACTTCCGGACTTACCATATATCACGCCGAATGTGAATGTCATCCAGGCAATGTTGGGGGCGAATGCAGACGCCACAAGACCGGCAGAAGCAAAAAAGCCGCCAATGAGACTGATGTGATAGACGGATATCTTGTGCTGCATCTGGGTGACAAGAAGACCTGCAAATTCATAAATACTAAGACTTTGAATTGGCTCCAATACCTGAAGTACTTGTCATCAAAAGAACAGAAAAAAATGCTGCAAAGTTCACAGTTATCACAACCCAATAATTAAATTGCATAGGTGTCGGCTTATTTCGCCGAATTTTCAAACCTACAAAATGTGCTATTGAAGCATCTCTAAAGAGCGATGGCGGGACATTGCGAGTTCATGGTATAGGAGGTATTCAAGTAACGTCACGGGCAGCTCAGTGTGTAGCACGGAACAGCTTTAGCAGTGCAGCGGGAGCAGGTTATTATGATATCCTCGCAGCCTTTGGTGGTGCTACATGCACCACGAGATTGCCGCCACTGTAACTTAGGTGCACACTCTCTATAGTACTAGTCAAAGTTTAGTAGCTATGTTCCTGGTGATGTGCTTCAAACCATAAAGAAGATAGAATGATAAGCAAATCTAAAGATTCCTTCTGTAAGCCTCCAGGTAGTTCATTTCTGAGTTATTGCTAACAGCTTCCTTGCAAGTAATCGACGTTACCGACTTTAGCACCTTTAAGTGTGCGGTATATATGTAATCTCTTTCTAAACACTGTTAAGTTCCTTTGTGTCTGCTTTCACTGTTCTCATTTCTGTGTTGTTGTTTTTTTGCCGCTGCAAGCCCAGTATTATTCGTATTGGTATGCTGTCATGAAGCTTGTTTCTTCCCACTTCCCTCTGTAATTCTTTCGGGCCTTCATGTTATGTATGTAAATAAATAAGCAAACAAACCCATTTTATTTTCCTCTGAAAGAAAATGCGCTCTATCAGGATAATGTTTCACGAAACACGTACCAGATTTGCCAAAAGTAACCGCGCTGCATGTTTTGCTTCTCGCTTGTTATCTAAGGCCAACATGGATTCTCACAGGATCAATTTGTTGCCAAGTGAGGACGGGAATTCGCTTTTGCTTCACACAAATTTACAGCTTCAGAAGTGCAATGAATTCTCTGCTATCCCGCCGGAATTGGAGCACGCAGACTGATTACGTTTGGTTTGGTTTATGGGGTTTAAAGTTCTAAAGCAACTAAGGCTCTTAGAGGCGCCGTAGCTAAGTACTCCGGAAATTTCGACCACCTGGGGTTCTTAAACGTGCACTGACATCGCACAGCACACGGGCGCCTTGCATGTCGCCTCCACCGAAAAGCGCCAAAGGCTAAGGCGCTATAATATATCAGCGTTGGTATGTTTTGAAGTTTAGGTACCTGTCCCCACAACAGGTAACTAAGCACCTCAATGTTATTAATTGCTTTCCAGCCAAATAGTTCGTCTTTCTTTGTTTGGGCTACAAAAATAGTTTACAACAAAAAGGCCTTGTACAATTTTTATTGTTTTCCACCGCAGTCTCAAGTGGTTAGGCTGCTTAACTACTTGTTTTAACTGGGTTCAACCCAAGCCGGATGGCCACGTTTCGATGCAACTAAGCATAAGCAATTTCGTTAAAGCCTACAACCAAGGAAGGGTTTCGGTCTTGTTTCATACTGTGCGGAAGAATCATAGACAAACGTTTTCGGCGATTACGTTTACTAGTGCGCATGTATGTAATCATCTAGGATAGCAGGCAGTAGCTATTGAGTTCTAGAGGTGAATGACATGTGTCGATATACGATATGTGGTGAGTGGTTTGGTCCGCAGACATGAAAACCGAAAATGGACTTGGAATGGAAACACAGTTCATACTGTGGAGCGAACCCACTGTTTGGGAGAATGTAGGAATCCTCAGAACGGTGCGATGTAGTGGTCGTAAAATTATAACGTCCTAAGTAAGCGGGAATTCAAACTGATATGAAAGGAGCAAAGCATGGATATCCCGGCTGAGCAGATATTGAGCTCAAGCCAAATGTGACGGCATAAAAACGCACGCAATAAGCGGTGTTTCCTTACAAAAATGTCTATGATCACTTTATGCGATGTCTTTAGACAATATGATCATAGAATCTATCGACCATCAAAAGAAAGTCTTTAGAACACGTATGATCCATGTATGACCTCCCTTCCGACAATAGGCCACCGTGATTGAATAGAATGTATTTACATAGAACGTATTTATACCTCCTATGATTAGCCTATTGATAGCGTATATGGACACTGTAACGACTGTGTTCCGATAATTGGCCACCGTTATTTTAAAGAATCGTGTTCATACAAAGTATTAATATCTTGTGTTATGCTAACTATATTTCAAGTGTCCAATAATAATGTGTATTTTACTCACTGTTGACATGCGTGTAATATTTCGTGAAAAGTGAGAGTAGTGAAAGAAACAGATGCAAATTCATACCTTCATTTATTGCACAAACCCTTGACACAGAAACACTTGGTTTCCGATGGCAACGACATTGTGTGTTTGATGTAGCGGCCATATCAAATTTATCATGATGTCACCTAGAAAAGAAATACACATGCTCAAAATTTCTCTGCCAATTCCACACGCTTTGTGCTAGCATCACACACATCTCTCTTCACTGAGATGCCTCTTTTTCCTCAAAATATGCTAACAGGTTTCCAACCACTTTCTGTACAAACTATATTGCAAAACACCCTCAGGAGATAGAGACTATTGCTGTGTTTAGTTGTATTCCTTTTAATCCTCTATATCATTCGACATTAGTTTATCACAATAGGGGCCCAGGAAACAAAGGAGTGAAATTTACACGCCAGTATGCTTGGTCATCAGATAAACTCTCTCCTCTGCCATTTGCTACATCAAGCAAATACACATGTTGAACAAAACTTGAAGTTGGGCTAGATGGTGCATTGTAACTTGACTGAAGATAAAGCGCGCGGGAAGACACACACAAGAGAAGAAGACACAGGACACGCGCTAACTCACATCTGGTTTATTTGCAGCAATAACAGCAAATATATGCTGAAAAGAGGTCCTGCGCTCTACATAACAATCACATAAGGACAGAGAAAAAATATAAGGAATATTACAAAACATGATCAAGGAATATCACAAAACCCGATCAAGAACACTGATCTCTGCCTTCCAGAGCCGCACCGACGTATCGCTGACACACCTATCTCCCCTTTTCCCGATATGGAATGCCTCCAAAAGCTCACGCGCTGTCTTATCACGGCCTCTGCCCAGAATCTTAATGTCAGCCAGTCGCGGCTCGCACGCAGTGCAGTTCGCGCAATGCGCTGCCAAATTTGTCCCTCCACACCTTAAAGACCGCAAATGATCCCCTGCTCGATCATTAATACAGCGCCCGGTCTGGCCAATGTAGGCCTTCCCACAGGTCAGCGGGATCTCATATACGACCCCCATGCAGCAGTCGACAAACCGCTTAGAATGTTTTTTCTCACAACCGCTCGATTTTCCAACACGCGAAATGCGTGAGCAAAGCTCCGCCGTCTTCTTCGGAGCGGAGAACACCACCGGCATGCCGTGTCTGTTCGCCACTTTCTTCACGTGGTGCGCAACCTTATGCATATACGGTACCACAACAGGTTTGGCCGTATTTCTCACCGGAAGAGTTTTCTTCCCAAAACCAAGGGAGCCATGTTTGGGAAGAAAACTGCTCCGGTGAGAAATACGGCCAAACCTGTTGTGGTACCGTATATGCATAAGGTTGTGCACCACGTGAAGAAAGTGGCGAAGAGGCATGGCGTGCCGGTGGTGCTCTCCGCTCCGAAGAAGATGGCGGAGCTTTGCTCACGCATTTCGCGTGTTGGAAAACCGAGCGGTTGTGAGAAAAAGCATTCTAAGCGGTTTGTCGACTGCTGCATGGGGTTCGTATATGAGATCCCGCTGACATGTGGGAAGGCCTACATTGGCCAGACCGGGCGCTGTATTAATGATCGAGCAGGGGATCATTTGCGGGCTTTAAGGAGTGGAGGGACAAATTTGGCAACGCATTGCGCAAACTGCACTGCGTGTGAGCCGCGACTGGCTGACATTAAGATTCTGGGCAGAGGCCGTGATAAGACAGCGCGTGAGCTTTTGGAGGCATTCCATATCGGGAAAAGGGGAGATAGGTGTGTCAGCGATACGTCGGTGCGGCTCTGGAAGGCAGAGATCAGTTTTCTTGATCGGGTTTTGTGATATTCCTTGATCATGTTTTGTAATATTCCTTATATTTTTTCTCTGTCTTTATGTGATTGTTATGTACTGTGCATTGTTATGTACTGTGCAAATAAACCAGATGTGAGTTGGCACGTGTCCTGTGTCTTCTTCTCTTGTGTGTGCCTTCTCGTGTGCTTTATCTTCAGTCAAGTTACACATGTTGAGCGGCAACGTATCAGTACGTATACATACATTTTGGTGCATGCTACCAGCAAGTGATGCCACTATGCCTGTTTGCTCCCATTTTTCCTGAGTGATGCCTATGTTAGCCATAGCAGATAACACACACACCTAAGTAATTACTGAAGGAGACCAGCTACACCAAGCACCTAGGTGAATACAAGAGCAATAATAGGGAATGATAAAGTATATTATAGTTACCCTACAATATGCAGTCACACATACTTTTTGCTACATATGCAGGTAACAAGTCTCAATAGTGTACTCCCAGACAGTAAGAAAATAAGAAAGTGCCACTCATGCCCATCTTTTCCTTTCAAGAGCTGGTCACCAAGGTAAAATCTTTATCGCATATGAAAGCAAAATTTAGAATACCTTTCTTTTATAAGAAGTCCACATGGATGCTGAAGAAACTACGCTGCTATGTCCCACTGCTACTTGTCCCGGAAGTCAGGTTGCCTTGTTACTTGTCGGCACAGACCACGGCAACAGGGTGTCTCCAGATATGGTCGAATGAAGCAACAAGAGGACTGCATATACATATGAGAACACTAGTCAGAACAGCACGAAGGAAGATTTTTTGAATAATAAAGGAAAAGTCAAATGCACAAGTAAAAGAAACATAGGAGGAGTATTTCATATGGTTGCTGAGTGACAGTATGAAAAGCCCAGAATTGGAAACGCAATGCTCCACTGAGGAAAATTACATAATTATAAAATACATAAATACATATAATCTAGGTAATCTCGGGAATAGTGGCAAGTCTTATGTAGGCACTATCTTTTGGGGATACGTGGAAAGACAAGTCAGATGGGGTGGTAAAAAATGACTGGTTTGGTTTATGTGGTTTAACATCCCAAAGCAACCCAGGCTAAGAGAGATGCTGTAGGGGAGGACTTCAGAGCGTTCGACGAGCTGGGGCTCTTTAACGTGCACTGATATCGCACAGGACATGAATGCCTTTTTGCTTCAATTTTGGGCTTACTGCTGAACTGGTCGTACTCAAAATAGGTTGGCGCTACTTTTATTTAAATTTAGACAAGGTCCTTTTGAGGATACAAGACTTGCATGTGTCCCAGACACATTCAGGGAGACATGCTAGCCCTATACAAAGGCTTAAAACGTGGAGCGCTTGTCTCATTAAAACCCACCCTGCCCCGCATTATCACCTTTTAGTACCTAGTATTGCCTGCTTTGGCTCATCAATAGTAGGCTACCGACAATAGGAGCTAAATTATTTCATCCTTAAAAAATCATGCAGCTTACTGCTGGAATATGCAGTCACACATACTTTTTGCTACATATGCAGTTAACAAGTTGTAATAGTGTATTCCCCAGAGTAAGAAATCAAGAAAGTGCCATTCATGTCCATCCTTTCCTTCAAGAGCTTGTCACCAAGGTAAGATCTTGATCACATATGAAAATCAAATATAGAAGAAATACCTGCCTTTTATAAGAAATCCACATGGATGCTGAAGAAACCATGCATCTACGTCCCACTGCTACTTGTCCCGGAAGTCAGGTTGCCTAGTTTTTACTTGTCGGCACAGACCACGGCAACAGGGAGTCTCCAGATATGGCGCAATGAAGCATCAAGAGGACTGCATATGCATACGAGAACACTAGTTTCTGAAAGATTTCTATGCAATAACAGGAAGATCTTTCACTATCAAACACAGTTGCAAACAACACTAAAATCTAATGAGCCCATGTATGTTTCTCTTAAAAATGTGCGGACGAAGGAAATGTAGTTGCTGCTCCTTTTATTTATTTACTTGTAACTAATACTGCATCATTTCCAGCTATAGCATGCGTGAACACAATGCAAACAAACAATAGAGGTGAGCAAGCTTATCTAAAGATTTAGAATGACTTTTTGTAATAAAATGAACAGAAATCATTTAAGTAGCCATGTACAGGAGACAATGCATGTACTAAAGCAGAGCTGCACAGATTTAAGAGCCTTAAAAGCTCTAGCAAAACACCCTTCTTGTCACTGTTGCCTTTTCACAAACACTACAGGCTGGCCGAGAGCTAGTTATGATACAATATCTAATTATCGCATTCAAACTGATCACTTTTTCAAATACATTGATAAACACAGGTACACATGGCTGAGCTTTCAAAACATCATGTGTTGGACAAAACCCTCATTATACTCTTGGATAGGTCTGATAATAAAGATCAGCATGGCGAACAGCCATTCGGCGCCTCCATGCGCTATGCAAGCTTAATAGCCTTATCATATTTTACAGAACACTTGTAATTTTCAACACCTGCGAACCAAATTCCATGAGGGTTTAAAAGGACATCTTTGAGCAAAGTTCACTGTAGGATATTGCCACCAAAAAAACCCAATCACAACAATTTATAAACACATGTTCGACAGCCTCCGACTTTCTGTACAAAATACAGTTCACACCCTATGGCAGAAAGATCTCTCTCTGCCATCTATGTTTATCCAGGCAGAACCCAAACATGCAATTTAAAAAAGAAGATTTTTAGCAGGCTGTAAAGGCATTCGTTTTACATGTTAGGATGCATTATTATTTGATAAACACAAAAGGGCCGCCACACTGATACTTCCCTTCGTCTTGCAGCCCACCTCTTCTGTAACAAGCCCCCTCATGTTTGCAGAACTCAAAAACACACAAAAAAATTAAACAAAAAATGTTCTCCAACAGTTAAATATCAACATATTACTTTTGTTATTGCTAGTAACTATATGGCTCTAAGGTTAACGATGCATTTATTTAGGTTGTGAATAAAATGAGTTCGGAAGTTAATTGCAAATCTTGGTGACTAGCAAGAAAGTAAATATTTGTGTATATGTTGCTTTGAGCAAAGTAAATGTTCTCATTTAGTCACAGAAAAACAGAATACCACTTGAACGAACGTCACTTCGACGATGCATTCAGTTGTACGAACTTTATTAAATCCCCCCACTGAAGCTCTATTGAACACTACGCAAACACACTTCATTTTAACAAACTTCAGTTATTGCTCATTTCAGTTCAACGAACATTTTCTGCGGTGCTATCCTGTGTCTTCAAATTCTTACTGAGCACTTAAAAAAGCACAGTCCGCACTCTTTGTAGCATATTTTTATGTTAGGAACCACTCTTCATTATCGCGTGAAGAAAAGTGGCCGTTATTTAGCTTTAAAGTGAATTGGCTGTCTAAACTAGCTTGTGACCAGATGAATCCATAGCTGTCTTTGCACGCTTAATTAGCTGTACAGTCATAGCCAGTCAAAGCCAGATCTTCAGCCCTACTAGGCCCTTTAGCTCAAAGAATTGCGAATGTGTGCATTTTGGTTAACCATGATCTGCTTGGAGAAAATGAAAGCCTTTTCTCCTCAGCAGGCCATTGTGATAGGTAAGATTCTCAGGAGCTTGCACAGTAATCGAGTTCAAAACCACTGTAGTCCTTTCAAAAGTGCTGCAAAAGGTTACGCATTCTTCACTTGCAAATCAGTGCAATGACAAATAAATGGGCCCAGATAAGATTTGAACGACCTAAAAATCTGTGACAGATTTTCTCTTCTTGGGCTCCAAGATTACCTCGGAAGGAGACTGCAGCCATGAAATTAGGAGACGCCTGCTTCTGGGAAAGAGAGCAATGGTTAGCCTTGACCGCCTGGTAAACAGCAGAGACATTAGTCTGCCAACCAAGATCCGTATAACTCGTGCTATGGTCTTTCCAGTTGTGATGTATGGATGCGAGAGTTGGACTGTGAAAAAGGCTGACCGCCGAAGAATTGACGCGTTTGAATTGTGGTGCTGGCGAAGACTCTTGAGAGTTCCTTGGACTGCCAGAAGATCAGATCAGTCGATATTATCGACCATAAACCCTGACTGCTCATTGGAGGGTCAAATTCTAAAGTTAAAGCTCAGCTACTTTGGTCATCTGATGAGAAGAGAGGAGTCGCTGGAGAAAGATCTGATGTTGGGAAAGGTTGAGGGTCGCCAGAGAAGGGGTAGGCAGCGAACGCAATGGTTAGATGGCATCCTCGAGGCACTACAGATGAAGTTATGTGATGTTAGGAAGATAGTGAGAGACCGGAAAGCGTGGCGTGACATTGTCCATAGGGTCATGAAGAGTCGGACACGACTGAACGACTGAATTGAATATTTCTTGAAGCTAATGGAAACAATCTTCCACGCATTTATTTCAGTCCAATAAACTTTCATTTCAACAAGCTTTTTCCTAAGGTCCCTTGAACTTTGTTCAAGTGAAGCATCACTGTATGTGTACATATGCTGAGGCAGTCTAAATAAACAGTAACTGAATGTCAGCATGAACATGCACACCTATGCACAGTGCAGTCAGCTATATTATGAAACTATGTCAATGAGCTATTAAAATTAGGTTTATTCAATTTTGCCTCAACTAGAAATAGTAGGTACTACTGCAATAAAACAGCTAAGTATATCTCCTGTTTTAAAGCTCTGAAGAGGCCACGAAAAATTTTCTTTAGTGCAGACTATGAGCAAGATTCACCAACACGTCAGTCTTGCGCTAAATACACAGCAAGAATCATATAACAATACCGAGCTGGTTTCAAGCTTTGCTTTAATGAAGCCTGTTACACATCCGCCCTTTATACTCTCAAAAGAAAACAATAAATGCAAGAAAGCATGAACCAGTAAAACTTTTACAGTTATAAAGCAATCACATGAATGCAAAAAACATCAGCATGTGATACCTACCATTTTAATGTCTCCTTTACAGGAAGGATGCTTTAGGGCAGGGCATCCATGGCTGATAGAATAAACTGCCTCAACAGATTCATGACGCTGTCTGCTTCATATTCAGGCAGCACTCCCTCGATAGCAGAAGAAATCTGCTGCAAAAGCAGTTTGACAATACAATTGCATCAGCTGGACTGCAAGCATTATTGCCAAACAAGCCATAAACGCAGTAAAAGAAAGACTTCATTAAATCCATGCTTCGCAAATCCATAACATATTATTACTTTCCCTATACTACTAAAGAAAAGCTGTCTCAGAAAATGAATTCCTAGCAGCTCTAGGTCACATGCCATAAGTTACCAAAAAACTCGATCCTATCATCTGTTTCAATTCTGACCCTTGTCAGCAATGTCAAACATTAATAAACGAAGAACTTCCATAGTTGAAATTCACTTTTCAAAATATGTTGTTTCTCTGTGAAGCTTAAAGGCTCTTAGAAATTAAACAAAACAGAAGACTAAGTTTGAAAGCTCTAGCCACTTACATCACAGCCAATTGTTAGTTTGAACCACATAACTTGCACGCCTCCGTAAAAAAAAAAAAAGAAGAAAACCGTTGG